>NC_073693.1:110638574-111838574 GCF_029784155.1 Uranotaenia lowii
GATTGTGTGGAGAAAATGCGGGAAGCACCGGATTCCAAAAATAAAATTCATATTGATTACACCGACCTTTCGCTGCTTCGTCTCTTCGACGAGAACGCGCGTCAGCAGCAGCAGTGAAGATAAAGATTAGATCGGTTCAAAAGCCTGAAAACATGAGCCCATGAAGCTGGAATACGTCGTTGAATAGATTTTTTTTGTGAAGAACAAGATCTTCAGTTTTCAAAAATTGAGCACTTAAATCTGATCGGACATTTCACAATTTTCCCCAGAAGTTTGACATTTATGTCTCATGCTTATTGAATTGAATCACTATTGAAGACTTCATTAAAAAAAAAAAAACGCAACACTTTCGTTTGTTATTATATAGTGCCATTTCTAATACAGTTGATATTTTTTTCATGAGACTTTCACACAAGTTGGGTAAACTTATAAACTTTGAATTCATTAAGTTTTATGCATTCCGTGTGCATGAGGAAAAGAGATATAGCTATTTTAGTAAAAGTAGGGAAAATTGAGATTGCCTTACAAAATTAGCTGTAATTCAGTCAAATTTCTTATTTTCATCTCAAAGTTATGTGAGATTATGTAAAAAAGTATATTCTAGTATTTGGTTTTGACGTATCCCAATCAAGGTTGCCGAAAAAAAAATCTGTGTTTTCGACAAAAAATAATCTGTAATTCTGTCATTTGACCTCAAAATTCGGTGACGGTTTCTGTGATACTGTTGTCATGAATTAATAACAAATTCAACAATATTTCGTGAATAAAATTAAAAATATCCAAATTTATTCGATATAAAAATTCATATTTACAAAAATGCAGAAATTGTGTAAATTCCGTAAACAAAATTAAAAACAAAACTATGGTTTTATGTATGAGGCATGCTCAGTTTGATGAGATTTGCAAACCTTCAATTAAAAACTTTCTTTAAGACAAAAAAGCTTTTATAATGGTTATTTTCAAGAAACAAAATTTGTTACCTACTCATCGGTGATTTATTCAACTCAATTTTGCATTCTAGTGTTTTTTTTCCATCTTTTTCTGCTTTCCAGCCCGAACTAAGAAGACATAAAAACATCAATAACAGTAATATTATGTTAAACCCAAACTGCTCTTCAACGTTTTCTTTAAAAATCGTTTATAATAGAAAGATGGACAATCATCTTGCATGAATTAAGGGACAAAAATTATAAATTATATTTTTTTGCTATAAAACCTAATGAAATTTTAACCTTCGTACAAAGGCTCTCCTTCATTTCTTTTTTCCTTCAAACTTTACCGTTTGATAGGGTTGCTAGCCATTTGTTATAGACAGATTTGCTTTTGTAAAATGTCCCTATATTTTTCATTATCAAAAATTTATCATGAACTTGTCATTTGACTGTTTATTGTGACAATCTTTATAGCTATCAAGGATTGTCAACCTCATTGAGTACCTACTAGATATCAAATTTTTTATCTGTCAACGAAAAACGTCTTTTTTAGTCTTGTCAACGAAAAGTTTCTGGCTGGAGATTGACCTGATGATCGACTTGGCGCCCACTAAAACGTTCGTATCGCAGTCCATTTCATTTTTATTTTTTGAAAATCTCACACTGCTAGCTGTTCAACTATTTTGCGCACGATTTTACCACCGTATTTTGTTTATTTTATCAGTGGACAGCTTTTTAAAATTGTAGCTATGAAGTCCAGCCTTTTTATCTTTTGATCAAACCAAACCAAAAAAAAGATTTTCTTCAACACTTCTCCAATCAAAAAGGATAAAATTTTGCTTGATTAAACCCCTCACATTCCGTACCTTCATGGACATCACATGAATTGTGGCTAAATAGTTGATTTCCAATTTTTTTTGGGGCCTCCTATTCGGAATTATCTAAATTTAACAACTTTTAGCATAAAAAAATTATACGTCCTCAAGCACAAAATTTCTATTACTCACGAATTAGTAGAAGTATAGAAATAGCTCTTAACGCAATTAAAAATCCATTTTGTAAAGACAATAGATAGAGCTTTAAACGGTTCCGTCAACAAAAAACTTTCCGAAAGGTTTTTAATGTTAATAAGCAAACAATTATTTTATGATAAAAAAAAGCTCAAACTTAAAAGCAAATCGTGAACTTCATTAACTGACCTATATTTCGAATGTAAAAATTCACGCTGAATCCAATAAATTAAATTCAAAAATATCACAGTAAAACAGCTTTTAAGTTAGGCTCCAATTTTGAAATATTGCTAAGGGGAAAAAGTGCTTATAAATAAATATAAATATCTCAATCTTTTTTAAGTTTCTTTTTCTTAAAGGTTAACAAATTTGCTATCGATCGTCTAAAACTTTTTTCGTTCAAAATTCGCACTATGTTAAATATTTGTCAATTTATGACCAAAATAACGAAAAAAAAACGCATTTTTTTTCATAAGTGCAATTTTATTCTCAGTTTTGGACTACACCTCCATTTTTTATAATTTCTTTTTCTGTGGACCTTAAATTTCAGTTTAAATAAAATTCAGAAATTCAGAATTTCAGAATAAAGGAGATTATTTACCAAAACAGGTTGAAAATTGAAGAATCTATGATTGTGCTTGTTTTCCAAAATTTTGAGAGGATTTCGAAACAGTTTGCTCGTTTTAAAAAAATGGTCTTAAAACTTGAGCTACCGAAAATATTTTACCCAAAGTTATTGCAGTTCATGGATTGTATTTTGGCCACACCTTGTCGTCCACCTCGCATTGCATACATTTCATTAGCTGACCCTTTAAGAACTTTATGAAAAATTTGAACTAAAGTAACTTTTTAACAATAACTCCCAAAAAAAGTAAAAAAAAACTCCCTTTCAGACCTTGAGTTTCAATTTGACACTCCTCGTTTGAAGTCACTAAAGCTGTCTTTTTTCTCAACCGATTTAAGTCGAAACATTAACTCCACTCCATTTATCTCTCCTTTACATTCCTCAAACTTACTCTAGCTGGCTTTAATATTCTTTGCTCTGTTCTATTTTACACAACCATTTTCATCATGTCTACTCTTTTCTTCTACTCAACTCCCAAAATTTGTAGTTTTGAAAACCGCATAACGTAGCTATAACTTTTATTTTTTAAGTCATTCAAAGTCAAAGATTAAAAAAAAAAAACGAAAAAACATGCTTTGCCAAAAAGACTTTATATCAACTACCAGAACCTTGCATTTATATACTCAAAATTCAGTGCATTGTTGAATTTAGGTGATAAAAAATCTGAAAATTTCAAAAATTAATAAAAAGTTAAAAAACAGCTATCTTAAAGAATTCATCAAAAATTCTGTGTTTCGTATTTTGAGAATCTAAAGAAATGTATCAATTTAGGTCATCTTTCCAATCCATTTTTTTAAATTTTTCTACTGTGATTGAAACAATTTTGACGGTATATAAATATAAAAATATTTATTTTAATCTCAAAAAAATCTTCAAAATATATCCATAGAGCTTCTAATTTCAGCTTACTTGAACAATAAATGATTTTTTAAGCACTTGGTTGCTGGTCTATAGTCTTTTTTCCTAAGTATGTTTTCCCAAACCTTTTTCTTAGACTTTGGATATCTTAAAAATTAATAGTTATAACCGAATATTATCTTAGAAATATATTTGAGTTACGTTACGAAGTTTCTAAAACTATAAATATGGTGCAAATCAGTCGGTTATGAAATTCAAATTAAGCTAGCAATAATAATAATAATAAAAATGCACAAAAAAAAGTAAATTGATTTCTAAAACCATTTTCTTACTTATTGCCATCACACAAACTCGAAAAAAGTAAGAAACTTCACTGATACGATACCAAATATTTCATAATCAAATTTTCATATAAACTTTATTTCCGGTAGGTTGTTAATAAATTATTGAAAATGATGATCTTATTCTAATGTCGAAAAAACAGAATTTTAAGCTTTGGACAAAAAAATCAGTACACAGAAATTGAAAACATAAAATAAAACACCAGTTTTAAAAAAATAATTAAATTCTTAATTTGAAATGTGATTACCGGACTTTTCCAAATTTTGTTATAAATATCTGGACAAACACCAAGATGGTGATAAGTGATTTGAAGATTTGCTGTAAATTTTGGAAGCACAAAGCAAATACGAACTATGTTTATATTGCGCATTAAAATCATTTTTAAATCATTCCATGGATTAATTAAAAAATCATGATCGATTTAAAGAAATGAATTAAAAATGTTAAAGTTTAAAATTCCAAGCTTTGAATATTTTTTCGCTGTTAATTTAAATTTTGGGTATTGAAATGGACAAAAGCAGGAAAATTAATTTTTCTTATTAAAAATTTAGATTCATCGGCTAGGTTTTTGCGTTCTTGAAATAAAAACTTCTATGTGCCCCAGAACTCAAAAATTCAGAATTTGTAAACAAAGACAAACTTTTTAAAATTATTTCAAATAGTTGTTTTATTTTGACTATAAAATTTGGTTAATCTATTCGAAAATGAAAAGACAATACAATAAAACTAAGTGAAATTATTTGAAAATTAAAATAAAACGGTAATACAATTTATCGGTCAAATTTATGTTATTTTAGTTAAACATTTCAAGATAATGAAAATTAAAAATTTGTTGCATGAGGAAGATATCGATGACATGTGATGAAAATGCTTCCAATCATCGCTCATTTTAAATATTTGTTTTTTTTTAGAGTCAAACCAGGCAGCGACTGAAAACCTCTCAAATAGAGACAAAAAAAAATCTGTTCATTTCTTCTAACTTTCCATCCGCCTTTAATTTTCACAATCCATTAATGCTATTACTTAATGAACATAACGTTTACCGATTGGTCGATAAATTAAATGAACAAACAATACTAACGATGATGAAACTCATCATAAATTAAAATAAAATATGAAGATGAAAAAGATAAATTTTAAACACATGTGATAGATTTTTTTTCAAAAAAAACGTTTTAAACAATTTTCAAAATTGTATTTATAGAATTTGTTGGATAATTCAAGAGACAGCATTTAATGATGGATGATGCAATTCCTCGACCTCGATTTTTTGTCAGATTTCGTCTATCACATCTCGTTTTGGTGATACGTAGTTTATAAGTTTAAAAATAAATCAGTTTTGAGTGAAATCAATAACTGATGAACTTAAAAATCCGTATAAGAGAAAAAAGACAGATTCTGTATTCATCCTATTAAAAAATAATATTTTTAAACTGTGACCCAAAGATGGGTCTTGACTCAAACATTCAGTCAGCGAAACTTTTTTTGTAGAGAAATGAATCCAACTTAGATGAAATTTCAGGGACTAGATAAGGGAAAAATTGATGTTGAAAAACATGCGAAAAAAAAATGTGGGTTCAAGTCTCACCGGGAGACAAGGCGAAAATTTTTTTTCGCATGTTTTTCAACATCAATTTTTCCCTTATCTAGTCCCTGAAATTTCATCTAAGTTGGATTCATTTCTCTACAAAAAAAGTTTCGCTGACTGAATGTTTGAGTCAAGACCCATCTTTGGGTCACAGTTTAAAAATAGAAAATAAGGCGGTGCCAAACACCGAATTTGGTTGGATATCCAAATACGGCAAACGCATCATTTCTCATCATAACTGACAACCCGTGCAGTATATGAGAAGGCAATGCAAATCTTGCCGTGCCTAAAATATCCAAATTTGAGTCCAACTACCGTAAGATGAAAAGATGGGAATAGAAATAGACCAGGAAAAATGATTATGATCACATGGGAGAACTATTCCCTTCATTCCGATAGACATCGACACTCAACCAGTATAATTTCATACGCCAGGTTGGTCTCCTGTAGTAGAATGTTAATACATGGGCCCCGGAGAGGCGCAAGATGTGGGTTCAAGTCTCACCGGGAGACAAGGCGAATTTTTTTCGCATGTTTTTCAACATCAATTTTTCCCTTATCTAGTCCCTGAAATTTCATCTAAGTTGGATTCATTTCTCTACAAAAAATAATATTTTATGATGAGGATGATGATGATGATGATGAAAAAAAAATTCTACAGTGTTTTTTTGAACGACCAATTTTTTTGACATAACTGAAGAAAGTTGAAAACAAAGGTTTTATTTTATTTAACAAATTTGTTAAATTCTGCAAAACGATTTGATTTTTTTTCTTTGAAAAATATGTTTTATTCAATTTAGTTGAATCTTCCTTTAATATTCGGTCTAAAATATTACCTTGGAAAAATCGATGAAAACGTTTATATTAATATTTTTTGCAATGTTTCAAGGTTTTGTCAGAAAATTGCAGAATTTTTAAAAGTAATTTTCACCTATTTTCAAAAATTTAAGGACTTCCAAATTATCAAAATTAAGCTTTTAAATTCTTTGCACCTCCAAATAATGAAAATTGGGGGCCTTGTGTAATTTATCAAACTCTTTTGAATGTGGAATTGAGCATATATAAAATTAAGTTGATGGTGAAATTGATTTCTAGAAAAATATTTCAAATTTGTAATGATATAAACGATTATTTTTATTTATCAAAGTGATTAGTAATAAAAAGAAGGATGAACAACACTTCTATAAAAAAAAAACAATTTTATAGGCGAGGAAGTGTTTTTTTTTAGATAATATTTGGGTTGAAACTAATGGTATAGTAAATTGCAGATCGAGATTGACAATTTAAAACAAGTTTCAAATCTTAAACGTCATACAGTGTCGTAGAATGAAATGTCTTAGGCCTAGAGTGATATAGGACTAAATACCGCCAATAATCTGACATGTTTGTTAACACTTATTTTTAAACCTTTTGGGATCAAGCAGTTTCACGTTTCTACGGTAAAACAATTTCTTGAACTAAACATTTTACTTGAAAAAAATCTCCATGGGGGGGGGGGTTAAAACCCCCAACCCCTTCCCCCCCTCCCGTTCGCACGGCTTTGGATTTCATCTCTCCTGGTGGTAACTCTTAGACCTTACTGCCAATCATTTTGTTATGTAGATCGATAAACACATGGAAAAAGCATTCAAGAGACTACCAAAATGATGATTTTTTGAAAAATTTCCAGTTGTTTCATGTTTTTAAGCTTCTCTTTTCTGCAGCTTTTGACTCAAACAGTTTTCATTAAAATGGATTGTTAAATTGACATATTTTAAAACATCCTGCTTAAAAAGTAAGTAAAACTAATGATTGGCTGTGGTTCTAGGCCGATTTTAGTCAACCCCTTCAAAAGGGAGGCAGGGTTGGGAACTTGAGAATCTAAGTTCACCATTAATCCTTAAACTTAGACCACAGATGAATTTATCATCAGTGGTTTAAGTTTAAGATTTCACTTTTGCAGTTATTGTTATGTTTTTACTGAAATATTTAAACTGTGAGCTGTTTTTAAAATTCAGAGGTTGTAATTATAAGACAACTACAATTTTTACTAGGGAAGATGGGGGCATAATGGCCACCTTAAGGAAAACGCTAATTTAACCATAGAGAACAGCTGTAATATGTGATTTACATCATTTTTTCGTGTGCAGACACTCAAATAGTCTATTGCCTAATTGGATGAAACTTGAAAAAGTAGATAAAAACGTTTAAAAATGCATTTTAAAATTTTTTGCCGAAAGCTGAAAACCAGTCACTGTAGAGTGTAGAGGCATAATGAGAAAACCCCCGAGGCAGTATGAGCACCATTAATGAAGGCATAATGAGCGTTTTCTTCCGGGGATTCTAGCAGCAAATTCGACTCGATGAAGTCAACTGATTAATAGAGCTACAGCTTGACTTGTATCGTCTGACGATTTGGCCTATTAGTAAGATGTCGGAGAGGTAATCAGTAGACTCGAGTTCGATTCCTGGTCGAGGTGATTTTTTTTTCATTTATCATTCATGATCATGATTGCACTAAACGGTGAGGCGTAGATTTATCAAACAAGGCAATAACAAAATAATCTAGTTCCGTTTGTAGAATTCAAAGAATTAACACATGCTCAATGCTCATACATTATGTTTCTGGTGTTTTGTTTGACGGATGATGCTTTGATGCTATTAGCCGTATAATGTAACAATGAAAAAATCAATCATGAATGGTATGTGCAAAAAAAATCCCCTCGAACAGGAATCGAACTCCAGTGTACTGATTATCTCTCCGACACCTTACCAATAGGCCAAATCGACAGACGAAACAACCTAAGCTGTAGCTCTATTATTCAGTTGACTTCATCGAGTTGAATTCGCTGCTAGATTCCCCGGCAGAAAATGCTCATTATGCCTTCATTGATAGTGCTCAATTCACCACTAGTGAACAAATTAAAGTAAAAAAGCGTTTTAAAATTGATTAATGTGAAAAATCAAAAATTTTATGATGTTGAAAATTGAGAAACAATGTGTAGATCATGTTGCAGTGCGTACATTTCAGATCAAGATGATTTGAAGGTCATAAAAGCTTATTTGGTGGTGCTCAAAAATTATGATATTTTCGTCACTTGAGGACCTAGCTGGTAATTATTTAATATTTCTGTAAACATGAAAAGGATATATCTTTTTTGGTGAAAAATTAATACTATAGGTAAAACGAAACAAATCCTCATGAAATTTTTTTTAAGAAAATACGAACTTGTGTAGAAAAAAGGAGTGCTCATTACGCCCTGGGTGCTCGTTATGCCCTCATCTCCCCTATCACGATATTTTAATTGTTCACTGATATAAATTTCCTGTAATTAGAGTTCAAATTTGAAAACTGAAGGAAAGTATATGTTTTTTTTTTTTGAGTTTAATTACTTAGAAATCTTAAGTTTAAAAAATCGGTTGAAAAATTACAATCAATTTTCGGTGAACCATTCCAGCGAGAATATGATACCTTTTTTGAAATTTACGTTAACATTTCTGAGATTTTTTCGTAATTTATTATTCACAACAAAATACTCAACAACTGAACGTCGTATTATCGACATCCTAAATTCCTATGTATTGTGTTTTCCATTTTCCCAGTATATTGAGAAATAAGTCTGTCGAAAGTTCTAGCACCAGGAAAACTTTTCCAAGGCAAAAAATGCGACCGAGAGGAAAAAGTTTCTATTTTATTCATTCAATGACGACATTATGTACTTGAAATCGATGGCAAGTCGAATCTAAGTTACAGGCTATGACGACAATATCAGGTTTATCTGCATTTCAGTCCAATTTTTTGCACTAGGAAAATGAAAAAGAACGATAAACCATATACGAACTGCCGACAACAGAATCAGTCTAACTTAATCTTATCTTATCCAGAACTGTAAATTTGGGAATGATTATTGTTTATAAACAATTTGAGTGCATTTTTTTTATAAATTTAGAACAATTAGTAGACAATTATGATAACCATGATATTTTGAATTTTGTATCCTGCTATCGAAAATGATTTCTGCAGCACTTTGATCTGAGAGTCATAAATTCTGAAGTAAATTGGTTTTGGTTTTGAACACTTGAACAACTTTAAATAGAAAATGTATGAAAACTGCGAAAAAAAGACTTTCTATTATTTTGATGTACACATTTAAATTGTTTTCTACAGTTTTTAATTTTTTAAGCCTTTAAAATCATGGAATTAAACATAAATTTTGTTTTGTTTTTTTTTTTCATACACCCTTTAAGTTGATGACTACTCAGCCAAATTAATATTTTTTTCACTTGGAAACATTTTTCCCAAATCACTCCGCGTAACGTCTTAACAGCCAGGTGTTTGAAGTTGTCATGTGCTAGAACCTAGAACACATCTAAAAATAGCTTCCACTTTTTATCAATCAAATTAGTGTTCATAAAATAGAACCGGCTACCGACAGTAGGTACACAAGCAAACCACCTCCAGGCAGCAGCGCCTTCCTCAGAGACATTTGCCTCACTACTCGACTCGTTGTCATTCAGGAAATTCGAACCCACTCCGAAGGAAGTTTTGCCCTGATGGTTTGTTCCTCGAATCTGGGGACCGGAAAAAATAATCCCTACACCAGCAAGGAAAACCAGACAAACTTTACCGAGTTTTTGTGTTGTTAGGTATATGTGCCAAAGGCCATTTTTGGCCATCGTTGAAAACGCCAAACGCCTTGAACCTGTGTTTTTTTTTGGGTGCAGTGATATTCCTATGAATGGACTCAAATTAGTGTAACCAACGAAAAGTCGTTTTTAGTGGACCGTGGGGAGCCTTAAAGACTACCAAGTCTTAAATTACATCGTCTTGCAGAAGTGCTGTTGTAAACCAAACAACAATATACAGGGAATTCGGATGAAACGAAACGTTACCACCGGTTTTGGATTTTGTCGCTGAAAAGTGAATCAACGTTTATGCGACCACCACAACGATTATCAGCTGGACATCAGCGTGTCATCATCTACAGCTTGGACATCACATCAACGGCTGTCGCCGAATTGAAAATTCCCACCTCACAAAAATGGCAAGGGTAACATATTGCTTTATCGTTTTTTCCTCTATTTTTTCTATTGTAAGGTGGCATTTATGTAAATAAAAACTAGCATGCAAGAAAATATTACAACATCAGCTAGCCACTGTAGACTTAAGAAGACGTAACATAATGACATTTTTATAGCTATTGTCATAAGTTGCACAATGTTCAATATCGGATACGAATCGATCAGTCAGATGTAAGCTTGAGATTGAAGAATATTTTTTACAATGTACCTACTAGCTAAAATTCGCTATTAGAAAAAAAGCATGGAAAGATTGTCCGGTTAAAACCCGGACTTGCCCGGATATTCGACAAAAAATTTAGGAAAAATTCGGTCCGGCACAGTTGCCCGGATTTTGTTGAAAAATGCTCGGATTCATTCCCTTTATTTGCAAAATCTAAAAAAAATACTTAAATTGAGTTATTTTAATTTTGAATTTTTACGTTCAAAAACAAATTTATTTGAGCAAGTTTTTTTGCAAAATCATGGACGGTGTATTGGAAGTCTAAAATAAAATTTAAAATCTGTTGATGTATGTTGACAGATGAAAAAAATATTTCAAGTGTATTCTTCTTGGTGTCAACCCTCTAGATCTTCCAGATGTTATGGATTCCAGGTAGACATTTTCTCAAGGTTCCAGACTTCCAGTCATTTGTCTTTTCATCCCGAATTTTGGGATTGGATAAGAATCAAAAAAGGACTGTTTAGAATAAGGAATAAAAATTTAAAATGTTTAGAAGTAGGAATTTCAACGGTTTTGTAAATGGCAGTAAACTAGTTGAAAAATTAAAATCTGGTGACCAAAACAAAATCTTCAGCACCAGCTACAAAGTTTGGTACCGTAAACTGGGGTAACATTGATCACCGGGGTAATTTTGATCAACATGAAATTTTTCCACATAAAGGGTGATACGGTCAAAATTTGGTCAAGGGAAAACGCGTGTAAATCGGTGAAATCGTTTATTTTAAAAATCAAATTAAATTTCATTTTCAAGTTTAATTAGTATAAAATTCAGGAAAAATATTCAGTTAGGATTCCGCTTTTCCAAATCCGAATTACCAGGCCTTACGCTTAACACCTGCATCAGATTTTGTACAGCCACCTTGTCCACCTTCTTCGCCGCAGAAAGCCAGTTTGCCTTGAACTGCTGCTCGTCCTTAGCAGTTTTTTTTGGTCTTCGTTAGGTTCCGCTTGACAATAGTCCAGTATTTCTCAATTGGGCGGAGCTCTGGTGTGTTGGGAGGGTTCTTGTCCTTGGGAACCACCTGCACGTTGTTTGCGGCGTACCACTCCATGGCATTTTTCCGTAATGGCAAGATGCCAAATCCGGCCCAAAACAGTACGGAACAACCGTGTTTCTTCAGGAAAGGCAGCAGACGTTTATTCAAACACTCTTTCACATAAATTTCAACGTCGTCGATAAAGCTTCTAGAAGCCTCGGATTTTTATTCCGAGTGGCCAAGGAATTCAAGGACGTGTATTGCCTGAAGAGCCTGTATTGCAGCATAGTTCGATCCATCCTTGAATACGCCTCAGCTGTCTGGTGTCCTTACTACCAGAACGGTAATGAGCGGCTCGAGGCCATCCAGAGGCGCTTTTTGCGTTATGCCCTCAGACACCTTAACTGGCAAGACCCATTCCACATGCCAAGCTACGAACATCGATGTCGTCTTATAGACATGGATACTCTTCAAGCCCGAAGAAATGCAACACGAGCTTCTTTTGTCGCCGATCTACTGACATCGCGTATCGATTGTCCTACGCTACTAGAAGCTATTCCTCTTAGTGTGAGACCTCATGGACTGAGAAACCAGGACCTTCAACTGTATGTTCCCATTCGATTGAACAACTATGGAGCCAATAGTGCATTCATCGGTGTGATGAAAACGTTCAACCGCTTTTCCGAACTCTTCGACTTCGACGATTCGCGGAATGTTTTTCGAAGAAGTGTTTTAAGATTATCAAGAAATCATTAATTAGATGTAAATTTTATGTAACTTTAACTTTAAGTCGTCATTTGGGCCTATACTTGGTCCGTTGATTGAATAAACAAACAAACAAACAAAAAAAAAAAATATCTGCTACCTTTCCCGTTCCTTTGGCCGTATAAAACTCCTGTCCCGGAAGCTGCTTGTAGTCGGCTTTGACGTAGGTTTCGTCGTCCATTACCACGCAGCCAAACTTCGTCAGCATCGTCGTGTACAGCCTCCGGGATCGCGATTTGGCCGTCGTATTTTGTTTATCATCGCGATTTGGAGTCACTTCCTTCTTGTAAGTCGATAGTCCGGCTCGTTTTTTGGCTCGATGCACGGTTGTAGACGATACACCCAACTTATTTGCGGCATCTCGGAGAGAGAGGTTAGGGTTTCGTTTGAAACTACCGGCAACTCTCTTTGTCGTCTCAGCGGCTTCCGGTTTTCGATTTCCCCCCGATCCAGACTTCCTGGCTGTCGACAAACGTTCCCCAAACACTTTAATTATATTTGTCAAGGTTGATTTGGCAACTTTTAGCGATTTTGCCAGCTTTGCGTGCAAGTTACTCGGATTTTCGCGATGCGCGAGCAAAATTTTTATACGCTGCTCTTCTTTCTTGGACGGCATTTTGACAACTGAAGAGTGAAGAGTGAATTTCAAAATCAAAATAGGAGCAACATTCTACACACACACCTTCATAATGAGGGGTGTTCAGGTTTTTTAAATGCAAAATTGAAAGAAATACGTCAAGTTGACATTGACCAAATTTTGACCGTATCACCCTTTATATATTTCAACTTTCGACAATTTTTTCTTTCTCCGTTGAATTCCGTCGTAAATATCAGTACTGATATAAGCGGCGGCAAAACAAGTACCATGACATAAAATTGACAGACATATTCGACATGTCGTTTAGAATTTCCAAATAGGTTCCTTAAAACACCTAGAAGTATCTTACACGGTTCGAAGATGTTGCATTAGAAGCGCTGAGAAGTTCCGTTAAAGGGGGGGTAGGGTCTAACGGGTATAAAAAAAACACCATTTTCACGATTTTTTTCTAGAGCTATCGTTCAAACAAATGTATTCAAATTTTTTGCATTATACAAAGCATTGTTAAAAGAACATTTAGCAATTTTTTCGTTAAAAAATATTGAAAAATGAGCCGGTGACGGAGCACTTTCGAGGATGCCTTTTAGAAAACAGGATTTGCGGTGGACACTGTATCTGAAGTCAAAAAATCAGAGCGAAATATTTTTAATAGATGTTTTTCTGGACCCCAACGTTTTTATTTAACCTTAAAAAAAAATTAGGAAATTTTTGTGGCTGTTTGAAGTAAAAACTACGATTTTTCACGAAAAAATCCGCCATTTTTCACCTGTAAAATCTCCCCAAAGTAAAAAAAATAAAAAAGAAAAACGTTGGGGTCTGGTATTTTATATGTAGAAAATATGTTCCAAATTTGAAAAGAATCGGATAAGTAGTTTTCAAATGACGATGTCCACGGGCTTTAAAAATGTGCTTTCGAGAAAAACGCGTTTGAAGTTTCTGCTTTTGCTTTCTTGCAGTGTTAGATAGGAGGAGATGAAGGCCTATAATTTCTACAGTTTTGCTTCAATTGACTTGAAAATTTGACACAACATTCTTGAAATGTTTTACAATAAGAAAATAAAAAAATAAAAAAATCGATTTTTTTAAAGTGTTAGACCCTCCCCACTCACCCCCCCCCCCTTAATAATATTTTGACCTTTGAAAGACGATGGAAGTTTCTGAGTAACTTTTACGTGACGGGGGCCACCTAAAGCTCCCGTAAAACATTTGTTCAGTCAAATGTGAACTTCGGAATTCCATCCTTATGTTAGAACGCGACATTTGGTTGTTTGGGTAGGGCCAAAACCTCGAAATCTTATCCCAGGTCCACAATTCAGATATATAAAAGCTGTACTCGAAAAACACCAACATAAGTTATTCACAAAAGAAGTTGATGCATGAATTTTGGGTGCAGTCCTTGGTCCCGAAAATCGAATTTACAATAAAATAAGATTCACTAAGGTTGTCTGGATTTTGCCCGAATGTTTTCACTTTATTTGCAAAACCAAAGGAAAACAATTATTGCGTTTTAACATTTATGTACTTTGCGTCCAAAACAATTTTTTGAGCCAAGTGTTCCGATGAAAAAAAACAACTTCTCGAGTTCTTTTCTTCCTGATTTTAAATGAAGAATATTCTAATTTTCCTGGATAATGCCCAGATTTTTAGTTGTAAACTTTGAAATCGAATGCCTGAATTTTGGTAGGTTTTTGGATAAAATAGTCCGGATTTGTTCTACCCGGATAAGTGCGGAAAAATATCTGGTGAGATAAGGTTTGAATCGTTTCGGTTTGAATGTTCTGATTTCAAATGATTTTATTTTATAAAAATCAAAATTTGTTGCCTAAGACCGGATTGCGGAATCTGTATCCAGTTTATTATTCTTGGTTTTCAGTTCGATTCATCATTGGGACAAAATTCTGATGCGAATCATGATTTTGCATTTGAAACTAAAATTAGATTTATTTTCCATGTTCGAAACTCATTTTTCTGGAATATTAAAAGAAAACATTTAAAACTGAAACTTAAAAAAGTTCCATAATGGTGATCCAGAATTGAAATATCAGAGTTTCATCATTAGCAATTTTCATTCAGTTTCACCAGTTGAATTGAGGATAAATTATTAAAGAAAGAATTCAAATAGAAAATCAAAGAATCAAAGTTCAAAAAAAATGTGGTCAAGTATTCTACTATAAAATACCCTTTATGGATCTTAGTTATTGAAAAAAATTGTTTGGAACTTAGATTCTGGAATCGATGTCAAATGTAGAATTCAAAATTTTAACTCAGGTTTAAAATTCAAAATTCAAAATTCAAAATTCAAAATTCAAAATTCAAAATTCAAAATTCAAAATTCAAAATTCAAAATTCAAAATTCAAAATTCAAAATTCAAAATTCAAAATTCAAAATTCAAAATTCAAAATTCAAAATTCAAAATTCAAAATTCAAAATTCAAAATTCAAAATTCAAAATTCAAAATTCAAAATTCAAAATTCAAAATTCAAAATTCAAAATTCAAAATTTAAAATTCAAAATTCAAAATTCAAAATTCAAAATTCAAAATTCAAAATTCAAAATTCAAAATTCAAAATTCAAAATTCAAAATTCAAAATTCAAAATTCAAAATTCAAAATTCAAAATTCAAAATTCAAAATTCAAAATTCAAAATTCAAAATTCAAAATTCAAAATTCAAAATTCAAAATTCAAAATTCAAAATTCAAAATTCAAAATTCAAAATTCAAAATTCAAAATTCAAAATTCAAAATTCAAAATTCAAAATTCAAAATTCAAA
The DNA here is from genome assembly GCF_029784155.1 of Uranotaenia lowii. Classification (NCBI taxonomy): domain Eukaryota; kingdom Metazoa; phylum Arthropoda; class Insecta; order Diptera; family Culicidae; genus Uranotaenia; species Uranotaenia lowii. The sequence continues at coordinate 110,654,323 of NC_073693.1, forward strand.
ATTCAAAATTCAAAATTCAAAATTCAAAATTCAAAATTCAAAATTCAAAATTCAAAATTCAAAATTCAAAATTCAAAATTCAAAATTCAAAATTCAAAATTCAAAATTCCAAATTCAAAATTCAAAATTCAAAATCGAAATTAAAATTAGACATTCAAAATTCAAAATTCAAAATTCAAAATTCAAAATTCAAAATTCAAAATTCAAAATTCAAAATTCAAAATTCAAAATTCAAAATTCAAAATTCAAAATTCAAAATTCAAAATTCAAAATTCAAAATTCAAAATTCAAAATTCAAAATTCAAAATTCAAAATTCAAAATTCAAAATTCAAAATTCAAAATTCAAAATTCAAAATTCAAAATTCAAAATTCAAAATTCAAAATTCAAAATTCAAAATTCAAAATTCAAAATTCAAAATTCAAAATTCAAAATTCAAAATTCAAAATTCAAAATTCAAAATTCAAAATTCAAAATTCAAAATTCAAAATTCAAAATTCAAAATTCAAAATTCAAAATTCAAAATTCAAAATTCAAAATTCAAAATTCAAAATTCAAAATTCAAAATTCAAAATTCAAAATTCAAAATTCAAAATTCAAAATTCAAAATTCAAAATTCAAAATTCAAAATTCAAAATCCAAAATTCAAAATTCAAAATTCAAAATTCAAAATTCAAAATTCAAAATCCAAAATTCAAAATTCAAAATTCAAAATTCAAAATTCAAAATTCAAAATTCAAAATTCAAAATTCAAAATTCAAAATTCATAATTAATAATTCAAAATTCAAAATTCAAAATTCAAAATTCAAAATTCAAAATTCAAAATTCAAAATTCAAAATTCAAAATTCAAAATTCAAAATTCAAAATTCAAAATTCAAAATTCAAAATTCAAAATTCAAAATTCAAAATTCAAAATTCAAAATTCAAAATTCAAAATTCAAAATTCAAAATTCAAAATTCAAAATTCAAAATTAAAAATTAAAAATTAAAAATTCAAAATTCAAAATTCAAAATTCAAAATTCAAAATTCAAAATTCAAAATTCAAAATTCAAAATTCAAAATTCAAATTTCAAAATTCAAAATTCAAAATTCAAAATTCAAAATTCAAAATTCAAAATTCAAAATTCAAAATTCAAAATTCAAAATTCAAAATTCATAATTAATAATTCAAAATTCAAAATTCAAAATTCAAAATTCAAAATTCAAAATTCAAAATTCAAAATTCAAAATTCAAAATTCAAAATTCAAAATTCAAAATTAAAAATTAAAAATTAAAAATTCAAAATTCAAAATTCAAAATTCAAAATTCAAAATTCAAAATTCAAAATTCAAAATTCAAATTTCAAAATTCAAAATTCAAAATTCAAAATTGAAAATTCAAAATTCAAAATTCAAAATTCGAAATTGCAAATTCAAAATTCAAAATTCAAAATCGAAATTCAAAATTCAAAATTCAAAATTCAAAATTCAAAATTCAAAATTCAAAATTCAAAATTCAAAATTCAAAATTCAAAATTCAAAATTCAAAATTCAAAATTCAAAATTCAAAATTCAAAATTCAAAATTCAAAATTCAAAATTCAAAATTCAAAATTCAAAATTCAAAATTTAAAATTCAAAATTCAAAATTCAAAATTCTAAATTCTTAATTCAAAATTCTAAATTTTTAATTCTAAATTCTAAATTCTAATATTTTTAAGTTTTAAATTCGAAATTGTGATGATCATTTTGTAAGCTCAACCCCCCTTTGGGTGAACAACAAATGAACTGCATTCAAGGTTGTTTAAAAACATGCATCATCATCATCATCATCATCACAATATGTTTCATTTTCGGTCTCAAAACGTTAATGTACCCATTACAAACCTAACCATTCATATCTCACAAGTCACAACCAAATACCGGTTCTCGTGCCGTCGAAAAGGAGTGTATCGAAACGCTCAACTGTTGTTTCCACCCCAACTAAACTCATCTGTGAGGGGGAGCAAAAACAAACTATGACCCCTAACTAAAGCAAAAGGTGACTAATGATTGGATGGGGCTGGCTGGCTGGAGCGTTATTGCAATAACTCATTACTCAACTCAGCATTTTGTGTCGCTTGCGATGATTTCGGGATGGTTTTTCTCTTTGTGGCTTACTTCAACAGATCGTTAGATGATAACAAATTAAACTAATTTAAGCTCAGGTCCACAATTCAGATATATAAAAGCTGTACTCGAAAAACACCAACATAAGTTATTCACAAAAGAAGTTGATGCATGAATTTTGGGTGCAGTCCTTGGTCCCGAAAATCGAATTTACAATAAAATAAGATTCACTAAGGTTGTCTGGATTTTGCCCGAATGTTTTCACTTTATTTGCAAAACCAAAGGAAAACAATTATTGCGTTTTAACATTTATGTACTTTGCGTCCAAAACAATTTTTTGAGCCAAGTGTTCCGATGAAAAAAAACAACTTCTCGAGTTCTTTTCTTCCTGATTTTAAATGAAGAATATTCTAATTTTCCTGGATAATGCCCAGATTTTTAGTTGTAAACTTTGAAATCGAATGCCTGAATTTTGGTAGGTTTTTGGATAAAATAGTCCGGATTTGTTCTACCCGGATAAGTGCGGAAAAATATCTGGTGAGATAAGGTTTGAATCGTTTCGGTTTGAATGTTCTGATTTCAAATGATTTTATTTTATAAAAATCAAAATTTGTTGCCTAAGACCGGATTGCGGAATCTGTATCCAGTTTATTATTCTTGGTTTTCAGTTCGATTCATCATTGGGACAAAATTCTGATGCGAATCATGATTTTGCATTTGAAACTAAAATTAGATTTATTTTCCATGTTCGAAACTCATTTTTCTGGAATATTAAAAGAAAACATTTAAAACTGAAACTTAAAAAAGTTCCATAATGGTGATCCAGAATTGAAATATCAGAGTTTCATCATTAGCAATTTTCATTCAGTTTCACCAGTTGAATTGAGGATAAATTATTAAAGAAAGAATTCAAATAGAAAATCAAAGAATCAAAGTTCAAAAAAAATGTGGTCAAGTATTCTACTATAAAATACCCTTTATGGATCTTAGTTATTGAAAAAAATTGTTTGGAACTTAGATTCTGGAATCGATGTCAAATGTAGAATTCAAAATTTTAACTCAGGTTTAAAATTCAAAATTCAAAATTCAAAATTCAAAATTCAAAATTCAAAATTCAAAATTCAAAATTCAAAATTCAAAATTCAAAATTCAAAATTCAAAATTCAAAATTCAAAATTCAAAATTCAAAATTCAAAATTCAAAATTCAAAATTCAAAATTCAAAATTCAAAATTCAAAATTCAAAATTCAAAATTCAAAATTCAAAATTCAAAATTTAAAATTCAAAATTCAAAATTCAAAATTCAAAATTCAAAATTCAAAATTCAAAATTCAAAATTCAAAATTCAAAATTCAAAATTCAAAATTCAAAATTCAAAATTCAAAATTCAAAATTCAAAATTCAAAATTCAAAATTCAAAATTCAAAATTCAAAATTCAAAATTCAAAATTCAAAATTCAAAATTCAAAATTCAAAATTCAAAATTCAAAATTCAAAATTCAAAATTCAAAATTCAAAATTCAAAATTCAAAATTCAAAATTCAAAATTCAAAATTCAAAATTCAAAATTCAAAATTCAAAATTCAAAATTCAAAATTCAAAATTCAAAATTCAAAATTCAAAATTCAAAATTCAAAATTCAAAATTCAAAATTCCAAATTCAAAATTCAAAATTCAAAATCGAAATTAAAATTAGACATTCAAAATTCAAAATTCAAAATTCAAAATTCAAAATTCAAAATTCAAAATTCAAAATTCAAAATTCAAAATTCAAAATTCAAAATTCAAAATTCAAAATTCAAAATTCAAAATTCAAAATTCAAAATTCAAAATTCAAAATTCAAAATTCAAAATTCAAAATTCAAAATTCAAAATTCAAAATTCAAAATTCAAAATTCAAAATTCAAAATTCAAAATTCAAAATTCAAAATTCAAAATTCAAAATTCAAAATTCAAAATTCAAAATTCAAAATTCAAAATTCAAAATTCAAAATTCAAAATTCAAAATTCAAAATTCAAAATTCAAAATTCAAAATTCAAAATTCAAAATTCAAAATTCAAAATTCAAAATTCAAAATTCAAAATTCAAAATTCAAAATTCAAAATTCAAAATTCAAAATTCAAAATTCAAAATTCAAAATTCAAAATTCAAAATTCAAAATTCAAAATTCAAAATTCAAAATTCAAAATCCAAAATTCAAAATTCAAAATTCAAAATTCAAAATTCAAAATTCAAAATCCAAAATTCAAAATTCAAAATTCAAAATTCAAAATTCAAAATTCAAAATTCAAAATTCAAAATTCAAAATTCATAATTAATAATTCAAAATTCAAAATTCAAAATTCAAAATTCAAAATTCAAAATTCAAAATTCAAAATTCAAAATTCAAAATTCAAAATTCAAAATTCAAAATTCAAAATTCAAAATTCAAAATTCAAAATTCAAAATTCAAAATTCAAAATTCAAAATTCAAAATTCAAAATTAAAAATTAAAAATTAAAAATTCAAAATTCAAAATTCAAAATTCAAAATTCAAAATTCAAAATTCAAAATTCAAAATTCAAAATTCAAATTTCAAAATTCAAAATTCAAAATTCAAAATTCAAAATTCAAAATTCAAAATTCAAAATTCAAAATTCAAAATTCAAAATTCAAAATTCAAAATTCAAAATTCAAAATTCATAATTAATAATTCAAAATTCAAAATTCAAAATTCAAAATTCAAAATTCAAAATTCAAAATTCAAAATTCAAAATTCAAAATTCAAAATTCAAAATTCAAAATTCAAAATTCAAAATTCAAAATTCAAAATTAAAAATTAAAAATTAAAAATTCAAAATTCAAAATTCAAAATTCAAAATTCAAAATTCAAAATTCAAATTTCAAAATTCAAAATTCAAAATTCAAAATTGAAAATTCAAAATTCAAAATTCAAAATTCGAAATTGCAAATTCAAAATTCAAAATTCAAAATCGAAATTCAAAATTCAAAATTCAAAATTCAAAATTCAAAATTCAAAATTCAAAATTCAAAATTCAAAATTCAAAATTCAAAATTCAAAATTCAAAATTCAAAATTCAAAATTCAAAATTCAAAATTCAAAATTCAAAATTCAAAATTCAAAATTCAAAATTCAAAATTCAAAATTTAAAATTCAAAATTCAAAATTCAAAATTCTAAATTCTTAATTCAAAATTCTAAATTTTTAATTCTAAATTCTAAATTCTAATATTTTTAAGTTTTAAATTCGAAATTGTGATGATCATTTTGTAAGCTCAACCCCCCTTTGGGTGAACAACAAATGAACTGCATTCAAGGTTGTTTAAAAACATGCATCATCATCATCATCATCATCATCACAATATGTTTCATTTTCGGTCTCAAAACGTTAATGTACCCATTACAAACCTAACCATTCATATCTCACAAGTCACAACCAAATACCGGTTCTCGTGCCGTCGAAAAGGAGTGTATCGAAACGCTCAACTGTTGTTTCCACCCCAACTAAACTCATCTGTGAGGGGGAGCAAAAACAAACTATGACCCCTAACTAAAGCAAAAGGTGACTAATGATTGGATGGGGCTGGCTGGCTGGAGCGTTATTGCAATAACTCATTACTCAACTCAGCATTTTGTGTCGCTTGCGATGATTTCGGGATGGTTTTTCTCTTTGTGGCTTACTTCAACAGATCGTTAGATGATAACAAATTAAACTAATTTAAGCTCAGATTTAAAAAAAAATCTAGTTTCATTCATTTATCTAGATTAAATTTCCTTTTAACTGTTTTAACATTTATATTCCAGTACATATTATAAAAACCTCGTATAAAAATCTACCAAGCAGCCTTAACGTGTATGCAATGTTGCATGCGGCTCTACTTTGTGTCAAATGACAGTTCAGAAAAGCGCGGAAGGCTGTCACTTGACGGCACCCGTTTGTTGTTTATTTTTCTCTTTGATGCGTCACGAAACTTTTGAACACCCCCCGTTTAGAATGAAATGGAATGGGAGGAAAAACGAGGAAAATCCTCCCCACACACAGTGAAACGAATATGCAAATCATTTGTGGCGCAAGGTGTGAGGGAACTTTTTTGTTAAATCATGGACCTTTCATGATCATACTTTTTTTTTGAACTTGCACTTATAAATTTCTAAATCAATCAATAAAAAATCAAATTCACTGGACAAACGGATTTTGAAAGTCGAAATTTGAGATTTTTAAAATACACCTTTAATCAGACTTTGAATGATAGGTATATTGACAATTTAGGGTAACTTGCTAATGCGTATATCATCAGCATTAGACACTACTCCATACCAAGCGCTCGTGCAACAGAGCAGCGAGCAAGTCGCAAAATTTGCTCGCCGTCGATCAGTCGTTGTTTTTTTTCTGTGCGACATTCGTTGGTGGAGTTTATCGTGAAGTGAACTGGCATTTTGCAAACCGTGTGTTGTGCTCAAAACCCGCTAAATTTTGCAGTTTCTGCTTCAATTTAATGTTTTGAAGACCCCCTCAAATCGTTTGCCAGGAGGAAGTTCTTTTTGCGATATATGCACGTCGGCTGTCATCGGTGAAAAACGGAAATCGATTTTTCATGCTTCCGTTTCCTGCATTGGAACAATTCTGTGAATTTATTGCTCATTCATGATATTACCATTTGCTCGGTGTGAATAATTGTAACTTGTTCTTGCTGGTTGCAAATCTTAGAAAAAGAAATTGGTGCTACGGTTTCATTAGTGTTCAATTATCATTTTTCCTTTCGAGGGAAGAAGCATTCTCTTTTGCAACGAAGCAGGCGCCGCCGCCTCCTGTTCTAGCTCAGTGAAGCTCTCATGTGTGGCTATTTTTAACAAATCAACGGGCGAATAATAATAAAAATATACACTTTGCACGTTTACCTTTGCGCGATTATCATACATTTCGAAGTACGGAGGAATAATTCTCTCCATTTCGACATCACAGCGCAAGAAAGGGTGCTGCAAATTATTTGCTGAGGGTTGCGAGAAAAATTTATACATCGGGGAAAGCTAAATCAGCGTAGGCTGTGTGTTTGCTGCAAACACAAGTAAGCATTTGATGACTGGAAGTTTATTGCATTAAAAACATTGAAGATTCCCTAGCTTAAAATTATAGTTAAATCAACCAAAAATTCACGTTGAAACTGCAACCCTTATTGACGCATTGCTTGTTTATTGTTTTACAGGTCCATTTCGCAAACCTCAGTCCACCGGATTCACCGATGAACGAGTCAAGCAATTCCAATTTCGAAAACATTGAGGGTAAGTAAACTCTATGCCTACTACTGGAAAACTATTACAGTTGTTTCTTACTGAGAGTGGTCTATTATTAAACAGGCAGTTTGCAGCTCATTTGAAGTAGTATTTTGTCATCTACCTATGCGTACATAATGAGATACCCCGGCTTATGTCTTTGCATGGGTGCATTCAGTCAGAGCCAGGCGCGCCTTATCTTGCCGGTTCCCAGAGTAGACCTAACGAACTGTTTAAACTAGACACGCCGACAACATTATCGGAAAAGCAAAGCAATGAGACACATATGCATGTCGGTTTGTTGCTTTGATATATTCCTATTTTGCGGTTCTGTTTACATTTTCAATGGCAAACTTTATTTTGTTGTAGTAATTGAGATCAAATTTATAAAAATTGTTCTATTAGGTAGATTCGGGCATTTTTCCGTAATTTTGAGACCTTTGTCAAAATTTTAAGGTTGCATATAGGTATGTATACCTACATTGTCTGAATTGAGATTTTTTTGGAAAATATATTTTTATTTTTACGAACTCTGATTTCATAAGGAATATATTGTCGCTAGTAGGAATCGTGTCCCGTATGGAGAAACACCAAATAAAATAGTTTTATAGATTTAAGGCCAATCATATAGTACATTTTTTCCAATCATTTTAAGAGTAAACTGGACATTCCTTTTGATTCCCAATTATGTTAAGTTTGTGTGGATAATTAAACTTAGTAAGGGATGTTATTTTTTTGTAAAAAATAATCATATGGAACAGTATAGAAAGTATAGTGAGAGACAAAATAAAGTGTCCAAATTATTTTTTTTATCATTTCTTTTATTTTTCTGGTTAAAATTTAACGAAAACACATCGTAATCATTTTTAAAATATTGTTTGTTATGTTCATTTCAATTTTTCTTAATGTTGCGCTGGTAAAAAAGAAAGTTTTTCTGATAGAAGAAAACAGTTGATATTAAAAAAAAATGGGCAAAACAAAGTGTCCAACTTAAAAATCAATATAATTTCGATAAGTTACCATCGCGAGGCCCCTCGAATTTGCACTACGAAATTAGCAAGACAGCGGTATCAAAAATCATGAAGAAGATGAAAACGTTCGTATCGATGGTGGATCGCCCGAGAAGAGGACTGAAGCCCAAGACAGATGCCAGAACGGACAAGAAAATCATTCGTGAAGTGAAGAAAAACGCAATAATAACGATCCGGCAGATACAGGAAGAGCTCCAATTTTCGGTATTGCGTCGTACTGTCTGTCGCCGCATCCATGCAAAGGAGTATCATAGCAAGATCGCAGTGAGAATACCTTTCATCAGCCAGGTGAACAAGGCTAAGCGGCTCAAGTTCGCCAAGCAACACGCCGATAAACGGCTCGAGTACTGGAAAACATTGTTGTGGGCCGACAAATCCAAATTCGAGCTATTCAACCGGAAGAGCGGGATCATATGTGGCGAAAGTCGGGTGAGGAGCTCCAAGACCGCCATATCCAAGGAACAGTCAAGCACGGAGGAGGTAACGTGATGGTGTGGGGGTGCTTTTCTTGGGGTGGGGTGGGCAATTTGGTAAAAATTGACGGAATATCCTGCGGGAAAACCTCGAGGTATTCCTCATCAAGACGGGCCTCGAAGAGCGCTTCGTTTTACAGCAGGATAACGATCCGAAGCATACGGCCAATCTGATGAAGTCATTTTTCCGTTCCTGCCGTATCAAACCCCTTGAATGGCCCCCACAAAGTACTGATCTGAACCCCATCGAAAATCTGTGGGCCATCCTCGATGCTCTGATTCATAAGACTGTTAATACTTATTTTAATGCCCTGGAGTATGCGTGGGAAGAACTCGACCCACAGCACTTGAACAACCTTGTTGAAAGTATGCCGAAGCGCTTGCAGGAGGTGTTGAAGGCTGAAGGAGGCCATACCCATTATTAAATCGTTCTTTTTTGCCTTCAGTTTGACTTATTTGAAGCTGTACTAATCTGGACACTTTATTTTGCCCCTGTTTTTTTTGGAATAATAACTGTTTTTTTTCTATCAGAAAAACTTTCTTTTTTTACCAGCGCAAAATTAACAAAAATTGAAAAGAACGTAATAAACAATATTTTAAAAATGATTACGATGTGTTTTCGTTGAATTTTAACCAGAAAAATTAAAGAAATTGAAAAAAAAAATAATTTGGACACTTTATTTTGCCCTTCGCTCTAAACTTGTTTCATATAAATTGTATTTTTTCTTATTTGGTATGACAGGTTCAAAAATACGTTGCGTGCCTGCTTATTTTCATCAAAAACCTTATCAAAGTTGTAGAGGGTTAAATTATTCCACACCATAAATAAACTAAAAACATGAAATATGTGCTTACGTAACTTTGTATTAAGTTAACATTGTTCATTTATGGTTCTTTTGGCTTCTTTTGCATGTAGTGTTTATTTTAAAAGGCCAATTTACAAAAAAAATACAGGTTTTTGGAAAATTGTGGACTTGAGAAACCTCTGAAACTAATAATATTGGTTAAAGGTAAAATTTTTCTCAAACACAAGGTGTGATTGACCATTATTTAACACTCATCCGTCCCTGAAATTTTTACCCGTTTCAGTCCCTGGAGTGTCAATATGATACACCTGACAAAAATCTATATATCTCTTGTTTGCCGACTGATTTTTACAAAATTTATACACTCAGAGAAATCTTGGTATTTGACCCAAAAAAATATTGATTTTGATTCAAAAAAATATTCCATTGAATCAAACTCTTTATTTGATACAATGTGTTATGAGTTTGATTCTAACGAAAAATTTTTGAAAAAAAAAAGATTTATTCTTTGAATTAAAAAAAAAATACTTTGAATCAAAGAATTTGTTTTAATTTCAAGGGTGAAAAATTCTTGAAATGAAGGAAAACAGATTAGAAACAAATGATTTTTTTTTTATTTGTCCCAGAATCAAAATAATTTTTCTTTTGTTTGGCCACTAAACAAAGGAAAATTCCTTTGTCCTTAAAAACTTTTTCGCTGCATCTAGCTTTGGGAACCTTGTAATGTAACTCAAATATGTTTTCATACAATATTCAGCTACAACACCTCAGTTTTCTGTTATTTGGCTCATTTTTTGCATTTTAATTTCAAAATACGAAACACAGAATTTTTGGCGAATTTTCAAAGGTAGCTGTTTTTCGAACTTTTTGTCAATTTGCAATTTCTCAGATTTTCTAAGAGTAGGATTCAAATTTTCACTGGATTTTTTTGAGTATATTAACGTAACTTTCTGTAATAAATTTATATTCATCACAAACGTAATTTCATACCGATTCTAGTGGTGTAATTACATTAGCGCTACGATACTCTCCTCTTGGCTTCGCTGGGTTTGGCTCGAAGCCGTCTCCTCTTTGCCCGTCCGTGTGCCGATCGAAAGCAGCTTTTCCTGGATATGCACCTGTCACAGCACACGCCCGGTGCTTTACTAAACTACTCGGATGATTCCCGGCGAAGACATCATCCTACACCGACTCGAGTGACTCACCCGCCGATGACTGGAAGTCACTCTATCCGAGAGTATTCCGCGGCGTGAATACTCTTCTCCCCACGAGCTCGACTACGAAGAAGGTCAAGTCTTGTTCCCGCAGCTTCCGTCGTAAGGGCGCGTCTCAGCAGTTAATCGTAGACGATGTTCCACAATACCGGGCCAAATATCGATCCTTGTGGAACCCCTCCCGAGACACTCACTGGCGACACTGGTGACACTCACAAATCCCCCGATGATCATATACTGTAGTTGGCGGTTACGGAAGTAACACTCCACCATCCTACAGATACATGCCGGAATCCTCATACGAATGAGCGACGACGCAATCACTGCCCAACTGATGGTGTTGAAGGCGTTCCTTCGATGACTAGTCGAATGGCATCCACCGTGCTGCGGCCTTTTTGAAAACCAAACTTTTTATCGGAAAGACCGGTCAAGCCCTCGGTGTAGAGCTGTATCCTGTTCTAGACCACTTTCTCCAGCACCTTACCAGCCGTAACGAGGAGACATATCGGGCGATAGGCTGATGAGTCACCTGGTGGCTTTCCCGGTTTCGGCAGGAACACCAATCGCTGCCGCTTCCACACATCTGGGAAGATCCTCTCATCCACATACTGTTGCGACTGTGTGTGGATGAGAGCGGACTGTAACGGACCGCAAAGTGGTCGCTATCGGTGAACGATTCGCTCACCCTCTAGTCACTCGTTCAGCCCGAACTGCAGAAAGTGACCTCTATGATGAATTCGCTCCCATTACTGTGGTAGGTCCTTGTATCGCCTACATTCCCCAGGTCTACGTTCAGCCTTGCTAGGGATTTCAGTAGAAGTTGTCCCCTTGGGTTTGTAAGACGACTTATACCTGTGAGCCTTCAAAGATTTTGTCCATAATAGCGCCGAACTTTTCCAGGGACCACCTGGGGAAGGGGGGGGGGGGAGGGGGCGTAGCAGCTACAGACAAAGATCCCGTTGACTTGGGCTTCCTCTCATTCCGTCACTGCCTTTTGTATAAGGTATCTTCCTGTAACCCATATCGCAGCCAGCTTTGTTCGGTTACCGAATTATTGCTGGTGTGTTGAGCCCTCTGTTTTCCACCACAGTACTGACAGTATCCTCTTTGGTACAGCTGGCCGCCTGATCGCTGGCTTTACCGCACCGCCGGCCCAAACTACTTCTATCGGTACCGTTGCAGGCAAACGATTTGTGACTCAACACAGCGGAAACACCTTTTCTGTTGCTGGAAGATAGCTATCTGACTGGTCTATCAGTCCCCCGACCCGATCTTTAGCCGCAAACACTGCTGCGTTTGCTGCCGCAACCGGAAGTTTCGCGAACGCCACCTGTGTTCCGGATTTGGGAGGACCTTACCGCATCCTGATCGAGATCTGACCCGTCTCGATCTTGCACAGGTCCTTCAACGCGTTCTTGACCTCGCTTTCCGTGGCTATCTCGTCAAGATTTTTTATCATGACTTTAACCGTGATGCTCAGGGCACAGATTTCCGCCGTCTCCCCGAGTATCTCTTGCTTAAGCACGCAATACTCTGCACTCTTGGTGGTTGAGTCTCGTCTGAGTTCAAGGATCATCTCGCCGGAGCGTTTCCGACGGATTCTCCTCACGTCCCCCCTAGGCCCACCAGCCTATCGCTCGTCCTCATTTGGCGAAGGACATCGGCGTAGGCTCGTTCTGGTGTCTTTACCACTAGCATCTCCTTTTTTCCCTGACCCTGTTGAGTTTGGGTTTGGACTTGGGGTTGGCTTTTGTGGCCTTTTCGCTCAACTGTCTGCCACCTAGTTGGCGCTTTGGTAACATGGCCTTCCTCCTTGTTCTATTTTTCGCCCGGATTCTGCCGGATCTTAGCAACCCGGGCTCTTTTGTTCGGGGCTCCTGGTCTAGCCTCCCCTGGAGACCCTCTTTTCCTTTTGCCGTTTCCGGCAAATTCCGCTTCGCCGTCGGTTTGTATGAAGACGCTCACCTTCTTCGGTCGAATAGTTCCCGCCCGCAGAGAGGTCACCACGTCCTCTTCACGTATCTTCCTTCGGCACTCCGGTGCCGTCAGGAGGCTCACCCAAGCGCGGTTCGCCGTGACGAAAAGTGTCATCACGTTGGCGAGTTTCTCTCGGATCTCCTTGTGGATGTTAGACTTCTTCCTAACGCATTCCACTAGGTCCTGAATGCCCGCCATTGCCACCGCTAATTCAGCAGTAGCCTCAGGGTCCAGAAGTTCCGGGGAGCTTAGGAGTTCTTCGACTGCCTACTGAACTTCGACGATGGGGTCTTCCCTCAGTCCAGCTTCTACCGGCGTCCTCACTGGCTCGGCGGGTTGCTTTACCGGGCAGCGCCTTAGCCCGTTCTTCTCCGCCTCCAACTTAACCTTCCGCGATTTTGTTTTATTATTTCATGTTTGATCCCACGAGTCCACGGCTACAATGTGTGTTGTGAGTAGGTCCCTGAAACTAGCTCTATGCAGAAACAAACAGAAATTGTTTATGCAACGGAATAATAGTTATTTCGTTGCACAAACGTTACCTTTTTAAAAGTTCAGAGATACATTTTGCTTAGTTTGTAAGCTTCTGAGTAAGTTGGTATTCACCACTTGTCACTTATACAATCAATTTCTGTAATTTCAGGCGAAATGCTACGGATAACACCCCAGAACACGATCGTATTTACCAAGTCGGGCACCGAGTTGGTTGGAAATGTTGATATCGAAAACATCGACAGCAAACCTATTACCTTTAAGGTGAGTGTTCCAGCTAAATATGTCAATAGTTTTGATAAGGTTACAAACTATAGGAATATTAACGATTGAAATAATAGACATTTGTCTAAAGTTCACCAGTCTCACCAACGCGTCGGTTAATTGATAAAAAAAAAACTAAGTTATGCTAGCTTATCTGTGCAAGCAAAGATAATGAAACAAATCCACGACCTTGCCTTCGTAATCCTCATATTTTTTTTTCGCAAAAATGTGTCTCCATCGGTTCTCGACAAACAATATATCTTCGAGGCAGCAAGAAGTGATTCAACCTCAGCAGTAATGATGAGAGTAAAAATTAAAAAAAAACGGCAGCCTGAACTGAACTGAAAGTGGTGAAACGCCCATACGTAATTAGCGCGGATAATTGTAGCCCTTTGGACCGTTGACTGTTTACTATTTGTGGCGGATGAATTTGTACCGCCAGCCACTGCAAAGGGGAAATGACCTGGCACGAGTTGAATTAATAATACTAGTTACTACTTGGTACGCACAGTGAGTAAAAACCTAGAAACTGATGAGTTCAGGGAAAACATTAAGTCTCCTAATTCAGGTTTTCGTTTTCTAGGAATATTGAGCCAACTTGTTGAAAATTAACTGAGTTTTATTCAGGTAATATCTTTGAACTTTATAGTTTGCTTTGCGATATCCAATGAAATTTGTGAATGATACATCCTTCAAAGTACAATATTTAATATACCGCCAGAGAATATACCGTAATTCGACACCTGAGGCATAAACACACGCAAGCCAGCTAATCTTTCCTCACTGTGCCAAAGCATTGTTGTTGTAGTAGAATGCAATTTTCAAGCTTTTAAATTAATCGTGTCATCACCTTTGGAAACTATTGCTTAGCGGATGTGTCATTACATAGTAGTTTTCTACCGGATAGAGATGCACGAATAGAATTAAAAGCTCCGTGTGGCTCCATGGGATTTGATTTGGAGATATATTTCAGTTAAACCAGTAATCCTCTGGCTAATTCTTATGTATCATTTTATCTTTTAATTATAGCATTTTCAGTTATGCTGATTTCTTACACGACCTTTAATGGATAGCTATCCAGATAAATGCATTCATTTTGTAGTGTCTTTTCCCGTTTGGAAGATACGAATGCATGTCAATTTGTCTGTGCATTCCCAAATGGTTAGCTCACTTAGGGGAGATGAGGGCATAATGAGCACTTCACTTTTCTACGAAAGTACGTATTTTCTTAAGCTTCCAAAGCCGTTCGCTAAATATCCGTTTCGAGGAAATATGCGTTGTAATTTGATTTCGTTCTCCTGGCTGTAAATGTTAACCGATTTTGATGATATTATATTCATTGTGTAGGTAATTTATTCTAATTACTCAACATTTCAAAATAAAGTCGATATGTATTACCAGGATTTCAGAAACTGGTTCAGAAAGTTAAAAGTCCGAAAAATCAATTTTATTTTTAAAATACTCATAACTTGTGACAGCTTTTCTGCATTTAATTATTTCATTGATGTTTGAAATTGTCAAGAATCCATCTATCCGACAATGTATAAATATGTTGGGGTCCAATGAAAGTTTTTACCGCTATGACAGATCTTCAGGTAGAAAAAAGTCTTACTTAAAAAAACGACATCCAGTTTTTGCTTTGCTTAGCTGTATTTCATTTCTCAATGAACCGATTTTAAAAACTTAAATTTTAGTTTTTTGGCGTTAATTTGATTATTATTTTCATAGACCTGGTCTGTCAAAACTACCAGTTCATCAGTATATTGGAATGATGATAAAGATGTTTGAAATGTGCGCTTCGGGTCATATTGACCCGAACGGCTTTGGAGGGTTAAATAAATTTTCATGAGGATTTGTTTCGTACTTCCTATAGCATTAATTTTTCACAAAAACAGGAATATCCTTATCATCTTTACAGAGATATTTGAAAAAAAGGGCTATGTTCTCAAGTAACGATAATATTATAATTTTTGAGCATCACGAAATAAGCTCTTATGATCTTAAAATAACCTTGATCTATAATGTACGCACTGCAACATGATGTACACATTGTTTCTCAATTTTTACCATCATAAAATTTTTGATTTTTCACTTTTATCAATTTTAAAACACGTTTTTACTTAAATTTGTTGACTAGGGGCATATAGAGCACCATATTATCGAGGCATAATGAGCATTTTCTGCCGTAGAATCTAGCAGCGAATTAAAATTGATTTATAGCGCCACACCTTGACTAGTTTTCATCCGACGATTTAGCCTATTGGTAAGATGTCGGAGAGGTAATCAAAAGACTAGAGTTAGATTTCTGTTCGAGGTGATTTTTTTCCATTTACATTTCATGATCGATTTTTTTTATTGTTACATTATACGGCTAGTAGCATCATCCTCCGAACAAAGCACTTAATGTATGAGCGTGCGTGAATTGTTTGTATTCTGCAAACAGACCTAGATTATTTTGTTATTGCTTTGTTTGATGAATCTACGACCCACCTGACTTCATCGAATTGAATTCGCTGCTAGACTCCCCGACAAAAACGCACATCTTGCTCTGATTAATGGTGCTCATACTGCCTCAGGGGGGATTCTCATTATGCCTCCACAGTGGCTGGTTTTCAGCTTTTGGCAAAAATTTTTAAAACGCATTTTTTAACGTTTTCATCTAGTTTTTCGCGTTTCAGCCCGTTAGAGCACCTGCAACGGTTCAGGCGTAAATATTGGTTTTAAGTATACCAGTTTTAGCAAAATTTGAAATTTTAGAATCGGCTAAAACACCCACTCCCCACCGGTGTAGGAGCAAATTTAAAACGGAAACACTTTGATTGCAGAAACTCAATAATTGAGAAGGAAAAACCCATTTTATTAGAAAAATTGCATAAGTTTAGAGTTTCACGGT
The DNA here is from genome assembly GCF_029784155.1 of Uranotaenia lowii. Classification (NCBI taxonomy): domain Eukaryota; kingdom Metazoa; phylum Arthropoda; class Insecta; order Diptera; family Culicidae; genus Uranotaenia; species Uranotaenia lowii. The sequence continues at coordinate 110,670,834 of NC_073693.1, forward strand.
TAATTGTCTTTAAATTAATTCTACGAATATTCTTTTTGATAGAACAATGATTTAAACTATTCTACCAGGATTTCATTAATTTAAAAGCAAAAATGACTACACAACGAGGAAAAAAGGTCAATTGAAACAATTCTTCAATTTATTCAATCAAATTTCTTTGAATCAATGAAATAAAATTTTATTAAAATGAAATGAAAAAGCAATTTTTTTTTTCAAAGTTATTGCTGGCATTGATAAGGAAACGAGAAATGTTTATCCCAAAGTCAAAGGAAATTTTCCTTTGATTTGTCGACATTTTTGTTTGACAAAAACTTGTTTCACTATTTGCAAATTTATGGATGGATACAGAAAAATATGCTGATATTGACGAAAACTCCGAGCAATCCATACGAAACTAAACTGCCCCTACTTTCATAACAGTCCCATATGCAAAAACAAGCAAGCGAGAAAATCAGCTTTTTCTGTTTTGGAATATATTTTGAAATTGTGACCACAACTTTCAGCATAAACGACAGTATAAACGAAAAACATTAGATGAAATGTGTTCTAGGTTGTCATAATAAATCGTAACACCTGAAATTTTCAAAATTGGGTCATTGGTAAGGTCGGGAGCACCATTTTTTTCGTTATGGGACTGTTATGCGAGCATATTTCAAACCTTTTTTAAATCTACTCGCATAACAGTCCCATACAGAATATGTTTTTGTCACCAAACTTCTTCCTAAGACTTAAATTTGATCATTTTTGAACCTTTCAATACAATTTTCATTAAAAGAAACATACTTTTGGAAAAATATCGTGAATTCCGCATTGTAAGTTGAATCTTTTTACGATTTTTGATTACATCTGATAATTTTTCGCTTAGGAAGACATTTCTTCCTTCTAACTGACCTGGCTTCGAAAACTAGGGTGGATAATTCGACATCGAGTGAGTGAAATCTTTTTTAAATGATTCAAAGCAATAAATCAAAGACTATTTCGCCGAAAGAAGCATTGAAAAGTAACCAAATTCGTGGTATTTCACATATGGGACTGTTATGCGGGTATATTCCCTATGGGACAGTCACAAGTTGATATTTTTTTTCGAAATTTCTAGAACCAAATTTTTTTTTTATTGTTTTATATTGAAGCCCTATGTTCAAAATGACGAACTGTCAGGTTAGATAAAAATTGACGAAAATTCATATGGGACTGTTATGCGAGTAGGGGCAGTAAAAATCTCTCAATATCTTAAATAATACAAAAATTATAGAACAAACAATAAACATTTATTTTACCTTATCGAAAAAGTATTAAAATTTCCTTTTCATTTTTTTTTTAAATTTTAGAACGCTGGCTGGATTAACAAATTCGTCGAGCCCTAATGAAAAGCTTCTTATTTATTTATAAAATCGAGAATAATTTGACATCTATTATTTATACTTGATATGGTTTTTATTAACATCTATTCTCAATTTATGTTACATATAGGGTGGTTGAAGCGAAAAAAAACATTCAAATAATATCTCAAAAAGAAATTATTATCACACCCAATGTTACCCAAACATGTGTGAAAGAAATCATTGTTGGCTAAAATTTTCTCACCGTGAACTAAATCGGTCTGTCGTATATTTTGAAATCCTGTTCCAAATTTGCATGAATTTGGAACAAAGCCGTATAAGGGCTGTCCCAACGGTAGATGCAAAACACGGTTTTCGACCACGCTAAAACATTTCGGCTGGCACCGGTGGCGTAAATTTCTGTTTTAACACAGTTATCGATTTCAAAATTCCCAACAGTTATACGCCTTTGTTCCAAATTCATGCAAATTTGGAACAGGATTTCAAAATATACACGGAAAAAAATTGAGTGGTCATCCCAAAGACGCTGTCATGATAATTTTACCATTTCAGCGCTATAGTATTTTAAACCACGAAAAGTTTATCGTTTTTGTGAAAGTGCGCATGAAACAATATTGAAATTACTTTGCACCTGGTAATTTTCGATAACTCTCAATGTTTTTTGTCGAAAATACTATGGTCATGATAATTTCATCATAATTTCTATCACAACTACCGTCCGCATAGTAATTTTGACATTGTGGCACCAATTCATATCAACAAAATACTACGCACATCATACTTTTGAGAACAAAACGTATTTGACTCAAAAACATAAGTGCGTATGATAATTTTACTATGGTAAACATTCTTGTTGTTTACACTAATTCAGGATCATCAATCATCAAACCCGTTTGTAAAAAAAACTAATTTTGAGCTGCTTTATAGTTACATAACATTGAAAATCATTCCAGAGCATCGGAAGAACACACTAACATTGACCGACGTGTGTCGGAAGTGTGAATTTTCATGTTTCAAATAATGTCATAATGCATGCATGCAAATAAACAAACAAACATACATAGTAATTTTACTATTTAAATCAAGCTCCTCGCTCCTCCTAATCTTTATCATAACACATACTAGTTTCATCATGAAACATATTAATTTTACTAGGGACGAAGTAAAACAATGCATCATTTCATTGACAATTTTACTAAAACGCAGTCGAATTTACTATGCGCAGCAAAATTGGGCACATGGTAAAATACCTATGCGTAAGGTATTATAAACAACAAAACATATTTGACTCAAAAATATGGTCGCCTGTTGTTCGTTTAAACCACGGATTTAGTATTTTTACTATGCTTTTTTTTTGTGTGTACGACAGACCGATTTAGTTCACGGTGAGAAAATTTTAGCCAATAATGATTTCTTTCACACATGTTTGGGTAACATTGGGTATGATAATAATTACTTTTTGAGATATTATTTGAAGGTTTTTTTTTGCTTCAACCACTCTATACGTATCAAAAATTGAGAAAAGATGTTAATAAATAATAGATGTCACATTATTCTCGATTTAATATCATTAAATAAAAAGCTTTTCATTTGGGCTCGACGAATTATTTAGTGAATCCCCCAAGTAACCATAAGCACTAAAGCTTTGCCTTTTTATAGCTTTGCACCAGCATTCAAGTGCTAAATGACACTATATCGGCAAATCAAGTGCAATTTTGCATTACAACAGCCCTTCGAGTGCATATGCTGCATCATTTCAGAGTTATGCCACTCTTTTAAAATGCAACCAGCATTTTATCAGCTTTGCACAATGCGTTTGAATTGCAACATAGCTCTAAATCAGAGTGACAAATGCTATATTTTCTAAGCATTAAATTTGCATTACTTAAGCTTGCTTTAATGCTTTTTAGCACTGTGTAAGTACTATAGTGGCATTAGGCCAAAGCACATTACCATTGATTTATGCTGAATTAATGCAAATTATGGGCACCGGTTGCCAAAAATTTGATTCAAATAGGCCTTTTTTCAAAGATTTTACGGGGACCTGATAGGTTCACAAGCAGAGTTACTGAAAAATGTACGATCCATGAATGTCATGAGTTCGATTCCAGGTCACCTTCACCCGAAAAATAAGAAAAAATCATCTAGAAAATTCAACCCAAGAGATCCCCTTAATATGCATCAGCGAATATCAAAATAAGCCAAATTCATTATCATAGCAGAAAAATGGAGCCAAACAAAAATCGATTTTTTTTTTACCCGGCATGGTTGTACCTCATTTGAACGCCATTTGCATTTTCCCAGCATTTTGCCCGCCAACGCTATAGCATCAACTTAGCATAGCACAGTGCTTTTATAGGGTTATACCAGTTTCTGCACTAAAGCCGCAGTTAATTTCGCCAAACCTGGCTCACAGGGTAATATGATGCACAGAATCAAGCTCTATAGCTGACGTTAGAGCAGAATTGGTGCAAGTTTTTAGTGCTTATGGTTACTTGGGCCAGTCAGCGTTCTAAAATTTGAAAAAAAAATAAACGAAAAGAAAATTTATTACTTTTTCGATGAGGTAAAATAAATGTTTATTGTTTGTTCTATAATTTTTGTTTTATTTGAGATATTGAGAGATTTTTAGTTTCGTATGGATTGCTCGGAGTTTTCGTCAATATCAACATATTTTGCTGTATCCATACATAAATTTACAAATAGTGAAACAAGTTTTTGTCAAACAAAATTGTCGAGAAATCAAAGGAAAATTTCCTTTGACTTTGGGATAAACATTTCTCGTTACCTTTATCAATGTCAGCAATAACTTGAAAAAAAAAAGCTTTTTCATTCCATTTTAATAAAACCTCATTCCATTGATTTTAAGCAATTTGATTGAATTAATTGAAGAATTGTTTCAATTGACCTTTTTTCCTCGTTGTGTAGTCATTTTTACTTTTAAATTAATGAAATCCTGGTAGAATAGTTGAAATCATTGTTCTGTCAAAAGGAATATTCGTAGAATTAATTTAAAGACAATCAACCGTGAAACTCAAAACGTATGCAATTTTTCCAATAAAATGGGTTTTTTCTTCTCAATTATTGAGTGTCTGCAATGAATGTGTTTCCGTTTTAGATTTGCTCCTACACCGGTGGGGAGTGGGTGTTTTAGCCGATTCTAAAATTTCAAATTGTGCTAAAACTGGTATACTTAAAACCAATATTTACGCCTGAACCGTTGCAGGTGCTCTAAGGGCTGTCCCAACGGTAGATGCAAAACACGGTTTTCGACCACGCTAAAACATTTCGGCTGGCACCGGTGGCGTTAATTGCTGTTTTAGCACAGTTATCGATTTGAAAATTCCCAACAGTTATACGCCTTTGTTCCAAATTAATGCAAATTTGGAACAGGATTTCAAAATATACGACAGACCGATTTAGAAACGGTGAGAAAATTTTAGCCAACAATGATTTCTTTCACACATGTTTGGGTAACATTGGGTGTGATAATAATTTCTTTTGGGGATATTATTTGAATGTTTTTTTTTCGCTTCAACCACCCTATACGTAATATAAATTGAGAATAGATGTTAATAAAAACCATATCAAGTATTAATAATAGATGTCACATTGGGTGGTATGAAAAAAATTTAGTAATTGCTTTTGCTAAACTGAATCGAGCAGTCGAGCAGTCGTTTAAAGCAATTGCTTCGGTTGTTATGAATAAAGTTTTTTTTTGACAGCTATTTTCTCAGTCAGGAGCTTTTACTTTTAGAACAAGCTAGTTTGATATGAATAAAGCTCAAATCTGAAGCAATTGCTCGACAAATCTCATAGAAATTGCTTTATTTTCTAAGCATGCTCGGTAGCAGACTTTTCCAATGAAAAATTCTCTAATAACGTCATGAACTTATCAAATTAGCAATATTTCACTTCAAAACAATTCAAAAAGGTATTTTCAACATGTATAAAGAAAAGTCGAAGTGATAACCCAACTTTTTTCATATTCCTGTCGTTGTATAACATCATTCGTCTAAGATGACAATAAACAAATCAATTAGTAAATATTTCAAATTTACAAAAAAAATCCGGCTATAGTGGAAGAAGTCCCAATTGGCTCAAAATAAGAAATAAGTTGTAATAATTTAAAACATTATACAGATCTCTCATTTTTATATAATTTTTTATAATCCTAAGATTTAAAAAAAAATCTAAATTAAAATGCGCGCCTATTGCCTATTTTTTTATACATCGGATTATCCCGATCCGAATACATGTGGGAGAGCTTATGATAAATAATAAAGTTAGGCCATTTTTTGTTTGACAATATTCGAATATGTATTCATTTTTCTTTAAACATCAACATACGAGCACGCATTGACAAAAAAATCCGGTCGTTCTTACACCCACCGCTCGCTTCGTCGACTTCAAGGCTACTTTAGTCGTACTTTTCAATTTTTTGATCGTCTTCTTTCATTTTACTTTAGAAAACTTCAGATTCTGCTGGTTGGATAGCTCTATTTTTCGAAGCAAAAGCTATGTTCTAAGACTTTAGTACACATACGCTAAGCAAATGTTTATTCATACCAAACTAAGCAAATGCTTTGGACTTTTGCTTTGATTGATTTCGAGCTAAGTAAAAGCTACCGAAGCAATTGCTAAACCTTATTCATACCAATTCAATTAATTCCTTCAATTAATTCAATCAATTGCTTTGAATCAATGGAATAAGGTTTTGTTAAAATGAAATGAAAAAGCATTTTTTTCAAGTTATTGCTGACATTGATAAAGGAAACGAGAAATGTTTATTCCAAAGTCAAACGAAATTTTCCTTTGATTTGTCGACATTTTTGTTTGACAAAAACTTGTTTCACTAAATTGTAAATTTATGTATGGATACAAAAAATATGCTGACATTGACGAAAACTCCGAGCAATCCATATGAAACTAAAAATCTCCCAATATCTCAAATAAAACAAAAATTATAGAACAAACAATAAACATTTGTTTTACCTCATCGAAAAAGTATTAAAATTTTTTTTTCGTTTATTTTTTTCAAATTTTAGAACGCTGACTGGATTCACTAATTCGTCGAGCCCAAATGAAAAGCTTTTTATTCAATTATATTAAATCGAGAATAATGTGACATCTATTATTTATACTTGATCAAGGAATATTTAAATAAGGTAGTGCCGAGAGCCATGTTGGATTTTTTTTGTGACGTCTCAAAAACGATTGTATCGAAAATTTATGTGAGAATGCTAGGAATTTCAAAGAAAAACATGTTTTAGAACGAAATCGAATTCCAATTTCATTTCTATTTTGTTGTAGGGCCTCTATTCCATTATGTAATGGAGTTTTTTTTGTCCTTTGAAGATTGCATTATGTTTTTTTTTTTTAATTTATTAATTAATGCAATGTCGCCTTGAAGCTAAAACGTGCAAAAATGAAGAAAATATTAACTTCAAAAAGGTCTAGCTGGTAGATATTGAATGTTCAACTGATTGTCATGATTTTAATCCAACTGGTTTACCATATACAATTCTTATGTAGAACAATCAAAACTAATTCATGATTGTTAACTCAGTTTACTAAAATGCCAATAAAAGATTGTGGTTTTGTTTAAAAAAATGCGTTTTGATCACTTTATTGTAATGAGGAGCTTAAACTGCACTGACTTGAACATTTTCATGGAAGACTTTGAACTAATTTTAAAATTTTGCAAATTTCAATGGTGAAAACCCACCATTTTTTCGAATTTCGATGGTCTATTTTATTGTAAAATTATATGAAAATGCAACTTTTTTTGTACCCATCTTGAAGAGCAAGATCCTTCTACAATAGCATGTTTTCAAAGTGGAAAATTTACAGCAGATTCTTCGAATTATCATCGAAAAAGAAAAGTTTCCTAGTAAATGACCAGATTTTTCGTGATTGTGACGTCTCAGCCTGTACCAATACTAGAGCAGGGCTGCCTTGGCACTACCTTCTTTAAATATTCCTTGATACTTGATATGGTTTTTATTAACATCTATTCTCAATTTATGTTACATATAGGGTGGTTGAAGCGAAAAAAAAATTCAAATAATATCTCAAAAAGAAACTGTTATCACACCCAATGTTACCCAAACATGTGTGAAAGAAATCATTGTTGGCTAAAATTTTCTCACCGTGAACTAAATCGGTCTGTCGTATATTTTGAAATCCTGTTCCAAATTTGCATGAATTTGGAACAAAGGCGTATAACTGTTTTTTTTTCTGTGATGGTCCCTTAGGCCCATTTGGGTCCTTCCTCCACCCCATACGCATCTTTAGAAGTGGGAGGGACTGTTTATCCTATGGATAATTTTGTTTGCATTAGTTTATTCAATTTCAGTACGACTTGTTCGTCTAACTCCCGCGTATGTCCATCACCGTACAATTTTATATCTGATGTATCCTCAGATCTTCATCACTTTTATATGATCCTTTTTAGGATTTGTCATTATTTCAAAATATCTGCCTAACGTGTTGTATCGCCTGTTTCTTGAAAGTATTTATGTTTGCACTATCTTTGATGCTCTGTGGTAAGCTGTTAAACATTTTCAGTCCGTTGTAGAAAATTGATCGTTTAGTCATATCCTTTCTCGCACTTGGAAGTCTGAAATCTTGGGCTCTTCTTGTATTGTAGCTATGTACATCATTGCCATACTGCAAACCGTCTAGTAGATAGGATGGTAACATTCCGCTCTTCATTTTAAAAATAAAAATCAAACTGTTATATGCAATCCTCTGTTTGACTGACAACCATTGGAGAATATCGAGCATTAGTGCACTTGGGGTGTATCGGTTGCATCGTATCACTACTCGCATTATCTTATTTTGAATTCTCTGCAGCCGTTTCGTTTGTGTTTCTGATGCATGAAGTAATATTGTAGCACAGTAATCGAAGTGCGGCATAATAACAGATTTCACGTAGATTATTTTTGACCAGAAAGTCATATATCTGTTTATTCTACAAAGTACGCCATATTTCACAGCAATTTTCTTGATTGTGTAGTCTATGTGGGCTATGAAGTTCAATTTTTCATCAACTTGTATTCCTAGGTACTTGACTTGACGAACTCTTTCGATCTCACATCCATCAATGAGCAACTTTGGACTAACTCCTATTTTGCGATTCCCAATAATCATCCAGCAGGTTTTATCGAGATTCAGGCACAATTTTCTTTGTTTCAAAAAATCAGCAATATTTTTCAAATCTGCATTTGTCCTATGTCCTTTCCACTCCAATAGGAGACTGAATCATCTGCAAAAAGTTTTGGATGTCCGTGATGTAAACACCTTTTCATGTCATTGATGTATAGGATGAATAACAAAGGGCCTAATACGCTTCCTTGGGGAACTCCCAAATTGTTTTCCCTGTATCGTGAGTACGATGAACCATATTTTGTTCGTTGCATTCTGTTATCCAAATAACTCTTGAACCAATTTAGAACCGTACCATTGATGCCAATTCTAACCAAAACTTCTAAGAGTTGTAGCCGATCAATTGTCTCAAATGCTCTCTTGAAGTCTAGAAACACAGAGACTGTGTAGTTCCCGTTCTCGATGTTTATCTTCCAATTCCGGAGTATAAAGTTCACTGCGGATTCTGTTGAATGCTGCTTTCTGAATCCAGACTGTTCAGCAATCAATATGTTTTCACACTCAATAAAGTGAACGAATTGCTTTTTTACTGCCAGTTCTAGTACCTTTTCTTGAATTTCCAACATGTTTATGGGTCGGTATAACGTCGCCTCCCGTGCATTTTTTTGTTTTTCAATAGGAACTATAGTTGAACACTTCCACGTATTAGGTATTATTCCTAACTGCAAGCTAGTGTTTATAACATATCTCAAAGGATTGGCTAATGTCGGTAAGGAATCCTTAAAAACTCTTAGAGATACATTGTCGATACCTGCTGTAGGTTTCATATCGTTCACTATTTCATCAAAATCTTGGCTACTAATTGTTTCGAATGTGTGAAAAATTCCAGTATTGTACATAATCTGATTCACGCAGCCATTTGAGCTTGTCGGAATGCTGTTATGAATTTCCATGACGCTATCAATAAAGAAGTCATTAAACTTCTCTGCAATGTCTTTTTCGTCTGTGATTTCCACTCCGTTAAATGTGACCGAATTAGCAATTGTACTATTAGACTTCATCAATCGTTTTATTGTTTTCCATAATTGTTTTCCATTGGATTTGTTTCTCTCCAGCTCGTCTTGAATCGATTTATTTTTTGCCTCTTTGATTTTACGTAAATATTCGTTCCTGACAGCTTTGTATTTTTGCCAATTTCTTTCGCATTTCGTTCTTAAAAATTGTTTGTAAAGATTATCTCTACGTTTTTTGATTTCACTAAGGGTTCGGGAATACCATTTAGTATCTGACCCAGTACCATTTAGTACTAGTTTTTTACGAACAAGTGCATTAACACTATCTTTAAGTAAAAGATCGATACGTCTTACCAACTCATTAAAGTCTGCGCATCTTAAGGTTTGAATACCTGCCTCAAGAAGTTGACTAAATACAATGTTATTATATCCACTCCAGTCGTTCACCATATGATAGATTTCGGGTCCGCCATCATCGAGTCCAAATCCAGCAACAATATTAACTGTCTCATGATCTGATACACGAAAATCAGGAATGGTTGTTGCTTCAGCTCTTTCCACATTTGTGAAAACCAAATCTATTCTAGAATTGCTTGATGCCGTAATGCGAGTGTCTTCCATAACAATTTGGCGAAAACCATATGCCTCCATGACACGTTTCAAATCTCTGCACTCTGTCTCATTGTTGAAATTAATGTTAAAATCTCCACAGAAGATATTGTCAATTTCGTCCAGAACAATTTGATTCAACCAAATATTTTCCAAGATATCCAAAAAACGTGTATTACTGGCGCTAGGGGAATGATAAATTCCTCCAACGACCATCTGTCTTTTACCATCACTTAGTTTTCCTGCCAGAATCCAATTCATTTCGACATAATCAGTCAACAGAATGTCAATTTTGAACATATTATGTACATACATTGTAACTCCTCCCGTATGTCTTGAGTGCGAAAAACAGTTGATCATATTATATCCAATAATATCCAACGAACTTGCGTTCAAATCTACCGTAAGGTGAGTTTCAACTAAAACTAGAATTTTAGGCTTCAGCTCCTGAACCAACACACATATTTCCTCAAAATTATTGGTCAAACCGCATATATTCAGATACACAATATTAGAATTTGATTGCTATTTACCATAGTCGATGAACTTTTTTGCATTCGAAACTTTTCGTTTATACAGCTCACAATCATAGCTCCATGCTGGGTGGCAACAGTCTAGTTGTTGCTCCGAGTCTAGTTCCATCGTGCGATTGAAGTTTACACAGTTAATACACTTTTCACACTGAGAAGTACACTCTTTCGTTTCATGACTATCAGCGCACTTAGCACAACAAATCGGGTCTTTACAATGCTCAATTTTGTGACCAAATTTCCAACATTTGTAGCATCTTAAAACATTGATGGCTTCATAAATATTGCAACGTTCCCATCCTACATTTATTTTCCCGCGATTAATTAATGCAGTAAACGTATTCGGATCCACCTCTAAGGTAGCAATCATAGGATTACGTGTCCACTTCTTATTTTTTTCAATTTTTACTACTGAAATCACAGAATCAATCAAATTATTTTGTTTTTTTAGTAATTCAACAAAAGTTTGTTCATCGAAATCTTTGGATTCTTCAAATCCGACCACTTTTAACTTGGGCTTGGCAGGTTGTTTAATATCTACCGCGTATTTTTTTCCGAAAACTTCCAAGGACTGAGTCCTAAAACTATTTGCTTTCTCTTTTGTAGCACATCGTACCAGCACTTCACCAGTCGATTCAATGTAGCGAACAGATCTCACACCCAAAGACACTGGATCTAATGCAGACTTTAAGTCACTACGAGTTTTATTTATATCCTGATCAATAGTTGGTTTAAGTCGGACTGTTTCCTCCAATTTAGCTAGTGCATTTGTTCTACTATTGCTGGTTACTTCAACATTATCAATTTTGACGGAATCATCCACATTTTTCGTTTGCTTATTTCTGTTTGGGACTAAAACATTTTGCGCAGCAGCATTTGTTTTAACTACTTTAGAGTACGACATAGTGGGAGTTTTATCGTTATCATTTAATTTGCGTTTTTTTGAGTTCGAACGCAAATGGTATCTGACAACTTCAACTCCACCGTCTGCGTTAGGCTTTGAAACTAGATTCATTTCTTCTTGAACAATATTTTTAATCTGTGTCTTCAAATCAGATGGAATTAACGTTTGTTTACTAATTTTATCAATTTTGTCATTCATGTTAGCAATAATTTCCATTAAACAATTAAAGTTTTTATCACAACCAGGATTCTCCACACAGTCATCACATACAAAAACCGCATTTTTATTTTTTCGGAAAAGATCATAATTCGTAAACACCGCGTGCGGCAAACAGCTGACGTGAAATGCTTTTTTGCAGTTTCCAAAACAGAGAACGAGATCATCGAGCGTTGCAATTCTCCCACAGCATCGAGAACATAACGCAGAACTCATTCTCTCGCACTCATCCATCTCCCACACGAAGCGGCTTGGCCGCTTTTAGCATACACACACCACGGCGATCAGCAGTGATCGCTTTGTCTGACGCCAAGACGAATAACACAACAAAAAATAGAAATTAAAATGATACTTATCAACGTTCTGTAGGCCCAAATCAGGACAATTTCGTCGCCCGGAAAAAAGTTCTCTGCATGTCATCCGATCGGAATAGATGGCTATGAGCTTGATCACTAGAGACAACACTTAAAAATTCACTATTAGCGTTTTTTTCACATTAAAAAATTCACTTTATTTTGCACACAAAAGGTTAAGAACATCACTCGTTCACTTCACTTCACTTCACTTCAGAACTGTTGGGAATTTTGAAATCGATAACTGTGCTAAAACAGCAATATACGCCACCGGTGCCAGCCGAAATGTTTTAGCGTGGTCGAAAACCGTGTTTTGCATCTACCGTTGGGACAGCCCTTAGGGAATAGGCTTTTCAAGTGTCTGAACACGAAACAATAATGTAACCTCCATATTATAGCTATTTTCTATGGTTAAATAACCGTTTTCCTTAAGGTGGCCATTATGCCCCCATCTCCCCTAATTAACTCAAAATCGACCATTTTGTCACTTATACCCCTTTGGCTCTGAGAGCCTCAATTGTAAATTATGGGTCGATATTCCGGTTGATGTTGCCTGAGATCGATACATGATACTTGTAACTCAGTAATCAGTAGAAATGAATAAAGTTATTATTATTAATCATGAGTTACAAGTCCTCATGTATCGATCTCAGGTAACATCAACCGGAATATCGACCCATGATTTACAATTATAACATTTATGTTCACATTTTCTGTTCTAGAGAACTTGGAATTCAACTTACAATTCAGCGCCAATATTGATTAAACAATATGGGGCATATGACAGCGATTAAAGTTTGATTGAAATATGATTTGCATTTTTCAAATCATGATGTATTTAAAATTTACTACACAAAAATTTATGTGTCGAAAAAAATGAAAAAATAGGTGTACTGGTAGCGACATCTTATGGATGTTAGTCCACTTACGAATTTGGTTTGAATCTTAGGTTGGTATTCTCACACACGTTTTCAACACATTTTTGTTCGGGGCTCGATGTCTGTTCTCTGTGGTTTCAACTCGAAGAGGTAGAAGTTACATTTTTAGATTTCACTAGCGATTACTTTGCTTTCTACGTAAATTTTACCTTTTTATTATTTTTCGTGTACTGTGGGGCCGAGCCAGGAGTAGGCGATTATGAGAGACTCGGAAATGCGTGTTCAATAATATAACAAGCTCTCTCGTTTTAAGCCACAAATTGCGAAGGCCGCCCCAAATTGGGGCTAAAAAGAGACATGATCGACACACGAGATTCTCTCTACAGCCTACGCCTGAGTCTGACTGACTTCGGTCAAAGCGCCGAAGATGAGAGCGAACCTGGCAACGACCAAAACGCCAAAGTTTCTTAAAATGCGTTATTTAAAGGTTTTATGAAAGCCACTATGTAGTCTATTGAAGCTAACGACTGTCTTTCAAGCCTTTTTTCTTTTAAGAGTTTTACATCGTTTTTGAAAGTTCAACTATATTTTTCGCCTTATAATGGCTGCATAAAGGTTTTGGATAGCTAATTTGCAGTTCATTAAAAATTCTAACTTTTGAAAACCCTTAAAAACATTTTTAAAATCAAATTGAAAGTATTATTTAAAAAAATTCAACAGGGTTTGTAGCTTTCTTGAAGAATATGCATACAAGATTACAAAACACCACCATTTGCTTTCAATACTTTAAGGAGCTTTAATCTTTGATCTATAAACTAAACCGTTTCTTTAAATTGTCCTCCGACAGATCAAAACGACCGCCCCGGAAAAATTCCGGGTTCGTCCGAGCAATGGAGTGCTCGCACCGGGTGGCGTCGCAAGCATCAACGTGGTCCTGCTGCAACAGGGTCACCAGATTGCCGTCAATCCAGCCATCAATCGGGAAAAGTTCCTGGTAATGTGCATGGCGCTGACCGAGATGTTCACCAATACGCACGATATTGCCGAGTTTTGGAAGGTGAGTTTGAATCTGTTGTTTTGTTACTTGAAACTTGTGACCGACTTGTTGTTTATTCCAATTACAGAACACTCCAGCCAACAGTGCAGCGATAGAGCAGCATCGGTTGAAGTGTTCTCTGCCGATGATCCCTGACGATCCGGCCTTGCGCAATGGCATGCCCCCGTACGGAGATATGTTCGGTCCGGTTGCCGGTTTCGGGGGCAGCGACAAACAGATGCTTCACCTACAGCAAGTAATTACCCAGCTCAGTGGAACGACCCACAGGTTAGAGTCACAGATACGGTTCAACCAGAAACTCCAGTGGATCTCTCTAGCGCTCTTTTTGTTCATTGCGATAGCCATTATTTATATTTTGAAGGCGGAAATCAAGGGCAGTGCGGCGCAGTACTGTCTTAAGCCCTAATCAGGTGTGCGATGAATTTGTTATTAGCCGAGGGTCGCCCCTAACACATCTACATATGATAGCAACTGAAACGATGATTGAAAAGTGAGGAAAACGAGGGTTGAACCCTGCATGAAACCGGTGAAGATAAAAAAATCAATGGGTCTTCTTTGTTTGCCTGTATTACTTCTAAAATTTGTACTCTCTTTAACTGGCTTAGCCGGTATGGTTTATTTTTGTTTTTCGTTTGTTTTTCCTATGAAGGAATAAATTATACATAGTCCTTTTTATACATTATCTCGTTTTGTAATTATTTTCCCAATATATCCCCTTTTTGGACGTTTGAAGGGTTTCTGGTGAACGCAAAAATCGTTTCATGTACAAAACTCGTCGATGGCTTTTAATGATATTTTGTTAGCTGTAGATTTATTTAATTAAGTAGAATGTTTATGGAATACATAATTTTAATAAGAAAAATAAATTAGCATTGCGTAGCAGCTGTTCAAATGATTAGTGACGAAAGAAATCCAGAGATATTGCGGAATAAAACCTTATCCTCTTTTCGTATAGATGACGAAGTTAATAAAGGTCCCCGTTGATAATAGATTTCTAGAATGTTTAACATTATAACCATAGAAACTTTTTACCATTCTAAACAGAATCTTCCCTATAAAAAGGCCTGCATGGTACACTAGATGTTAGTTCTTGATAAACCGACGAAGGCCGCATCGAGGCAAGGTAGGTACACCTGGTAACTACATACTAAGTACTCATGAGATACAGTATGCTAAAAAAGTTTATCCACCCCCAGCGAAAAACTAGATTTATTCCAAAAAACCCTATGGAAAATTAAAACACAGTAAATTGTTGTTCAGTTTATTATTGTTTATGTTAAAACAAAGTCAATTCATCCAAGTTCCAAATTAAAACATATCCTGTTGCATTTGAGATATGATGTTAAAAAAAAGATAAAAAATAACGCAAAAAAGTTTATTCACCCCTGTGACTCACATAGCTTTAGTACTTCGTGTGACCTCCTTTGGCTTCAATAACTGCTTGACAACGTCGTGGCATCGATTCAACAAGCTTTGCAGTTGTTTCCGGGATGATTTTGTCCCATTCAGTTGAGACTACCTGCCGCAATTGCTGGATGCTTCACCTTATTCCAGTCATCACTGGTCCATGAAATGTGGTCCAGGGCCCACTTCAATCTTTTTTTGATATTTTTTGCGGACAACCATGGCTTCTTAAGCGCTACTCTGCCCTTAAGACCTTTCTTTTGAAGACGATTTCGCACGGATTGTGATGTCAGTTGAATGGCAAATTCGCTTTTAATCTGTTTCACAATTTTCGGAGCTGATAGTCCCCGGTCCAGCTCTGCCTTCTTCACGATAACTCTGTCAATTCGGCCTGTAGTCTTTGAAGGACGCCCTGATCGCTTAGCCGGTGAGATTGAACCACGCTGTTTGTACCCCTAAACAATCCTAGTAACCGTATCTTTATTAAGCTGGACAATATCGGCAATATTACGGTAGCTTTTGCCGGTTTTGTGATGTTCAACAATCAAATTTCGGATGCTGATCGGAATTTGTGCTTTTTTGGGCATTTTGCAACCAATTACTTCCAATTTTGAACACAAAACGAAAACTTTAAGAGCGCTAAATGACATCTAGACACAATGTTTACATTCAAGAAAGCTGCAGGCTATACACTAAAACTTTGTAAAACACACTTGAATTGTAGTACCATTTGAGGGTGTATAAACTTTTTTGGGGATTTTTTACCCTTTTTCACAATTTATCACATAAAACCCCGAGAAATGATATACCTAAACGCCGTATTTTCAATGGCAATATAATAAATAAACATAAAATGATAAATTCATGAAATCAACTTGATTTTCACCAGAAAAACATTACAATTGTAAATTTGTGAGGTGGGTGGATAAACTTTTTTTGCATACTGTATCGTTTCCGAGTCGTCTTAGAAAAAGACAAAGATGGAAAGAAATCTAGAAAAGTGTAGATAAAAATTTATTTCAACAATACATATTTTGGATCGAAATAACGGGGTATCTTTTCAAAATTTGATTAAATAAAAGTGGTATTTTAAATGCGTTTATTTAAATAGAAATAAGATGTTGCCAAATTAATAACGCTATGCAACAATGTTCTAGTTTTTTGTAATGTACTCAAACGAACTTGTTCATCCGTAAAATGGAAGTAAATGACATGATTAATCCTTAATAAACATTAATTTTTATGATTTCAGCTAGTAGAATTTTTTGTAGTATTTTTTACCCCTAAATGTATGCAGTAACCTTATGCTTTTTCTTTTAATAAATGTTTACAGAAAAAGTTTAAAATTCAATTCAAACAAAATCTTAAATTACTGCAATTAGTGCTTTATGCGTTATTACATCACAAAAGTATCAAAAGCTATAAATTTTCTTTTGATTGTTTCATTAAACACTAGCACGTCTTTGTAAATTTAAAAATAACTGCAGGTGAAACCAATAATTTTTATGATTTCGTCAATTTGATGTCCCATGAACCTAATAACTTTGATTTACAAGCGGTATGATTATCTGTGGAAATTAGGTTTTTAGAAGCCATTGCAGTTGAAAAGTGTTGCATGATGCGCAGTTTATTCATCCCATTTTAAGTCCACGTGTAATATTGCATACGTACAGGAGTACTTATCAATGGGATGTGCAAACAACTTCAATTCATCAAAAAACTCTAAACCCTGCAGGGAACGAAACAAGAAGCACCTTATTTTAACAAATCGAGTAAAATCGTTTCGATAAATTTTAGATTGTCCTCATGAGTCATCCACGCATCAAGCTCAGCCGTAACCGCGCGCCAAATTCAAACGCATTTTTCCTTGCCCTTTTTCATTCGCATTCGTTTGTCAAAAGATGGCATTCCAAGCCGTTAGTTGACAGTTGCGCCCTCCATCTGTTATTTTTTCCCTCTCCCTCAACCTTCTGTTTCGCTCTCGCATCAATCTCTCTTTTTCCCGCTTGCAAGCCACCGTTGGCCATCTGCTTTCTGCTGCTGTGTTTTGCTCGCGAGCTTACGATTTCGACCGCAGCCAACTACGGAGCAGCAGTTGAAATCGAACCTTTGCCAAGCGCCCTCCAGAAGAAAAAGTGCTAAACAGCGCTCGCCCTGTGTATGTGATTGGGAGCTTGAAAATTTGTGATTTGGAAAATCGAACTGGACAATCTTTGAAACTGGTCAAAGGTGAGTATTGTTAGTGTCTTTTGGTAATTATGTGTGCTAAATTTAGTTTCCGGAATCAAAAATCTACTTTTGATGCGTATAATTGGCAATTTTCCTATCAATATATCGCACGATCGAACACTCGCCCTCTTCTGAGTGAGACGCCATATTTCGAATGCAGATAGCAGCCATCAAATATGGCAGGCAACGCAGCAGCGCTCGCGGTGAGAAAAACTTGAAATTTTGGCCACCGGTAGCCCGAGTGGCTCCCTCTGGCAGTGGCCAAATCGTATCACCAAATGTAAACAAAGATTTATCCGTTCGATATTTGCTACGAAAACTTATGTGATTTTGAAAGATTTTCTGAAATTGTATAGTTTCTTATCGCATTACCTCACCATCAAAGAGTATATCAATCTCCATATGATTGTATTTTCTTCTACGAATCGCTAGTGTGGTGATGATCGATTTCTTGGCCATTGTTGATGTGTGTTAGTGAGTATAGGGTAAGCACCTCATATATTGGCTCAGCCAGATATAAAGCATAAAAATGAAGAATGTAAATTCGTAAGATAACTGTTGGGACCTTTTTTCTTTTTGACTAAAACTTCCTATCAGCAATGTTTTTAAATTATAAAAATTATATGATTATTATGTAGGATAGGGTGGCAATGGATATGTGGGAAAGATTTCATGAACGAATTTTGAAAACCGACCATATAAATTTTGTAGATTGATCCAAAAAAAACTGATTTGTGCAAAATTTTAGCTCAATCAAACTTTATTGAGGGGAACTTCAAAGCGCTTAAAGTTTCGTTTTTTATCCTTAAAAATCACCCATAGGAGTCCAAAGGAAATCGAAAAAAATCGAAATTGTTATTTTGATTCGGATCTCGACGTGTCATGCATTTTTAAGGCATTTAGCTCTCTCCTACAAGAAAAAAAGGCATTTGGCAACAAATCAAAATTTCGATTTTAAGAATTTCCTTCGGTCTTTCTTTGTTAATTTTTAGATTTTGAAATTGATTTTTGGAAAAATTATTTTTTTGAGCTAACACCACATTTCTACGTTTTAGCCTGTTTAAGTCATTTGGCATCAAAATTAAAAAATCGATTTTTGCGATTTCCATTAGTCCCCCACATTAGGTGATTTTTGAAAACCGAAACTTTGAGCGCTTTGAGGCACTCCTAAATCAATTCCGATGGAGTTGAAATTTTTTACAGGTCTTTTTTCGGGTCAATGGCTCTAAGAAGCAGATTTAGTTATACCTAAATTATTTAGAATAAGGCCAATACAATAATATACAAAATCTTTTGTCTATTTTATATTCTAACATCGCTTCTTCCTCTCATAGCTGACCTGCAGCCATGGCTACTCGTGCAACCAAGGTGTCGGTTAAAAAAGAGGAAACCGAGATCCAAACTTTTTTGGAAACATTCAATGAGGAAACTACCAATGATAATGATAACGAAGAAACGAAAGGCGATGAAGAGGACGAGGAAGGAGATGATGAGGAGGGATGTTACTTCGTAGATCAAGCTGGTAATTACTACTACCAGGCTAGTAAGGATTCAGAACCGGTTCTTACGACGGCACCCCCGGATGCTGAACTTGTCGAAGAAGATGAAGCTGAAAGGCAGACTGAAGAGGACTTTAAACTAAAACCTGCTGCAACGAAAAGCGGAACAAAAAAGGCGAAACCTAGTAATACCAAAACGATCGAGAAGAAGGAAAATGAGGGCGTCAGTTACGTATTGATCATGCAGGATGATGAAAAAGATGATCAGGAAGAGGGAGAGGAGGACCTGGAAGAGGATGAAAATATTTATGACTTTGACGTGGGTGAACTCGATGAGCCGAAGGCCAAAGGGTCGACCAAAGCTAAAACCCAAAGCTCTGGAGCACAAAAATTCATGTGTAACTATTGTAACTACACTACAAACAAACGTTTCTTGTTGGCACGTCACATGAAGTCCCATTCCGAGGATCGTCCCCACAAATGTTCCGTTTGCGAACGGGGCTTCAAAACGGTAGCATCGCTTCAGAACCACGTGAACACCCATACCGGTACCAAACCACACCACTGCAAACACTGTGAAAGTAATTTCACCACTTCCGGGGAGCTGGTCCGTCATGTGCGCTACAGGCACACCCACGAAAAACCGCACAAGTGCCCGGAATGCGATTATGCCAGCGTTGAACTTAGCAAGCTGAAGCGTCACATTAGATGTCACACTGGCGAGCGACCATACCAGTGTCCACATTGCACCTACGCATCGCCGGATACGTTCAAACTGAAGCGTCACTTGCGCATACACACCGGAGAGAAGCCGTACGAGTGCGACGTCTGCCATGCCCGGTTCACTCAGTCCAACTCGCTCAAAGCCCACAAAATGATTCACCAAGGTACTATTTAATAATGTTTCTTTTTTATCAATTTCTTAAATATGTTTCTCCTTCTAGTCGGCGATAAGCCCGTCTATCACTGCGAGCTGTGCCCAACGACTTGCGGGCGCAAAACAGATCTCCGGATACACGTTCAGAAGTTACACACCCCCCTGGAAAAACCAATGAAGTGTCGGCGTTGTCACAAGGTGTACCAGGATCGGTACTCGTACAAAATGCACACTAAAACGCACGAGGGAGAAAAATGCTATCGCTGTGACCTGTGTCCCTATTCGTCGATTTCGGCTCGGCATCTGGAGTCGCACATCCTGGTGCACACGGATCAGAAACCGTTCCAGTGTGAGATGTGCGAACAGTCGTTCCGGCAGAAACAATTACTGAGACGACATCTCAATCTGTATCACAATCCCGATTACGTGGTTCCAACGCCAAAAGCTAAGACGCATAAATGCCCCAGCTGCCCGAGGGCTTTCCGCCACAAGGGCAATCTAATCCGACATATGGCAATGCACGATCCGGATTCGACCGTGCGAGAAGAGCAGATAGCCCTGAAGGAAGGTCGCCAGAAGAAGCTCAACATTAGCTTCGGTGGAATTTCAGAAGAGGAAGAAGAGGAGGAGGAGGAGGAGGAAGAGGGCGATGAAGATCAGGAAATTATGACTGTCGAGGGTGAAGATGGTCAGTATGTTGTGCTGGAAGTTATTCAGCTGCAGGATGAAGAGGACAAAAAACCAAAAATTAAGAAAGATGCAGATTCGAATGATGAGGAGGAAATTGATAATAAAGATTCCATTCTCAATGAACAAGAGATAGATTTAGGCGAAACGGCTGAAGGAGAATTTATTTTAAACGAAGGTAATTCCTAGCGTTAGAAGCTTTGAATTTACATGATTTTTCTACTACTTTTTTTTTCTTTTATCTCTATGCAGAGCTGGCAGAAAGCATGCTTATCTCCACGTTGGAGCCACCTAATAAAAAGCGACGATTCAACAGCACTGTCGTAGCCCGTGCCGGCAAAGATATGGACAACTGTTTCGGATTCGATGTAAGTTAGATTTTTTTCGGATATTTAATTTCGAAATATGTTTTCGTCTATATTTGGAAAAATATTCGGAAATCCTTTTTGCCTTTCTAACAGAAAGGTTTGGTTATCGGTCGATTTGAGAGATCATTAATTATGGATCTTAGACATACCTTTATAGGTACCTATCGACTCAGCTCGACGAGTTCTGTTGATGTCCGTGGATTTGTATGTGCCAAGAACGTTTTTGCGAAACTGGGCTGCACAATTAAAATGATTTTAGTCTCAAAAGAATGCATTTTTTTTCTACACAACCCTTTCAAAAACGGGAAAAAAACAAAATAGTTGAAACCGTTTTCTTTACGAAATACATATCATACTTATTATGGCATAAAAAAAAGTTGCTAGTGGCGCCTCGAAGCAGCAGCACCAGCAATCATTTATAAATTAGAGATAATCAAAATAAAAAATTAAAATTTATTGACTCGGGAATCGAACCAAAACCTTCAGATCCCAAGGCGCAAACGCTATCCAATAAACCATTAGCACGCTTGACAAAGAGTGGCGACTAAGACGCACCGTGGTCTGGGCAGTTTCTCAGTCTGCTGGGGCAAATACGGCAACAATGTTTATATCTTACACTTCTTGCTTTTCAATGCAGCAAATGGCGGATGGGCGTTTCCTTCAGAGTCCGCCATGCCTATTAGACACTATAATTTCATATATGAAATTATAGTGTCTATAGCCATGCCGGGTGTCAACAAAATGCAGAGCCGTACAGAAAACTGCGTTGGGGGGGGAATTTATATGAAGATTTTATGACCTTCGTTTTTTTTTTACCCGTGTTGAAGAATGAATTAATGTTTTTTTTTTCATTTCTACATACATAATTTAGATTCAATTTCAGATGCAGAATTCAGATTCAGTTTTCAAATTCAGAATACAGGTTTAGGAATCAGAATTCAGGATTCAGAATTCAGAATTCAAAATTCAGATTCACAACTCAGATTCAGAATTCAGTTTCAGAATTCAGATTCAGAATTCAGATTCAGAATTCAGATTCAGAATTCAGATTCAGAATTCAGATTCAGAATTCAGATTCAGAATTCAGATTCAGAATTCAGATTCAGAATTCAGATTCTGAATTCAGATTCAGAATTTAGATTCAGATTCAGAATTCAGATTCAGAATTCAGATTTAGAATTCGGATTCAGAATTCAGATTCAGAATTCAGATTCAGAATTCAGATTCAGAATTCAGATTCAGAATTCAGATTCAGAATTCAGATTCAGAATTCAGATTCAGAATTCAGATTCAGAATTCAGATTCTGAATTCAGATTTAGAATTTAGATTCAGATTCAGAATTCAGATTCAGAATTCAAATTCAGAATTCACAATCAGAGTTAAGATTTAGAATTCAGATTCAGATTTCAGATTTTTGTACATTTATTTTCAGCATATCGGTGAAAATTTAGATTCTTGGAGAAAGAATATCGGAATTGAAAATTTATAATGATTGATGTTGCGGGGTAAAGTATGGTGTGCGTTTATAAGTTTTCCTTGCAAAAATGTTCTTTTGCTCTTTTCTCTTCATTTTTTTATCCATCTTTATCAGATTCAGAATTCAGATTCAGAATCCAGAATTAGAATTCAGATTCAGATTTAGAATCCAGATTCCAGATTCAGATACAGAATACAGATTTAGAATTTAGATTCAGAATTAAAATTAAGAATTCAAAATTCAAAATTTTGAATTGAGAATTCAGAATTCAGAATTCTGAATTCTGAATTCTAAATTCTTAATTCTAAAATCTTAATTCTGAATTTGAACTCAGAATTCAGATTCATAATTCAAATTCTGAGTTCAGATTCAGAATTCAGATTGAGAATTCAGATTTAGAATTATGATTAAGAATTCGGATTAAAGATCAACCTGGAATTTGAAATTGGAAATTACATTCAAATATTAGACTAAGTGCTGTAACTCAAAATTCAAACTTTAGAATCAGAATAAGATTTCAGATTTAGTTTTCAGAATGAGATTAATCATTTAATAGTCATATTACTTTCCCCTGCTTTTGTGAGAATTTTTTCTTTTATGCATGGTTGAGCTCTAAAAAAGGTATCATGCTAGGCCACGTGTCACGGCTATCCATCAATATTGTAGTTGGTTTTACTTATTCAGTAAAAAAAGCATAAAAAAACAGTATGATTCGAACCGTGACCAGCATCGTGAAAGTTCTGGTTGCTACCACGGCACCATTTCAGCGTGTTATAAGACTTGGAAACTCAACTGTTTAAATACCATTCTTTCCATACATAAAATGAACTCCTTACATACCAGTTCGCTTTTCCCCAAAAAACGTACAATGCATCATTTTTTTATATTGAGATCGGAATTTTTCTTGTTTGAATATCTGAAATCATACTTATATGATGCAGAGGGAAGGAATCTATCATGTGTATTCTATATTATTTTATATATTTCCAAATATAACTTACACTCTGTTAGAAAGGCTCCAAATCCACTGTTAAGTGTATTAAATCGGGTTTTTCACTTGGTTTCTGTTTTTTAGTTAACATTTTGATTCCAGTTTGCTTTGGAATTTCTAATTAGGAATCCATTGTTTAGATTCTAATTTTAACTTTTAAATTACAACTTCATTTTTGATTAATCTATTTTCATATCCATATCATTCTGGATTTAAGAATCGAATTTGATATCTAAATTTGAAATAGCCATGTCATGTAACAAATAGAGACCGAATTCCTTTACCAGCTATCGAATCCTGATGTGGGTTCATAATTTGAACTTAGATTTTGAATTCCGATCTAGAATGTTGCTTACGATAAATACACTTTTTTAATTCGATTTTCTTAGTTTTGTATCGTTTTATTCAATTTTGACTCTGATAACGTATTCAAACTGTAAAGATTTTTCTTATTTAATTGTTTTTTTAATCAAATTTTTATTCGAATTTTGTTTCAAATAAATACATTCATACTCACACAAATTCTTACCATCTTTCACAGGATGATGAATAATTCATCTTTCAAGGAACTGTTCCATACCTTGTCCTCAACAGAGCATTAATCAATCGTATAAGAATAAACAAGAAGGTAGAAGTACCTTAACCGGATCGGATCCTAACTTAGTTGAGTTTTTTCTTCTGCGAAAAAGCTAACAAAAAGAATGTTTGTATCACAGAACTTTCAACTTACTTAAGTTAATTTCAAAAGCTTGCTAGTCTGTAGTTTCATTAGAAGTAATCGATTAATAAGGTATGATTTTGTAAAAATTTCTGTATCATTTTTAAAGTTCCAATAAACGTTTCAAATATTTTAGAATATTCAAAAGCGAGCTATTCGAATAATGATTTTTGAAAGAAAAGCCTTCCTCAGCAATTAAACTAAGAAAGTCAAAGATGGACCTTCAAATTTTAGATTGAGCGAGTTGACTGTTTGTTTGGGCGTGAAAAATTCGTTTTTCTTCAACCTTAATCGATTATCATTCAAGAAACGTAGTAACTTCATCATCGATGCACAGAAGGAAAACTCAGATTAATAGTGTTATTAGCTGATGGTGAGTTTTGACGAGTTGCAGAAATCATTGGCACGTGAAGAGAGGAAGTGCATTTCTGCTGTTTTCGTCGTCGTCGTCGCGTCTTGCTGATGAGCTGCTAGATTTGGTGGGACCTTAATCAAGGTATAGCATTGAAACTGATGACCAGTTGCCCATCGACCATCTGATAGGCTTTGATGTGTTCATCTCTATAGTTCATGTATCCGTTACGATGTGCGATACAGGTATATGGAACATCTCCGGTGCTATTGAGATAGTTAAATTTTATGTTCACGCCTTTCAGAAGTTTGTAGTCATTTATGCAGTTGCCATCTCTGATTTAAATAATGAAGGTGCTTCAAATTTGAAGGCAAAACATGCTTTAAAACAACTCAACCTTGGTCGACGTAGTAAATATTTATAGGTTTTTTACTACCAACCACAGTACACCAAGGTTTTTTTACGCGGTTTTTTTACACGGTTTTTTACACGGCTTTTTTTACACGGTTTTCGGTAATAAACACGGTTTTTTACACGGATTTCGCGAATTAACACGGTTTTTGAGGACACATATTCTAAGTCTTTTTCAAATGAAAACACTTAGAATCTTTTTGAAGTTGGGCAAATCTTAGCTCTGAGACTAAGAACATGAGACCTGAGACCTGAGGCTTGAGACCTGAAATATGAGACCTGAGACCAGAGACCTTAGACCTGAGACATGAGACCTGAGACATGAGACATGAGACCTGAGACATGAGACATAAGACCTGAGACATGAGATCTGAGATCTCATGTATCAGGTCTCATGTCTAATGTCTCCTGCAACCTGAGACATGAGACCTGAGACCTGAGACATGAGACCCGAGACATGAGACCTGAGACATTAGACCTGAGACATGAGATCTGAGACCTCATGTATCAGGTCTCATGTCTCATGTCCCAGGTCTAATGTCTCAGGTCTCATGTCTCAGGTCTCATGTCTCAAGTCTCATGTCTCAATTCCCATGTCTCATGTCTAAGGTCTCATGTCTCATGTCTCTGGTCTCAGATCTCAGGTCTCAGGTCTCATGTTTTAAGTCTAAGGTCCAGGTCTAATATCCCATGTCTCATGTCTCAGGTCTGAGGTCTCAGGTTTCAGATCTCAGGTCTCAGGTCTTAGGCACCAGTTCGGAGGTCTCAGATCTCAGGTTTCATGTCTCATGTCTTAAGTCTCGAGGCTCAGGTATTCAAAGTTTATTTTTACACGGTTTTCCGCAATTAGCACGGTTTTTTTTTTACACGGTTTTCGGGAATTAACACGGTTTTTTACGCGGTACGTATATCAGTGTAAAAAAACCTTACTGTATTTTTGTTTATTAAATTCCGCTCAACACAGTTAATCTCTGCAAAATGTAGTGATTAAAAAAATGTCATTTCAGCAGGGGCATCTCAACGTAAATTCAGAACTCGAATTATTTGTCTACCGAATTCGAATTAAAGCTTTTATTTCACTTATCAATGCCTAATTATTTAAGCTATTCCGTTATCAGTCGACTATTTTGTCGATTATTTGAAAACTCGAAAGATCTCGAAGTGATTTTTGACCAACACGGTTGGGTTTTTAATATTCTCACCAATCATATGTTTCCAGATTTTTCACAAAATCATAATTAAAATTTAGAAGTTTCAGATTTGCCAAAAAAATATTGTTTCAATTGCAATTTATTAAGACTCTACATTACAGGAAAATATCAACTACACAAAAGAACAGCATTTCAGGTGCCTACACACAGTAAACGAAAATTACCGAGTTCGGTAATTTTTTTACCAAAATCCTAACATGTAAAGAATCGATTTACCGATCATCGTTTAATTTTTACCGAAAAAATTACCGAACATTTACACATGTTAGGATTTCGGTAAAAAAAATTACCGAGCTTTACTGTGTATATTTTAAAACCTGTTTTAGGAAGACGCCAAACGTCCTGAGTTCAGTTTGTTCATTCATTTTTGACATCACAAAACTGCCGTTGGAAGCATAATTGTCACATGTTACTGTGGGATATGCGTTAAGGAATCTTGTAAAATGTTCAATATAGTCAAACAATGCAACTGGCAGCACTATCTGCCAGCATTGTTCGATCTGTCACGAGCAATATCTTTGTCGCTCTAACCATCTCTTTCTCTCCAATGGACATTGTCCCAATTCACCCATTCGTTTGCCTATCGTGCGCCATATCGGTTGTGCGCTTTGGCCGCGCAATAACCATCGGGACGAGAAAGCTAGATGGTCGAGTCGGTTCTCCGGTGGACTCCGGAATGAGTCCCACAGTTACAAAAAGGCAAAGCGAGAAAAACGCAATTAAAGTTTCACCTAAACATTTTGCTGTTTTCGCACAGTTTCGCAACTTTTGTTGACTTCAATGCCGTAGATCTCTAAAGTATATTCCTATCATATGAGCCTCGATCAAATTTTTCGAAAATGAACTGTTTTTTCAATGAAAATCTTTGTGTGACATTTATGCTGCGAAATTCTATGAATATTTGAAAAATGGACGCATATTTGTCACACCACGAACATTTTCTCAGTAGTTGTTTGGTGTGACGGATCGCTTACCGTAGACGAAGCTACGAAATTAATAACGCTCGAAAACTTTAAATTTGAGTTTAGTTTATAATTTTTGCAACATTTTTCACCCACATTTCCCCCATAGCATTTTCATTCAAATTCTATATCACTTACGGCATTCTCCATGAAGGCGCAGCAGCGCACTGAGTGGCCACGAAGCTTTTCCTCCTCCGCCTTGGTGTGGGCAAACCTCCTCTCGCCGCCTCCGGCATCATGCCCCAAAGGATTTTTCCGATGCCTCCGCTGGTACGCCGACCACAGATGCAGTCGAGTAGTGCCGTTGCTGATGAATGGCCCAACGCCACAGTTGATTCGATAATGGCAGGTGCCGTCGAAGATTGCAGTCGAAACTGCCGATGATGATGTGTGGCCCAAATGCCACAGTTGATTCGGCGACCACCGATGCAATCGGAAAGTGCAGTCGCAACTGCCGATGATAATACGTGGCCAAATGGTACCGTTGATGCGACGACCGCAGATGCAGTTGATGAGTACAGCCGAGACTGCCGATGGTAGTGGATGGCCAAAGGCCACAGTTGATTTCACGACCGCCGGTGCAGACGAAAGTGCAGTCGAAGCTGCCGATGATGATGTGTGGCCCAAATGCCACAGTTGATTCGGCGACCACAGGTGCAGTCGGAAAGTGCAGTCGCAACTGCCGATGATAGTAAGTGGCCAAATGCCACTGTTGATTGCACCACTGCAGGTGCAGCCGAGAAGTGCAGTCGAGACTGTCGTTGAAGTCGAATGGCTAATTGCCACAATAGGTGCTACGCCTACGGGAGCCTTAGAAACAAAGTGTCTCTAGGAGGATACTGTGTGGCTCAAAGCCACCTTTGATGTTGCACCGCGGGTGCGTTCTAGCCGAGAGAAGGCAGGCAGTTGTAGCCGAGACTCCCGGTGATGTTAAATGGCTAATTGCCACCTTTGAAGTTGCCAGCGCGGGCACGTTGTGGCCGAGGCGAGGCTGGCAGTTGTAGCCGAGAGTTCCGGAGATGCTGAATGGCTAAATGCCACCTTTCCTCCGGCAAAAGTTGCAGGAATCGATGGAAACCTCGAAGGTGCTTGATGGTGGATAAAAGAAGGCCGCCTGTGTTGAACATAAGGCGTTTGTTAGAGGAAAAGGTGGCAGGCTTTTTTCCGAAAGTGGCGTCTTACCTGAGCGACCCTTGTTCTTTTTGCTTTTCCGAAGCTTTAAGCTTCCCTCTCGCGCAAATTCACCCTTTTAGGTGGGCGGGAGAACACCTAGAGGCCGTGGATAGACTCGTTTTAGTTTTCTAAACGGTTAGTTTAACAAGGTGTCTCACCTTTCAGTGGGGATCTGCCCTCTAATCTTCTTCCGCGAGCACGTGCCGCGTGGCTGGTATGCGCCTTGTCGGAGCTAAAGCAAAACATACGAGTTTTTGTTAGTTTTGCGGCACTTTGCTCGCTCGAATTCTAACATACCTTTTTCTTTCAGTTTCGTGCTGGGAACTGTCGTATGCGGGTTTCCTCGGATTTTTCCCGTTTAACACACTGCCGCGCTACACTTCGCTCTCGTGGCGATCTTTTCTCTCCGCACCCGGAAATGATAATGACATTTCCCGGGTTTTCCACCTCACGCTAAACTTAGTATACTCGTGTATTCTACACGCCGAGTATTTTGCCGTTTGTTTGGGTAAATTTTAACGATACGCTATGATTTATCAACATGGGGATGGGTTTTTTGGTTGCCAAAATATCGTATCATATTATTTAGGACTAGAAACATCAAATGAAATTTAAATTGTAACATTGGTTTGGAATTTCGTGCGTGGTGTAGGGTCGCACCCCTCGGCGACCGCCTCACCTGTGAATGTGATAACCTTGGTTCTTGAGAGTGTGGGAAGTCGATGAACGAATGAGATGGCAGACACTGTACGGTAGCCGAGAAGTGTAGACGTGGCTGTGACTTGTGGAGGAATAATTAATAATAAATATAATCTGTAGTGCGAGTTAATCAAAGTGTTTTATTATTTATCCGAAGGATATCGTCTCAACAACCTGGCGACGAGGATTAAAAGATGGAGGAAGCAGGTCAAATCCCTTGTTTCCGATGTGAAACAATCAGAAAACAGAAGTTGTCTCAGGAATGGGACACTTGGAAAGTTTCTCTTGAGTGTTATTTCGAAGCATATGGAATAACGGATCAGAGGATGATGAAGGCTAAATTGTTGCATCTTGGAGGCGTTGAACTTCAACGTGTATTCCGGAGTTTGCCTGGTCACGATAAAGTACCGTTGGTCGCCGTAGACCCGCGAGTGTACGACTTGGCTGTCGAACTACTTGATGGCTATTTTCAAGCAGGCCGTCAATACGTGATTGAAAGAAGGAAACTACGGCAGATCAAACAAAGGGAAGGAGAAAAGTTTTCGCATTTCGTTCTGCGGCTTCGGCAGCAAGCTAGGTGTTGTGGATTTGAGAAACATTCCGGTGAAGTCAGCGAGATATTGAAGGAAATATACTTGATAGATGTGGTGGTAGAGAACTGTATGTCGGATGAACTAAGGAGAAGTATACTGAAGAAGGACCGCTCGTTAAGTGAGATAGAGGAGATAGCCGCGAGTATCGAAGACACAGAGATACAAATGTTGAATTTGAAGGGACCAGCTGTTGTGCAGGAACGAGCTGCTTATGAGATTGGAAATGTGCAAAGTGGGAAGAGATCGTTTCAACACACGGCTTACAGAAGAGGAGATGCTAGGAACAACCCACTGAAAAGGCAATCCGCTGTTGACAATTTCGCTAATCAGAACAATCAGTCATGTTTCGCATGCGGCGAGCAAGGCCATTTTGCTAAGTCTACCAATGGCGCGCGAGGTCGTCCATGTCGCCGATGTAAACAGCTGGGTCATTATGAGAAAATGTGTCTCAAGCGGAAGAATGACATGAAAGTGATGACCAAGTCGAAAAGGATCTACAATGTCGAAAATGTACCAACGAAGGAGGTTGACTCTCGTTCCGCATCAGCGGAGAAGGATACCAAAGAGGAAAAAGTTTATTACACGTTCTATGGAGGAAATCAGACAAATGTAGTACCAGGGAGGATTGGAGGCATACCCGTTCAACTGTTGATCGACTCCGGTGCGGATGCGAATTTGATCAAACCGGAAACATGGGAAATGCTCAAGAGTCGGAAAGTTCACGTGAGGAGTTCTGTTAGAGGATCCTCAAAAGTCTTGAAAGGATATGGTAGTGACAAGCCGCTCACGATTGCTGGTTCATTTGTAGCCGAGATAGTTGTGGGAATGAAGAAGACAGAAGCGGAGTTTTTCGTTGTAGAGGGTGGTCAGCGAGACATCTTGGGTGATAGTACAGCAAAACAGCTTGGCGTTCTGAAGTTTGGTTGAATGAGATAGAAAAATTAATCCAAGTTGTTATTTTTACGGAATTGTTTATTATTATTTTTCCATGTAATTTTGTTTGATTTAGGTGGGTCTACACGTGAACGAAGTAAGTACTCAGAAAAAGTCATTCAGCAAGATTAAAGGCGTACATGCTGAGATCCACATGAAAGACCATGTCAAGCCAGTTTTTCAACCATTACGCCGTGTTCCGATTCCTATTGAGGAAGCGGTTAACAGAAAGTTAGACGAACTCCTTGATCGAGACATTATTGAAGTGAAACAGGGACCAACCACATGGGTTTCGCCTCTTGTAGTGGTAGGCAAAGCATCTGGGGAGCCACGAATTTGTTTGGATCTTAGACGAGTGAACGAGGCGATCGTGCGTGAACGTTTCCCCATGCCTGTTGTGGAGGAGTACTTGGCCCGATTGTGTCACGGAAAGGTGTGGAGCAAATTGGACATAAAAGAGGCGTTCCACCAAGTTGAACTGGCTGAGGAGTCGAGAGATGTCACAACATTTATAACAAACCGGGGTCTGTTTCGGTTTAAGAGGTTGCCGTTCGGGTTGGTGACTGCTCCCGAGATTTTTCAGCGTATTATGGAGGAGATACTGGCGGGGTGTCAGGGTACTTACTGGTATCTTGACGATATCATTATCAAAGGAGAAACTCAAGAGATACATGATGCGAACCTGGAAAAGGTAATCTAATCTTATTTTTGTATTTAATTTCTTTTTCTTGTCATGGTCAGAGCTAAATTTAAACTTGAAATAAAGAATAAATTAGATAAAAAAAGCAAATTTTAATGTTTATAGGTGATGGATAAGCTCAAAGCCAGAGGAGTAGAACTAAACTGGCAAAAATGTGTCTTTGGTGTTACGGAGTTAGAATTCTTAGGTCATCGGATATCAGTGGAAGGAATCAAGCCGTCACATGCAAAAGTTTCCGCTGTTTTATCATTTCGTCCTCCAATATCAGAATCTGAGATCAGAAGCTTCTTGGGTTTGGTAAGTTATTTAAACAAATTTATTCCTAACCTAGCCACAATTGCTCAACCACTTCGTGAATTAACAAGAAAGGGAACTAAATTCGAATGGGGAGTCTCCCAAAAGAATGCGTTTGAGAAAATTAAAAAATCATTGGCAGCAGCTTCATCCCTAGGATTCTTCGATCCCTTGGACAAAACAGCAGTAGTGGCGGATGCTAGCCCCACCGGATTGGGAGCTGCTTTGGTTCAAACTGATTCGCAAAGGCAATCGCGCATTATCTCTTTCGCATCGAAATCCTTGATAGACACAGAGCGCAGGTACTGTCAAACCGAAAAAGAAGCACTTGCTTTAGTTTGGAGTGTACAAAGGTTTCGGATGTACCTATATGGCAGAAATTTTGACCTAGTGACTGACTGCAAGGTACTTGAATTCTTGTTTACGTCTCGATCTAAGCCTTGTGCGCGTATTGAAAGGTGGGTGCTGCGTTTACAGTCTTTTGACTATCAGATTGTACACATTCCTGGAGATAGGAACATTGCTGACGCGCTTTCACGTCTATCTATGTCAAAGGCTGTTCCGTTCGATCCTAATGAAGAAATTTTCATTAGGGAAGTCGCTGTTTACGCTGCTACTGCTTCTGCTCTTAAATGGGATGAAATTGAAGAAGCTAGTAAGCAAGATGAAGAATTGCGCGAAGTAGTACGGTTGATTCAAAACGATGACCAACGGAGTTTACCTTTGGCATTCAAGGTAGTAGCGAATGAACTTTGCATCATAAATAATGTTTTGATGAGAGTGGATCGTATAATCATTCCTACTAAACTACGGGAGAGGGTGCTATGTCTCGCTCATGAAGGTCATCCAGGGATGAGATTGATGAAAAGTCATCTTAGGTCAAATGTATGGTGGCCAAATATGGACCAGCAGGTCGAGAAGTTCGTGAAGCAATGTAAAGGCTGTACACTAGTGGCAGCACCAAGTGTCCCTGAAGCGATGATCCGGAAAGAACTCCCGACTCAGCCTTGGGTAGATGTTGCAGCGGATTTTCTGGGTCCACTGCCGGACGGTCAATATCTGTTGGTCGTAATAGACTACTATAGCCGCTTCATGGAGGTTGTAGAAATGAATTCCATCACAGCAGCGGACACTGTGGCGGAGCTGGCCATTATTTTCAGCCAGTATGGTATCCCAGTCACCTTACGAGTAGACAATGGGCCACAATTCAGTGAAAAATGCGAAGAATTCCGGAGTTTTTGTGAGTCTAGTGGAATACAAATCGTCAACACCATACCATTGTGGCCCGCAATGAACGGCGAAGTGGAGCGGCAGAATCGGTCCCTGCTTAAGAGGCTAAGGATAGCGCAAGAGCTGGGGAAAGATTGGAGAGCTGAAATGCGGCGCTACTTATTGACGTATCATTCTACAAATCACACTACAACAGGCAAATCTCCAGGAGAACTGATGTTTGGTAGGAAAATTCGCAGCAAACTGCCTCAAGTTCCACTTACAAGGGCAGAAGATGGAGAAGTTCGGGATAGAGACAAGATCATGAAGGAAAAAGGGAAAGTCTATGCAGATAGCAAAAGGAAAGCTCGAGTTAGCGACATTGTCGTTGGGGACAGTGTGTTGGTGAAGAGAACGAAAAAGGATAACAAACTGGACACAACATTCGCTCCGGAGGAATACGCAGTGGTGAAGAAACAGGGCAGTGATACAACAGTTCAATCTCAGGCAACTGGCAAGGAGCTCCGAAGAAACGTTGCGCACTTGAAGAAGCTAGAACGTCCGGATAGGATGGATACTCAACCTAAAAGGATGAGGGTTGAACCGACACGTTTCAAG
Organism: Uranotaenia lowii; assembly: GCF_029784155.1. NCBI lineage: Eukaryota > Metazoa > Arthropoda > Insecta > Diptera > Culicidae > Uranotaenia > Uranotaenia lowii. The sequence continues at coordinate 110,704,250 of NC_073693.1, forward strand.
GATTTTATCCCACATTAAATATGTAAAGTTAGGGGGGGGGGGTTGTAGGGTCGCACCCCTCGGCGACCGCCTCACCTGTGAATGTGATAACCTTGGTTCTTGAGAGTGTGGGAAGTCGATGAACGAATGAGATGGCAGACACTGTACGGTAGCCGAGAAGTGTAGACGTGGCTGTGACTTGTGGAGGAATAATAAATAATAAATATAATCTGTAGTGCGAGTTAATCAAAGTGTTTTAATATTTATCCGAAGGATATCGTCTCAACACGTGGCTCTTGAGTTTTATTCGTAAATGGAAGCCTAAATTGAAAAAATCAGGTCTGAAACGGATTATTTGGAAGTGTACTTTATTTGGTGACAAACATGAAGTGTTTAACGGGTTCGATCAATAAAACGGCACGGGGAGCCATTTGCGGCAGCTCACTCACTGTACAGGAAGCAACATTTCTTTAACAAACTGTCAGCTGCCGTGCTGAAAATGCCGCAACCGCGAGAGAAGCGATACCAGAAGAGGACAATCAATCCGTTTGAAGTGAATATACGGTCCTGGAACAAGTCCCGGATGAAGTAACTCTGGCGGCATACTTCGTAAACATTAAAAAACAGACATCTCTGGTATTTTGCGAGGTGCGTCAAAATAAAAACTCAAAGCAAAACCAAAGAAGAAATGGTCTGCTAAAACCACCGACAATCACTTATGGCCATCCTGGACAATTTTGGATTACAGTTCCACGGCGCCGGAAGAGTAATATTTGACTAATATGAAAAGGGTTTCGTTTGCATTCACTCTTCCAAGCGCCAGCAACGAACCCGAAGTAGTTTGCAGAGTTTTTCTTGCACATACTGGGATGTCGCGAAAACAGTGACCCTTCCCCCTCTTTATATTTCCATGATCCCCTCGCGACTATCAAGGACGCGTATGCCAAGTTTGGTGAAAATCTATTAAGACGTTCTGAAGTTATAATACATTCATTTATTGAGTGTGACAAATATGCGTCCAATCGTCTCAGTGTGACAGTTATGCCTCCATTTGGCCCAGTGTGACAAATTTACTTTGAATTTTCTCGAAATTTCTAGAATAAACTTTATGTTTCGACAAAGAATTTCAATAATACGTTTCAAATTATCACGATTGGCATCAAAAAGTCAAAAACGTCGAAATGTCACATGTGACAATTATGCGTCCAACGGCAGAAAAGGACCTTTAAAAGATTTTGATATTGAATTTTTTCCACATTTTTCTTTTAGACTACAAAAGGTTTTGCCCTCAAAAATTTCAATAACACAGTTTAATTTAAATTCGTTTTTCGAATTTTCGTAAAATTTTTAAATTTTTATATTGAACAACTGAAATAAATCCAAAAGAAAACATTCTTCTCAAAATTACTAGCAATCTTCGAGAAAGATGAACTTTAATTCAAAACCTCTATTCTCAATATCTTTGTAACGAGAGCTGACATAATGAAATTAAATGCATACTTAGAATCAAATCAGTTAAAATAACTTTTTGCTAACCGGAAAACAATGTGAATTTTGATAGGACGTGCTATCATAAATTGATTACCCGATCAGAAGAGAAAAACTAAATTATATCAAGATGAGATATTTTGATATTCAATTTTTTCCTATCTGGATGAGTTATAATTTAGTACTCGTAGGATGTTAAAATATCTCAAATTATATCAAAAAATCGATACGATCATAGCTAAATTATATCATTTTTTGATATGCTCCTATCAAGATTATATCTCGTTCAGATAGCATAGTTTGATATTGGACAGAACAAATTATATCAAAATTATAACTTATCAAGATATAAGAACTTCGAGAAAATTTTCTAGTGGAAGGTCAATAAACCACATCCCGATCAGGAGAGAATATCAAAATAATAACTCAAACGTATCTCACCAAGATATTTTCATCTGATTCAGTTATAATTAAGTACTCCAAATTTTCGATTTTAAGTTTCTCCAATCTGAATTATATCTTATTCTGATTGACTAACTTGAATGGGGTTCCCGATCAGGAGAGCATATCAAAATAAAAACTCAAACATATCTCACCAAGATATTTTCATCTGATTCAGTTATAATTAAGTACTCCAATTTTTCGATTATAAGTTTCTCCAATCCGAATTATATCTTATTCTGATTGACAGACTTGAATGGGGTTGAGGTCATTTTCAATTATCAAGATTTTTTTTCGGATTGTCCTAAAATAAAATGTTTATATCTTATTTTGATATACGTACAACTTTTTCTGAAACACGGACATCGAAGTCAACGGCCCAAACCGAACATTAATGAGTTTTGCTCAACAGATCCATAAAATTGAATCCAATTTTATGGAATCCAAAAATGGGGCATGGTTTTAGCAAATAATGTGGTTTATTGACACCCTACTAGAAAATTTTCCCGTAGCACTCATATCTTGATAAGTTATAATTTTGATAGGTTTTGTTCTGCCCAATATCAAACTATGCTATCTGAACGAGATATAATCTTGAAAGGAGCATATCTTAAATTGATATAATTTAGCTATGACCGCATAGATTTTTTGATATAATTTGAGATATTTTAACATCCTACGAGTACTGAATAATAACTCATTTAGATAGGAAAAAATGAGTATCAAAATATCTCATCTTGATATAATTTTGTTTTTCCCTCCTGATCGGGATTATTTGATAAAACCATGCCCCATTTTTGGTTTCCCAAAAATTTGATTCAATTTTATGAATCTGTTGAGCGAAACTCGTTAATGTAAGGTTTGAGCCGTTGACTTCGATGTCCGTGTTTCAGAAAAAGTTGAACGTATATCAAAATAAGATATAATCATTTTATTTTAGCACAATCCGAAAAAAATCTTTATCAATGAATATGAGCTCAACCCCATTCAAGTTTGTCAATCAGAATAAGATATAATTCAAATTGGAGAAACTTAAAATCGAAAATTTAGACTACTTAATTATAACTGAATCAAATATAAATATCTTGGTGAGATACGTTTGAGTTTTTATTTTGATATGCTCTCCTGATCGGCTATTTACTTCAATATTTTTAATTAAGTATCTTTCATGCAATTTTTTTACTATTCGAATCGAAGAATGAACATCGGTCGAAGAAGCTTTACTTTCAGTACATTTTCGACTGTGAGTTTTACACACTTCAACTATTTTTTTTTCCTAAATTATTTAAACATATTAGAACTGACTTATAGCAATATTTTGATATCTTGTTTGTCAAAATTTTTCCACAAATAACTGGAATATTTTCACTTATACGAAAAGTGAGTATTTAACATGTTTTTAGAAATGATGTTATTCTTTCCCAACCCATCTAGACGGGATTTATATTAAGCACATCTTTTCTAGTAAACTAAAAATATTTTTTTTCTTATAAAAACAATCAGAATACAGGAAAATTTATGACCTAACTGTAAAAAACTATTTTTTTTATTTATTAAGCTGTTGATTTTGACTCCTGCTTGTCAAAAAGTTTTCATAAGTGTGGATTGTTAGATGAACGCGTTTTAAAAAGTTCTGCGCAAAAAGTATATAAAAATAATTGGATTTGGTGTTACGCCAATTTTAATAAAGCTCTTGGATTTTATCGACTTTTTTCGGCGAGTTTTAATATAAAAAACAATTTTTACCAGTTGTCCAGACGTTTCGAGCTACTCTGGCTTTCGCTCCTCTTCAGTGTACAAAATTACTGGCCATCGTCTAAACTACTTACCAGCTGCAATACCAACAAAACAATAAACATTTGAATAGTTTTTTAAAATAACATTTATTTTTCAAAGCTGTAGAATAGCACACCGGATCAGCTAGTGCCTAAAAACGTTATATCTATTAAGAAAAAAATTCCAATTCTATTCGTTTTCTCCAATAAAATCTTTTGATTTAATCTGTATCAACATCATTCCAGTAAGTAACTGATACTGCTTTGTTAATTCTCGATGCCAAATACCTACATACTTCAGCGTTTCACCGATGTTTTTTCACCATGTTTCGATTTTTCGTTTAACTGTAGAGCCAGCCAGTCTTGTCCCTGCAATTGTGATTTACAAATTTGCGCATCGGCAATAAATGCCAGCGAAGGCGAAAGGAAACGTCGACTTTGTGGAAAACCTTAAATAACCTTTCGCACTTCCAACTTTCTGTATTGAGCGGTGTTTTAAACAATAAATCACTTTCGAATTTGATTACGAATTATTTAACTTCAAGTGCAATAGTTGGGGGTTTGAAACTTTTTTGAAAAAGTTCCATGATAAGGTAAACGATAAAATGGCGCAATCGCATCAATCGGTAAACGGTTTCAATAGTCTAAATGACTTAGCTCAACTTAGCTGTAACTCATAATTTATCAACGTCAAAATTATTCTTCATATAACCATTGAAAATACAAAAAGGGAGACTTCACATGATATCATATATCATCTAACAACGTTCTTGAAATTTTCGGCCATATTTTTGCATGTTCAATTATTGTGTTTATTCATACTAACCGATCCGATTAGGGTTAATAAAAAATTTCTATTTTCGATTTCTCAGAGGGGCCAAAAATTCAAGCCAAGCCAACGTGCGTGTTTGTTTTTTTTTTCAACAGTAAGATAAAAATCAGCGAAAAATCGATTTTCATTTGCACTATTCTTTTAATTAAAAACCGCATCAATATGCCGTTGCCAACCAACTTAATCCGGCCGGACCGAAGTCTAGGTCTCTCAATTTCGTCAGCCCTTTCGGTTGATGGATATGCTATTTAGATTGCATGAGAGCTGCTATGTATGTATGCTTTACGCTTAGCCAAACATCGGGTACTCCATATCTGCCTTAAGCTTATGCTCTCTTTCTTGTTGCGCGTATGCATTTGTCGAATAAAAATAGGTATTAAGTTATTATACATACAATTTAACCTACCGACCGACTCGAAAGCCGCGTGTTCTAGACCTGCCTCGGTCGCAATCTGGCCGTTTGCGTGTTGAATCAAATTGTTTTACCTTCTTGGTGTGGCTTAGGTAGGAAATGTGTAATGCTAAACTTCTGATACGTGCAAGAACAGTTCAAGGCAGGTACATATAGTTTTAAAGGCTCAATCGGCATTGGGTCATCTTAAAGCCCAGTTCGCATCTGCGTACTGTAAACTGTAAGGAATGCGCATTGATTATAATACAGTGAGCGAAATAAGAATAGCACCACTATGTTTTTTGCTTGTTAAAATATGAATGATTGAAAATTACAAAAAATTTCTTCCACAGTTTGTTCTGAATTGCTTAACCGATAAATCAAGCATAAGTTCACTTTTTTTGGGCGTAGCAATTGGCGTTGAGGACCAAACATGTGAAAAAAGGGTGCGAAATAAGAATAGCACCACTTGAGTTTTTCAACGAAAACAAGATTATTTTTAAAAAATTACTGTCTAAAAGTGAATAATAATGCTTCTATGAATTATTTGAATAGATAACTGCATTTTAAAGAGTTTTCCAGAATTCCAAAGGTTTTCAAAGCAATTAAAGGGGTTTTTTATGAGATGCTCCTCTAGCGTTAAGGAATTTGATATTTGAGCTATGAAACTTTATCAAACTGCTTGATTTCTTCATTAACATTCTTAAGTATGATACAAAATGATGGAACATAGATTTGAGGCTGAGTTTGAATCCAAAAAGCAGGTTGGAATTCAAAAATACTTATGTTTTTTAAAAGTCAAACACTATTTCTCTAGTTTTAAGTCATAGATGGCAGCACTTTCTTGCCATTTAACCAAATTCATGCTAATTTTCGAATATCCGGGATAAATTAGGGAGTGCTGGATGATTTTGGTCAAGAAATAAATACATGTACCATGTGAACGCTATGGAAATTCTAAGATCAATAAATCCAAGAAAAAAAATTAGAATTGCATCAAGATCACTAAAAGTGAATTTTTTGGACCGATTATCAGAATAAAGTTATACTTTGCGATGGAGCTTGATGGACCAGACGGCTAGCAGTATTATTGGTACGATTTGTAATTGAATCGGAAGTTGAGATGAGCAGGAATTTTAGCGGTTGTACATTTTTGTGCTGGTGATTTTTTTGCAAATCCGGAAAAGCTTTCTGCAGCGTGAATTTCCACAAAACTGTGATGGGAAAATACCTCAAAATGATGAATATGGGCCTAAATAAACCCGGAGAATCAATATCGTGACTAAATTTGGTTTTAACTGCAAGATTATGTTGCCATCTGCGACTTGAAACTGGAAAAAGTGTGTTTTACTGAACAACATCAAATTTTATGATCTCCAACCTATTTTTTTCTGATTCAAAATTAACTCCGAAGGTTTATTTTATCATTTCACGTCATTTTAGTGAAGAAAGTATGTAGTTTGGTAAAGAATTACAGCTCAAATATCAAATTCCTTAACGCTACAGGAGCATCTCTTAAAACCCCCTTTTCAACCCCTTGAAAACCTTTGGAATTCTGGAAAACTCCTTAAAATGCAGTTATCTATTCAAATAATTCGTAGAAGCATTATTATTCACTTTTTCACAGTAAATTTTTAAAAATAATCTTGTTTTTCTTGAAAAACTCAAGTGGTGCTATTCTTATTTCGCACCCTTTTTTCACATTTTTGGTCCTCAACGCCAATTGCTACGTTCAAAAAAAGTAAACTTATGCTTGATTTATCCGTTAAGCAATTCAGAACAAACTGTGTAAGAAAATTTTCGTAATTTTCAATCATTCATATTTTAACAAGCAAAACACATAGTGGTGCTATTCTTATTTCGCTCACTGTATAAACGCTTCCAAAAAAAATCACCGCAATCCATACCTAGTTCTCTTTTGAATTTTAGCTAACAAAAACTACAATTATCAAATAATACTTTTTAACGAATGCATTTATATCTCAGGTCATATGAGAAAATTGGACATTAATAACACTAGTTTACAGCATTTTTGAACTTAGTAAACTGAAGGTCATTTTAAATGTAAAATCGGGCGCTGAATCCGAAAATGAAATTCAAAAAAATCTCAGTAGAACCGTTTTTGAGTTATGCTCCAAATATGAAATTTTGGATAAATAAAAAAAGTTCTTGTACTTAGATGATAATATCTCGGACGGCATATAAGTAATTTGAAATCCTTCTTTTGCATATTGAAGATGAATAAATTTTTGCATCTGATCAACAGTATTGTTGAAATTCGGCATGTGACCTTTTGGTAAGCTAATAAATAATTTTGACTCGGAGCGAGTGAGATTTATCATGTTTCATTCTTCCTATACTATGATAAGTGTATTGCGGTTCGTTAAATTATTAAAAACTACAAATAATACTGTTATGGTAAAGTAGCCATAACTTCTTAAATTTCCAACCGATTTTGAAAAATAACCTCTTGAAATCTTTATTTCAAATTGACATTCAAGCGCAGAAGAAAATCAGATTTTTTGAATGTTACATCGCTGAAACAAAATTTTCTCTAAAAAAATGCGTTTTTTTATAATTTTTTTTTACCCTAAAGTCACTAATATCAACAATACTGTTGATCATACGCAAAAACAGTGTTCAGATGATCGATAGATGTTCATCTTCAATATGCAAAAGAGGGATTTCAAATTACTGTTATGCCGTCCGAGATATTATCATCTAAATACAAGAACTTTTTTTATTTTTCCAAAATTTCATATTTGGAGCATAACTCAAAAACGGTTCTACTGCAGTTGCTCTCGTGCTTGGCTTGTGAACAGACGCACTTCCCGTTAGCTGCGTTATCGTATAATACGTAGTGAATTTCGTGATAATCGCTTGCAAAGGAAACAGTGAAATTTGATATTATTCTGATAAAATAATTGTTTTGCATAAGAATGTTTTGTGAGGAAAAAGCCCTTTAAAATTTCGTGAAAAAAGAAATTTAAGAAAAAGTGGCGGTGGGGTTTTTTCGTCAAGCCGTGTGTGAAAAAAGGGTGTTATTGTAAGTGTGAGCCAGGGGAATTGTGAAGGAAATACTTCCCAGCCTATTTTGGCCAGTGAAAAAGGATGCTATAAATTGGTGACATTAAAAATTATATAGAAAATTTGAAAGAAAAATTGCCCACGGCAAAATATGTATGGCTTAAGAAGAATCATGGCTACGGAAACTACGTAAAGAGAGAATCATAAGCGGAGAGGTGCCCGAAATTTACTAGCAGTTTTGAATTTCCGAACAGCTTGCTGTGATGCGACAAAAATACGCGCCTGGTGATAGTTGGAAAGTATCCGAAGCTGGTGGTAAATAAATTAATGATACGAAGTGAAAATATGATATGACACGCGCACGGCCTACTATGACGTAGAGGTCAAAATGCGATTAGAATAGCAATGTTCAATCGCTTCCAAAGAAGTCAGGTGGGGCAGGGTTTTCTTAAATGCATGGTTACTCCGGTCGTTACTGCAATTCGGTTGTTGATAACTAGCTCGCAGAGTTTGTGTTGCGCGTGGTGCGGAAAGCCCAATTTGTCCTTTATAATATCGCGTTTGGCGGGAGTGAGTGCATGCCTGTTTGAATTGTTGCCGTACCCTAAGTATCAAGAGATGAATTCAGAGTTTGAACGTGTGCTGAAGAAGAAATGCGGATTGGCTTCATGGTACAACAGTGTTATTTGGTGAGATTGTTCTTTTTTGGTTTGATTACATGAAATTTTTGATTCGATTATTTGAATTAGAACGTTCAGTCAGGTGCCAGCTGGCCAGGTATATACACGGATGCCGGAATACCTGTAGTAAATATATAACACTGAGCATGTTATACATTTTGAACTGGTTGTGTGCCTGATTGAATTGTTAATTCAGATATACACTTCATTTACACATAAAACATACACTTCATAACAGATCATACGAAGCCATGGTGCCGGGTATGGAAACTGGGAGTCATCTAAATAGTGAATTTTAATCCATACTTTGGTAAAACTGCGGTGAATCCGTGCACCCATGGTGGATTGTCAACATACATACATACATAACTCAAAAACGGTTCTACTGAGATTTTTTTTGAATTTCATTTTCGGATTCAGCGCCCGATTTTACATTAAAAATATTAGTCAGTCAATCAAGTTCACGTTTTTTTTTAATTTTGTAAACTAGTGTAATTAAATGCAATCCTTGAATCTGATAATGACATAACTGCGCCTACTCGCATAACAGTCCCATATGAATTATCGTCATTTTTCATCTAACCTGACAGTTCGTCATTTTGAACATAGGTCTTCAATATAAAACAATAAAAAAAGAGATTTTTTTCCAGAAATTTCGAAAAAATATCAACCCGTGTCGGTTCTATATGAAATATACCCGCATAATAGTCCCAATCGGATGTAGTTACTTTACAATGTGTCTTTCAATAAACTAATCTTTGATTTATCGCTGTGAGTCATTTAAAAAAGATTCAATTCACTTGATGTCGAATGATGCACACCTGTTTTCGAAGGCAGGCTAAAAGAAGGAAGGAATTTTTTTCCTTTGGAAAGCGATAAAATACTGCATTTAGAAGATCAAAAATGATCAAATTATAGTCTTAGGAAGTAGGTTGGCGAGCAAAACATATTCTGTATGGGACTGTTATGCGAGTAGATTTGAAAAAGGTCTCGGATATGCTCGCATAACCGTCCCATAACAAATAAAAATTGTTCTCCCGACCTTACCAACGGCCCGATTTCGAAAATTTTAGGTCTTACGATTTATAATGACAACCTAGATCACATTCCATCAAACGATTTTCATTAATGTAGAAAGTTGTGGCACTATTTAAAGATTGCTCATTTTAGCATATGAGACTGTTATGGAAGTAGGGTCAGTAAATGTGTTAACTGAAATAGTCACGAACGTGCCCTGAAATAGAAAAATAGAAAGATATGCAAGCGTGCCATTTTTTCAGAATTTTCATTTAAACAATAATTTCAAAATTAGGCGTTTCTGAGTTTTGTGTGGGAAGGCAAAAAAAGCAAAATATTTTTACTTTTATCATCTATTATTTAAAAAAATCATCAGGTAGTTTAATGATTTATGATTTATTCAAATAAGTAACTAATCCAAAAATTAAAAAAAAAAACGAGAAAAAATCAATCAATATTAAAAAAAAAAAGGTAAAAAAACTGTTTTACGAAATTTGAACTCAGATTGCCTGATCGTCATTTTAATGTTTTCGAAAAGATTAAAAATTTAAGCCTTTATCCATATTGAAACTTTCTCTACAATTTTTAAGATAAAAAAAAATCTTACACGGAAATTTATATTTCTAAGAAGAAGTTAATTTGAAATGTACATCTCATTCCAGTCTTCAATTTCATTATAGGTGAAACTGCTAAATCGTACAAAAACATGATGTTCCAAATGTTCCTGAAAATTAATTCTGTCTCAATTTTTATGTCAGAATGAATTATTTTTCCGAAATATCATATTTAGACTTAAAAATGTCCACCAAATTGTAATCATCGAAGCTAATTAATTTTTAATAATTTTCAAAATCCCTTTGTTTGCTTAAATTTTTAGCTTTGGGTATATAACGAATTCCTGAAGCTGAATTTGATTTTTTTTTTTCGTTATGTGGTTTCTGTTTGTACTTACATTTTGTTCTGGACATGGATTTAGAGATAAATGGAATCTTGGTGCTAGGAGAAAATCGCATGCATCAAATGTAAGATCATTTGAATGCAACATACTGAAATCGTTAGACTTCTTTCATGGCGACCGTCAAAAACTTATTCGAAAATTATTATCAGACTGCCCATAGAATAAGGTTGCCAGAATTTTTTCAGCACGTATCCGAACCGGACAAACCGGGCAATTCTTATATAAAAACCTGGCAAAATCATTCGATTTCAAATTGATGACCATAAATCCATGCAATATCCGGGCAAATTTTGTCAAAACTCAGAAATTCCTCAACAAAAATCAAGAAAATATTGTGAAAAAAAAATTTTTTCTTCATCAAAACTCATCAATTGATTTTGAACCGTATTTTAGGCTTCCAAAAAAATTTCATGATTATTTTTATAAAACTTGCTCAAAAAGTTTCGTTTTGGGGGTGTTAGCTGTTTTTTTTGTTTAATTTGCCAAATAAAGAGAATCAAATCCGGGCAAAATCCGGGTTTTTTCAATGAAATCTGGGCTACCGGGCCGGGCCAGACTGTTCCTAAATTGAGTTTTAAATATCCGGGCAAACCCGGATAAAACCGGGCAATGTGGCAATCTTACCATGGAAGTTCCAGTTGACTTTGGTTATCCTGAGAAGCTGGAGCAAGAAAAAAAAATTGTTCTATGGCCACAATTTGTCCAACAAAAAGTAATTTTTCACTAAAATGCATAGTCCCTTAAATTAAGGTTTACATATTATGTATGTGAACCAAGAAACTTCATTGAAACAACTATATGCTAAGCCAACTTTAAAAAGTAAAAGTATAATGACTTTTCAGAATCATCGGAAAGGTTTGCGAAAATTCAATTCAACTTGAGAATATTTCAGAGTATTAAAAATTTCAAAATGTAACCTGTGTTGTGGACAAACAATACTGCAAAGATATAAAATTGAACAATTTTTAGCAAAATTCTAAAGATAAACATACTCGAAGACGTTACTGTCTTGGTCAATTTGATGGAGACTTAAATTTGTTAAAAATTAAAAAAAAAACTTGAAAGAATTTCAATTATTACTTCAAATTTCATAGATTTTTTCAAACGGGAAAAAGCAGAAGAATATATCGGTAGTGAATTTTGAATAGGGCGAATTCGCCAAATGTAAACAAATGGTGTTATCAGCAGGGTGATAAAGTACGTTCGGAGACCTACATTTTAAGTTAACAACGTTAACTAATGAATATTTGGTTCTCGAGAAATAAAGAAAACAAAAAAATATTTTTGCTGGGAGCTTATGGAGCTGTCAAACTTTGAACGCGTTTTTCTCGAAACAGTGATGTTGGTGCATTCGCCGTATTCAAAATTCGATATGTTTTATGTTTTTCGCAGAAGTTGAAAGCATGAAAAACTTAATCAAGATTCCCTTTAATTCAACCCCGGTTAAGGGAATCTTTCGATTGCTTTGATAATTAAAATTATCCAACCAAGTAGGCTCACAAAAAATTCAAAAAAGCAATAACGTTGTAAAAAATATTTTGGAATCCAAAACTGGTGACTGTTTTTTATCTATGGTTTTTTTGCTCAACGATGCACGAATAAAAAAAAATGTTTGTAACTATGTAGGTATATGATTATTAATTTTTAAATATTTTTACATCAATAGTTTTCCTACTGAAAAGTAGTTTTAGTAAATTGGTACTAAACCTAAAAGGTAATCTAAATATTTATAATGAAACCTAAAGTAACAAAATACGGAATTCGCTTTAATCGATAGTTAAAGTCTTTGAATTTGTTTATTTGTTTATATAGAATAAGTTTTTTTTAGCAAATTGAAGGCTCTCTAAAAATACATACTTTATGCTCAAATCAAATAAATTTTATCTACAAGACAACTTATTTGATTTGAGCATAAAGTATGTATTTTTAGAGAGCCTTCAATTTGCTAAAAAAAACTTATTCTATAATCTTATTAAACAAGCCTAATCTTCCAAACTCTTTCTCAAATTCAAATATTTTAACCTTTTATGAAAATAAATCAAATAAAAAAATACAGTAAGAGATAAAAAATTGTTGGATCAAATTTGCTTGATGCAAACTTGAACCAAATTTATTTTCAAACTAAAATATATGAAAAATGTTGAGCAATACACCGAGAAAATATAGAATTCTGTGTAGATTTCTTTAAGAGTACATATTTTTCATCAAGTATCAATTCCACAATGAAAATCCTGATCCTGATTTTTTTAAATTAAAATTTGGGTTTTTGCCATTAAACAAAATTTAGAAAATTAACTCAAATTCTTCATTGTATATGTGATTTTCGACTGAATTGTGTGTACAAAAAAAATTTTGATAAAAAATTTGAAATCTGGAAATTGGATATTTATCTATTGAATTCCTGAACAGTTTTATGTTGATTGTAAAACTTTTTTAAAAGCTTAATTCTGTGCTGTTTATACCTGCATTTTGAATCTGAATTTCTATACGATTTTCGGAATGTACAAAAAAAATACGATTACCGAATCTTAATTTTTGATTGCCATTTAGAAGCTTAAGATGTTTGATTTTTTTTAAGAATTAAGTTTCAGGGCTTCGAATTCGAATAAAACATAAATTTTGTCTTTTTTCATATTTGGAAAACTAATATGAAAATATTAAAAATGCATATGAATCTCGAAGAACATGATTCAAATTTCATATGAAATGTAACACCAAATTTGAACCAGGATTTCAAAGCAGCTTTTCATTTCTAATTTCTTATGATTATTCGAACTGAAAATCAAGAATTCTAAACTGGATACAGAATCCGAAACACGAAAATAGAAATACAATTTAAGTTATGAGAATATGGAACTCACACCTCCGAAATGGGTTTAATTTAAATTAAAATCTGATATTCGGACCTGAATTTTTGTAAACAATTGAGAGAATTTTGAAAAACTGTAGCAGAATTTTGAACTTGGGATGGGTTTTTGAGGTTTTGGCTTTAGTTTTTAGTCTAGATTGTAACACCTCACTCTATGATAATAATTTGATTATGAATTTTAAATTTTGAGTGTTGCTAGCTTGCTTTTTTGGACCCTCATGGGGGGGGGGGGGAGGGTTAACCCTCAGAAAACAATTCTTTTTGTTGTTGCAATGATTGATATTGAAAAAACCAATGAGAATTTTAGAATATATTCTTATCACTTGCTTGTAAGTGACTACAAATTACTTTTAAGCGATCATTTAGTAGAAGAAAACGATGACACTTGTACCCTGGGTTGCATGATTCTTCAACCATATCTCGTAACTGAATAACCTTCAACAAAGATATTTAAAACATGTGCCCAAATTTAAATCTGGATTATAAGAGAAAGCAACTAAAATTTTCTCAAGATAAATTAACGGAAATTGACAGGTTAAGCGCTGAAATTGAATTCCTTAATGCTCCAATTAAAATAAAAGTAAAAATTGATTTTTTTTTGTTTTAAGATCTTTTTTTAACCTTAATGCAAGAAATTTTAGTTAAAAAATAATACTTACTTACCTTTCGAAAATATTTAAGAGCTAAGTATGTCCACGTGGACATGACAAAACCCCTATCCGCCCCCTCTATCCGGGGAAAGCGTAGACATTTTGTATGTGAACGGCCCCCAATGAAATTCTTGGCATCACTGAAAAAACTCGAGTTTTCGGAAGGACAAATCGTTAGCTATGACGTATTCTTCACAGAATCGAGATTAACATTCCTTCCCTATTTCATTCAACGATATTTTAAATAATCACCTATATTCATGACATGAAATGGTTCTTACATATCGAAATTTTATGAAATGTTTATGAAATTTTGAAAATAAACAAGGAACTTATATTGCATGATTCATAGGATCGAATTTATCTAAGGTTCATTGAATAAACATCAACAAAGATGATTGAACGCACCTTTTGAACAGATACAAAATAATTTCAATAGGTCGGTAAATTTTAAGCATCCGTCATAATCAATAAATTAATTCTCAACAGTTGAGCTGTTCCGTGGAATCACCCTTTACAGCTCATAAAACAAATCACGTGGATGGGCCAAGGCTTGCAAACAGCAACTGAAGATGAGCACAAATTTATCAAACTAGGTACCTTGTTGTTTCGGTTCGGTTATTTATTAAGACTCCCTGTATGGCAGCGATATATGGGTTTCTGGAGCCTAATTATGTTGTTTTGAAGACAATTAGGCCTTCTGTTAAATATGTAAATATCACCAAAACATTGATTTTGTTTGAATTACTTCGTTGAAAATTTTTTTAACCAGCGTATTCGAATTTTGATGTTAAAAGAAGTTTGAACATGATTTTATTTTTTTTTTTTTTCATTATTATGACGACGTATTGGGGCTTACTTTGCGAGTCCCATGATGTGGCTAGCCGAATTTTACTTCGACATTCTTACTCCAGGGAAGGCTTCTGGAAAGAAATGTATGTAGACTGAGTCGATTTAGGGTCATTTTTGAATTTCTCAAACCCTGGGGTCTAAAAAGCCTCGTTTTGGTTCAATACTCATCCATGATTTTTGCAGTATTTTGTAGTAACATTTACATGAGTAAATTTAAACTTTTAGGTTTGTATGGGAAAATTTATTAAATTTATGGTTTATCAATGCCAAAAGACATACCCTGTTAGTTTTTTTTTAGTTTAGTTAACAGCTAATAACTTTTTTATCTATTGAGGTACGAAGTTACGGTCTTCGACAGAGTTGTTCAGCGGGAAATTTTCTTTGAAGAATTTATAAATTGGTACAAATCCCATTAGTAGGCTCGGTTCCACAGAAGTAACAAAAATGATGTTGATTTTTCAGTATAAAATATTCAATTTTTCCATACAAACAAAAAAGTTCAAATTTACACATTTAAACGTTACCTAAAAATTCTGCAAAAAATCATGGATGAGTTTTGGACCAAAACGAAGCTTTTAAGACCCCAGGGTTTGAGAAATTCAAAAATGACCCCAAATCGACTCAGTCTAATGTATATCTTTTTGGACTCTAGGGATCAATTATACCCATAACTTAACCTTATGGAAAACTTCTTCTTAAAAAAAAATTTACTATTGCTTCGAAAGTATGGCATTATGAAGTTCATATTATACTCTATCGATTGACATATTGGAATTGATATTTTATTGCAATTTTTTCAAGTGAGCATTATTTTAAAGTGATAAAAAAGGATCTTCAAATCTCATTTTGTTAAATTTTTCAAACAAAGTTCAATAACTCGAAAAATAAAACTCATAAGGTTTGTTGAGATAACAGCATTGTTGTTTTGTTCTATTTGGCACATTTTTCTAGAAAATTTGATATTTGTAAGACATTTCTGTTCCGAGTTATAGAGAAGGAATCAAGTATCTCCAGAGATCAAGTATCAGGTAAAAAGTATGATGTGGTTGCTTTTGCTTTCGAATTGAGTCTTCGAAGCGGAATCCGAATATGTATTGTTTTAAACAAACAAATTGTTCCCCAAGATAAAGGGGGATACGGTCAAAATTTGGTCAATATCAACTTGACGTATTTCTTTCAATTTTGCATTTAAAAAACCTGAACACCCCTCATTTTGAAGGTGTGTGTGTGTGTAGAATGTTGCTCCTATTTTGATTTTGGAATTCACTCTTCAGTTGTCAAAGAAGAGCAGCGTATCAAAATTTTGCTCGCGCATCGCGAAAATCCGAGCTACTCGCACGCAAAGCTGGCAAAATCGCTAAAAGTTGCCAAATCAACCGTTACAAATGTAATTAAAGTGTTTGGGGAACGTTTGACAGCCAGGATGTCTGGATCGGGGGAAATCGAAAACCGGAAGCCGCTGAGTCGACAAAGAGAGTTTCCGGTAGTTTCAAGCGAAACCCTAACCTCTCTCTCCGAGATGCCGCAAATAAGCTGGGTGTATCGTCTACAACCGTGCATCAAGCCAAAAAACGAGCCGGGCTATCGACTTACAAGAAGGTAGTGACTCCAAATCGCGATGATTAATAAAATACGACGGTTAAAGCGCGATCCCGGAGGCTGTACACGACGATGCTGACGAAGTTTGACTGCGTGGTAATGGACGACGAAACCTACGTCAAAGCCGACTACAAGCAGCTTCCGGGACAGGAGTTTTATACGGCAAAAGGAAGGGGAAAGGTAGCAGATATTTTCAAGCACATGAAACTGTCAAAGTTCGCGAAGAAATATCTGGTTTGGACATCTGTACCTGTGACTTGAAAAGCAGCATTTTCATAGCTTTCGGGACTGTCAACCAAGAAATTTACGTGAAAGAGTGTTTTAATAAACGTCTGCTGTCTTTCCTGAAGGAACACGGTTGTCCCGTACTGTTTTGGCCGGCTTTGGCATCTTGCCATTACGGTAAAAAGGCCATGGAGTGGTACGCCGCCAACAACGTGCAGGCCAACCCTCCCAACACACCAGAGCTCCGCCCAATTGAGAAATACTGAGCTATTGTCAAGTGGAACCATGCGCGGTCCTATGGGGGGGGTGATCGGGGTGATCACCCCCCCCAAGCGGCAAAAAACCGTTATAAAATACCCGAAAAAGCTCGAATGTTTATAAAAAGTTGGAACTTTTCTTAGTTGATGTGTTTTTAATTTTTCAAAATTTTCCACTCCGTGGGGGTGTTTATTCAACAAAAAAGTTAATTTATCACTTGAAAGGCTGAATATTGGGAAAAGTCGGTCCACCAAACTCAAGTAGCTGTAACTTGTGATTCCCTGGACTGAATTATACCAAATAACTTTTGTTGATAAGTAACTCAACAAAAGTATGTTGTTGAGAGTTGATTTTGAATGTGCTTTTAATGAAATGTAGGGACAACTTTTTTAAAATTGTCACTAATTTCCTTCATATGCCTAAATTAACACGAGCAAATCGTAATAAATTTTATATTTGCTTCGAATTCGGAGCTTCTAAATTCTTGATTTTGTTTTGAATTTTAATGAAATAACAAATTTGAAAAAGTCATATAGGGGGGTGAATATGGTTATGACACTGAAATAATGGAAATATTTGTTCTGTTGTCATCATACATTTATTGCCTTCAATATACAATTTCTTTTTTATTTGCTCAGATTTAAAGAAAACAATAGAAAAAAATCATTAAACTATAAACGTACGGATTCATGTGATTGTCAATTTTCTTTATTTTTAGAAATTTCTACCATGTTTAATGGATTGACAGATCTTGGTCGTTCTAAGAAGTAAAAAAAAACCTTTGGCCTTCAAGTGTTAAATTACCTTCATTGTAAGAAATTTGAATTTAAGTCAAATTATCCATCGGAGTGATCAGTTTTCCAGTAGGGGTTTAAGAAACGACCATCTAACTTTCTAATCTTTCTTTTTGTCTTTTAGTCACCAATATTTAAAATTCAATCGTAATAAACAACAAGTATTGATGCCGCATTAAATTCATTTTTGATGAATTTTTGAGCAGCGAAAAGCTTACATTTGTTTTTTTTGTATTTCAAAATATTTTTAAAAAAAATTATCAATTCAGAATCAGGAAAAATCATTCTAATAAAACTTCACTTAAAGAATAAAAAGCTAATACATATCTGAAATTAAAATACAAATTTGAATTTAAAATTTAGTTTTTTTCTTTTGTTTACAGCTGGTTTATTGAGAATTTTTAAACTTTATAAGGTCATATCAGATGTCTAATATTAACCTCATTTTAAAATCTAAAGTATAGTGCTATTTTCACTAGTGTTTAATACAAGGAATTCTAGACTTATTGCAAAATAAGAATTCAGATTCTGAATCACAGTAAAGATTCTCTTTGGAGATTTTTTCCACCCTCAATTTTCCACCATTGAAGTATGAATTATAAACTAAAAATGATTAACCTACATTATGAAATTAAAAAACAAAAATTTAAATTTCAGATCTGATTTTATTCAATCCTGTTTGAAATGTTTCACATCAAACATTCATATTATGGATGACCATGAAAAAAATTCAAGTACTGCCAAACAGAAATCGAATAGAAAATATTCGTAATAAAAGTTTAAATTTTAAAAAATTTTCTCAAGAGATTTCAGCAACAATAAATCGAAAAAAAAGATCACGTGTTATCACTCACGTGCGTTCCCTATGAGTGTTTAGAGCCAAAAAGAAACAAAAATGTATTTATAAAATCTGTTTCAATATGAAGGAATTGGTTTTGGCGATAGAGATTCAAATTCATCTCCAGAACCCAAAATCTGCATTCAAAACTATAACGCAAGGAAACAAATCCCATATTTTTCGAAGTGCAAAGAACTTGAAAACTGATTTTGACATATTTAGGAGCACAAAATGCAAATTTGTATTTTCAATCGGCTCTTGATTCCGGTATAAATTTTGAAAATACAAGGTTCATTGAAAAAAATTTTGCACTTTTTAGCAAAAGTGTAAAATATCAAAAAGATTTAGAAAAAAAGATTTTAACTTAATGATTAATTTTAATGAAGACTGTGAGTAATTTACCATGAGAAAAAATAATAGATGTAAGTATCTGTTCCCATTTTGTAAAATAAGATAATTATCTAGACGAAATATGTATTATTTTTTTCGGTTATTTATTACTTTTTGGCATTCTTCCTTCTAATCTGTATTGTTGAATGAATAATGGATAATGAAAAGATTTTAAATATATTTTGTTGTTCATGTAGGTCTACTGCTGTGTTTTAAAATTAATGAATGCCAGAGAATAAGAAGGGAGAAAAAAAATCTGACAAAAAAATCGAGTTTGAGACGAAAAAATCTTCCAAATTCAGTTTGCATGCGCTTAAATTTTCCCTTGTCAATTAAAACTATCCCCTTATCATTTCACTATTTTTTCGGCTAGAAGGCAATCTATCATGCTAAACAGTCAGAAGATCTTTTAGTGCTTTCAGCTTATCTACACAATAATATTGAAATTTTAAATTAAAATTTAGCTTAAGGTTTGATATTCTGAATTCGAAAGCTTGGCCATTTCAATTGCAAATAATTGAGACTCTTCACTAAAAAAAAAAGTTTAACATTCGGAATAAACCCTTCGTTTCATCATTTTTTTTTTATAGCAGAAAATTATTATCAAATGAAGAATTATGTGAAGGTATGTACCTACATGAACAATTAAAAAGATCAATCACTTTTTTTTATAATGTGTTTTCATAATCGGTTTATTCTACTAAATTTATATTGAAAGTGTTTATTTTATATATTGTGTTTCCAAATTTGAAAATAATAATACTAAATTTCCAAATCACGATTCAGTAAAATACCCCAATTAAAAATTTAATGCCTGTTAGTCATGCTTGTTAATTAGTTTTTCGGCCTTATTGGCGAAAAATAAAATACTTCCGAAAAATTATAAAATATGAAAGCGCCAATATTTAGAAGCTCAGGAAAAAAAATGAAGATAGCTTGAATGTTTTTTTCTACATTTTCATCTCTCAACAACGTGTGTATTATTTTCATTGAAAAAATTACATTCATAACGAGAAAATCTTTACAGAGCTCTTGAAGTGACAATTTTCAAACACCAGATATACTTACAAATTTAAAAAAAAATAGCAACATATTTTCGCGGTGGATATTATAGATTCGCTGGTTGTTAAATAAAAGGATGTGTAAGTTGTGTAGACGAATATTGAAATGAGTAAATTGATAAAGTTTTCATTATTCATCTCTTGTTTCATACTTTTTTAAATACATGTTGTTCAGTGAAATTCATGAGGGAAAAAGGAGCATTGCGCCGCTTAGACTGTAGACTCCTTTGCAACCATAACTCACCCCCCCCCCCCCCCCCCAATCCCTCCCCGCTCCTTCCGCTCACTCAAATAATTGTTTTTTCACTAGATATTAACGTTCCTTTATATTGACTGATTTTTGAAAATAGGAAAATCACCCCCCCCCCCCCAAGAGCCAGCGCTAGGACCGCGCCTGAGTGGAACCTAAAGAAGACCAAAAAACTGCTAAGGACGAGCAGCAGTTCAAGACAAACTGGCTTTCTGCGGCGAAGAAGGTGGACAAGGTGGCTGTACAAAATCTGATGGCAGGGGTTAAGCGTAAGGCCCGGCAATTCGGATTTGGAAAAGTGAAAGCATAATTGAATATTTTTCCTGAATTTTATACTAATTAAACTTGAAAAAGAAATTTAATTTGATTTTTTAAATGAACGATATCATCGATTTGCACGCGTTTTCCCTTGACCAAATTTTGCCCGTATCACCCTTTAATCTCTTCTCTGAAGATTCAAAGAAGGATCGTTTGAAGGCATTTCTTTCGTTAAAAATCGTTACAGCCATTTATTTATCTCCGTATTTTTGGGTACAAGAATTTGCCTCCGAACAAAGGCAAGAATATTTTTCGTGTTTCTTCAGAAAGGTCAAACGGGGCAAAGTACGTGATGGACGATTTGCTTTTTTGCCCAATTTCTGAAAATTCCGTCTGGTGCTGAAACTTTTAAACCACTTACTATATTAAAAAAGGGACCAGATTACATTGTTTTTCGATAAAAAAATGTATGCCCTCCATAACCCGAAATGCAATTATGGTAGCATTTCAGCATCTCATCATGTGCGTACATTGCGTGCCTGCATGCAACTGATGCATTATTTTGGTTAAATGTCCGTAACACGGCATAACAGTCTTTTGGCAATTGCAATAATGGCACACATAATATCAATAAGAGATCGGTAAACATTATGTTCAACAAAAACACAAAGCAGAGACAAGCCAAATTGATCCTTTCAACTTCACTGAAATAAACATTCTGGGGTCAACGGAATTGCATAGTTTTTTAACTTGCTACTAAGGCAAACACGGGGTAAGGGCCGTAAGGGTAGCCGACTTTAAAAGATGCATTGACAAATGGTGCTTTAAATGTAGATTTATGATTTGAATTTATTGGTAAATAAATTAGGATCATTTGAACTTTAGGGTGATGGTAATTTATTTTTGTCATAAGAAATATCACACTTTTATAATTTTGACAAAATAAAAAAAATAAATGAGACATTATAGCAATATAATAACAATAAAATTGTATGTCCAATTTGAACTTATTGTGAGAGTAATATTTTGTTGACGGTTATTAGGTGATGAACAAAACAGGATTCGCATATAACCCTAGTTACGTCCTAATGTTGCGCTACGACGACGGGACCAGACCTTGTCATGTTGCACAGCTTTGAATCAAAACATAAAGAAAGAACTACTCGCCTACTAAAAGTAGCCAGAGGATGCGGCTAAAAACAACGAAAATCATGTGCTGAATCGATGCTAGTAGAACGCACTAAAGTCGCTAGTCGGAACGACTAGTCAGTTTTGTAGCAAAACATCAACTTTAAACCATCGTACTAAGCCTTCATCAGGTTAACGGCTGGCCCCAGCAGTTTAGCAGCTTTAGTTCTGTTTCGCGTTCGGTCGCGTTTGGATCGTTGACGTCTTGGTAGTCGTCGGTTTGAAATTTAAACCCTCCTCCTTCTCATTGGGAAATTCCTCCAGTTGATCCAGTGGATTAGGGCGGAAAGAAAAACAATTCTGTAAATGGGAAATCCGCTCTCCAGACAAAGAAAAACCTAAACAAGGAAGTGTACACTACAGTGAATGTGACAAAATAGGCTTCATTGACATAGGAAATTGTAGAAGCAAGTACGCTGAAAAGGATTCAATATTGAAAGGATTCCTTAACACGTGTTAGAAAATCGTTCTCGAGGAATAAATAACACTAAAGCTAAACTTTTTGGTAAGTTTTATGAAAAAATATGCAGGATAAAACTGAAAATATCTTAACAATGTAACCTCGTCTAAATTTTTTTTAAAGCAAACTTTTTTTTTATAAAAGGATTAGTTTTGAATGTTTGTATGAACTGATCAGCTGTCATTGAATCAAATTCAAAATTACTATAATGGCTACCTCATAAGAATATTTACTCATTTAAAGTAAAATTCCTAAAAAAACAGCGAACTATTTTTTTTAATTTAAATATTAAGAATGAATTCCAATGACCGATTTCAAATTTTCTCAATTATTCAATGATGTAAATAAATAAATTTATTGACCAGATTTTTTTTTCTTCTTTTTTGCAATGTTTTTATTCTATAACAACTTCAAAGGTGGTTAAGATGCCGCGTTTATATCAACTGACCTATCCTACTTTATTACAGTGGAAGATTTTTTTCTGTAAAGATTTTGATAATAACGCAGAAAATATGCCAATTAATTATTGGAACTTCCAGAGAAGAGACAAACTGACCAATATTCGTTAGAAAGATAAACGCTAAAGAATGTCATCCTGAATATTATTACAGCGATTTCCATGACTTCATGTTCTGTCACCTTTCAGCAGGAAAATTCCAATATATTATTTTACAGAGCTAAAAGTTGTAATTTTTATTTTGAAATCTTAATGAAAAAACATTATTTATTGAAGATGAGAATGTTTAAATTACCTTAAACAAGAAATGATAAATAATAGAACAGTTTTATTGTCTGAATATACTCTCTGTACAATGTACCTGTGCAAAGTTGCAGCTCAATCGGACTTGATTTGATGTTTTCTCAAAGCGCTCAAAGTTGCGATTTTTTCATCCTCAAAAATCCATCTGTCAAAAGACCAAAGGAAATCGGAAAATTGAAACTTTAATTATACTGCCTCCAGATAACTTAAAATAAATCATAAATCGCTATAAAAGACATGCGAACGATAATTTTTTAAGACACATCAAACTTAATTTTTTGCTAGGTTGATCTAGTCATTGGTGATCCTAAAAATCAGTTTAAATCGGAAAAAGGAATCAAAAAAATATTTCGATGGGTTACACCGAGTAGCAAGCTTAACGAAAAAACGATAAATTTGACAAATAAGACAAAAAAATATAAAAAATACAAAAGCTTAAAACTAAATAAAATTTAAGAAAGAGATTTTATGTAATTTTCGTCAATTTAGTCATTTTTATAATATTTTTCAGTGTTTGACACTTTACCCATTGGACATTTTTGTCATTTTTCTGTTATGTTAACAACTCGGTATAATTTGTAATAAAAGTAGATTTTTTTGTTCCCTAGTATTAAAAATAGGATCTTAAGAAGGTTTCGGCTGAAAGTGGTCGATAACTTCCTTTGAATTCAGCCACAGTATTTGAAAAATCCAAAAACGCCCACTGCCCACTGAGGTTGCTAGCATGTAGCTAGTGATATACTTATTAGTAATTGGGTTTTACAATAACTATGGCTGAATTCAATGAAATATTTAAAGAAAGTAGTGCCGAGGCAGCCCTGCTCTAGTATCGGTACAGACTGTGTTGTCACAATCACGAAAAATCTGTAAATTTACTAGAAAATTTGCCTTTTTCGCTGGAAATTTTCCACTTTTAAAACATGTTATTCTAGAAATATTCTTGCTCTTCTAGATCGGTACAAAAAAGACTTGACTTTTCTAATAATTTGTATGCCTCGATTATCCGTTCAAATTTTTTTTCATGATTACATAAATTAAGATTGAAAATAAAAAGATACCAATAATTGTGCTCTCGTTTTAAATTTAATGTTATTGAAACTAAAGAACAAAGAGACAAATAATTAAATATACGGTTGAAGTTCAAGATTTTGCACCCAATTTTCACAACTCGGATTGTTTTTATATTAGCAAACGGTTTTGCTCTGTCCGAGTGATAATGGTTTCAAATCCATTCAAAGCCGAGGTATTGGAATTGATCTCATCGCTCATATCGATTGTTGGATCTACATTTGACGAAAAAATCGCTTTTCTCGAAAACATATAATCGCCATTATAAAATTAAAAATCAATATTGAAATTCAAAACACTCACAATTTCTTCATCATTCATCACATCAATCTGAATGTCTTTTTCTTGAACGGTGTTACAACAAAACCTGTCTCTCTGAATGGCAATTTCCATGTTATTTTTGAATAACTCAATCAGTTGAATTAAAAGTTACGCGAGTTACAATATTTTTGACATGAACTGAAAAACGCAAATTGTACAGAATTTTTGGAAAGATTATGGGATAAATCTGTTTTCCCTCCACCAATCACTCTATGAATTTCTGGATAGAGTTATAACGAAAATTAAAAATGAAGCAAATGATTTATTCATGTTTTAAATCAGAATCTCATGATTTTTAGACACAAATTAACAAAACTGATTTACTAGAATTTTTTTTTCATTTGCAAACAATCGTATAGAAATCGCAACTTCAGCCCAAGCTTGAAATATAGTACCGCGCATAATCTTTGACCCAACCGATACAACTTTTAAAAAATTGAACACATAATAGTTTTAGGTTAGAGAACTCACTTTAAAAATTTCCATAATGGACGTTGCATGATTTCTGAGATATTTCAGTTCGAATGCTAAAAGTGCGATTTTCGTAGATTTGGTGTATCTCAAGTCGTAAATAGAGATTTAAAATTTTGTGAGATATTTATTGTTTGCTAGTTGATCCACCATTTGAAGAAAATATGGACAAAAAATATTTAGAGTAAAATTTTATGAAAGTTCAAAGTTGAAATTTCATCATCCAATTTCTATCGAATTATGAACGGTACTTCAGGTGTACTTTTAACACGTTCGTCGCCACGGCACCCATATTCGGGTGACGGGTGTATTTCCTGGGGGGCCCCGTCACATCAAAAAGCGTGTGACGCTCTCTTACTTGAGTTTACCGCTCGGCTTCGCCACACGTTTCAAATATGGAAGTTCTCCCTCTTTGCTTTTTCTCTCTGAAAATTTTCTGGGCCCAGCTAGTAAAACTACCAAAATGAGCGTGGCGACAAACGTGTTAAGAAGCGTTATATACCCTATTTCACATTCAGAAAAAAAACATAAAAAAGTTTTCTTAGGTAAATTTTTTTGACTCGATTATCTATCGGATTCGATTATCCGTTCCGAAAAAAAAATTATGGTGAACGTAGAATCGAGTCCGAGCTGTTTAGAAAACAAAGGTATACAGTGGCAAACCAAATCGTTTTTCTTTGTTAACAGAATCTACTTAGCAAAACTGTCTAAACTAAAAGTGTAATGTCTAGCAATACTGTTGTAACACAAAAGTTATTTGAGTCTTCACATGTTCAAAAATATTGATTTACATAGAAATTTTCTATCTTTCACAATTTGTCAATCCTTAGTAGTTCTTGCCGTCGGCTAGCACGTTTCGCATATTTCCTGGAACTTAAAATTATTTATTTAGTGAATGCATTCACTCATTCTGTCATTATTCAGAATGAGAGTCAATTGAAATAACATCAGTATTAATCCAGTTAAAGCAACAGGTCTCAATGATCGAAAAAGAATCCAATTTTCGAAGAAACCAATCTTCGATCTAACTTTCTCAAATTGATAACCTAAAAATTATTTTCATAATCGATTCGGTGCTTAAAACTTTATTAAAATCAAAAATCGAAATTTATCCATTAATTTAAAGATAATTAATATAAATTCAATCATTTTATGAAATAATTTTCAACTTTGGGCTGAAAACCGAGTTCAATAAAAAAAACTTCTGCTTATGGATTCTCTAAGACTCTCCGAGATCGAGAGATCACAAAAAAAATGTAAAACTAAGTAGCAAGGGCTTTGAAAATAAAAAGTAGATATGATAATCAAGAAACTTGTCAACATACTGTTAGAAGAAAGTAGAATGCATTTCAAAGAGAAACAATCAGGAAAACTATTCGAATAAAAATGTCAACAGCCATCATCAGAGTCTGGATAACAGTCATCATCCTTTATGGAAAGTTACTTTTCGTCTCAATCCAAGTACCGATTTATGAAAAAAAAAAAAAAAGATTCATAACTTGACTTATCTTCAAAAGTTATTGTACTATTTATGGCATTAACGCAACATATTATGCAACCAACTTGTGGACTAAAGAGTTTAAATAGAATTACTTTGAAAGTACTATCATTGTACTTAAAGCTTAATTCATATAGAAATGGGACAGTTACGAATGTGTGTATCTTAAAAACCAGTCGTGTGATCAAAATACTGAGGCAAATTTAGTGGATTCAGCTGTTGCAAAATTTACAAAACTTTTTGAGCAGCTTAAAAGCGTTTTGAATGGAATGTCTGCTGGCAAAGTCTAACAATAACGAAGTAGTAAAACCATCAT
Source organism: Uranotaenia lowii (assembly GCF_029784155.1). Taxonomy (NCBI): domain Eukaryota; kingdom Metazoa; phylum Arthropoda; class Insecta; order Diptera; family Culicidae; genus Uranotaenia; species Uranotaenia lowii. The sequence goes on from NC_073693.1 coordinate 110,730,964, forward strand.
GATATTGAACTTTAGCTATAATCGGTTAGTATAGATCGTTGGTATGTTAAGGATACATAAAAGATTACTCATTTAAGGCTTTCAAAAACAGCGAAAATCAAAGTTTTCATTTTGAAAATTGTTGTTTTTTCAATATGAGCAGAATCTAGGCAAATCATTCAACTTTTCACAAAACAACAAGCAAATACATACTTTAAAATACTAGGGACCGTGCCACGAGCAGACATGATTCAAACGCTGCAATTTGTTTGTCGTCCATCAGAAATCATCTGTCTCATAGGCTCGGTACCGGCTATACAGCTTACGAGCTCTGGAACAAGCAAATTTATTTTGTTTGGGGTAAGGTTTGAATGACTCATATCTAGGCGACACTTTCTGCTTTTCGGAGAAAAAAAATCGTTGGACATCTCAGCGATCAACACTTAGTTTTTCCCTTATTGAAAATTAAAAATTCTGGTATGAGCTTCGACTTCCCTGATGACCCTTAACCGTAGTTGCCGATCATGTGCAACAGTTTTGTCAGCTATCAATTTAAAAATGATGGATTTTGAAGGAAACTGTGCAGATTTTATTTTCTTTTTCTCTTGCATCGTAAATATCTCCACGGGGTTACCATGACATCGAACATATTGTTTGGTCGTGCGAGGTCCATCTTGTCGCTAGAAGAAATTTGATAGACTCCCTTCGGGCCCGAGGAAAACCACCCTATGTTCCAGTGAGAGATGTGCTGGCTGTCATAGACTTGGACTATATGTTTGAAATATACCTTTTCCTAAAAGAAATTGATCTTCGTCTATAATTCTTTTTATTTTCATATTTCCCTATCTATCTTCTTTTTTCTTCAAAAGTGAACTAGCTATAAGCACACAATTGTAATCAAACAAAACGAGTTTGGCTCCTTAAAGCCTAAAGGTACGAGCCGTTTCAAATAAAGAATTTACAAAAAAAAATATCTCCACGGTGTGTTTCTAGAAGATGTTTAAAAAAAACAGTAACTCTAATTTTTTCAGAAATTGAAAATTTAGCCTTTTCTGAGTCATTTCCAGGCAAAATAAAATATTGGGGCGGTAAGTCCCCATACGATTTGTTTTTTTTTTCAAGATTTATAGTCTATATTTATAAATTTTCGTTTTGAAAAATTGTTCCAGTTTAATGGAATAGCAATGTTTTTCTTCAAAAATTCAATTTTTCATTTTTATTCAAGTTTTTGTCATTCTGAACTATACAAAAACACTCAACACCTAGAAACATTAGTGATTTTGATTGAAAAACTTACTTTATATGAAAATTTTACTTAAAATTTATTATTATCCTCGTTATAATTGGTGTTATCCAAATGTAACATAAATTTGTATTCATAAGTGTATATCTTGGAAAACTAATTCTGGTTTAATGAAATTCAAAGATACATGAATAACAACAGTCTAACATCCTTTGATTGGTTTCCAACGAAATATTTAAAAAAATCTTTTTTTTCCAACTTGTTCTATGAATTGATTCCACATTATTTATATGCTTGGATGCATATGAATACGCATTTTAGAAAAAAAAAATCGATGATACCACTCGTTTATGGTATTTTTCAATTTCTTTTATCTCATATTGAAATTTAAACAAAATTCAGAAGACCAGTTTTCAACAGAGTTTCAAATATAAAATTTAGTTGAAAGTAAAAGTTATCGCACTGAAATCCGTACATCCTCGGCTACATAAACATCAATTTCAAATTACTTTGTCTCATATTAAAGGTGAATAAAATTTCTATAAATCATCTGAACTTCATTTTTTCGTATAAATTTTAATATTATTATAAATATAAATTAATGAATAAAAGATGAAAATCCAATTTTTTTCAGGAGATGTTTCAATTTATCGACGGTTCAGACCAGATTTTTGCATCTAATTTTTTTTAGTTTTTATAGATTTCTATGGTTGATTCAAACTAATGATTTCTAGAGATTTTCACAACAACTGGTATAAAATTGTAGAAGTTATGATTTTTTTATAATGTTACATTTATTGCTTCATTAATGTTCTAATAATTAATAAAAAAGAACTGCAGTGTTCAGTAGTATAACTAAAATAAGTATGGTAAGAATAAAACATGATGAATCTCAAGCTTTTCAGTTGGCTATCGATCATTCGAAATTTACTTTTGCCAACAATACTGTTCATTTTTGTAAATTTAAGATCGACAAAAAGATAAAAATGTATTTTTTGGAATAATTTCATATTTATTACAGCTTTAGACTAGATTCATTAATTAAAAAAAAGTCCTAAAAACTTCAAAATTCAATTTAAAACAAAGAATTCAAGAGATTATTATAATAATATAGTGGGTTGAAAACTGTAGAAGCTAGGATTAATTAACCTTAAAAGTAATTCTTGCTATTTTAATAAAGTTGAAGAATTAGAGTGTACAGGAGGGTTACTAAAATTGGGCTTAAAAATAGAAATAAAACGTTTTATAAAACACTCCTGACTTGTAATAATCATTCTATCGAGAGAAAGCAACATGCAAAATTTAAGCAAGAGCAAAATGCTGTCGTGACTTGCATAAAGTCTGAAGTGCAAATGGGATTTTAAGACATTTGACTCAGGAGAAGTATATCCTTTTTAATATTGATTTTTGTTTACTTTTCAATATTGATTTTTTTAAAGCTTAAATTAAGACAAAGGTTTCTACTCCAGATCGCATCATGATAAGCGTTATCACTAAAAAAGTTATAGCGGTTTCTAGTATGTACTGATTTTCTTAATCATTTAGCTTTTTTGATAAAATACTCTCCAGTGTTTCCAAAATCAAAAAATCTAAAGACAATGGATTCAAACGGATTCAAATTATTCAAGATAATTCTAATGACTTCAGATAATTTTACCCTTTCAGACTGCTGACAGGAATTGCCAGCTAATTTTTTTAATTTAAGGATTAGATGATATTTTTAAGAAATTTTTATTTTTTTATTGGTTTTTATCTAGTTTGAAATAATTGTGGAATTTTTTTTTATAATTGTTAAGCTACCAGATAAATTTAAGAATATTGAAAGTTGCAACTAAGAGAATTAGCACCTCTGATATTATAAAACTCTTCAAATATATGTATATTTTTAAAGATTTTCAATAGAAAATTTTCAAAAAAAAATTTTGTTTGGGGAGTCACCGTCCAAATATTTTAATTTTAGGTGGAAAAAGCTCTACTTTCTGCCTATGCCAAAATAAGCGTTACTGTATTTTTTTTTCTTCAAGTCCTTCTACGAAATACACCATGTCTCAAAAACGTGGTTATTTTAAATTTTGAAAAAATGAGTCGGGTAGTACTTTTCACAGGCAGCGCAATGCTGTCAAAATTTCGAATGTCCAATTACTAGTAAATGAGATATCAGCAAAAGAAAGTGTCCCATTTCTGAAAGAAAAAAAAAACTAAGCTTCATGTGATCGCTTTACAGATCGTTCACTTACTTAGGTATATGAAATTGCTCATATAAATTTCATTGGACAATAAAGTTGCAGATAAACAAGAAGTGTACCTGGACGTTTATTTTTGAGAATATTTTGTTATCTGTTATTGGATACAAGATATTTAAATCTTCAAGCACCCCACTATCCAAATTATATTATACTTAGAACATTTTCCAAGTCTTCTAAAGGAAAAAGTTCATGTCTCCGCTAGTTTTTATGCTAACACAATACTCATAAAATTTTCTCGAGAAATATCTTACTAGGTTAACATGGGCGAAACTTGGAATGATAAACTATGATACGATTCGAGGGATAATTCAGGGATGATACGATTCGAGGGATTTCCTTCGGGATAAAAATCCCGAAACAAATATGATAAGATTCGGGATATTCTGAAAATTTTTATTTGAATAATCAACAGGGTACAAATCCAAATCTCAACAAGAACTCCAAAAACACTCAAGTAGCGTGAATTTCAAGGTTCTAGAAACCATTCGAATGCGTTTTGCCCTCTCAGATTTTACGACACGTTTTAGTAAATAGTTAAATGTTCCCATCAGGTTGAAAAGCAGCTGAGTTGGCTTTTATTACTATGGCATTGTTAGGCAGTTAGACCCAGCTATCAACACACATCATGAGTTAAGAACATCGAATCAATGCCAGCTACAAACCGTTCTTAAGCTCTTTCAATTAAGCTCAATAGTTTTTTTTACATAACATTCTTGAATCGTCCGACAGTTGGACACGTTTTCTAGCTTTTGGCGGATAACTAGTGACCTTCTTTTTAAAGAGACAAACGCCTATTTCCTGTACAGATTGTAGATGAACCCAGTGATCCCACAAATTGGGGGTCTTTAATTTTAGCGAACGAACAAAAAGACATTTAGGCGAGTTTCCGGCGATCAATGAGGTTGACTCTCAGGGTGGGATCCAATGATCATAGCACACCCAATCGGTTGGATTGTAACCTGCAATTATTCCTCAAAAAGGTAAATTTTATGACTATTTGGGTAGCGTTGTAGTTGTTATTAAAAAAAAAACTACCCTTCAAGATTCATGATAAAACCACAAAACCACAGTCGATCGATCATTTGAACGTTAAGAGCAAGTCGTTTGTTATAGAATATTCAAGAAATCTATTAAACGCTGCCCTGGGGCAGCTGTAAAACCTACTTTTGACCACAACAAATTAAAATCATCAGTTCAGATCGATTCTTATGATTTCAATTCATTTTTAACGGTTTAAAATGAGCCAGATAATCGAACGTGTTTTGAGGCGATGTTATCTATAGTTAGAAATAAAAACTTTAAATAACATAGAAACCTCTCGAAGCACCGGTGCTTTATCGGCGCCATTAACTGAAAGCGAAAATCAACGAAACAAATGAGCATCTTCCTTCTCCCGTCTGCCTCTCTTCTCGTATCATACGAGGAACTATCGAGATATGGATAAACAAGCCCTTTTCAAACTGGTTTGTTATTTTCAAAAACCCAAAACGAAAGACTTAAACGCGTCAAAAACAACGAACCCTCGCAAGCCGAACGTACCGGATCGGCTTTATCCTACCTTAGTAAAAGCGGACTTAGTGGGGCGCCCACTAAGCTGAAGATGACGGGTAGTTTGAGTCAACCTCACTTTCCTCGTCCCCGCCTTTCTGGAGATCTCAAGTAACCCAACGTAAAGTTCTTGCCAATATGGCCACAAGAATACCGGTTCTTTCGACTCAAATTTGCACAATTTTCTAACTACACACAGGCTGGATTGCCCATTGAGTGGGGGGAAAAGTTTGTATCGACTCTCCACCGTCGCGTCGTTTCCTAAGTCAGAGCAGAATTGTGTTGCAATTTGAATTGCGCTGAAAGAGTTATACTATTGGACGTATATTATACTGCAATTGGCCTAAACCAACTTGAAAATTGCATGTTGTACACCACACGTATCAAAAGGTCTCTATCCGAACTGAAGTTGTTCTCTGAGGGGGGCTCTCTTTGGAAAGTATGCCAAAAGCAGCAATGACGAAGCCGATATATTTATTAGCTGGTGTGGCTCTAGAATGTTTCTGCTTCCAGTTAGAGCAACAACAGAAACTCAGCTTGACGCAAAACCGATCAACCAATATTTCGAAAAAAAAACATGGCTCGCTCACGGACTAACTTTCTGCAAACATTCTTGAGCGAGCGTGATGGTGTCTAAGGGAACATTCTAGGGGGATTTCCGATTAAAGTTTAAATATACTAGTCGGTTAGAAGGGGTGGTTGTTGGTCGTTGACTTGGTATAATGACAGGTTATGTTCTAAGCTTTGCCTGCTTTGGGATTCGTTTGCCTGCTAAGCACTACTAGGTCGGCACAGCGATTTCCCTTTCATTCCGTCCGGTCCGTTCGTGAAACAGAATTCCTCACCGGATTTCAACATCCTGTTAATTTGAGCCTTTCAGGATTGAGTTAGGTATGGCTTTTGCTATTATTTAGACTTTCATGGCACGAGCCAAACTTCTGATGGCTTTTTTTCTGTTGATAAATTGTCCATTGAAACTGACGTAACAAAGTTGTCAGACAAATCGAATTGATGGAGTTAATCCACCCCCTACTTCCATGAGAGTTCAAAAAAGCAAGCGAGGTATTCTACTTTACTCCTCAAATTTTTAAATTCATAATCAAATGATGATAATAGAGAAAAGTTATTCAAGAGCATCAATCTAGACTGAAAACTTATACCAAAAACTCAAAAATCCATCAGAACTTCAAAATTCTGTTACACTTTTTTATTTTTTTTACTGGCTCATAGAAATTCAGGTATTAATATTAATTTTAAATTGAACCATTTTGGAGTTTCTAGTTCCATTTTCCTATTACCAAAATTAAATTTCTATTTTCGTATTTCTGATTCTATATCCATTTTAGGATGCTTGATTTTCAGTTCGAATAATCATAAGAAATAAGAAATGAGAAGCTGCTTTGAAACCCTGGTTCAAAATTGGTTTTGCATTTCATATCAAATTGGAATCATGTTTTTCCAAATCTTAGGCAATCTCAATATTTCGTCGATAGTTCTTTTCCGATTATGAAAAGAGAAGAATTTGGTTTATAATCAAATTCGAAGTTCTTGAACTCAATTCTTACACAAAATTTATACATTTAAAGTGTCTAAACGACGATCCAAAACTGAATACTCAGATTCAGATTCATCATTTGAAATTCACATTTTAATTCAGATTCACAATACAGATAAAAAATAAATAATTGAAATTATGAATCAAGATTAAACCAGAACTACAGAATTTAAATAATACATTCATGAATGAAGGCTTGGCTCATAAAATACTGATCTGGAATTAAGATTCTGAAATCATATTTTTGTACATTTTAGAAATCTGGAAACAGATTCAAAGTTCAATTTTTGAATTCAGGTTCTGAATTCAGATTCAGAATGCAGATTCAAAAATCAGAAAAAGGTTTAGCTCGTAAAAGAGTTTTTCAATCAACTTAAAATTGTTGAGAAATTCAAGAGAACAGGAACATAAAAATTTACTTGTCAATTCAATTTCCAGATTTCAAATTTTATAATTAAAATTATTTTGTACACTTAAGGCCGAAACAAATCTCAAATACTTCTTTTGTCACTCGAAGTTGGTACATCGCGAGGGAGTGGGGGGGATAACAAAAAATAATGCGAAATACAAATAAATTGGAATAAATTGCACGAAAGCTTGTATGCAAAAAAATTGCACACTATAGCATTGCACAAAATCTGTATATCTAGTAATTTCTTATCGAAAAATTCAATAAAATTAAGCATACAAAAGGTGAAATAACTACCATCAATTTGTTTTTTGGTCTTGTAATCTTTCCGATATATGATTTTTTTCCAAATTTACATAAAATACTACAAACATTATTTACTCTCCCCTTTCGGGATTCTTGGAAATTTAGAAGTGAGGGGGGGGGGGGGGGTGGGGGGATGACAAAAGAAGAAATTGTTATTTGTTCCAGCCTAATTCAGCTGAAAAATATACAGTAGAATTTGAATTCATTTTCTAAGTTCCGTTTTATGCAAAAAATCCCAAATTTTATTTAAAGAAAAAATCATCCACAGGACTTTTTTTCTTATCGAATTGAATCTTTGTGAAAAAAAATTGCTGTTAAAAAAAACTTTATCAATATTGCAGTTTTATTAAGCCAAATTTTAAACTAAAATCATAAATTTGGTTCAAGTTTGCATCAAGCAAATTTGATCCAAAAAAATGTATCGCTTTCTTTTTTTTTTGGAAAATTTTATATATTTTCATCATAGGTTAGAATCTTGAAATTTGCAAAAGCGATTGGAAGATTGGGCTAGTTTTATTTGAGTGTAGAGTTGGTTGGTTCTTTCTACGGCCCTGCACAGCAGGGCTGTTGAAAGTAATAATGTGTGGGGGATGTTGTGGAGGTTCTAAAACAATTTATTTTGTAAATTATTTAAATTTCGTTCATCGAAATAAACTTTTAGTTTATTGTACAGTACCGTTCATAATTGTATAGAAATTGGAAGCACGCACACTGTCACTTCGACTTTGAACTTCCATAACTTTTTACTCTGATAATATTTTTTATCAAATTTTTTGCGTAAGATAGATCAATTATCACACTATTATATCACAAAATTTGAGCTATCTGGAATTTGTGTGGTCTGAGATTCAGTAATTCTACGAAAATCTGACATTTTGAACTTTTACCATTCAAATTGCAATATCTCAGAAACTACGCTATATTTTTTAATGAAATTTTGCAGAGTGATTGTTGAAGTATGAAGCTAGCATGTCTGAAAAAGTTCTATCGATGGGATCAAAAGTTACGTGAGGTACAATTTTTCAGGCATGAACGTAGAAATGCGATTTCTATATAATTTTGGACGAATGTTTCTACACAAAATCTCATTTTATGTTTAACAACCAGTAAATCTATTTCAACCAGAAAATCAAAACAATATCGCGAGATTCTGATTTCAGAACACAAAAAGATCATTTATTGCATTTTTTTCTTTTCTTCTTTGCTTTTGCCAGACATTTTTTGACTAATTTGTGGATGGCAACGATATTGTGCTGATGAATCGTCCAAAATTCTATAGAAATCGCATTTTTAGGTTCATGCCTGAAATATTGTACCTCGCGTAACTTTTATCCCATCGATAAAACTTTTCGAAAACTTCAGACAGGCTAACTTAATATTTCAACAATCACTCTGCAAAATTTGAATTAAAAATTTGGCGTAATTTGAGTATACTCCAGAAAGCTAAAATTTAGAGGTAAAATAGTGTTGATCTATCTAAAGCAGAAAATTTGGTCAAAAAATATAATCAAATAAAAAGTTATGGAAGTTCCAATTCGAAGTAACAGTGCGCGTGCTTTCAATTTCTATACAATTATGAACGGTACTGTACCTTATATGAATAATTAGCTGATGAATGTTGTACTAGATGGAACTTATTGTTTTTTAGATTTTTAGTTTTTTTTAAATATGAGGATACTTGATTCCTGGGAATACTTGATAATTTAGCTATATCTCGAAACTGCAATGTCATACACAGATCAAATGTTCTATAAAAATGTGTCAAATGGAGCAAAACAACTATGCTATGTATAAGCACAACAAAAATTAACAAATAAACTTTTTAAATTATTGCACTTTGTTTGAATACTTTCATAAAATGCGAATTGAAGTTCTTTCTTCATCCATTTTAAATGTTTCTCACATGAAAAAAATTGTAAAAAAATATTCATTTAAATATGTCAATCGTGAGAACTTTATAATGCCATATTTTCGAAGCAATGGTAAACTTTCAACTTTTTTTCCCGTATAACTGATCTAAAATATCCATTGTTGGTTCAATAGATCCCAAGATTTCAAAAAAATATATTTTTCTTCTGAATAGATCGTGACTATGGCTAAGTACGAAATTCTAATTTTCATCCAAAAACTAATACTTTTCCGATAATAGCTTTGTTAAAAGGAATCAAAAAGTTATTATTATTATTATAGATTGATTTATAAACGGGATTTCAACACTGGTGTCATTCACCCCTACTCAAAAAATTGATTTTGACTTAAAATTAGAATAAAAAAATACCTTTAAGTATGCAATGACTATAGGAATGAAGATATACAGTTGCGTTCAAAAAAGAATGAAATCGCGTGAAGCTGCGCACCCACTTCCAACTTTGACAAGCCATTTCTTTCTCGTATTATATTTTTTCATGAAAATTTCACACAATCTAGTTCAATTATCCAACTAATACTCTACAGAATTGGAAGTCTTTACAATAAAGGGAATTAAAGATACAGCTATTCCCGTAAAAAAGGGAAATTTGGAATTGCTTCACTAAATTTGCTGTATCTTTGACAATTTTCATTGAAAAATATTGAAATTTGGGCCAAGGATGTAAAAATGTTTGATCTAATATCAGGCCAAGTTTCGTCAAAATCTATGAACGTGATAAAAAATGGTGCCGGATTGAAAATGAGGTTCATTCTAGCCCAGCAGACGATTTCATTCTTTTTTGGACGGATGTTTGTATGGAAAACATCGTAATCCATGTATTCTTGGTTTTTTTTTTTTCACAAAACCAAAATTTATCACAAAGAATGTTGTAAATTGCTAAAAACTTCATTCTTACTTTGTTTCGAAAGAGAAAATGTTTCAACAGGGTTCAAAATAAGAAGAACAGAGTTTCAGAAATGACCTGCTAATTATACCCAAAAACAAATTTGATCTACAATTAACGCGAATATTCTATTCGCTCTTGTGTTTCAATACCAGCTCTGTTGGGACAATTTCTATTTCTAAGCAAAGCAAGAATGAAGTTCCTATCGATTAAAAACATTCTTTGTAATAAATGTTGGTTTTGTGAAAGAAAAAACCAAGAATACATAGATTACGATGTTTTCCATATAAGCATCCGTCCAAAAAAGAATGAAATCTTCTGCTGGGCGAGAATGAACCTCATCTTCAACCCGGCACTTTTTTTGATCACGTTCATCGATTTTGACGAAACTTGGCCTGATATTAGATCAAGCATTTTTACATCTTTGGACCAAATTTCAAGATTTTTCAATGAAAATTGTCAAAGATACAGCAAATTTAGTGAAGCAATTCCAAATTTCCCTTTTTTACGGGAATAGCTGTATCTTTGATTCCCGTTATTGTAAAGACTTCAAAATTTCAATAATAAGCGTTTGTTGTTGCACTTTGAATAGCAAAAGTCCAAAAAGATTGATTAAAGAAGAATTTTTGTATCTCAGGCCACACAAATATTAGAAAACTCAAATTTTGTGAAACAACAGTGTGATAGTTGATGTATCTTAGGCAGACAATTTGATCAAAAAATATCATCAAAGTAGAAAGTTAAGGAGGTTTGAAGTCAAAGTGACAGTGTGTCTGCTTCCAATTTCTATACAATTATGAACGATTATTATAACTTTCCTATCAACGAAATGTGTACCGAAGACTCTTCGACGAAGAGTTCGAATAGAATAGTTTCCTAACTGTAATCCTTGTAATTATGGAATCGGTTTTAATTTGTTCACTTATCAAAACTGAGATAATTTATATTTTTTGAACATATTATTGATAAACAAGTGATGTAGTTAACTCACGTTCAATTTCGAGTGAGGTCATTGAAAAACCTTCTCGTAATCGCTCCTGTGTAAAAACACTAATCAACATTGTCGGTCACATTAAGAAGAAAAAAATTCTTTCTTCGCTTATTTTGAAGTTCATAAAATAGAAGAACCTTTGAAGGATTAAGCTTGTTCTTTTCAACAGGGTAGTTTTTGATAAATTTTTGATATTTTAGTAAATTTGAACTTACAGATGCGATTTTCAGAACCTAATTGATCCACAATTAATTTATTTCGATCTAGATGCACAGCTTTGTTCAAGACAAGGAAACAGATTTTTTCTGGTCTTCGGATTATTCTGGATATAATAAAATTTGTGGAATTTTGTAAACTCCTTAAAAATTATCAGAAAAGATCTTCAAAAAGTCGAAAATCTCCGAAATTCGCACGATTAGCAGCTCAAACTTACTACATTAGTTTCTTTGTTTTTTACCGCCACTTTCAATGCAGGTGTGAGAGTGGTAAAATTTGGTAGTTTTTTAACGGCTTGGTAGAAAATTTTGATTTTTTCACCAGGTTTTATATGTTTTATTGTATTATGCTTATCAACTGATTGATGTTTTCCTTCACCAGTCTCTCTAAAATTTATTGAAATAGATTATTCAATTCTTTGACAATATAATGAGCACAGCAGTTTGATTAGCATCCCGTAGATTTTGTGTAATACAGAGATCATTTAAAAAGTTTCTTTTTGAATGCTCTTATCTTTGCTTATGTTTCCACTTGCTACTTGCTGAATATTGGATTATAAAGAGGTGTCTCGAGCTGCCTTTGAAACACTTTTCGAAAACTCACATGGCCATTTCATATGTTTTCAAGTTATCTCGATCAGGAGAGTATATCAAAATTACAATTCAAACCCATCTCAATGAGATAGTTTTATCTTATTGAGAAATAGCTTCGATATTAAAATCTTCGTTCTTGTCGTTTCGATAAAAAAAAACATATCACATTTCATACAAGCAGTTATTTTTCATGCATCAGTTTGCTTGCTTGGAAAGTTTTTATTGGAAATCTCAAGCTCCATTCCAATGCATCAGGTATGGTTCAGTGGTAGCGTGGCTGTATCCAAACTTTTCCAACTTCAAACTTGCAAGATTGAATAATTCTTGTTTTATTCAAATTTGAGGCAATGTATGGATGTAGGAGTCGATGTAACTTTGCATACAAGTACTTGAGTCCAAAGCAAACATTGCAAGAATTTTGTATGCAAGACTCAAACGTTTGTCTTTTTGTGGTCGATATTGATATTCTATCTGATTGAGTTATAATCTTTATATAATGTTATCAAAGGGTGATATTATTTAATTATTCTTGCATTGGATTTTGGTTATAATTTGAGATATTTCAACATAGTTTGAGTACTAAATTATATCTCATTTTGATATGAAAAAATTGAATATTAAAATATCTCTTCTTGGTATAATTTTTTTTTTCTCTTCTGATCGGGATGTCCAACAACTTGTTTGGAAGCCTTCCTTCCACTTCATATCTCTGTACTGCACCCATAGAAGAGGTTGCAGTCTGGAACAAGGTACCACGAAAATATGCAGATCATCTGGACACACAACTGTGTGTTGTATGTCATAAGGCATTTTCAAGTCCCGGGTCCCGGCTCCAAGTCGGGTTGAAGTCCCGTCGGTGAGCCGTTGCGAAAAATTCATGATATTTACGGCTTATGTTCTTTTTTTCTTTGATATCTCATCTTTGTCTGAAACTTTCCATCACCTTCGAAAATTTTATAACTTTCAGATACGAAAAGTGACACTCAGGTCTCCCTCTTTCCTGTTTTTAATTCCCTTTTGTTTTTGGGAGTTTTTGTTTATTGAAGAATCTGCTTCTAAAAATGCTTAATGAACTAGAAGTTTGACGATTTGGAATCATTTTGAGGCGCTTAGAGATATTTTACAGAAGATACTCTCTTACAAAATAAGCGATTTTCTCGAGTTCATAGCTTTAGTAGGCAAACTAGATCAAAAAGTCCCCACAAAATCAATAGAGGTCCAAAACTTTTTAATGGCTTTAAGATCTGATTTGCCACCTTTAAACGGTTGTCCAATATCCCTTGTGGCAAAATTTCAAAACCAAGGGTCCATATCGAATCCCCTGAAATCGCTCAACAATTCAACATTCACCAGCATCACGCGAGCACCCCAAGTGTGGAACCAATTTCAATTTTTCGGCCTCAATGTTTGGGTATATAGCAGCCAGCTTTCCACATTCGAGCTGCCGTGTCTGTTACGCGTTTTAGGTCCGCCCTTTTGTCGTCCGTCGGGTGCCTTCTCAGATCCGTGATGTGATCCCCGATTGATTTGGGGAGCCATGTTGCAGCCATTAGTTAATGATGGTTTGCCTTTTCTTTTTGCATCCACGACATTTTATGAATGTGGAAACCTGTTTCGGTATCTTAACTACTTCGTTTGAAACATCAATAGTTGGAGGACAAAAGTGTCATCAAAACGAAACAAGCTCTGAGGGGTGTATCAAGATGAACATCGACAGTTTCCTTATCTTTCGGTCCAGGGTGAATCGCTATACGCTAGAAGGGCAAGCCCTTTCTATTATTACTAACATCTTTCGTTGAACCGATGATGATTGATCAAAACGGTCTGAATCGGTCCAAAAAAGGAGTATCAAACGGCTTTGGGTTCTTTTTGAGTCTAATCATAACTGTGCAAATATTGATGGCTTTACACAGAAAAATCTGTAGTATATAACTCGTTAGAATTTTATAGACTTTATTGGATAGAAGTGAGACAGACCATACAGAAATGTGCGAACACGCAAAACTCTTCACTGGATCATCCGATTTGCATGCAATTTTTTTTGTTGTGTTCGTCTTCACGCGAAGAATAACACAACGGAGAGATAATTTCGAAAATGTTTTTGTGGAATTTGAAAATTAATTTTTAGTTTTTATTCGTATCGAATAAAAGTCATGGCACCCACTTTCCATTTTTTTTTTCATTCGAATCACCCAGAGTAGGAAGGCGCCAAAAGCAATCAAGGCTTACTGATGTGCATCCATCTCTCTATAGAAAGTTTTGGCGCCCATTTTCGTTGCAAGTGTACTTTTCACGTGGCACCAGTAAAATGGATACTTGGATGTGATTTTCACTATGGGGTTCCGCAACTACGAAGCATAGCAAAGCCTGTACGAAGAATATTGACCATATTCGTATTTTTTGCATCATAATCAAGGCAATTCTAAGATTTTTTTAGATGTTTGTTCGTTCACCGTTAATTTTTTTGAAATGTCATATTCTTTTAGCAACTCAAGCAATATGGCTGTAAAATTTCCAATAGACTCAAAACAACTTAATGAGATTGAATTGAAACATTTCATTATCAAATCATTTTTTATGAGTTTTGGTAACACCAATAGAAAGTCAAATAACTGGTAAAAGATCACCTTTATTTATTTTTTTTTTATTTTATCCAGTTAGTTTGAGAATTGAAGGTTATTAACTTTGTGATTCCGGGTAAATTGAAACATTATCATAAAAACAGATTGGAGGATCAGGAAACATTAGAAAATCCACACTACCTTTCAGTGGTTAATCGGAACTTTTGAAAATTTTAGCTATATAGGACTTTATCTTGATATTAGATCCAACTCTCAGTTTGAAAAGTCAGAAAAAAGGATCATAATCAATAATATCATCAAATACTAAAAACTTGAAAGAATATAAAAATTAAATTTTAAGTAAAAAGCATGCCACTTAAATTTCAAACATTTAAGCATAGAGAAAAATCTGAACCAATACACAAAAATACAAAAAAAAAGTTTCGTACCAGATATAAGATCTTAAAAAACAATCTGTCAAGCGTAATAAATTAAAGAATATAAACACTAAAATTCGACCAAAAAAAAATAAAATCAAGATCAACGAAAATCCAGCTTTTAAATTAACGTTTTAATATAACTGAAATTCCAGATTTATAAAGCCAAATTTAGAATATTGATTCAAATTAACAATAAAATTCAGAATTAAATTTAACTGTCGGGATTACAGTTTGCTTTCATTCAGGGTTTGCCTGTTAAGAGAAAAATAATCTTAATACAAGAAAGTTTAAATTCTATCTTTTCTTCTAAATTCTTTAATTCTTAGTGCAATTTGCCAATCCCTAACTGAAAATTGAAAAAAAGATAATGATGACACAAATTTCGAAGACATTTTCAAACATTATATGTATATTGATTAGAAAAGTGTTGCTGTAAAATGAAATGAATAATAACTTTTTCGGAATTGTTAAATATTTGTCAAACTCAGCTCTGTAAACTCATAATAAGATTCAATTAGTGTATTTAGTGCAAAGTCCGGAAAAAAGACATTTGAAATAATTTTAAAAAAATTAAAAATTAATATTATATTCATTATTCTTTAAATGTTCCGGATCCATTTATTAATTTTTCTATTCTGACGACTATGTTTAAAGAAAACTGTAATGTATTTAAATACAGAGGTTAACACAAATCGAAAATACAACTCTATTTATGACGACTCCAGCAAAAAAGATTCATTTACTGTTGAAATCAATCTTCAACATTTTTAAAATACTTTATCAGATAGGAGTTTTTGAATAGAATTGATGACTAAACTAAATTGAAACTTGATAGATTAAGCGTTCTTAAGTTACCGGAACTGATCATTAGCAGAACTTTTCTATACGCTACTTCAACAAGAAAATAAATACGCTAAACAAAAGTTAACGAACTTATTAGAGCAAATCGTATGAGCGATTTTGTGTCACGAACTGCCGGTTTAGAATATAAATGTATGTTTGATATTTTCCATTCCATTAGCGGATTTTTTAATGAACTTAAAATAATGAAATTCGAATAACGAACCATAGTTCTGAATTTTTTCTGGATACAAAGGTATCCACTAGCTTTTATACACTTCAAAGGAAGGCTGACTAAGGAACAGTGCTAAAATATAAAAAAAATACTCAAAAATTTCAGGCTTAACAAAGTTTGCCGGGTCAGCTAGTTTTATACAAAACTGGTATGAGTAAAATAGTTATGAATTTTGTATTCTTTTATCCATATTTGAAACCTAAGTTACGAAACTGAATAATTTAAATGATATTTCAACATGGGTGCACAGAATGGCTGCAAATTCGCCTTAGTAAATTATATAGAGTGAAATAATTCTCAACTTGCTATAGAATATGAAATATTTTTGAGTGAAATGTTGGGAAACGAGAATATTTGAATCTGTTTAAATGTCACTTGATGTACACGGAAATAAACAGTACAAAAAAATTTACTTAAAAAATTGTTTTTGAAATCCTGAAGGAAAGTTTTGTTTGTATACTCTGTGGTGAATGATTGTGACCAGGGTGTCTCGTTCAGTCCTAAATCTGATTTGCTTATAAATTTGATACATATGTTAGATATTTGAAATGCAATATTAACCAATTGAAAACTTTTTAGAAAAGACCAATCAACATATGAATTTAACAATGTTGATTCATTGTTTTCACAGTTTTCCGTCGCACTACATAACTTGATGAAATTGAAACACAATTCCTAAAATTCACTCGGTCAATGGCAACCGTTCTTCAATTTCTTTGATGTTGATTCAATTACAATCTTATCAGGTAAACATACGATTGGAAATACCTGAATTATAATAATAATTAAGTAAATATATAATTTCAAGATATGATTGAAACTTTTTTCCAGAAATGAATGAAATGGAACTATAAATAAAAATTGTTGATTTAAAATTCATGTTGAGACATGGTTTAGAGTTTGGTATAGTTTTTATTTTATTTTCATAGTAATCCGTCTCACGATATAACTTGACGAATATAATTCCTCCAATTTCTTCTCTTTTTTCTATAAGTTGAGCAATTTTTCATGGGTGCACGGTCTCACTGCCATTCTTCCAAAATCAACTTTTATGTATGCGAAAGGTAAAGAATAACGGCATAGATTAGAAAAATAATTTCAGTTATTTACATAGTTCTTCAATATGGGTGCACGGATTCACCTCATTTTCAGTTTAGTATGGTTAAGATTTGTCAAAATACTTTTTTTAATGCAATATTTGATGAAAATGCGGTGAATCCGTGCACCCATAGAGAAGAACCATGTATATAACACAAATTTTCTTTTGAAATCATAAATGCCGTTATTCTACCTTTAGCAATCAAATAAGTCGATTTTGGAAGAATGGCAGTGAATCCGTGCACCCATGGTAAATTACTCTACCTATAGAAAAATTATGCCTTAAAACCTACAATATCAGGTATGGTTATAAGCAATATTGAAAAACTTCAGAGCGGTAGGTGCTGGAAAATATCTTCTTCGACGAAACTGAAGTAAAACCGTGCACCCATGGTAAAAAATCATAACCATTTAACATTTTTTTTTTCATAGGATATATAGGATATTTAATAGGTAATGTATTTTAATTTTTTTATAACCATTTTAAAGATTCAATTTATGACATACACGCAATCGTCAACTATGCCAAAATGAAGTGATTCCGAGCACCCATGATGAAAAAATATTTCCCTCTTATAACAAAAATATTACCGAATAAGTAACAAAATAACATCAAAAGAAAAAAGTTAAATTAACCTACAAATTTCCCCTTTACCAGTCATTTTGACTGGTCACGGCCCGAAAGGTTTAAGGTACACCGGGGTAAGTGGGACGCGGGTTAAGTGGGGACGGTGTCTATTTAAACAATACTGTCAACTATTATTTCAAATTTTAAATGCAGAATGTTAAATTTACTTGTAATCCAATAACTGTAAAAGAGATACGGTTTCGACAATAACGGATGTTTAAGGTGACTTTTTGTTAATTTTCTATTTTTAACTACGATGTGGAGTTGATGTGCATCTTTTTCAATCGCAAATTTCTCGTAAACTAGCTGGCTCTTGACGAAAAGTTCTACTTTGAAACAATCCTTACATTAGCAACAACCAGTTAGGAAAAGAAACGACGGTTAAAAATTAAGAAAAAAGATCTTCAAAAATCTAAAATGTTGTCTCCAAACCCTACCTGGGGTAAGTGGGGACGGCTTTACACATACTTGATGTTAGAATATTTTTTCAATTTTCTCTCATTCAAAAAATTTATTTTAGCATTATTTAGCATTCGGATCATGCAAAATTGGGAAAAGTACTTGTGTTTTCTAGAATAAGTATATATTTTCGATAGAATCGGATCTCGTGTGTTGCAACATAAATTACACACAACTATCACTACCATGAACTTTTTTCAAAATTTTGGAAGGTTCGAGCAATAAAGTAACGTATTCAACCAAGAAAACACAAATTTGATGAAAATTTCCTGAGAAATCAAAGGGAAAATCTACCGTCCCCACTTACCCCATCAAGCGGGGTAAGTGAAGACACCAGCAGTCCATAACAATTCACGTGATAACTTTTTTCACTTTTCGTCTATCAAGCTCATCTCTTCAGCATTTGTAAACAACATGTTCTGCATCACATTGAATGCGATTTTATCAAAATTGATCCACTGTTGATTTTTAAATGATTTTTTAAGGTTGAACTATACGGAAAACCGTCCCCACTTACCCCGGTGTACCTTATTCAATTTGTCGGTCTTTCTAGTGTTAAAACAAAAAAAAAGTTTTACAAAATTAGATGATATATCAATATCAATAGACGTTTTTCATATTAATGAATGAAGCATCTCTTGTTCAATAAATGTAACATACATTTTATTAACAAAACCAACGTCTTAGTGTTTTCATAAAGTTTGACAAACTTTTTTTAATTTTGTACAAGTTTTTCTGTATCTAAATACTCCTCCCGCTTCGAAAAGGGGCGATTAATTTAAAGGGATTATTTATTGTGTTGATGGTCCGACTCGGTAGGCTGTGGCCGTCGATGACAGATGTGTTTTACTTTTAAAGAAAATTTTCGAAACCGTTCAAATCCAAGTTTAAACTATTTTAAATTTTTGTGAAGTTAATTTCAAGTCAATTCCGAAGGTTTTCCGGTATCAGCCCTACAGGACGGAACATTTTTCAAGAGGTCTCAAGGTCTTCAAGAGGTTTCAAAAGATGATTTGTCCTGTCTTCCTGGAATGCTGTCGGCCACTCATACTAATTGGGGATTAAAACTTCGGAGTCATTCATTGATGTTTGGCATCCGGAAAACGTTTAAGCTAAGTATTCTCATTTTTTTTTATAATAAGTTGATCAAAACTTGTAAATTTCAATGTTTTCAATGTGAAAAATTATTCACAAATGATCGGGCCACATTAATAATGTCGTAAAAAACATTTTTTTATTTTTATAGAATAATTTTAAATATTTTCAAACCAATCGTTATTTCACAAATTCAAAATATTAATTAAATCAGTTCAAAATTACAAAATTGATCCCTTTTTTGGTTAAAAAATAAATTTTATTCTTGTATCAAACCTAAACTTGGATTAACTTATACAATAGCTTGTTTAGAATTACTTAATTTCCCATCAATTTTTTTTATTCAAATGTCCAAAACTTTTCATGTATATTATGATTAAATTATAAATAAGACACAAGTTAATTCTTAATGTTTCTGGTGGAAGTCGTTACATGAATCTTTCAATCAAAATTGCTAAAAAATTAACATAGTTTTTATATGTGATACCATTCTCTCCATTTCTCTTCAAACAAAGATAAAACGTTAGATTTGGACTAGATTTCTCCAATGGTTAAATTCACTTTTTTTTTTATTTTCAATCTCTTTCTGAATTTTACTCCAAAAGATTTGAACTTTTACACCTTTCGTACGTTTTTAAATTCCTACATAAATATGATTTAGAACATCAGATCGGATATCATTTCGAACTTTGAATTATGTGAGCAACAACTATTATAGATACAGATAAAGATGGAAATCAAGTGTATACGATTGACTTCGAATGTGTTTTAGTCATAATCACCATTCAGATAAAGATGGAAATCAAGTGTATACGATTGACTTCGAATGTGTTTTAGTCATAATCACCATTCAAAATTGTTGTTTCTTATTTCGCTCAAATGTTCTAATAAATAAAAATATATTTCAGGAGAAAAAATTGATGATAGCCACTGCTGAACACTAGTCAAAAGTGTTTCCTTGTTATTTCCTTTTCCCCACATTCCCAACCAAATTTTTTGCAAGGATGCAGAGGTGACCTCGGTCCTTAAGCACAAAGTTGTTCTTTCATCCCTTTCTAATTTTTTCTAACCTATCTATTGACTACTAGGACGTGGCCAGCGCCGTTATTGATGTTCAAAGAGAGAGCATCAGTTTTGTGCATTGTGAATGTGTAGCCAATCCCAGGTTCCGTTCATTTGACCTCTGAACAAAATTGATGGCCTCGGTCAATCACGGAGTAGCAACCATTGGCGATGTGGAACTCGTTCTACTGAGCCACGCCTGCGATCTTGGAATCCGAAATGTATTGACTTGTATTTAAACCAAATTTAGAAATCAATCACCGAGTATACTAAAATACTTTTAAATTCTTTATCAAAACATCTTAAAGTGCATTTCGGGTTCAATGATTCAAGGTGGATGTGAGTAGTCAATCAAGCTAAGCTAAGCTAAGCTATTATTTATTGTGTTGATGGTCCCTCCTTTCATCTAAATTCCTTCAACCTTCAAACCTTCAAGTTACGTTGAGACTAGAAGCTCAGATGCCATGAAAAATAGTTCGCTTTTAATAACGTTGAAATTGAAGTTAAAAGGAACTTTATTTTAGATTAAATTTTTTTACTAACTTATTTTTTTCCATGGACGTGATAGCGAAGCACACCGGGTCCACTAGTATTCTAGGTATGAGAAATGCATCCGCGCGAAAAACCTTATGTTTGAATTCAAAGGTCAACCGCTTAGAACTCGATTGACCTTAGCTTTCTAGAGAAGGGCAGGAATGCACCACGTTCTAACGCTCTTCTGAAAGATGAAACATTTGCATTTCACTAAAATTTATCAAAGATTGATATCTTTCTGAAGAACTTGACTCAAAGCTACCAATCAGCCAACTTATAGACTGTGAAAAAACAACAAAGTAATAAATTCTGATCAATCTGTGAAGGAAAAATCACAAATTAACTCAACACTCATTTTCCATCGAAACCAAACTAGCGGAATGACGTGATGGCGTTTTGTTCTAAACGGTGATCTCTTCTACGGTCAGCAGCATCGTTTAATGGCTTTTGAATGGCACTAATCTCGGGGTGGTCATTGGCCTCACAAAACGAGTGGCTGCATCTGATTTGGGATTCAAATATCGATATTTAATATATGCAGATATCGGCGAACTTCATATCAAACGTACGGCTTTGTGCTGCCTAACTCATATGGGCAGAAGTTTCTCCAACGAGATCTCATAAATAAGGTAGTACGACCTACATCAACAGGAATTTCCTTTCGGCGTCGTCTTTGAATAGGGACACAGGAAGCATCGCATATTCACTTGACCGGTTTTCACGGCCAATGATTACATTTCCTTAATAGCTGACAGATATATTTTAAAAGGAATGCATAGCATGATCGTTTGATGGAGTCTATTAAACAAAGCTTATGGAGATAAACAACCCTTCCTCCAGTTTGTATCTTTTGTATCGATTCTCTATTCTCAAGCCTCATTAATTCGAACTAGTGACATTCAAAATTATCTGATGACACTTGTTCCTGTTTGAAACTCGATCTTGGGATACACTTTTTGGGTAAGCGTTTTTTTTTTGTTCTTTTAGATAAGTCAACACAGATGAACTTAAAAAAAGCTTATCCATAAAACTTACTTCAGAATAGTTTTCAATTTAGTTTTTTTTTTTTTCAAATATCAATGAAGCCGTGCAATAAATTATTGGTAGCTAATTAACCGTAGCTAGTCGATGTTCTTTACTGACCTTAACCCGAATCAGTCACCCACCTATGCATGATATCTTTCGGGGAAACCACATGAGTTTTCGGGGTTTATCTCTATTTAATCGTTTGTATCTACACAGCCTACATGCACCAAAAACAACGGTAAGGCCGAAGATCACAACCTTGGCCAATGTAAAAAAAAACACGCATGCATGCATTCCTCCAAAATGTTTTGACTGAGGCTCGGCTAATTTTGGCGACAATTAGCCATACCTACTAGATTATTCGAGGGCTCGGAAAAAAAACGGTCCCAGCCAAATCGAAACCGGGGAAGGGAGCACTGAAAAAGACGAGACACGGCCTGACCTTGCGAATGCCACACGATACACTTTCGCCGCCTGGTGTCATGATACCTCAACTGCTACCTTTTGGATTTAATATGACGACGGCTGTATGGAGTGGCTATGACTAATCTGTCCATCGCTATCTGCCCGGTCTAGGTTTATTATAATTTCATTTTACGACCGTGGTCATCTCGTGCTAGGTACTGAAGTCAGTTAGTTAGTCGTCAGTCGGTCATACAGGGCTCATTTGCCGTAGCACGTGGAGGAAGTTGTGAAATGGTTGAGTTTATTTTTTTTAAAGTTTCGAAATGCATATAGATTTAGAGCTACCGTATGCTGGAACAGAAATGCGTCAAAGAAGCCTTGGGTTCTGAGAAAATCTTCAAAATTGGTAAAAACTAATGTGTATACAGCAGTAGATCACATGTCTAAAATGAACTACGGTTTTCTCTTTTAAATTATAAGCTTTCTAATATTTTGATATTAAAAAAGCATTTTAGATGGGAAAAATTGATCGTACGTTCGATGAACGTTATTAATCAACATTTTTGTTGCTTCTCCAAAATATAATTTTGATTTGGTTTTAACATAATGAATACCGTAAACTGGGGAAACATTGATCACTTTTTTAAATCATTTACGAATATTTTGGAAGGGGTTACTTTTTTGTAACACTTAAAAGTTTTAAAAAACTTTCTGAGGTAAGGAGTATTAAGCATGATCATTGATAGCAGAATACTCAAACGACATTAGTGGCTATAAAGCATGGATCATCAGAAATCTGGACGCACTGTTTATCATACCATAGCGCTCCTAGTTGTCGGATCTGGATTTTTTTGACAGTACTTTGTTCGGAAATGTTTCCTCTATCAGTGCTGAAAATTTCATTACGTTTCATTCATTCATTCGTTTTGTTCCAAAAAAGTTACACGTGATAGAAGCCGTGAGACGAAAATTAATTTTGGACACCCACGTTCAAAAACCCGATGTGGTCTGGTTCAAAAATCGCGAAATCTGATTTGAGGCGGCTTCCTGACCAAAAATTTTACAAAGTCACTGGTCGGAGTGATGGCTCCATCAAGTTCAAATTCGTTTTTGCCAATAACTTTGCAGAAAAGTGTTTGATCTGGCAAGATATTTGGAGCTGCGGCCGAAAAACCCCGTTTTTTTGTGAAAAACAAGACCATGGACTCCGAAATGTACAAGGAGGAGTGCCTGAAAAATGTTTTTTTTTCCTTTTGTTAGAACTGAAAAAGAACCAGTAAAGTTTTTGCTAGATTTAGCTAGCAGCCACTACAGCGAAGATGTACTACAGTGGTATCGGGCATACTGGTAGATTTTGTCGAAAAGGACGTCAACCCACCCAACTGCCCTCAATTCCGCCCTATCGAAAAATTTTGAGCAATTGTTAATCAGAAGATGAAGAAGAATAGTAGGACGACTGGGGATGCAACAGAGATGAAGAGATTGTGGAACAAAATGGCCGCTGAGGTCAGTGAATAGGGTGTCCAAACTTAGATGAGTGGTTCTCGACGAAAAGTACGAAATTTCATCAAAACAACATCGGAATATTTTTTTTACTATTTTTCCTTAAAAGTGCAGTAAAAACCCTACAATTTGAGCACAAAACATTTTTATTTCGTTTACATAGCTCCGAGATAGACCCTTTTTAATGCGTCCAGATTTGTAGTGATCCATGCTTTAACTAAATGTTTGTTTCAAATCCAGATTTCATGTTTCGGGGTAACTTCGATCACTATGGTTTTTACGTATCTCAACATCTTCAAAATTATTATTCTGTTGCCATTTATCACAGAAGGCTCAAAACATCAAAAACAGTAATTTTTTGTTTGGACTCGATTGAATTGTTCAACGTTTCCTTTCAAAAACAAATCTGAATACTCAAAAGATGGATAATGTTGCTACATACATTTAGGGGCAAAAATTATAAACATTTCTCAATATTTCAGCCTCAAAAACAAATAAAATTAGACCTTCATGCAATTACCAAGTTCCTCCCACTGTTCCCAAGGTTTGTTTTTCTTCAAACTAAACCATTAGATAGGGTTTTTGGCCATTCTTTTCTATACAGGCTTTCTCATAGAAAATAGTAATTTTTAATATCCAAAAAAAATATCACAAAATGACCATAAAAATAACACAAAAACTATACCTATACACAGGAAAAAGGTTAAAATTATTTTGCTTCTAAATGCTTCATTTTTTCAGGAGAGATGTTTGTGAGCTTTCGATAAAACAGATATTTTAAAAATTTTGAATTACAGTTTTAGTAATATAAAAATTTTCCAACAACAAAACAAATTTAGTCGATTTGAAACCCAATTTTTAGGCTTTCAAACGAAGAAAATAATTTTCATATATTTTAACTTCAGACTTAGTTTAAAATAATTATCTGCACAAAATTCATGTTGATCAAAGTTAGCCCAATTTCCGGTACCTACATAGAATCGTTCAATTGACTGTTGAAAGTTATGTGTTCATCATAACTTTTAAAAGAAAAAATGTGTGAAGTTTATTGCTAATCCAAAGAGCGATTTAATTATTTTTATTTTAAAGGCGTTAGGAAAAAAGTTCCGCTTTTTGCCCATTTGGAATTTGAGAGTTTTTTTTAATTTTTTCTGTTTTCCAGTCCTAGTGCTGTACATGCGATTTGGCCATATGAGTTCATCGTAAATTACTCATTAAATCATAAATAGATTCCGTGATAGAAAATAAACTCTCTACAACTTGCTGCATAACAGTTATTTATATTATAACAAATTGCAAAAAGTCAATTTTTTCAGCACGAGTCTAAAATTTATCCAACGAGGCTTACCGCGTCACGTTGGATAATTACGTCGAGTGCTAAAATAATTGAGTTTTCAAACGTGTTACATACACAGTTTAATGCAAAGTCCCCTGAAAATTCATGAATAAACGAACAAAAAGCGCATTTCATCAAATAACAACATGTGGACGACCATGCCAATGACTCAATATTCATGATCAAGTAGGTCGTGGAATATACTTTTCGACACTGAATTCAGTGTTGAAAAGTTACACTTTTCGATAAAGTTTTCAGTGTCAAAATGTTTATTTTTTAACACTGAACGTACCTACATGTACAAAATACGTACACCCAAAATAATCTGCACGTTGCTGCTACTTGAAAAACTACATAATATTTATCCAATTGATTTTCACGTAATTTGTATGAATAAAATAAGTAAAGGCTCCCTGCAACTTACGTGAATTTTTCATGCGTTCAACGTGTTATGAAAATGAAAGCTACGTGAAATGTGTTTAGTATTGGAATGATTTTTCGATTCTTTCTCTTTTTCGTTTGGGGCCGTTCACATACCACGTGGACAACTTAGGGGGGAGGGGGGGAGGGGGGTATGGAAATGTCCACGCTTGTCCACGGAGAGGGGGGTAGGGGTTTGGGTTATGTCCACGTGGACATACTTACTTTTAAAATATTTTCTAAAGGTGAATAAACATTAAGATGTTAACATCAAATCTTAAAATTGCAAAGCTCTTCAGTTTAAGATATAAATTTGATTAAGGTACACCGGGGCAAGTGCAAACTCGGGGCAAGTGCAAACGATCTACTTTTCTCTGTTACAAAAAAATTAAAAAATATTTCTTCTTCTAGAAGTTGTTGTTGTTGTCCAAACCAACAATCTGACATAGATAAACTAAACTTTCTTTTAATTATTCACTAAAAACACGGCACTGTTTGATTACACACGAATTCAAGTACGTACTAGACATGAAAAGTGTGTTTTTGTTTTGCTTTTTTTGGCTACAAAAAAGGGCATTCAAATCCGATTTTTCGTTGAAAGGTGAGTTTTGGGACTGATATTCAAGTGAAAGCAGAAAATTTATGATAAATTTTCAGTATACTCCGAAAATTGTGAAAATAATATTCACTCCTGTCAACCCACACTGCGGGGCAAGTGCAAACGCACCTTTAAGCCATGTCACATCAGACATTAAAAAAAATCATCTCAAAAATGGTTCAGCATTATATAAGAGTGGTCAGAAAGGGATCCAAAGTGTTGTTTCTGAAGCGGATATTCAAAATTCCGTAATTCCTTGTCAAATTAAGGTATTTTGCTTCAATCAACAGTCAGCAAAACTGAGGTTCCAAAAAGTAATTAATATTGCAGAAAAACAGCAAATACATCAAAAAAGTTGATAAAACATACCGGAACATGTATTAAATTCGTTTTAGTAACGATACACTGACGCATTTTTGAATAAGTTTGGGAAAAGCATTACGTTTGCACTTGCCCCCATAAACGGGGTAAGTGCAAATTTAGAAATTTTTTCACAAAAGTGCCGTTACTTTTTACCAACATGTTTTAATTTTTCACTTTCAACGGGAATTTGTTGAGAACCATTTTAATGATGCAACGAACGATAATTGATAATTTTTGAAGATTTATATATTTTTCTAAAACATGTGAAAGTTGAACTATGGCGAAAACCGTTTGCACTTGCCCCGGTGTACCTTATATAGAATTTTCGAATTTTTAAAATTAATTTATATCAGGAAATTTTTATTTTCAGTTTTTATTCAAAATCAGCCGTTTCAATAACAAAAAGGCAAAAAGTGGTGTTTTCTAATTGTCAAATTTTATGTATTAAAAAAACTATTTCAAATCTGTCCACGTGGACATCCGGGGAGGGGGGTAGGGGTTTGCCAAATGTCCACGCTTGTCCACGGTGGGGGAGGAGGGGGTCAAAAATTTCATTTTTCTGTCCACGTGGTATCTGAACGGCCCCTTTCTATTTCTGGTAATAAAAAAGAAAACAAATTAAATTTCCTCAAAAATAAGATTTATTTTCATTACCATTCGTCACACTGTCATTACACTTATAACTCATTATTTAAACACAATTCTGGAACTTCTTCCCATCAAGCTGCATGGTTTGTTGAATCCTGTAAAAAATGGAAAATATTCAACAATTAAAAATAGAATCATCAAATTGATAAATAGTTTACCTTGTTAGGATCCGTAGAAACTAACTTCCATCCGGGCCGACTTGGTGCTTGGGCTTCTTCTCACGCCCCTTCCTCGTCTTTTCCACGGATTTCTTGGAGCTTTCTTCTAAGCTGGAAAAAACACAAACCACAGCATAAATTGCATGAAATTTCGAAAGGGAAAACAATTCACACTTACCACCTTGCTCCAGAGGCTCGGGTTTGTATTTCTCGTGTTTGGGACCCGCAGGACGTCCTTTATGGTGTCTTCCTGGCTCGTCTTCCGATGCTGAATGCTCTTGAGTTGCCGCATCCAGACAAAATCAAATTAGCTAAGTGACAACAATTCCCTTTTGCAATAGGAATATACCCCCACATGCTTAAGAAAATTGCACAAAAATGTATTCAAACCCATCCATCTAGACTTTACGTGAAATTCATGTGACAGTTATATGGAAGTACAGTAGTTACTACAAAGCATACGTAGAAGCGATGTGATGCCACAAAAGCTTAGTTTACGTGAAAAATCCCGTATAAATAATTTCTAAATTATTTTGGGTGTATATCTGTCAGCGAAGTGTTGCTTGAAAAGTAGTAATGCAATACCTCGCTAGGCCTCAGCAGTGATGTCAGTTGAAGTGATTGTTTTTAATACCATAAGGGGCTGTTCACTGATGTTTTTTACACAGTAAACGAAAATTACCGAGTTCGGTAATTGTTTTACCGAAATCCTAACATGTGTAAATCGTTAAACTGTTCGGTAATTTTTTCGGTAAAAAATAAACGAACATCGGTAAATCGATTCTTCATTTACCGATGTTCGTTTGTTTTTTACCGAAAAAATTACCGAACAGTTTAACGATTTACACATGTTAGGATTTCGGTAAAAAAATTACCGAACTCGGTAATTTTCGTTTACTGTGTAAGCACATAGGGGGAGTGGGGGGGGGGGGGGGTTTCACATTTGCTTACGATCTCTTACTAGGAGGGTAGGGGGGGTTTCCAATAATCTTACGTAAGAAATATTACATTAAAAATTCATCACAGCCACAGCCATACGAAATCATATAACTCAGGTTTTTTTTTACTCACTATCTATTTGTTGGTTAATTTTTATGTTATGTTATTTATCTTTTAATGTCTTTGAATTAATTAAAAAAAACTGCAAGTTCTATAAAATTTATAGAGAACCAATTCAAACCAACATGCCATCAAAAACACTAAATTTCATTATTAAATAAAATCCGCCGCCGCCCGTGGCGTAGAAGATAGCATTCAAGTCTTCTAAGCCAGGGGGTATGAGATCGAATCCCGGTCACGGCATACACAGTACACTTTCGGTGGGTTGGTGGTTTTAGCATTTGTAAGATGCTAGCCATCATATCCTCGAAAGATGTACGCTTAGAGTTAAGAAAAAAAGGAATCTCTTCGAGGAAACAGCAAGTTTCATTGAGATCCTGTATGTGTTTGTGTTCGTTTTAAAAAATCGTCGTTTTCGCTTTCCATCATAACAATCTTTTTAATTGTAAAATTTCTAGAAACAACAAGGAAAATGGCACGTTGTGACACTACGATTTGAATCCATTATTTTTGGAAAATGACTTCATTCAGATAAGGCCCTTTTATATAATGAATTTCTAGACAGTTTTTTCAGTAGTGTCTATCTACCAACTCGAAATTTTACAAAAGATTTACAAAAAAATCCTAAAACTTTATCGCTTACCGCTGAATGAGTCTGAGCTTTTAGGTTAGATGACAACGTGATTGTCTTCAAACATTTTTGCCCCAACTCTAGTAGCATAGAATGATATTTTTTTAAAAGATTTTTATGATTTTCAGGTAAAAAACATAAGAAAATTTATGGTACCTTAAGGCTTAAGCTAACCTAATCTCTCTTTTTGAAATCGGAATTTAGATTTTATATTGTTTATTCGATTGTGGAAATTTATTGAAAATTATTGTTACCCCAAACATGTCTTGAATAACGTTTTCTTTAATCGTTTATGACATTTCATCTATTGTTTTTTATAAAGGGTGATACGGTCAAAATTTGGTCAATATCAACTTTACGAGTTTCTTTCAATTTTGCATTGAAAAAACCTCATTTTGAAGGTGTGTGTGTGTGTGTGTGTGTGTGTGTGTAGAATGTTGCACCTATAGGCGATGGTCGCGCTCGCAATCCCGGTATACGATTTCTCAGGTGTTAAACAGAGAAAGCAATAACCTTCACTCCAATTTCACTCTGATTAGCTGTCCATCTTATGGAAATCTGTGTAAGAGTAAAGAGCAAGCTTTATTCTTTTTAGCAGGCTAAATCCCTTGATTTTGGAATTCACTCTTTAGTTGTCAAAATGCCGTCCAAGGAAAAAGAGCAGCGTATCAAAATTTTGCTCGCGCATCACGAAAATCCGAGCTACTCGCACGCAAAGCTGGCAAAATCGCTAAAAGTTACCAAATCAACCGTTACAAATGTAATTAAAGTGTTTGGGGGACGTTTGTCGACAGCCAGGAAGTTTGGATCGGGGGGACATCGAAAACCGGAAGCCGCTGAGACGACAAAGAGAGTTGCCGGTAGTTTCAAGCGAAACCCTAACCTCTCTCTCCGAGATGCCGCAAATAAGCTGAGTGTATCGTCTACAACCGTGCATCGAGCCAAAAAACGAGCCGGACTATCGACTTACAAGAAGGTAGTGACTCCAAATCGCGATGATAAACAAAATACGACGGCCAAAGCGCGATCCCGGAGGCTCCACACGACGATGCTGACGAAATTTGACTGCGTGGTAATGGACGACGAAACCTACGTCAAAGCCGACTACAAACAGCTTCCGGGACAGGAGTTTTATACGGCAAAAGGAAGAGGAGGGGTAGCAGATATTTTCATCCAAGAAATTTACGTGAAAGAGTGTTTGAATAAACGTCTGCTGCCTTTCCTGAAGAAACACGGTTGTTCCGTACTATTTTGGCCGGATTTGGCATCATGCCATTACGGTAAAAAGGCCATTTAGTGGTACGCCGCCAACAACATGTAGATGGTTCCCAAGGACAAGAACCGTCTCAACACGCCAGAGCTCCGCCCAATTGAGAAATACTGGGCTATTGTCAAGCGGAACCTAAAGAAGACCAAATAAAAAACTGCTAAGGACGAGCAGCAGTTCAAGGGAAACTGGTTTTCTGCGGCGAAGAAGGTGGACAAGGTGACTGTACAAATCTGATGGAAGGGGTTAAGTGTAAGGCTCGGCAATTCGGATTTGGAAAAGCGGAAGCCTAACTGGATATTTTTCCTGAATTTTATACTTATTAAACTTGAAAAAGAAATTTAATTTGATTTTTTAAATAAACGATTTCACCGATTTACACGCGTTTTCCCTTGACCAAATTTTGACCGTATCACCCTTTAGTTTGGCCCATAAAACAGACCTGTGCAAAATTTCAGCTCAATCGGACTTGATTTAAGGGTACCTCAAAGCACTCAAAGTTTCGGATATTGGAAAAATGATTTAAAATGCATAAAACGTCGAAAACTGGTGCTATCACAAAAAATCGAAAAAAAATTAAAATCGAATTGCTCAGATTTATAGAACTTCAAAAAATATCTAATTGGGAAAATCGAAATTTTAATTTTAATGCCAAATGACTACATGAAGCTTCGAAATCTTGTGTTACCTAGAAAAAAAATTTGCGGCAAAAATCAAGTTTTTTGGACAGAAAAGTTGATTTTTTCCCAAATCGAAGTTTTTTTTGTGATGGTCCCACCGGCCCATTTGGGACCTTCCTCTACCCCATACGCATCTTTAGAAGTGAGAGGGACAGTTTATCCTTAGGATAATATATATTGTTTACTTTATTTTATTCAATTTCACTATTGTATTATCCTTTTTAGGATTTGTCCTTTTTTCATATTATCTGTTTCACGTATTTTTTTGCCAGGTTCTTAAAAGTGTTTAAGTTTGGACTGTTTTTGAGGCTTCGCGGTAGGTTGTTATACATTTTCAGTCCGTTATAGAACGCAGAACGTTTGGTCATCTCCTTTTTCGAGTTTGGTAATCTAAAATCATGTGATCTTCTTGTATTGTATCCGTGTACATCAATTCCGTACTGCAGACCGTCTGATAGATAAGCTGGAAGCAATCCTTTAATCATTTTGTAGATAAAAATCAAACTGTTATAAGCAATGCTTTGCTTGACTGACAACCATTGCAGCATATCAAGCATTAAAGAACTAGGAGTATATCTGTTGCATCGTATAACTACTTGCATTATTTTGTTTTGTATTCTTTGTTTGTGTTTCTGATGCATGAAGCAATATCGTAGCACAATAATCAAAATGTGGCATAATAACAGATTTCACGTAATTTATTTTTAGCTTAGCTTAGCTTAGCTTGATTGACTACTCACATCCACCTGAACTATGAAACCCGAAATGCGTGAACTTCTATGTTTACAATACTTAGTTTTTTCTAGTCATAAAATGATTGCATTATCGGAATTATATTACTTTAGCTGCATTTAGAGCTCCATCGTTGCAGGCGTGGCTCAGTAGAACGAATTCCACATCGCCAATGGTTGCTACTCCGTTATTAACCGAGGCCATCAATTTTGTCTAGAGGTCAAAAGAATGGTATCTGGGATTGACAGCACATTCACAATGAACAAAACTGATGCTCTCTCTTTTACATCAATAACGGCGCCGGCCACGTCCTAGTAGTCAATAGATAGGATGGAAAATAGAGAAAAGGATGAAAGAACAATGTTGTGCTTTAGGACCGAGGTCACCTCTGCATCCTAGCAAAAAAATATTTATTGGAGATGGGGTACAAGGATTCAATCGGGAGACACTTTTGACTAGTGTTTTGTTACATCTTACATTTTCCTATATACTATTTCCTAGTAAAATTCCGTTTTATAAAAGTTTCTTCTGATTTTTCTCAAACATATTTACTTTAAATAATAATTTCAAATCTAAAAAAAAAAAAAAATGAGCAAGAATATGAAATTTTTTAAGCGTGTCAGGAGAAAAAAGAATTGTTTTATTTGTTTTTTTTAATATGAATTTTGCTTCTAGCCTTATATTTGAAACGATATGAAAAGTTTCGATTTTTGAATATTTTTTTTTGTTTCAACTAATAAGTTTCGTGTTCTCAGTTTATGCATTTGTTAGTTTTTAATTTTTCCAACAATAGCAGCAACATCTTTTGATAACTTTCTTCCAGAAACCTGTTACTTTTTTTAGAATTTATCTGACAATAACAAAACACCATAGATAGAATCAGGCCAGAATATAATGGGATGCACATTTTCGTTTAAAAAGAGAAGTCTGGAAAATCAGCAACAGCCAAGAAAGTGAAGAAAAATGATTTAACAATCTTTCAATATAAAAATGAATCAGGTAGTTTTTTGTTGATTCCTTAATTTAAACTCTTATCCACATTTTCTCTTACCGAGAAACATTAAACTACACACATTTTGACAAACTTTTTAAACGGACTTCTTCATCGTTATCAATTTCCAATGGATAGAAAAATTTTAACATGACCAACTCAGCAAAGACAATGTTTAATTTTTTTTAATACTCAAAACTATTTCAAAATGAAAAAATACATAATTATATCAATTTTGGTAGCCCTGTACTAGATACGAGTTTCCGTGCAGTTTAAAGCTTCACTGATTTCTGAAAAATGAAAACAACCTAAACTTTGTCTATGCGTCAAGCTAAGCTGAGTTCCACCTACTACAAACAAACAAAATATCGAATACAATATACAGTAAAGAAAGTGTTACTTATCTTGCTATGGTTTCTCAGATCCTGCGATGATATTTGCAACTTTCTGTTAGATTGGCGTTTGGAATTCCGAAACATAAAGCTTGTACATGTCATCACACAACCAGACGAGCGACAAAAAAAAACACACTTTCCCGGACACACACCCCATTCGAAAGCTCTATTTCAAAAGAAAAGTTTCGCCGTTTAATACCACAGTTTATACCGGTTTTAAAGTCTCTTCCCTCACAAGTGAACAGTTCTCCCTTAGCTTCTCTTTTTCTAGCTGAAAGATGCCACAGTTTATATTTATCTTTCCCATAGGAAAACTTCCATCGATTCAACTTTTTCGGAAAATTGTCAAATTTTACTAGCAAACTCGAATGAACGATTAAGTTCACACAACGGCGCACCAGTTTAGGCATCGATTGATCCAGAATGTATTAATTTTGGCACAAAACCGATCGACTAAATGTTAAAAAAAAATCAAACCGCGTTATACTCTAAACATTCCCTTACCAGTTGATAAGAGAGTCCTCAAAAACTTCTCAATTCCGGTTATCTTGAAAAACTTTGAGAATTATGTTATTCATTTATTTATGCACGCTTTCAAAACTTTACAAGAATCAATATCGAACTGATGCGGAACTTTACTCTTGTTCTATTTATTTAACACGTCAAACGCGAGCGTAATACTACAACAAAACCAACACATTTTCACTTGAATCACACACCCTATTTTGCTTATGAAATTGAGCTTTATTATTGTTGAAAAACTTGAGTCCGAATCAAAATTTCCGCCTATTTAAACCACTTTTATTGGAGAAATTTTTGAAAAATTTGCGAGAACGCGGAGCGCAAAAATTTTACGTCATGTTCGAAGCACCGATTGCTTTGATCACCAGATTTCACGTAATTTATTTTTGACCAAAAAGTCATACATCTATTTATTCGACAAAGTACACCATATTTAATGGCAATTTTCTTTATTATGTAGTCGATGTGAGCTATGAAATCTAATTTTTCGTCGACTTGTACTCCTAAGTATTTAACCTGACGTACTTTTTCAACGACACAACCATCAATTAATAATTCTGGACAAACTCCAATCTGTCGATTTCCAATAATCATCCAGTTGGTTTTATTTAAATTAAGGCACAGTTTTCTATGCTTCAAAAACTCTGCAATGTTTTTCAAATCTGAATTTGCCTCTGATATCACGAGCTCTAAGTCTTTACCACTCCAGTAGGAGACGGAATCATCTGCGAACAGTTTAAGGCTACCATGACGTAAGCAATTTTTCATGTCATTGATGTAGAGTATAAATAACAAGGGACCCAATACACTTCCTTGGGGAACCCCTAGACTGTTTTCTCTGTATTGAGAGTAAAATGAACCATATTTTGTCCGTTGCATTCTGCTATTCAAGTAATTCTTAAACTAGTTTAAAACCGTACCATTTATACCATATTTCATCAGCACTTTTACGAGTTCTAATCGATCAATTGTCTCGAATGCTCTTTTGAAGTGTAGAAACACAGCCACTGTGTATTTACCGTCTTCAATAATAATTTTCCAATTACGAAGTAGTAGGTTTACAGCAGATTCAGTAGAATGCTGCTGACTGCTCAGCAATCAAAATGTCTTCACGCTCAATAAAGCGTAAGAATTGCTTTTTGACTGCTTATTCTTTTTTTTTTTTTTTTTCTTTATTTGGTTATGACCGAAGAAGTTTATAAAAACTGTTGACGGTTCCTAGACAGTGTTACAGCTCCAGGGTTGTGTGTACTTATGTAATATATACTTAAATTTAAAACACTTCCGTTGCTGCCGTTAGGGAAACAGTGAGGATAGGAAGGAAGGGATGGAGATTAAGGATGGATTTTGGAGGTGGAAAGGAGATAGGATAAATTTTGGAAAGGGTGCTTAAAAATTTCCCACACCAGGTTGCACACGGTTACGAAGACCATTTCCTGTCTTCTCCTCCCAAGAGCCCATAGCTTAGACAAGATTTACCGCGCTTGTCACGCGTTACTTTTGTAGATGTTTAGTTTCTTGGGAGGTCCGTGCAGTTTAATTTTAGAGGTTTGGTTTAAGAAGCACAGTAAGATCGCACCCCTCCACTAGTCATACTATCTTTGTACGGTATGGTTTCGTAAGAGCGGATGGACCCTACTGTGCTGAGTTTCGTTAAAGTGATGATTGTTTCGAGTTAAATCCAAAAATAATTTGATTTTTGTTTTGAATGTAGTAAATCTTGGTATGTTTTTTAATTCATTAGGCAGAGAGTTGAAAATGTTGATTCCTCTGTTTACAACACTATTTTGTGCAAAAGAAGTTCGTGATCTTCTAGTAGATAGATTGACATGTGCCGAACTCCTTGTATTATGTGCATGAAATTCTGATGATAGAGGTATATTTAATTGATGTTTAACCAAATTATTTAAAACTTTGTAGATATAAAGGCAAAGTTCTAATTTATTGAGCATATCAAAAGATAACACTTTGGAATTGTAGAGTGATTCAGTCGGATGCAATATGGAAAGATTTCTTATAATTTTTATGGCTTTGTTCTGTAAGATGCGTATAGGTTGTAGATTGATACTGGCACTACTACCCCAAATGCAATTCATGTATGTTATGTGGGAATGAATATATGCAAAGTATATCTTCCAGGCTGTACTTTCAGAAATCAGTGGGCGTATTTTTCTTAAAGCAAACACATATGGCGTTATTTTACTACAGACATTTTTTGTATGAATATTCCATTTCATGTTTTCATCTATGAATAGACCCAAATACTTTGATGAGCTGACTTGTTTTACTGGAGAACCTTTAACAGTAATGTTTAGAGTTTGAGAGTTTCCCCGAAGTTTGAACAACATAAAATTGGTTTTTTTAAGGTTCATTTCCATGTGATTGGAAAGAATTCTAGGACCTTTTCTTGGATTTCCAACATGTTTGTAGGTCGATATGATGAAGCCTCTCGTGCATTTTTCTGTTTTCAAAAGGAATTACTGTTGAACATTTCCAGGTATCGGGTACTATCCCTGTTCGAAGACTTGTGCTTATGACATCTCTCAATGGAATTCCTAGTACAGGTAATAAATCTTTAAAAATTTTTAGAGAAACATTGTCGATACCCGCCGTGGGTTTCATATTGTTCACTATTTCATCAAACTCTTGACTACTTATCGTTTCGAATGTGTGAAAGTTTCCACCATTGTGACTAATTTGATTCAAGCAGCTATTATAGCTTTTCGGAATACTGTCATGAATTTCCATAACGCTATCGATGAAGAAGTCATTGAACTTTTGGGCAATATCAGATTCATCTGTGATTTCAGCTCCGTCAAACAAGATCTAATCAGTTTTGGCACTATTTGAACTTATTAATCGTTTAATCGTTTTCCACATAAGTTTTCCGTTGGATTTGCTTCTCTCTAATTCCTCTTGAAAAGATTGATTTTTGCTTCTTTAATTTTACGAGAGTATTCATTTCCCACTACCGTGTATTTACGCCAACTTCTTTCACATTTCGTTCTTAAAAAGAGTTTATACAGTTTGTCTCTTTGCCTTTTCATTTCACTAAGACTTCTGGAGTACCATTTAGTACCAGTTATATGGAATTTTAAGTCATTTGGACCCCTGAGGTGATGTTCAAGGGTAAAAAATCAAAACTTTGAGCGCTTTGAAGCATCCCTGTACCAAGTCCGATTGAGCTGAAGTTTTTCACAGGGCAACTTTTCGGACCAATCTACAAAATGTGTACGGTCGGTTTTTCGAAATTTATTCATGGAATTTTTCCCACACATTGCCACTCTTATGTCAAAGTTAAACCAAAATTCTGTAGGTAGAATGTTTCATTTACACTACAGAGTAGTGCGAACAGGAAATCGTGTATGATGAGTATGTGCCTTTTCGGAAAAGAAGGACGTCGAGGGAGATCAACCACCAAAACTTCCTCCTTTTCTACGGGCATGCGATAACAGTTCAAGATTCCTCGTCAAAGTACAGGAAGTTTATTAGAGATTCTGATGATATTGATTGCCATACCTAAATATACGACGACTTATCATGAAGAACGCTCAGTACTTTCCTGAAATGCCGTACACCCGTTGCTGTTTGATTGATTCAAACCACGATTTCCGCATGCAATACGAGAAAATGCTAACACGGACCGGTTTTTTTTCAACCACTTTTTCTTCCAACTTTGTAAACGATCGATTCAATCGAAACGCGCTTTATGTGTTTTACTGTCAAACTCTAATGTTTGTTCTATATTTATATTATTTGTATACAGTTAGAAATTAAGGTTTCCAATGACAACGTTCTGCGGGTTTTCAGTTAGAGTTGCACTCAAATGAAAGTTGCCTCATTTATCTAGTAACATTAAAATTGCATTAGAATTATAGAATTGAACGAACTTTCCTGTAATCTTTTATACCTATATATTCTAGACCGCATTTTATTACGCACTGAAATATGATAACTTGCAGAACTTGTTCAAGAGATGGATTATCCGCTATTAATTTTGCTCTGAGTGGTCTAGTCCAAAATCTTGACTGTAACCGTGAGAAAACAAGTATCATTTTCCAGAAGCTTCGACTGGCGACCAGAATCGTCCTTCAAAGAACGGCACGGCAAGTCAAGAATTACGGCGTAATCGTTCGGTACCGTTTTGGCATTCTAGAACGTCCGGACCGACCCGAGCATGTAATAAATGATATGATGCCGCCCGCATTCAAGTTTCCACGATTTCCATTTTCTGCAGCAGCAGAAAAGAAAAATCGTTTACCTTCTCTTGAGTCCGTCAAATGGTTGATGGCAGATTATTTACTGCTTAGTACCAGCAGCTTGACACTGAATTGGTAACCGGCTCAAAGTGCATGCATTTCTCGTGTGCAACTGACTATACCACGTGCATTCGAATTGTGCAATCCTCTGTGCGTTGGATCTGGTCCAATCTTGTAGCATACTTCAGGCTGAGCGCTGCACATTACCGCCCCATGATGAAAATGCAACCGAGAGCTCGATCCATTCGGTGGTTAGTTTGAGGTTTGAGTAGTTCATGCTAAATGGATGGCTCAGACACCTTTATGATAGATTTTAATTTTCCAAGAACAGAGGTGAACCAGCCTGCGGCTGGAAACCTCTCTTATAAAGACAAAAAAAATCCAAGACGACCATTAGTCGTCATTAGTGTAGTCGATCAGTTCGAATGCTGGAATGAGACTCAGGGTTTGAGAAACATGCAACTAGGTATATCTTACTCTTTTACTACTTCTAGCAGTAGGAAAAACAAAAGGCCTTAAAAACATCTGTAACCATTTTTAGAGGTTACGGGTTAGAGTCCTTATTTCTGTAATTATTCATATTAATTATGATGTTCGTTCCAACTATGTACCTCTACAAATATGTATTGAACATTAATTTATAAAATTTAAATATTTTTTTGCAGATACCCCAATAAACTCTCCTCCAAAAATAACCAAAAAATGACGACAGCCAAAGTGATCATGAGCTTCCCCTGGGGGAGCAACAGCAACAAGGACGACAAACAGAAGGATGGCCTCTGTCCGGATACTGGCCTCACGGAGGCGGTGCTCAAAATCGCCCGCAAGGAACTGCGGGAGGACAAAGCCATCCGGGATCAATCGCTGGAGCAGATGCGCGAATGGATCAAACAGAATCAGGACATCGAAAATGTGCGCACCGATGATCTGTTTTTGCTCAAATTCCTACGTACCAAAAAGTTCAGCGTCTTCATGGCGCAACAGATGATCCTGAAGTACCTGAACCTGCGCAAGATTCACATGAACCTGATGTCTCCGTTGGACTATCTGTCGCCGAAGCTGCTCAAGTTGATCGATAACGGGTACATGGTGGTGTCGCCAGTGCGAGACAAGAACGGACGGCGGGTCATCATCGGAATTGCACGTAAGTTTGAGAAGTTTAAAGTTAATCAAATTTATATCGTATTCTTCTCGATAGTATTTAAGTATTTTAAACTTTCATGTACCTTCTCGGCAACTCCGAAATCGAAATTTATTTTTCACTAGCTGGCCCGTTGTGCTTTGCTACACCTTCCGGAAATAAATGTAATTTGTAAAAATTTATTCAAATTTAGATTTTAGAGAGCATTTTTTTAAATCAAACCTCATCATACTTCAGAACCAACAACTTTAAAATGAGAGCTGCAACTGCAGTTCTGAATTGCAATTCAAAGATGGTATATTATTTACTGAAACTTGATCTCGAAACTCGTTTTTCAAGATCTGAAATTTGTACTCTGTACCCAAAAAAACCTTTTTAAATATGGTCCTTTCTTTGAAAAGCTCTTTATCTTAAATTTACATGGCAGCTCTCCCAGTTTTTTCAGTTTTGTCCCCCACTGCTTGAAGAAGGTAGGCAAATTTAACCGGCTCGATACCCAAACAGCACTTATCATGGTAATGGAAAAAATATTAAATAAGTTATATATCAAATACGGTGCAAATTTCTTTTTTTTAATAAATTTACTACGGTAAACATATAAATATTTAAAAAAATATCAGTTGCGTCACAAAATAAGTTCTCAGAGTTTTTTTTTATTTTCTCTTTGAAAGTCAAACATTCAAAAATGTAGGCAAAAACAAATTTCTAAATTTACATTGGTCCCGTATATTGGGGTAAGTGTCAATGCAAAGCTTATTTACAGATGCGTCAGAGTAATGGCTTTTAAATCGAATGCTGTTCAAAGGGAATAACCTTTATTTACAAAGACATTTCAGAATTTTCAATATCCGCTGCAGTTTCAACATTCGGAACACCCCTTCTGGTCTTTCCAACGTATTGAATCATTTTGAAGATGAATTTCTTAAAAGTTCGACGTTTGCCTTTGCCCCACCGTGTAAGTTAACAGAAGGGAATATTGTTTTTAACACTTTAAGGGTAAACTAAAATTTTCTCTTAAAATTTTTGCGTCCAGTTGAATATCAGTTCTAAAGTCTCGCTTTTCAAAAACGAAGCGGATAAAAAGTCTCTTTTATGCAGCCATGTAACACAAAAACACTTTTCATGTTAAGTACGTACTTGAATTCATATGTAAGAAAGAAGTACGATGGTTTTTTCAGAATTAATTAAAATAAAAAGCTCTTATTTTCATTTCTAAATTCGTTTCAGTTGTGTATTTGGGCCGAAGTAACAATTTCTAGAAGAAAACATAATTTTTAATTTTTTTTTAACAGAAAAAGTTGAACGTTTGAACATGTTCTAATGTTCCTTGAATGAAAAGTCGAATGCTACCTACATTAACACGAACTAAATATGGAAGTATTTTTGCAAATCTTTCAATTGGTTTTGATTCTATTGATAACATACCAATCCGTGTCACATCTAGGCGTCATTTATTACCACGTGCTGTGTACAAATCAAATAAGCAAGAAAAAAACACATCTAGGTTGCATATCGCCCCACGTGTTTGAGAAACAGGCGCCTTATTGTTAAATTTTCCAGCAATCAATGAACAGTGAGCTTTGGTTACTATCCTCTTGCGACGACGTTTGCTCGCCCATGGAGACGAAAAACAAACCCCTCAAAGAAAATACGCTTGGTTGAGAAATACGCGCCAAAATATTCCTACTAATCAGTATGCTATGCCTGGGTTACTTTCCTTTTGCGACGTTGGCCGCGACGCCTCGACCATAGAGACGAAAAACAAACCACCCAAAGGAAAAAAAATCTCAAGAAAATGGATGTCATGACT
Organism: Uranotaenia lowii; assembly: GCF_029784155.1. Classification (NCBI taxonomy): domain Eukaryota; kingdom Metazoa; phylum Arthropoda; class Insecta; order Diptera; family Culicidae; genus Uranotaenia; species Uranotaenia lowii. The sequence goes on from NC_073693.1 coordinate 110,771,759, forward strand.
TTTATTTGTTTCAAAAAACTACAAATTTTGTATGGAAGCCTCTCCTTCCTTAAGTCGGATGGAGTTTTGACTATTACAGAAACCATCCCCGGCCTCGAAAACCCTCAGATGCCAGTTTTGACGATGATCGGTTCAGTAGTTTCCGAGTCTATAGGGAACAGACAGACAGACAAACATTCATTTTTATATATATAGATTAATCACTATCGCACAAACTACGCGAAAAACGGGCCAATAAATCGCATGATGGCCCCTTACAATCAACACTACGAAACCATTGACTTTACAATGTCTCGGCAAAAACTCAAACAATATTTTAATCGAAGAAATCTAAAATCTTGAGAAAAATTGTAAAGCAGACACTGCTTAAACCTATTCTTAAGAATGCATATGTATCAAACTAGTCTACGTTACGGTTGACGGAATAAATAAATAAATACATTTTTGGAGTCTATGTTCTAATAACTGATTTTGGAAGATTTTGGCTTGCCGTATATATCATTCCTACATACCGACAAATCAGATCATCCGTCAAATTTTGTCCATCACCTCTAGTTTTGGTAATATGGCGTGGCGTGGAAATTGATAAATTTTGTATAGGTAGAATTGATGTTTGATTATAAACTACCTAATAAACTTAGATGAAAACACAAACAGATTTAGAACTGATTTATCATTCATCATTTCATTCAATCAAGGATTTAGATTTTGACTGTAAGACAGTCGGCAAGCATCCAGAGATTCCCTAAACAATCAATCCCTAAGATCGGCAAGCTTACTGAATCAAAATGAAAAATGCAGGGAATATTCGGAGGAAGAAACAACTCCACCTCCCAGCCCCAGCTTAACACACTTATTTTTGGGTTGTATCTGACCTGTTTAATGGTACCACCTGGATTCAATCCTCGAGTTCGAAGACGATGGAGCCCTGCATCGACGTGGCGATTTGGTAATGACGTCCTTGGTGAAACGATTCTCGTAGAGGCGTGGCGATCGTACGTTGAGTTGTGTAACTGGCCCACCTTAGGAGCTGAACCCGGCACGGAGTTTTTGTTGACCTGAAAAGAAGTCGCCCGATCGCCGGTAGGAATTCAATCCAAACCAACAAAAATTGGGAAAATTCTGACCTGAATTCCCAAAAATTCGAAACCGCAGGTTGAATGACCTGAAATCATACTTATCTTATGTGGGATTTCCTCAGGCGTTCAAATCTGCCGTCAGTTATTTGCTCTTTATTAACCAGCAACATCAATCACAACTTCGTGAAAACGAAATTGAACTAATAAACTTTTCATTAAAACTTTTTTTTGGGAAACATTCTAATGTGATGTGAAAGTTCCATGATGGTTTATGAAGTGTTACATTAGTTAGGGGAGATAAGGACATAACGAGCATCCGGGGCGAACTGGGCACCCCTCATTCTAAAGAAATACGTATTCTCTCAAATAAATTTACACAAAGAACAGTTTTGTAGTCCTTTTAGTATTATTTTTTCAGCAAAGAATGGTAAAGATCAAGATCAGAAATGTTTAAAAAATCAAGTAGGTTCTCAAGTGACGAAAATGTTATAATTATGACCTTTTTCTTAGAACTCAAAATTACTCATAGTCTTCGCTATTTCAAAAACTAGAGCTGCTTTAAAAAAGCGAATTGCATATTTTCAAACAGCGCCCCTTATTATTCAAAACAAGCTCTAACATTCTTTGCACCTCGGAAAAATGTGAATTTGTTGCCCAGAAATTTAAGTAACTTCCCATCCGAATCGACCAAGTTTGTTCTGAATTTGTGTAACCATTATTGGATAATGAGAGATATTTACAGACGCTGAAAAAAATTATCGTTGAATAATTATCATTTCACTGAAGTCAAACGTGCTCTTTAAATAAGCTTTGTGTGATAATACTTTATCATCGAACATAACAAATAGAATCGACGATAAACCCATTACGCCTTAAAAAATAAAACTTTAAAATATTTCCAAGCCGCCGCAGACAGTGGATAGCCAGAATCAAAAAAGCATAAGTAAAGGGTGATACGGTCAAAATTTGGTCAAGGGAAAACGCGTGTAAATCGGTGAAATCGTTTATTTAAAAAATCAAATTAAATTTCTTTTTCAAGTTTAATTAGTATTAAATTCAGGAAAAATTATCATTTAGGCTTCCGCTTTTCCAAATCCGAATTGCCGGGCCTTACGCTTAACCCCTGCGATCAGATTTTGTACAGTCACCTTCTTCGCCGCAGAAAGCCAGTTTGCCTTGAACTGCTGCTCGTCCTTAGCAGTTTTTTTGGTCTTTTTAAGGTTCCGCTTGACCATAGCCCAGTATTTCTCAATTGGGCGGAGCTCTGGCGTGTTGGGAGGGTTCTTGTCCTTGGGAACCACCTGCACGTTGTTGGCGGCGTACCATTCCATGGCCTTTTAACCGTAATTGCAAGTTGCTAAATATGGCCAAAACAGTACGGAACAACCGTGTTTCTTCAGGAAAGGCAGCAGATGTTTATTCAAACACTCTTTGATGTAAATTTCTTGGTTGACAGTCCCAGAAGCTATGAAAATGCTGCTTTTCAAGCCACAGATACAGATGGCGTGCCAAACCAGATATTTCTTCGCGAGCTTAGACAGTTTCATGTGCTTGAAAATATCTGCCACCTTTCCTCTTCCTTTTGCCGTATAAAACTCCTGTCCCGGAGGCTGCTTGTAGTCGGCTTTGACGTAGGTTTCGTCGTCCATTACCACGCAGTCAAACTTCGTCAGCATCGTCGTGTACAGCCTCCGGGATCGTGCTTTGGCCGTCGTATTTTGTTTATCATCGCGATTTGGAGTCACTACCTTCTTGTAAGTCGATAGTCCGGCTCGTTTTTTGGCTCGATGCACGGTTGTAAACGATACATCCAGCTTATTTGCGGCATCTCGGAGAGAGAGAGAGGTTAGGGTTTCGCTTGAAACTACCGCCAACTCTCTTTGTCGCCTCAGCGGCTTCCGGTTTTCGATTTCCCCCGATCAAGACTTCCTGGCTGTCGACAAACGTTCCCCAAACACTTGAAATACATTTGTAACGGTTGATTTGGCAACTTTTAGCGATTTTGCCAGCTTTGCGTGCGAGTAGCTCGGATTTTCGCGATGCGTGAGCAAAATTTTGATACGCTGCTCTTCTTCCTTGGACGCCATTTTGACAACTGAAGAGTGAATTCCAAAATCAAAATACGAGCAACATTCTACACACACACACACACACACACACACACACACACACACACACACACACACACACACACACACACACACACACACACACCTTCAAAATGAGGGGTGTTCAGGTTTTTTAAATGCAAAATTGAAAGAAATACGTCAAGTTGATATTGACCAAATTTTGACCGTATCACCCTTTATATCAAAACAGCATAAGAATATGACGACAAAAATGTTTGCTGGGTTCATCGTGGACACACTTTACGACAATACGGATTTAACGATTGCATTGAAGATTCGAATTTTCGTTCGTTGAGAGGTCTGGCGTGGGCGTCAGATGTTCCGGAGACTGGCAAAGGCAAATCCAGTTTTTTTGATCCGGGTTTCGATGTCTTTCTTGATACCACCATCAGGCGTTATCTGGCTACCAATATATTGGAAGCACTCCACTTTCTCAACTTGTTGCCCAGCTACCACGAAATTGGAAGGATTTGCTATGTTGATTTCCATCGACTTGGTCTTTCCGACATTTACTCTGAGACCTACTGCCTTGGAGCTTTCGGTGAGGTCGTCGAGTTTGATCTGCATGTCTTGTTGTCTTTGGGCGACCAAAACAATATCGTCAGCCAGGTCAAGATCGTTCAGTTGCTCCGTTGTCGAAGGATTCAACGGCAATCCTCGGTTTGGTCTACTGTCAATCGATCCAGTCAAGATTTCATCCATTACGATGAGAAAGAGTTGCGGTGATAAGATTCATCCTTGTCTCACTCCAGCAGTTGCCGAGATTAGATCGGACAAGAGACCTTGCACGAAAATGAATCGTACTGTGCTTCGATTAGATACACTAGTTTCTCTGGGACTCCTCGTCGCCTTAGACCCGCCTAGATGTTTTCATGGTTGAGTCAGGCGAATGCTTTTTGAAATCAACGAACACCAGCAGAAGAGAGTCCTGGAATTCATTGATTTGCTCCACTGTTATTCGTAGCGTTGTGATGTGGTTCACACATGATCGTCCGAATCGGAATCCAGCTTGTTTCCGGAGTGTCACTTTTTAAAGTACTTTGAGAGTTGTACTGATCAAAGTTAAGCCACGCCAGTAACCGCATTCTGTCAGGTCTCCTTTCTTCGGGACCTACCATAAAACGCACATCGCTTGGTCGATTCATTCGATATTTTTCACGCCTGCGTCTTGGTGCTTGGCCAATATTTATTTTATTCTCATTTGTCTTGGGAAGGGAAAGGGAGAAAGGAGAATTTTCTTTATTTTGTTTCATCCAGACATATGCAATGCAATTACAAAGCTCATTTTCTTCAGAGGCGAATCTACCAAGCATGTCTGTCTGATAAAATAAACTACACTATTATTACCAATCCTGCGCAAACCCTATGCCAATTACGTGTAAATATCGGTATATCATGATTGAAGTGCATCCTAAACCGTGGGTGTAGAAAGGAGGACAAATCGGGGATTTGTCTTTGCGTTACGATTTGTTACAAACGGAGGAAGGGGATCAAAAAAGTTGATTTTTTCCGTTTATAGTTAACGGCTGGCGCCAAATAAATCTCAACTTTATATTCCTAATATATTTCGAACTACAGCAGAGATTCATTTTTCATATATTTTGTCTTTTTGGTTCTTCCCTTCCTCAGGAAACTTCGACCCACATGAAAACGACAGCGTCGAAATGTCCCGGGTAAATGCCCTGACCTACGAAACGCTCCAGGAAGACCACCAGAACCAGATCGTTGGCTACGTTCACGTGGGCGACTTCAAGGGCATGACGGCGGCCCACGTGTCCTGCTGGAATCCGACCGATTTCCTGCGGATGGTGAAGTGGGGCGAACAGTCTATCCCGATGCGTCACAAGGAAATCCATCTGGTCAACATCCCCCAGGCCGTCAAGTACGTCATCGAAGCCGGCAAATCGATGGTCAGCAAGAAGATGAAAGATCGACTACAGGTGAGTGCTACTTTTTTGTAAGAACGATCCATCTGGATAACAATTTCTGTTTCATTAACAGGTTCACGTAACTGCCCAGGATTTGGTGAAAAAAGTTGATCCTGCATGTTTGCCGAAAGAGCTAGGGGGAACTATTCCTCTTCAAGATATGATTAATAGCTGGAAACAGGAACTGGCCGCCAAGCGAGACATTCTGATCGGGCTTGAAAAGATGCGGATCCTCAGCGATCGTGGAATCCTACGGCGAAATGGTACCGACAGGAACAACAACAGCAACACCGAATCCATGGGAATGGAAACTATCACCGGGAGCTTCCGGAAGCTGGAGGTCGATTAGTGCGAATTCCGAATGATCGCGAGATGTAAATGTATAAAAAAAATTATTCTTAGAATATACCTACTTATCAACCGTTGTCGTTAGACTAGGTTAGACTATGTACATTGAAGATTTCCTCTGCGTTTAGCCGGTAGAACCGTTTCGGAGTGTTAGTTTATTTGACTTAAGTTTATACTTTCTCAATCGCATCACCAAGTCATCACATTTGTAAAGATATTATACACGAAACTTGAAATATACACTATATTTACAATGAATACTTAAGAGAAAAAATGGTTTTGTTCATCCGATGACTAGTGTTTCCTAATAATGATTTTGTCTTTTGCATTTTTCCTCCATCAACATGATTATTTATAAAGTATTCTCATTTCGTGACGCAATAAGGAATTTCGTTACGACAGGACGAATCTTACGCTGTAACAAACATAACAGACTGGCCCTATATGCTCAATAATTTCCTTAACCCAATAGTTTATTTCAAAATGACGATTATAGGGATAGATACTATTTGTAATAAAACACAAATGAAAAATAATAATTAAAAAAATCTACATGTTTGTACACCAATTCCATTTTCATGGGTAAATTACGTTACGCACCATAAAGGAAAAGTACAGGGTGAAACATTAACTTGACTTCATTTGTAAATGATAACAAGAATAATTTAGTGAACAAATATACCGATAAACAGTAAACAGATAAGACTAAGCGCTAAGCAATTCAATAACAACTGATCCTTTGTGCAATTTGATATCTTTGAACTTGGACTTGGATGTAGTACAAATTAGAATATCCTATCTTTCTTGATGGATTTAGAGGGTGACTATGGGTTAAAATGGAAAATGTTTTTTGAAAGCTGACAAATAACTTCATCTTTTACTTTGAAAGAAACTTCTCAAAAATATTCAGTTTCAATTCTAAAATTCTTGAAAGTTCTGTATAGGATTGACATACAAACAATACCACATAAAAATATCATGTAGGGACAAATGTTAACACATTATTTACAAGGTTATTTTTCATCAGATACATGCATTACGATTCGCTTAGCGAGTAACAGAGTTGTTTCTAAGAATCGATTGAAAATATCATCAGTTATTCCAATTTTCGAAACACTGTTCAAAATGTGTTAAATGGGTGTGACTATGGGTCACGCAAAGGTCATAATGTACATCACCTTAAAAAATTCTTTTTACAAACACAGCACACATTAAAAATGTTATTGGCTAAAACAGGGGCATTAAATATAACATTTTTGTATGCAAAATTTCAAAAAATACTTAAATTATGAAGTCATTATATGCCTATTTGTAAATTCTTACTCCAAACGCTGCCATTGGACATTGTTGGTCCACGTTCATTCAATTCAAATTCACATTTCGAGTATTAGAGGCATAAAGATAATGTCCCAAACGATCGTTGACTCATAGTCTCCTCCTCTAAGGGATTAGAATGAGTCAATTTTCATTTGACCAAAACTTATTCAAAAATTATTATTTTTCAACAATATTTTGCACACTTACATCTTTACTATCTGGGAACATTTCTGCATTTTTATATTTTAACTAGCTGACCCGGTGTGCTTTGCTACACCTTTCAAAATGAAATGATATTTTCAGAATTTATTCAAATTTTTATTGTTTGGTTGGCATTATTTTAAATCAAAATATAACATGATTCATAAGCAACCACTACATCTTGATTTGTGTTAAACATCTGGTTATTTAAATCTGTTTCTTTAAGCTCCGCTCTTAAAAAGGGAGGGTTCCAAATAAATCGTACACAAACAGTCCAACTGATAAAATCTGGTTGGTTTTGCTTAATATTTTCTGAATTTATGCTAAAAAAATGATAAGAGAACCCACTCCGCCCCCCTGTCCTTCCCTTCCCCCTGCTGAATGGAGATCGTGATTTTTAATCACCCTTATTCTCGTTTACGGCGTATCTGGCTTTCGTTCGAACGGATACTTTCGAACGAATTCGAAAAAGGTATTCTTGTTTTCGTACGAACGCGATACGTTCAATTTTGGTGTTGCCTGATGAACTTCGAAATTGTTGGGCAGCAACCTGGTTGAAAATGACAGTTTCAAATGTAAATATTCGAATAAAAATTCGTTCTTTTGAGTCTTAAGGATCTAGTAGCGCTCATCCGGTGGGTTTCGGATAAAAAAAATGGTTAAAAAAGAACACCAGCCGTCGTCGGGGCTGATTCCGACATCGGCATCATAAACAAACGTCAATTGTGCAGTAGATTTGTAGCTAGTGTTTCCGGTATCAAGAAAGTGTCCTCATTACCAGACGTTAGTGGGGGCGGTGCTGCTGCTGCAAAGCTCCCCCATCCGGAGTGAAAAATTGGAATCCGGCTACAAGTATCAATAAAAAATTAAAAGTTTCGAAAATTTTGAACAAAAGTTTATTTGAACTCTATCAATACGCTAATTTAAGCCGCCTAAATTTTATTGTGTTAAGCCCTAAACCACAACCGTCCTAAAATTAGTTTGCAGTTTGTTAGTCGGTGGCAAAAATAACATCGGTCATATAAAATTTCTTGAGTGAAAATGTTCGCAACTTTGCATTAAATCAGCCTGGATAGAAAATTGTTGTGATTCCAGATTTTTTTAGTCTGATATTTTCTTAATTTTAGGTTTTTCCTTTATTTTTTTCATCTTTTACCCTTTTAACGAATTCCGTTCGCAGCATTAGACTCGCGTTTGACGACCGGTAGTAAAAATACGTTCGATCGAAAACGAGAATGCAACATTTCGTTCGAACGAGCTATGTTCGAAAGATCGAACTGCTCTGATTCGTTCGAACGAAAACAAGAATACGGAATTGACTAACTTTCGAACGAAGGCCATTCGATCGAAAACGAGAATAAGGGTGAATAATCATACCCATTTTTTTTGTTCTCAAAAATCTTCTTGTATAAAATATTGTTCCATTGCAATTGGTTGATAATTTTATAAGCTTTACAACAAATTTATATGGAACCCCCTTCTTTCTTTTCCTCTCTACATTGTAAAGCGTAAGGGTCTATAACAATTGTAAAAACATATCTCGTAACCAAGTACCTTTCTATGCCATATTTGTTTCCATTTGTTGGCTTCGTTAGCATAAATTGAGAACTTATGCTAAAAAAATGTATTGGGTGCACCTCTCTCCTCCTATGTACCTACTCTCTGAAAGGAGGATGGTGTGTCAGATAATCATAGAATAATACCAAAATGATTTTCCATGTTAAGTTTTGTCCATTCCTCGGATTTTGTAAAAAAAAAGGTTAAATGTAGGCTTTCCTCTTCCCTCCCTTTATTTCCAATTCTAATCTTTCTTCCCACTGCCAGAAAGGAATTGTTTGACATAAAAAAATTCTCGTATTGAAAAACCATCCCATGCCAAATTTGGATTTATATACGATGTAAATTCTTGAATTATGCATAAATTTGAAAGGATGAACAAACACCCCTTCCCCTTCCATTCGCCCCGTTCAATGGAGGGGTGAGAACTTAGTTTTTATAAAAGTATTTTTTGTACTTAAAAAATTTTTGATTCCAAATTTTATTTCATTTGCTCTACTAATTCTCAAGTTATGCAAAAAAAAGGTATGGCAGCCCCCCTTTCCCCTTTATATCTTTTTGCTGAAAAAAGGGTAGGGCTTCAATTTATAATAGAAACATTTCTCGTATCCAAATATCCTGACATGCCAAATATGGTTCAAATTTGCTCGATCAGATCTACAGTTATACTGAAAATGGTAAGGGAAGTCTCTTCTCCCCCTTTTCATCCACCTTTTTGAAGGATTTAGAAATACCAAATATTCTAAGAAGTATTTCTCGTACCCAAATATCGTTCCATGCCAAATTTGGTTCTCTTTGCTGTTGTAGTTCTTGAGTTATGCTATAAAAATTGTATGGAACTTCCTTCCCTTCCTCCCTCCTTTCTCTCCGCTGGAAGATGGAAGGGATCTCAAACAATCATTAGAGCATATCACGTTCCCAAATATCCGCGCATGCCAAATTTGGTTATATTTGCTTGATAAGTATTTGAATTATGTAAAAATTAAAAAGAGAGCACCTCCTCCCCTTTATATCTCCCTACTGTAAAGAGGGAGGGGTCTCAAATAATCATAGAAATATTTTTCGTATCCAAATACTTTCCCATGTCAAATTTGGTTCCATTAGCTTTATACGTTTTTGAGTTATGTAAAAAAATATGAGAGGCCCCACCCCCTTTCAACTGCAAAAAGGGAGGGGTCTCAAATAACCATTGAAATGTTTTTCGTATCAAAATACCTTCCCATGTCAAATTTGGTTCCAATATCTTGATTAGTTCTCGAGTAATATGAAAAATTGTAAGGTAGCCCCCCTCCCCCCTTCCTATCACCCCACTGAGAGGAGGGAGGGGTACCTAATATTCATTGAAATATTCCCCGTTCCCAAATACCAACCCATGCCAAATTTGATACCATTTGTTTGATTGGTTCTCGAGTTATGCAAAAAATTGTCTTTTGTTTGGGAGGCCCCTCCCCCCCTTCCTGTTTGGGGGAGGGGTCCCAAACCCAAATAGGAACCTTCCCCGGTCTCCAATATCACCACCTGCCCAGTTTCACGTAAATCGGTTCAGTAGTTTCTGAGTCTATAGGGAACAGACAGAAAGACAGACAGACAGACAGACAGACAGACAGACAGACAGACAGACAGAAATTCATTTTTATATATATAGATGTGAGTTGAATAACGAGAGTTATTGGGAAAACAATTCTAAAACATATTTTTTTGACCCATTGCTACCCCGCACGACGATATTTAAAGTTTTCCATGTTACAGAAAACAAAATTGGTCTAAATATAATTTCTCAACAAAAAAGAAATTGAGCAAAGATTAGATAATGATTGGACTGTTACAGAGAAGATGGGTTTATATCCATATAGGTATATACAAATTAATTTCGGTCTGTCTGTCTGTCTGTCTTTTCCCTATAGAATCGAAAAGTACAGAATCGATTTACGTGAACTTAACAGGTGAAGGTTTCTAAGGCCGGGGAAAGTTCTCACTAGAAATAAAGTTACAAGTCTTCATAATTAGAGAACGGATCATGCAAAAAGAATTAAATTTGACATGAGAGTGTATTTCGGTACAAGGAATGTTTTTATGATGGTTTGAAACTCCTATTTTTATTCAGTGTGGAGATGTAAAGTGGGGGTCTTCCTTACAATTTTCAGCATAACAGGAGAGCTAATTAAGCATATGGATCCAAATTTCGCATGTGAGGATATTTGAATACAAGAAATATTCCTATGATATATTGGAAGGGGGGCTTCCATACTAATTTTTTGCATAGTTCGAGAATTAATCAAGCAAATGATACAAAATTTAGCTTGAGTACGAGAAATATTTCTATGAGTATTATGTACTCACCCCTTCATTCAATGCACAGTGGTCCTGAAAATTTTTGTTTTTTAAAGGTGTAGCAAGAAACATTGGGTCTAGTATTTAGATAAAATTTACAAACCATTGGAATGTCACTGTTTGAATACAATCAAAATTTCAAGTTTAAGTGATGTAAAAATTGAAAACTTTTTTCGAACATTTAAGATTAGATCAGAAATATTTGCCGATTATTTGGTGAAATCAAACAAATGTTTGAAAAGTACAATGGTTTGTTTGGAATCCTTATTTTTTCAAACTGAAATTAAAAGTAGAATTCTAGTTTCTTTGGCTTCAAAAAAATTTCAAAACAAAAACAAGTAAAAAATCAGGTATTGTCGTGCGGGGTGAAAATGGGACAAAAAATGGTGGTGTTTGAGTTGTTTTTTGAATAGCTATTGTAATTTAGCTTATTTTGAAAATAAAAGAAAGCAGATTTGTTCTTAAATAGTATATATACAACTGCACAAGATTTGATTGAATTTTTTTTTGAAAAAGTTACAAGACAAAGAAAATTAGCCCATTCTCACCCCTTAGAGGGGGTGACTATGGGCCACCTTTGTAATTGTTGCTTGATTAAAGAAAATATGTTACCAAAAATTGTTTAAGTGAAGAATGATCCCGTAGAGTGTAAAAATTTCATCTGTCATGGATTTTGGCTTACAGTTTCATTTAATGATGATCAATAAATATTAATCAGTCAGTTCCTTTACTTCGACCGAGGTTATTCATTCAACAGGAGCAGATAAAATCATTCTTCGTTCTCTATCTCATATTCTAATCGTCGTATTTTTATTTGAATTGCTGGTAAACATGTGCTTCCTGTATTAATTTTTCAACGTAGTATATGGATGGCCCTTTTTAATGTTCTCTCACACCGGTCCTTGCTGATATTAATTTTATCTAAAAAAAAAACATTTTTACGAAACAAAAATTTAATTGAAATTTATCCTTGTTCTATGAGAAAAAACTGATAGTTTAAAAAACGTTTATCATTATTTGGATTTTTCTTTGCTACGCTTTATATTTTTCTTTTTGTTTTTCGGTTTTATTTTTTTTTTCTATCACTGTTTGCAATTTCCTTGGCTGGAATGCGGGTTCCGGCTGAGATATTGAACTTCTTCCTTCACTTCGTAGAACCTACTGCAAAAATGGCTCGTTTAGTGTTGATAAAATCCTGGCAGGTATCTTCTTATTTTCAGTCCAATTCGGCGCATACAAAAAAAAACTTAAAAAGTAGCTTCAAGGCAGCGGAAACCTCGATCTAAGCTTGGCCCATTCTCATCTCCATTTGTACATTTTGGACACTGCTTAAAAAAAATGGAATAACTCTTAAAATATTCAACAGATTCTGGTTAAGCAGATTCCTAATGAACGTATTTGTTAGAAAAAGAGCCATGAAATTTACTAGTGTTAGTTTACACATGACAAATTTGTGGAATGGACTTTGTTTGTCACTATGACACTAGATTTAGACGAACTTGAGAATAAAAACAGAATAATAATGAGAACAAATTTTGGAAAAAAAAGATTAAATGATATGCCGGCTATCATGTGTAAAAATTTGAAAACGATATCTCTGATACTTATGAAGATATTTCAAAAAACAAACATTTTTAATTTTCGCCCGTACTCACCCCGCACGTTGGTATGAAAAATTGTATTGTGACTTACATACAGTGAGTGAAACAAGAATAACACCACTATGATTTTTGCTTGTTAAAATATGAATGATTAAAAATCGACAACATTTTGTTTTACTATTTGTTTTAAATTGTTCGACAGATAAATGTAGCATAAAGTTACTTTTGAGAGATGAAGCAATGGGCTTTAAGGATAAACAATATGAAAGAAGGGGTCGAAATAAGAATAGTACCGCTTATGTTTTTTCTTCAAAAATCAAGATTATTTCTTTAAATTTACTGTGTTAAAGTGAATAATAATGCTTGCACGAACAATTGAAATAGAGTTGTTTTTTTTTTACATTTTTACGCTCATTACCTGGCGTTTCACTGGCGTGTACGGACGAGAACGGAACAATCAACCTCCAAGATAACTGCATATTTAGATGTTTTCTAGAATTCTAAAAGGTTTTAAAGGGGGTCTAAAGAAATTTTCCTCTAGCACTAAGGAATTTTACGTTTCAGCTATAAAAGTTCATCGAAAGGCCAATTGTCATCTTCATTAACATGGCGTGAAATGATAAAAGCGTTCTTGGTTAATTTTGAATCAGAAAAAAAAAACAAGCTGGTACTCAAGAACTTTGATTTTATTTTCAGTAAAAAACACCTTGATGTCGTTGATGGCAGCACTATCTTGCAGTTAAAACCCAATTAAGTCTCAATATTCATTTTCGGGTTTATTCGGCCCATCTTCATCTGCCGAAGAAATTAAATAGACTTATTTTTCGATCAAAACACAGTCCAAAGTGTCTCCCAATCATGTCCTTTAACCAGTAACCAACAGAGCACCATAAACACTGTGTTGGCGTCGCCAAAAATTTGTTCGAGAGAACAACAGCCCGCCTATTTTGATACTTAGAGATCTTTGCTTTAACCCAAATTTCCAATCAAAATTATTTTGCTCGGATGCAGAGGCAATCTCGGTCCTTAAGCCTAATAGTGATCTTCCTTTCTATTCTACCTTTTCTAATATTTCTATTGACTAATAAGACGTGGCCGGCGCCGTTATGGATGTTTAAAGAGAGAGTTCTTTGTGAATGTACTGTCAATCCTAGGCATCATTCTTTAGACCTATGGACAAAATTGATATTCTGGGGCAATCACGGAGTAGCAACCATTGGCGGTGTGCAATTCGTTCTACTGAGCCACGCCTGCGATCATGGAATCCGGAATGAGTTTGTTTTAGTAGAGATTCCAATCAAAAAAAAATAGTATTAAAAATATTTACGAATCTTATAAGGTACTAGCTGATCCCGTACGAACTTCGTTTCGCTTTAAATCATTGGTACGTCAAAATGAGTTTAGAAAATGAATTCGAAACATTCTTTCGACAATTTTGGGGAAAAAATTCAACAGTGTTTAAAGTCGCTACTATTTCTATTACTATTACTTGAAATTCAAATTAAACGGTTGATTGGCTTTTTATTAAAATTTATGTGAGAGTGTTTTCTTCTCGATCGATTGCAAAATCTAGACATTATGGCAGAAACATGTACTATTTGTTTATGTGCACGACTCTTTTGCTTGACCTTCACACATAAATTGGTATCAATTAACTGCCTCCAACAAAATTATTGCACAAAACACTGAACTTTCAATGAAACCCTCTTTTTCTGTCCCTTGGCCCGAAATGCGATAATTGAAACCAATTTTACGTTCCTCAAAACTCCCTTGTGCCATTTTTTCTTTCCAAATTATATGTAAAATAACGTCAGGAACTTGAAAACAGTGAACAGTGAATATAGACGTCCCTTTCGCCGACCCTTGACACGGAACATGCTACCTGGAGTCAATTGCTCATAGTTTATAGCCCTCCTCTGAACATTTTCATCTCAATCGCGAAAACAGTGAGCAACTAATATGGGCGGCCTTTTTTCCACGATTCAAAACTTGACACCTGAAATCAATTATCTTTTCTGTTAAACTACCATTTTCATTTCAATTCTATGCTCAGTCAAGAGAATATCGTAAAAACAGTGAACAGATAATAACCCCTTTTGCCGACCCCTGAGTCAAGATTTGAAACCTGAAAGCAAAAAAGCGTCCCTCAAAACTCCTATGCGGAAATTTTCATCTCAATCCAATGTAGAATAACGTCAAAATCGCAAAAACTTTAAAGTTGAGTATGGACGACTCCTTCAGCCGACTTCTGATCCGCAATTCGAAACTTGAAATCGATTGCTCGTCCCTCAAAACACTCATGTGCTAATTTTCATCACAATAATAACTCCAATATCGCAAAAACATTAATAAGTGGATATGGACGACCCCTTTGGCCGACCCCTGACCCTAAATTTGATAACTATAATCGATTGCCCGTCTCTCAAAACACTCATGTGCAAATTTTCATTACAATCCGGTGTATAATAACGCCAATATCGCAGAAACACTAATCAGTGGATATGGACGACCCCTGACCCTAAATTTGATAACTATAATCGATTGCCCGTCTCTCAAAAAACTCATGTGCAAATTTTCATCACAATCCAATGTAAAATAAAGCCAATATCGCAAAAACATTAATCAGTTGATATGGACGACTCCTTTTGCCGACCCCTGACCCTAAATTTGATAACTGTAATCGATTGTTCGTCTCTTAAAACACTCATGTGCAAATTTTCAACACAATCCAATGTAGGATAAAGCCAATATCGCAAAACATTAATCAGTGGATATGGACGACCCCTTTTGCCGACCCCTCACCCTAAATTTGATAACTGTAATCGATTGCCCGTTTCTCAAAACACTCATGTGCAAAATTTCATAACAATCCGATGTAAAATAAATCCTATATTCCAAAAACATTTACCAGTGGATATGGACGACCCCTTTGGCCGATCCCTGATCCTGAATTTGATAACTTTAATCGACTGCTCGTCTCTCAAAACACTCATGTGCAAATTTTCATCACAATGCGATGTAAAATAAAGCCAATATCGCAAAAACATTAATCAGTGGTTATGGACGACCGCTTTGGCCGACCCCTGACCCTAAATTTGATAACTGTAATCGATTGTTCGTCTCTTAAAACACTCAAGTGCAAATTTTCATCACAATCCGACGGAAAATAACGTCAATAACGCGAAAACAATATTTGTCTTCTATGGACGACCCCCTTCGGAAGGGGTCATCCAAAAATCTATAACATTTTTCATCATTCCTGGTCCTAATGAGCATCCATGCCAAATTTCAGATCTCTAGCTCTTAAGACGGCTGAGTCTATAGAGGACAAACAAACAAACAAACAAACAAACAAACAAACATACAGATAATTGCTTTTTATATATATAGATTATTGATTGAGAAAATTTTTAATCTGTTAATCATTTAAGGTTGGCATGAGCTAAGCTAAGCTAAACAGTTAGCTTACCTTGAACCGTTATGGATGAAATCTAACACCAGATTTGAATTCTGGATTCTGGAAATCGAATTCTGTTATTAAGGAATGGGATGAATCATCCAATAGGCTGAAAATCCCTGAAAAAAAAAATCTGTTATTTAGGAACATACAAACATACAGAACGCAGCATTTTGAGTTTAGAATTGGGTTTTTCATTCCGTTGTACGGAAAATTTAAATTCAGCACACAAGTATAGATGAGTATGGACAAAAATTGAAATCAGAACTTCTAATCACAATACTTTGAGATTATGAAAGTAATGATATAAAACGTGTTGTTTGCTTCCCTACCGCAAGTCTAGCTGCATCTGAAGATTACCGGAAAGCGCAAATATTTGCCGTGGCGGGCGGGAGAATAGCGCAAACAAGTCAAGTCATCTCAGAGAAAAGAGCGTGCAGCGGACTCAAACCTAAGGTTCAGATTTTTTTCGGGTTTAGTTAGTATATCACTAGACTAGCTACAGGTAGCTCAAAATTTTCCCTGGAAAGGTAGCATTTCTCGAAACGAACGACTTTTTTTCTGGATTAAATAGTTTGAAACTGCAATTTGCAGAACATTGTGTTGCAACGTTAAAACAACAGAAGCCAGTAGTAAATTGATATTCCGATGCACAACTTATAGCCGGTTGCATCAATTCAGATGATATTGAGCGCGCAGTACAATTGCAGTCCGATAGTTCAAGAGATTATCACCGGCAGCAGGTTCGTTTTGCTTGATTGATTGAACGTCTCGCGATCGCTAAACCTCAACCTCAACGAAAGTCATCATCATCAGCTGCGCTACGATCCGCTGGATTTGCAACGAGAAGTGGTCGAAATTCCAAGATGTGCAAATCTGTTCTGGAGTTCTCCGATGACAACTTTGCACGCTGTGAATAGGCAGTTCCCACGAGAGCCTCCTTGAAGCAACATCTTGATCGCGTGTGCCCCGGCGCCCAGAAAAGTAGCTTAAGCATAGTTTAGCCGTTCTTTAAGTGATTGGACTTAAGCGCCTCCAAAAAAGGCAAATTAGGTCTGTTTGAATGTAGCAAATTTTTGCCAGCGACCAGGCTTCAAGGTCGTGAAGATCGCGTATAGTTTCAAGGCTGATAAAACCAGGCCTTGACTCTAGTGCTTCCTCGATATCTATGGCGGAAACTTTCCCCGGAAAATCTCCTAGGATTTCCGAAGGTCTGAAATAGTTCAGAACACAATGTACTCCTCAGGTAAGTATAGTAGTGAAGAAGTCAATTTGTTCAAAGTGCTACACTTTCACGCGCTTCTCGGATGCTGCAATTGTAGACTCTCGCTCGGCAAATATTAACATTTCGATAAGACTGCCCTGCCTACGACAACAATAATGGCGACGGAAATGGACTGGCTGGAAGCTAGAAAACGCGTCAACCTACTTGAAGGTAAAACGCTTTAGGGAAAGAGACAATCTGACGTTGAGCAACCACCTAACTGGCGATAAGCCTCGTTTTGTTCTGGTTAGTTCGGCCCGATTTTTGTTTGTCTTCATCATGATGGGTTTGATGACATTGCAACGGGATCATCACACATCTTATGGGATAAATCCAAGATTATTGCACCACGAGTTGCAACCTAGAAGCTACGGCTGCAGTCACTAACAATATTGTTACGCGAGTGTTTGAATTGTGCAGTTGGTGCAGCTACAGGTTTATATTACCAAGGGATTTGGGGCAGGAAGTTGTCAACGGCGGCTTAGTTTAGTTAGATTTCGTTTGAATTTCGACACAAACGAAATGAGTCAAATCGTAAGCGTGGTAGTTTCATACGGTACATTGGTAATATTTCAAACTAACGTAGTCTAGGTTTGTTTAATCCTTAACTAAAATCTGTTCTTAAGTCTTCATTGTATTGAAAAAAACGTTGACTGTTGAGGTTTGAAAACTTATTAATTTTGAATAACAAAATGTGAACTGTTTAGTACAATGTTAAATCAAGGAAAGCTATTAATTTGTTTTGTTATTTAGTCATTTTTATTTCATGAATTTCAACTCTGTTAATCAACGTTACTGTAGACAGATTGTAGGTCCTAGGTAAGGTAACACTTTTTTTTTTGATTAAAATTAAAATTGAAATAAGCGATTCAGATTTCCGAATATTACTTAGATACTCTTTATCAATTTATGAGTTTTCAAGTTTAGACTTAACAAAACATTGAATTCTTAATTTCTTAGACTCTTATGGGATGGTGAAAAATAAAAAACACGGAATTGAGTGGATCCAAAATTAAAAACTTTGAATTTGAAACCATTTCATCCGTCATGAAATTATTATTAACCGCACTGTTTAAACCTCGTGTGCCCAACTCTGCTTTTAGGCGAGATTGACTAAAATCAACATAAAATTAAGGTCAAACTTAATTTTTGCTTAATTTTCACGCAGAATGTCCCAAAATATGTTAATCTAACAATCCATACTAATGAAAACTGTTCGACAGGCAATTGTCAAAAGCAACAACTAAGAAAAGGTTGAAAACAGGAGACAACTATTTAATAGCATCAGAAATCCTTGGCCTATGTTTTACAATCTAAAGATAATATGAAAAAAAATTTTTTTGAAAGCAAACAATGTTTAAACTTAGGTGAAACAGATGAGTCTATAGGACGGATTGGGAAACAACGACAACAATTCAAAAAGTATGTTTATTATTTCATGTAAGTTGAAATATCTCAGCTCTTTGTGCCACAATTTTAACAAAAATTCTTAAAATAAAGCTAAATAGAGTACATGGCCGTAGGAATGGGAAGGGGGGGGGGGAGGGAAGTTTAACCCCGACCCTCTATGAGGATCCAGAAAAGCAAGCGATGTATTCTACTCCATACTAAAAATTTAAAATTCTTATTCAAATTTTGATTATTGAACCTCGAAAACTAATCCCTAAAAATTTTCTTGCTAGTTAGAGAAATTTGTTTCAGAACATTAAATTTTAAATGGGATTATTCTCATTCCAGAGGTTCTGGTTCCCTATTATTGAAATATTAATTGCATTTCTATTTTCATATTTCGGATTCTGTATCTAGTCTAGGATTCTTGATTTTCGGTTCAAATCATCATTTAAAAAATATAAATGGAAAGCTGTTTTATAATCGCTCAAATTTAGTTTTGCATTTCATTCAGAATTGGATACATAATTTTCGAAACTCATATGCGTTTTAAATATTTAGATAATAATCTTACAAATATAAAAAAACCATCTTGGGTTTCGTTTGATTTTTATTCGGAGTTATTAAACTCAATTCTTGAAAATTATTTCTTTTGCAAAATACAAACAATATGAAACTTCAAAATGGCGATCCAGAATTGAAAACTAATAATCGGGTTCATTATATCTTTTATTTTATTCACATTTTATTTTAAATTGGCAAGTATAGGAAAAGTTATAAGAAAAATAAAAGACAAAGATTGAAACCCAAAACATCAGAATTTAAACTACAGGTGATTGAGAGTGTTAAAAAATTCAAATCTTGGCTTGTAATGAAAATGCTGGTTTGGAATCAAAATTCAAGAATAGTTTTTCTATGCTTAGGAAATCGCATTGAAATTCGAATACAAATCTATTATTCAAATTTCTAGTTCAGGTTCAGGATTAAGATTTAGAATGAATATTCAAAATTAAGGTTAAGATTCAGCTCATAAATGAGTTTTACAATCAAGATGAAACTATCAAGATGACTTTTTCGTTGGGGAATGTATATTGAAAGAGATCGAATACTTATAAATTGCCGAGTAGTGGCCTAGACTAAACTTTCCAGATCAAAATGGTTGTCTGTCGTTTTTGAGGTGGCGCCTTAATAGCATCTTCGAATCAAGGAGGGAAATGAAGTAACATCACCCAACACTGAATCAGCCAGATTCTATCGGAAATGATTCCATACAATCCGTTTCTTATCACCGCTGATCTAAAAAATGTTAAAAAGAACAATTTAAAAAAAGCTCTCATAAAGTATTAAAATTTCCTGCAACGATACTGCTCGATGATCGCCTTATATCCTTCCTTGAATCCTCCCCAACCGCCTCCGTAACAACCTTCTCAGCACGATCGTAATCTGCGATCTTAATCAGATGTGGAGGCCCGGTCAATATACTTAATACCATCACTCACATAAACTTCGAACGTCGCAGTGCATTAGAAGTTTATTGTAAATAGTCAAATTCAAAACAAATACTGTGGACAGGATATTTTATACCAATGCTTGATTGCTGTGATTGCATTCTAAACATGTGAGTGCGTACCCATTTTGAACATGAACTCGATCTTGCACACTACACTTGAGTTCAAATATGTTTACAGATGAGAAAGTTCAACACGTACTATGATGGTAGAGTTCAAGTGTGTTTATAAACTTCTTCACACATCGCACATGGGTTGCTCTTTGAAGACTGCTTATAATTGTAATTGTTAGTTTAATTTTAAAATTTCAAAGTTTTCAACATTTAGAATACATAACTCAGGTAAAAATTAAAATTTGAAGGTAAAATTCGAGTTTGTTTTGTCTGTGGTTGAGAAAAAAATTGTTTATTATTAAATCACCCACATGATTTTATTAATGAAATTCATTATCGAAGGAAAATATTTTCTGTTATCTTCCTGTAATACAAATAGCAGGGAATTCCATATTTTTGTGTATTGTTTAACTTTTGCAGTTGCAGTTTTTCAAAAGCCAAACTAAAGTATAGAACTTGGAATGAGTTCACAAGGATTAGATTTGAACCACGCAATTTTAATCTATTACTTGAACTTTTGAAAATTTGATTTGTTTTGACGGGTTTCAAGAAAAAAAATTTATGAACAAATCAAATAAATAAATAAGCTAGGTTCACCAGTTTATTTTAGCCACTTCTAAGATTTCTATTTGTTACTTGTTACTAGCTTTCCATTTCAAAGATTTAAACCTCAAAATTTGAGGATATATATTAAATTTTTTTTTATTGGAAAACCTGTTAATGTTAACACACTTAAAATTGAATAATCAAATAGTATAAACATTTTTATTTTTTATTATTAATTGATTCAGCAAAAAAAAAAACATAGTAAAAAATTGATCACCAAACCCCCCTCCCCCATGAGACGGTTCTTCCTACGGCCATGATAGGTTACACAATTTAATAAAAAAACAAGTAAAGTTGTTTAGCCCCTGGGGTTATGCCATACGACGTAATGAAAGCTCACGCGAGATATGCTGAATTCAGGATATTTACTTCAGCAAGAAGAAAATTTAAATAATAGACTCAATAGTGGAAAAAATTGTTGTTTCAATTTAAATTTCTAATCAAAGATAGAAAAGGTTATTTTCTGTTTTTTTTTATTTATAGCTAAGTAAGAAATTGAAATGAAAATTCAATAAAGAATATCAGTATTGGACCAATTTAAGCAACTTATTTTAAATTTCAATAGTTCCCGGCATTTGCTCTATCAAATATATGGAATTAAAAATCTGCATCAATTTTTTCCAAATTTCAACACATTGTATAAAAACGAGTAAACAATTAAATAAAATTTATATTATGAATTTTAAATTCCTTATTTGGCTTGAAACTTTGTTTCTCAAGATTGTATATGGAATGCATTTATGGTTTGTTTGTCAAATAATTATTTAAAGATATTATTTTAATTTGAGACACTGAATTGTGGTTCTGAATAAAATCTAATTTCAGGGTTCGAATTATACTCCGGAACACTTATATCCGTATATCCATAGAATTTGAATTTACTTTTTTTTTGTTTTTTATTGTGAATACCAAGTCTGAAATCTTAACGTTAGGCCCAATTGTTACGAGGGAAATATTTATCCTGCTTTCGATGAAGCCAAGCAATCAACGATGAAATAAAAATATTTTAATATCCATCTTTAATTTTATTAAGTGAAAAATTTTAGCTACTTTTCGATTTGTTGGCATATTGAAAAAAATGATTCGTAGGGAAAAATTGATCAAAGTCGTCCGATGCCTGAATCCGGCCCTGATGTCAAGTCTTGTTTGCATTAAACATAGTCTTCAATTATAGGGGAGAATGGCGATAGTTGATCCCTTTTTATTATTTTCATTTTTTTTTTTTGACAACTCGTTCAGATCGTTGTATTTTGCATTCTCTGCAAAAGTTAGTTCGATGCATGAACCCGTAAATAAACTTGAAGCGTTTTCGTGGTACTAAAAAAATTGTAATATTTTCTAAGTTAAAGGAGAATTGATCCTTTATTAAAGAAGACTTGATTCTTTGATCAGGGTACACTAAGCTTTGGCAAAAATCGTGCAAAATATATAGATAAAAGTTCCATTGATTTTTTGGCCATATTCATTTAGTTTGCATTTCACAGTCTATAAGTGTCAGACAAAATGAATTCTGAAAGTTTGTCTACTGCCCTATTTTCACTGCATACTTAAAGGCGTAATTTTCTAATTTTTAGATAAAAGCACTTTTTTGTTATTTTAATCAGGAAATTATTAATAACTTAGTGGTTAGCAATGATCAATATCCATTCAGATCATGATGCCTATAAATATGAAAATGGTCAACATGTGGTTTACAGCGAGTTAAGATTTATTTTATAGGACAATTCTTTAACATTCCATAGACAAATATCGATATCCTAAAAATCGAAGCCGCAGATTTGAGGGTTTGGAATAATATGTACTTAGGGGCCGTTCACATTCCACGTGGACAACTTAGGGGGAGGGGGGGTGTATGGAAATGTCCACGCTTGTCCACGGAGAGGGGGGTAGGGGTTTGGGTCATGTCCACGTGGACATACTTACTGTTTGAATCTTAAAATTACAAAGCTTTCCAGTTTAAGTTTAACCAATTAAAAACTACTTGAAAGCAAGTAATAAATATGATAATTAAGAAATTTAAAAACTTTTAAATTATTTTATATCAGGTAATGCTATTTCTTTTTTTTTCTAATCAGCCGTTCCAATAACAAACAGGCAAAAAGTAATGTTTTCTAACTGTCAAATGAGTTTTTGGAAAAAAGAACAATTTCAAATCTGTCCACGTGGACATCCGGGGACGGGGGTAGGGGTTTGCCAAATGTCCACGCTTGTCCACGGAGGGGGTGGGGGGTGTCAAAAATCTAATTTTTTTGTCCACGTGGTATCTGAACGGCCCCTTATCATACGTAAAATGTCTTTCTCGGTTAAAAATGACGATTTTCACGGTTTTATTATACTGGATTCTGAATGGCGTGGCGAAAACATGGCATATTAAAAAAAAATTCATTGAAAATTAATTTATTTAAAAAAACCAAGTTTTTTTTTATTTTTCTTCCCATTCTTCTCCGGAACTTTCAGGCGAGGCTTGAAAACGAAAAATCTCTGACAGAAGATCCGTCAGATGACCGCTAGAAAGGTTGTTTCGATTTTTTCCACGATTTTTTTCAAACTCTCACCCCGCTTTCGGGTCTATCATTTTTCGCACGATTTGATCGTCGTATTTTGTTTATTATATCGGTGGACAGCTTTTTTAAGACACGATATTTGACCTGTTTTTCTTTTGTTTGCTGGTCGAATAAGACAGAAAAATCGAAAGGCTCGAATTGCGCTTAATTGAAGCTCTGACTTCTCATACCGTCATGGAATGAATCATTACGATTATTCAAACTTAAGCTTACTTGAACTTCTAGAACGTTTTATTACATGCATTTTGGTTGCATAGTTGATTTGCAGCTGTTTTGAGGTCTCTCATTAAGACTTTAATAGATTTTTCACAACCCTGCCCAAAAATTTTGATCAATGAATTTATTTAAATATTGAACGCTATCTGAAACACCACTTAACAGATTGCCACAAAACTTTGCATTGCGTTATAAGGCTGTATCTCTGAAAATTTCATCAATTTTTATCCATCCAACCAGCAAAAATTAGTTCCTGTAAAATTACGCAAATGTCCTGTAACAAAAAGGAGCAGGACATTTACCGTTATTTTACAGGTCGAAAAACAAATTATGTGACACTTAATTTTCAGTGTACAACTTTTTACAGGACATTTGCTGTAATAATAAATGAATCTTCGTTAACTTTCAAGGAAAACAATTTAAAATTGAAAGTTTTGTTAATTACAGGTTGATTTATTTTAAAGGTTGCAGTTTCAGTGACACATAATAGTCAAAAAAAATTTCTGTGCATTCAAAAGTTATTCACAAATGAAAGTGTTGCAGCAATCGTTTCTGTTCGAGCGAAATATGTTTGTATCGTGTGTGGTCAAGCATCTTATGTGTGATCAAAGTAATATAAATTCAAATAAAAATCATCGATCGCAAATAATAATTTCAATTTTTTATATAATATCCGAGTCTGAATCATACGTCTCTTGGCTGATCCATGACACATTTCCCCTGATTCGTGATTTATTGGTCCTAACTCTCGATTCTATACCAATGTACAGTAAACCTGACTTTTGACCCTTCTTAGCTGAAATTACCTGTAATAAAGACATTAAAATCAAATTATTCTTGATTCTTGAATCTGATCTTTGAAATCTTGATCCTTAAATTTTCTTTTGATTTTTGACTCCTGCCTAACGGGTAAAGACACTAAAATGATTAACTTCCTCTACCTCGAGTGTGTTTTCAAACAAACCTAGATGTTTTCACAATCAGTGTAAATACAATGTGTTCAAAGCTCGGAAGAATCTTATCAATCTGCAGTCTAAACAAAATGGACGTATTGCATAATTCACGTTTTCCTAATCAGAAAATTGACAAACTACGACAAGTAGGGCAACCATTCCAGTCATGCTCATATTGCTGAACGCTCAACTCTTGCTATGCGCGGAGAAGCACTTTGAGCATCTCCAGCATGATACCGACAGGCTGGAAAACGGCGATGCTACAGTAATTTTCATGATTTTGTTCTTACAGCTCGCAGTGCAGCGGTGGGAAGTGCGAACCGTTTGAAGAGCCCTGTCAGCCGTAGCCCATCTGAATGTGACCTGGAAGCTGGCGAAGGCACTCCACTACTGGTGAAGGTAGCGAAGGTTGACAACGGAGGACAGCAGCAGAATTATGCGAATCAGACTATTCGTCTTCAAACGACGGCCATTTTGGCTATCCTAGCCCTAGTTCTGTGCCTGTTGCTTGGGATCGTTATAGCCGTGTATCTGATGGTGTTGCAGAGTAAGTAGGGATCGTAACAAAACTCTGAGCTATGTTTGACAAATTCCATATTTCAGTCCCAAGACCATGGCCGGTGTCGCATCCCTTCTACATGGTCGAGAAAAATGGTTGGATGTCGGGACAGCAATCGCCAGTTACAGGACTTCCTTCGGCGAAACTTGGTATGCAAGCCCTGGTGAAGTCCGCCATCCGAAATGTGATCGTCGTTCAAACGGGAAGTGAACCGTGCTACGGACAGGCCGATTGCGTCGAATACGTTCGTCAGGTACACAACGAAGCTGTAACTCAAAACGGAACGCATATCCCGTTTAACTTCCTGATCGGTGGCGACGGCAAAACCTATGAAGGTCGAGGTTGGGAAGGTCAGCATGGCTTTACCGATTTACCCGGGAAGAATGATACCATCGTCGTTGGATTGATTGGTTAGTATCGGAGCACCGTATTCAGCTTTGTCCAACTAATTTTGGGAATCACTTTCTTATAGGAACCTATGAGGGTCGACGACCGGAAACGATCGTTCTGGACGAAGTCAAGGCACTGCTGACGGAATCGATCCGACGCTTTTCGCTGTCGCCTAACTATGATCTCTATGGGGTGACAAACCGTTTCGTCTCACAGGAGGGTCGCTGGACGGAGCTATACAAGGAACTGAGACACTGGAAGCACTGGAAAGGATTTGTTATAGGGTGACGGAAAAAGAAGGAGTTTGACGATATTTTAATTTATTTCAAGTTTTTATAATAATTAAAAAAAACAACAACAACAAAAAGGAAACGAAGAAAACGAATCAAGTATTACCTAGCAAAATTTATAAAATAAACGAATTGTTTATTTTTCCGATTATTCTTTTTTTTGTAATTTTGTCTCGGGTAACAGAAAAACTGTGGAATGATTATGTCACAAGATACAAGGCCTAAATTCTTTTTGCGTATAAAACAAAATAGTAATCAACATTACTAAACCTGCGAACAAAATTTAGTTAGGGTTTAGTGGTATTTCTCTTAGATAAACTAAGCTGTCAGGTGATCCCATAACATTAGTGGTATCAGAATTTGCGCATATATACTCAGGAGGGAAGTGCAAAACCCGAAAAAATCGATTGGTGATAGTTGTTTGTTGGACATTTTGTGACTGAAAAAGTAACGTGCAAGACCAGAATACAAATCCTGGTGCTTTGTTAAAACTTGGTGGCGGTACTATCCCTCAATCAAGGCGGCCAACTAGAGCTGCATCAAACTGGTGATCTAAAAAGCGGTCCTAACATCTATCATTTCATCAAGAACTTGGATGCAAACAAGTCAATGGTACTGGGGTGCTAAAACTAATACGCAAAAAAAAAACGTTTAGCTAAAGCCCTCCCCGTTGTGTTTCCGCTTCTGATAATGGTTAGGAGTTTGTCTTTGACGTTCGTATGTTTCCTTGGAGCTCTGATAACTGGCATATGCATTGTCTCCATATATGCTTTCCCAAATACGTTGCATGACGGAAGCTTCTTAAGTCGGCCTTCTTAGTTAAGAGGTCAATGACGAATGGGGTAGATGTAGCGCCCGTACGATCTTGAAACGTGTCGATGTTGGTTAGCCGGAGACTGGCTTTGATAGAAAAGCAGTCGTAATCATGTCTAGACAGTTGTCCAAGGACACATCATGGATGGCTTCGATACCTCGGGTTAGGATAGCACAGAAAAGTCTTTCCGAACAGTAGACGTTTCCGAAGTCTATAGTCAAGCTAAAACTTGATTGGGCTCAATTGGGCTCAATAGGGACCAGCACAAAACGTTTAGAGCAAGCGGAATAACTCGGTCCATGGTAACCGTATTCCAATTTCTCGGGCATCCCACTTTCGCCAGATCACGCTCCTCTTGGTCTAAACACATCTCTCGTTGCGCCCTGATCATCTGGCGCTTACCAGATTCCTAGCGAACACATGTTTTGCAAGACAGTCGACTGGCATTCTTGCAATATGTCCTACCCAGCGTATTCGTCCAGCCTTTGCCACCTTCTGGACCCTGGGTTCGCAGTGGAATAGCACGAGCTCGCGGTTCATCCTTCGCCTCCTCACTCCGTACTCAGTACGCCGCCAAATATGGTTTTTGACAATCGTCGCTTGAATACTCCGAGTATGCGCAGGTCCTCCTCGAGCAATACACGGTAATTTTTATTTATTCAGAGACTGATTTGTTTCCGTTCAGGAGTCGCATCATGTATGAAGATGAAAACAACTGAGTTTAAAACCTTCAAAATTTTGAGTTGTTTTCATCTAGTGAGTTCCAAATTCTGTGACTTAGCTAAGACGCACACTTTTTCGAGCACAAACAGATGAAAACAACTCAGAGCGGTTGAAAACAAAATTCATTGGTTTGACGGGGCGACGGGTAAAATTCTAAAATTTGTTTGATTGATTTGTTTTTATATATTTTGATCCCATTATCAGCAGCTATAACCAACGGCAGCAGGCACTAACAAACAGAGGCTACCAGCCGCCCCAGTGACTCCAGCCAAACATTCCCCATGATTCAAAAAAGTAATTAAAATAATCATTTTTATTAAGTAGGGGAGAGTGGGGTATCATGGGCCACTTTTTTTCTTTGTTTCATAACTTCTTTATGAGAAACGATTAAATTCAAAAAATAAATGGAAATGTTTTCTACATTTTTGAGGTATCATTAGCCATTTTTTGTTATTTTTTAAATACATTAATTTCTCAAGTTTTGACTGTTTTAAAAAAAGTATTTTTTTTTTATTTTGAAAAACTGTGGGGAAACGTGGGCCACCAGTTCCAAATTGACTAGATAACGTGCAAAGTTAATGAATTGAGCCAAAACTGAAATTTCATAATTTATTTAGTTATTTTAAAGCGATTTCAGATGAGGAAACTAAAAAGTGAGCTGTGTATGATCGAATAGATCCTAAAACCTGGCTCGCGAACGTTTCGGCAAAATTCCATATATAGGATTTTTGTTCGTCTCTATCGCATTAGAAAAGATGGATAAAACATTTTTCATAATTCTTCATTTGGCATAAGAAAACTTTACAAACAGTAATAACGTTTTTTAAGTTCTGGACGTGTATAAAAACACCAAAATATAAGTGGCCCACGTTTCCCCACAAGCAATGATTTGGAAATTGGTTGCGTTTGTGTGACCTATTTATGTTTCATCAAAAATTCCTTTTCCACGTGAAAGAACATGACAAAACCAAGATCATAAGCGTATGAGCATATTTTTGTTATGTACTTGAGGTCTCGCACGGATGCAATTTTGCGGGTGCTTGTTTAATTATGTAAGTGCATTTTTCTAGGGTAGTTTCATAAAAGAAGCATATGATACGTGCATTAGTCAACAACATATAGAAAAACATGACTACGCAAAGCGACGATGATGACAGTTGGATTGGGATTTTTATCTCAACACACAGCTGAGATATTTGAGGTGGCCCACGTTTCCCCATGGCCCAAGTTACCCCACTCTCCCCTACGAATAGTTTAAATCCGTTTTTTTTATTTCAGCAACACCATGGTGTGCCGTGTGCGGATGCCACTTCAAGATCCATCCCCCCGAACTGAAAACCCCGAAGAAGAGTCAGCAGCCGACACGTTAATGCTTTGAGTTCATCATCTACGTTGCAAAAACGCTCGGAAACCAGATCGATGGATCCGTCGAAAGAGGACGACCAATTTCTAAAAGACGCGGGCAGCTTAGATAAACAACTTTGTTTGCCGGGTACTGATTGCAGGAGACAAAAAATTGCAACCAACAGATAAAATTGTAAATGTAGGAAGGTTATATAATTTAGGAAAATAAATGGTGCTCATCCCGCAAATGACTCGGTTTGATATTGAAATCGAAAATTAGATTTATTTCTGCTCGAAAATTCCATAAAATTCTGAGTAGTTTTCGTTCAGACCATTCAAACGGCATCTATGCGTGCCCGAATGAAAACAACTCAAAATGCGCGAAAACCACCATTATTCAAATCTGAATTGTACCGCTCTAATCAAAATTTGAGTTTTCCCAGTTTTGGCGAATTTTGAATTGTTTTCCTTCAAATCTGAGTCAAGGTGAATTAGAGTGTAGGACAACCGATCTAATGAGCGTCAGGTACAGGTTACACTTCGTGCGAGGGCTAAGTCTTCTCGACCGCAGTTGCTAGTGGAGTTTATTTGTTTATTTAATCAACATACCAATTATCTATAGGTCCAAATGATGACTTAAAATTAGAAATTAAATTACACAAAATTTACATCTAACAAACGATTTCTCTATATACTTATAACTTTTCTTCGGAAAACATTCCTCGAAACGTCGAAGTCGAAGAGCCCGGAAAAGCGGTTGAACGTTTTCATAACACTGATGAAAGCATTATTGGCTCCGTAGTTGTTCAATCGAATTGGAACATGCAGTTGAAGGTCCTGGTTTCCCAGTCCATAGCTTCCAGTAGCGTAAGACAATCGATTCGCGATGTCAGTAGATCGGCGTCGAAAGAGGCTCGTGTTGCATTTTTTCGGGCTTGAAGAGTATCAGTGTCTATGAGACGACATCGATGTTCGTAGCTTGGCACGTGAAACTAGTCTTGCCAGTTTAGGTGTCTGAGGGCATAATGTGAGAAGCGCCGCTGGATAGCCTCGAACCTCTCGGTACCGTTCTGGTAGTAGGGACACCAGACAGCTGATGAATATTCGGGAAGGATCGACCTGTGCTGCAATACAGGTTCTTCAGGAAGTACACGTTCTTGAAATCTTTCGGCACTCGAAATAAAAATCCAAGGCTTCTACTTAGAACCTTTATCGACGACGTAGTTCGTATGTGTTTTGAGCTCCAGCTTACGCTCAGTTCATTGATGTGGTCCACACAATGGACTCATCTGCTCAGAAGTACTCCACGCAAAAATTCGATACGTTTTGAGACCCAGACCTCGATCTTGTCAGCCACCGTAAGCTGCCCTCGTCCAAAGTGGAGCTCCGGAAATTCTGTCAGCTTCTAGAAAGAAATATTCTTTGAGTTAGATCGTTTACTAAAAAATATGCATGCAATCAAAGTACTTACCACCATCTCCGCAGATGAGCAATTGCCTCCCGACTTTTCATGACCGCCACAAAATCCTAAACTCGTCCGGATTCACTGCTTAAAACAAATTACAACCTTCCAAACCAACCGCGAAAAAATCGTCCGAAGAAAAAAAAATGGTGCGCAAATGTTTGCTTCTACACGCTAAATGGTAAATGTGTGAAAAAAGGAAAAGTTCAACAAAGTTAAGATTTAAAGTTTACCATGAAGTCAGAGGTGCAAAGAGATCCCTACATGTAGCATGCAGCGCACGACTTTTAGCCGATTCTAACAGACCGACGTCAGCCACGAAAGAATCGTCTTGCAAAGTTGCAGACTGATTCTTTCTCCCTTATGTGCAGAGCGTCGAACGTGTCTGCAAGTAAAAGTCAACCGCGCGGTAAAATCCTTTGACTGCACGTTCCGAAAATTTCAAACGATTCTCCGAAGTTAGGATCACTTGCAAACTTGCAAGCCCGAAGGTAAAATCCCTTGAGCCGAACAGAAAGAATCACTTCCGAAGATAGCTACAGTCTGCAAGTTGCTTGCATGCAGCGCGATGATGCGATGAAGGACGTTTGCAAACTTGCAAGTTACAGATAGAACCGTAGAACCGTTCTTATGCGGTTCGATTTGTTCCACTGCACCCCAACCCAACCTAAAACCGAACCGAATCCATGGCATGGAGGAAGAAAGTGATAGGCCGAGGTGCCGTCGACTATCCATTCAGTTCAGTTGCCGTTCAGCCAGCGAAGCGGCATGCCGTACGACAAGAGCAAGGCCATGTTGAAGTTGTTGTTGTTGGTGCCTTCGTGTTCGTTTCGTTTTCTTCTAAGGTCGAATTCACAGTGAGCGCGAAGCGAAGTGCGAAGCGAATTTCTAATTCGCGCAGAAAACCGCTTCTCATTGAAACACGTTGAAAAAAACATCGACCGGCCACAGTGCAAGCGAATTTTCTCGCGAAGAGCCGGGCTCGATCGCGCGAATTCATCCAGTTCATCCGGACATACACTGAAAATATTCTCTGGGATATTTCTTTTCGCAAATGATAATTATTAAAAAATCATTTTCAAAAGTTTATTTATTTAATTATCATTGCCGTTTCTGTGTTGGTTATGAAAAATGCACGGTTTTTAGCGTGAATTTTCACAAATAACGCGGTGTCAGTCTTTTTCAATTGAAACAAAATCTAACTGGCAATAAACGACCGGTGCCACAATATGTGTATAGGGTGAAGGGGCTGAACGGATAGAAGTTAGAATTCGTTGTCCGATGCCATCTTGAAATCCAATATGTCCCCTTCCATTCAACTTTAAAATGCCGGAAGTGACTGAAAAGCACACGAAACTCCCACATCTGGGTATTGGATGAAAGGGCTCAATAAGTAGAAGTCGAATTTGGCTGTTCGACGCCATCTTGAAATCAAAGATGACGGTTTCCGCTTAATTCAAAGGGCAGTAAATAACTGAAAATCGCATGAACCATCCACAATATAGGTAATTAGTAAAAGGGCTCAAAAAGTTGATGAAAAATGATTGACAAAATTTTTGAGAAAACTGCAGAAAAGCACTGAAAGAAATTAACAAAAATATGACAATGTGTTGAAAAATAAAGTAATGATGACAAAAATATAACAAAACTGCGTGGCAAAAATATAAATAACTATTACTAAAATTTGAAAAATGACAAAAATTTGAAAGAACTATGACAAAAATATGACAAACAAAATAATGACAAATGACAAAACTTTGAATAAAACACGACAAATGTGCTGAAAAAATTATACCGAAAAATATGACAAATTTTGACAACTAATTTACAAAAACGACAGAGTAATAAATAAATTTACAATAAAATCACAAAACTGACACATATATAAAACTATAAAAAAAACATATTTCAAAGGTGGTAAAAATATGGCAAAAATTTGTCATTAAAATGAAAAAAATAAGACAAATGGACTAGAATACGACGAAGTTCTGAAAAAAATATGATAAAAGTCTGACAAAATTATGAAGAATGAAATAAAAAGATAACAAAATACTTTTAAATACATGTAAAAAAAATTACAAAATGATGACAAATACATAATACAAATAAATATATTTGTCATTTATATTTCATTTGTCATATTTTCCATAATGTTGTCAAATATTTGTCAAAGTTTTTATTTCGTGTTTTGTTATCATTGTAATTTTTTTGTTATTTAGTTTAGTCAATTTTAATTAATTTTGTCAGATTTTTTTAATATTTTGGTCATGGCTTTGCCATTTTAATGTCAAATTTATCAAAATTTTGGTATATTTTTCTAATATTTTTATCACCTTTGCCATATTTTTCTCAAAGTTTTGTCAGCGTTTCGTAATTTGTGTTGTCATAATATTGTAAAATATCTTTTCATAATTTTATATTTTTGTCATAGTTTTGGTAGATTTGTTTTCATGCGATTTTCAGTCATTTGAAATATTTTAAAGTTGAGCGGAAGCCGCCGAATTGGATTTTAAGATGGTGTTTCATAGCGTCAGACTGCAAAATTCGACTTCTACTAATTGATTCCTTTCACCTAATACCACAATTATGGGTGTTTTATGCGATTTCAGGAGTTTTTTTTGTCATTTTCGCCATCTTGGTTTTTCGGAATTAATGCGGAATTAAAGCGGTTTTTTTGCGCGGCACGTATTCCCCGTTCACAGTTTTTATTCTGCAAATAAATTTGCAAAGATTTTTTCGCGTGTGAATAATTTTTGCAAAACACAGAAGGTTTTTTTCAGTGTTGAACCGCTTCGCAATTCGCGAGCACTGTGGCCGGCCTTCAAAAACGAACTTGCGAAATTCATCCGGAGAATGAATATTTCGCTTCGCAGTTCGCTTCGCGCTCACTGTGTTCGTACCCTAAGGTCGAATTCACAGTGAGCGCGAAGCGCAGTGCGAAGTGAATTTCTAATTCGCGCGAAAAACCGCTTCTCATTGAAACACGTTGAAAAAAACATCGACCGGCCACAGTGCAAGCGAATTTTCTCGCGAAGAGCCGGCTCGATCGCGCGAATTCATCCAGTTCATCCGGACATACACTGAAGATATTCTCTGGGATATTTTTTATCGCAAATGATAATTATAAAAAAATCTTTTTCAAAAGTTTATTTATTTAAATATTATTGCCGTTTCTGTGTTGGTTATGAAAAATGCACGGTTTTTTAGCGTGGATTTTCACAAATAACGCGGTGTCAGTCTTTTTCAATTGAAACAGAATCTAACTGGCAATAAACGACCGGTGCCACAATATGTGTATAGGGCGAAGGGGCTGAACGGATAGAAGTTGGAATTCGTTGTCCGATGCCATCTTCAAATCCAATATGTCCCCTTCTATTCAACTTTAAAATGCTGGAAGTGACTGAAAAGCATGAAACTCCCACATCTGGGTATTCGATGAAGGGGCTCAATAAGTAGAAGTCGAATTTGGCTGTTCGACGCCATCTTGAAATCAAAGATGGCGGTTTCTGCTTAATTCAAAGGGCAGTAAATAACTGAAAATCGCATGAATCATCCATAATACAGGTAAATAGTAAAAGGGCTCAAAAAGTAGATGAAAAATGATTGACAAAAATTTAACAAAAATTTTGAGAAAACTGCAGAAAAGCACTGAAAGAAATTAACAAAAATATGACAAGTGTTAAAAAATAAAGTAATAATGACAAAAATATAACAAAACTGTGAAAAAAATATGAATAACTATTACTAAAATTTGACAAAGGACAAAAATTTGAAAGCACTATGACAAAAATATGACAAGCAAAATAATGACAAAACTTTGAATAAAACACGATCAATGTGCTGAAAAAAATTATACCGAAAAATATAACAAATATTACAAAATTAGACAAAAATATGAGAAAAATGTCACATAAATGGCAAAACTATGACAAATGTTTTGACAAAATATGACAAAATTATAATCAAAATTAGACAATAAAATGACCTGTCAGAACATATATATATATATAGATTAGTGAACCTTCATATAAAAGAAGCGACATCTGATCCCTCTTAAAATAAAATATGTGGCAACATCGCCGAAATCTTGGACAACAAAATCCCCAGCACTGTTTTCTGGCTCAATGTTCAAGCTCTGAAGTGAACGCTCCTTTAATCCAACAAAACAACATTGAACTCGATGCCCGAAGGATCGCGATAAACGGTATGAATGACTTGAATTTTGTTAATAATCAGTTAGTTTTTTAACAAGGAACTAGATTCACCAAAGCATTGAAAAAAATTGCTCCTAATCATAAATTCATATGACCAGCTTAAAAATTATCTGTTTAAACTATAACAACAATCATAATACCTTCCTTGGTTGAGTTTTCAATAAGAAAGGTAAAAGTTCTGCGACAAAATGCTCGGATCGATTGGAATCGATTTTGACAGTTCTTTTGCTCGATTGGAATTTTGTGTTTCAGATGTCACTTCTCTTATATACAGGTTCACTAATATAGATAAATATTTGACAACTAATTCACAAAAATGACAATGTTAAAAAAAAAATTAACAATAAAATCACAAAACTGACACATATATAAAACTATTAAAAAAAAATATTTCAAAGATGGTAAAAATATGTCAAAAATTTGACATTAAATTGAAAAAAAATAAGACAAATGGGCTAGAATATGACAAAGTTCTGAAAAAAATATGACAAAAATTTGACAAAATAATGACAAAAATCTGACAAAATTATAAAGAATGAGATAAAAAGATAACAAAATACTTTTAAATACATGTTAAAAAAATTACAAAATGATGACAAATACGACAGTAAAATAACAAAAGTTTAACAAAAAATGACAAAAATCCTAAAATATAATGAAGAATGTGTTACAAATATATGGCAAATATGAAGAAAAAATGACAAAATATGACAAAGACAAATCTATGGGCTTGCGATATGTGTTGCTCAGTTGGCGAGTTCAAATACAAGAGTAAACATCCAACACGGTTGTACCGAGTAAGACTTTCAGTATGAAGAGAACATGTTATTATATTTGTCATATTTATATTTCATTTGTTATATTTTCAATAATGTTGTCAAATATTTGTCAAAGTTTTTATTTCGTGTTTTGTTATTATTGTATTTTTTTTTTGTCATTAAGATTAGTCAATTTAATTAATTTTTGACACATTTTTTTTAATATTTTGGTCATGGCTTTGCCATTTTAATGTCAAATTTATCAAAGTTTTGGTATATTTTTCTAATATTTTTACCACCTTTGCCATATTTTTCAGTTTTGTCAGCGTTTCGTAATTTTTGTTGTCATAATATTGTAAAATATCTTTTCATAATTTTGTTATATTTTTGTCATAGTTTTGGTAGATTTGTTTTCATGCGATTTGCAGTCATTTGAAATATTTTAAAGTTGAGCGGAAGCCGCCGAATTGGATTTTAAGATGGCGTTTCATAGCGTCAGACTGCAAAATTCGACTTCTATTAGTTGATTCATTGCACCTAGTACCCACATTATGGGTGTTTTATGCGATTTCAGCAGTGGTTTTTGCCATTTTCGCCATCTTGGTTTTTCGGAATTAACGCGGAATTAACGCGGTTTTTTTTTTGCGCGGTACGTATTCGTCGCTCACAGTTTTTATTCTGCAAATAATATTTTTCACGTGTTAAAAATTTTTGGAAAACACAGAAGGTTTTTTTCAGTGTTGAACCGCTTCGCAATTCGCGTGCACTGTGGCCGGCCTTCAAAAACGAACTTGCGAAATTCATCCGGTGAATGAATATTTCGCTTCGCAGTTCGCTTCGCGCTCACTGTGTTCGTACCCTAAGGTCGAATTCACAGTGAGCGCGAAGCGAAGTGCGAAGCGAATTTCTAATTCGCGCGAAAAACCGCTTCTCATTGAAACACGTTGAAAAAAACATCGACCGGCCACAGTGCAAGCGAATTCTTGTGCGAAGACCCGGCTCGATCGCGTGAATTCATCCTGTTCATCCGGACATACACTGAAAATATTCTCTCGGATATTTTGTATCGCAAATGATTATTTATCAAAAAATCTTTTTCAAATGTTTATTTATTTCATTATCATTGCCGTTTCTGTGTTGGTTATGAAAAATGCACGGTTTTTTAGCGTGGATTTTCACAAATAACGCGGTGTCAGTCTTTTTCAATTGAAACAAAATCTGATGTTTTGATGTTTTAAACTGGCAATAAACGACCGGTGCCACAATATGTGTATAGGGCGAAGGGGCTGAACGGATAGAAGTTGGAATTCGTTGTCCGACGCCATCTTGAAATCCAATATGTCCCCTTCTATTCAACTTTAAAATGCTGGAAGTGACTGAAAAGCATGAAACTCCCACATCTGGGTATTCGATGAAAGGGCTCAATAAGTAGAAGTCGAATTTGGCTGTTCGACGCCATCTTGAAATCAAAGATGGCGGTTTCCGCTTAATTCAAAGGGCAGTAAATAACTGAAAATCGCATGAATCATCCACAGTATAGGTAATTAGTAAAAGGGCTCAAAAAGTAGATGAAAAATGATTGACAAAAATTTAACAAAAATTTTGAGAAAACTGCAGAAAAGCACTGAAAGAAATTAACAAAAATATGACAAGTGTTAAAAAATAAAGTAATAATTACCAAAATATAACAAAACTGTGGTAAAAATATAAAAAACTATTACTACAATTTGACAAAGGACAAAAATTTGAAAGCACTATGTCAAAAATATGACAAACAAAATAATGACAAATGACAAAACTTTGAATAAAACACGACTAATGTGCTGAAAAAATTATACCGAAAAATATAACAAATATTACAAAATTAGACCAAAATATGAGGAAAATTTCACATAAAAAGCAAAACTATGACAAATGTGAAAAAATATGACAAAATTATAATCAAAATTTGACAATAAAATGACCTGACAGAACTAATATATGGATAAATATTTGACAACTAATTTACAAAAATGACAAAGTAATAAAGAAAATTAACAATAAAATAACAAAACTGACACATATATAAAACTATAAAAAAAATATTTCAAAGGTGGTAAAAATATGGCAAAAATTTTACATTAAATTGAAAAAAAAAATAAGACAAATGGGCTAGAATATGACAAAGTTCTCAAAAAAATATGACAAAAATTTGACAAAATAATGACAAAAATCTGACAAAATTATAAAGAATGAAATAAAAAGATAACAAAATACTTTTAAATACATGTAAAAAAATTACAAAATGATGACAATTACGACAGTAAAATAACAAAAGTTTATCAAAAAATGACAAAAATCCTAAAATATAATGAAGAATGTGTTACAAATATATGGCAAATATGAAGAAAAAATGACAAAATATGACAAAGACAAATCTATGGGCTTGCGATATGTGTAGCTCAGTTGGCGAGTTCAAATACAAGAGTAATCATCGAACACGGTTGTACCGGGTAAGACTTTCAGTATGAAGAGAAGATGTTATTATATTTGTCATATTTATATTTTATTTGTTATATTTTCAATAATGTTGTCAAATATTTGTCAAAGTTTTTATTTCGTGTTTTGTTAATATTGTAATTTTTTTGTTATTTAGTTTAGTCAATTTAATTAATTTTTGACACATTTTTTTTAATATTTTGTTCATGGCTTTGCATTTTAAAGTCAAATTTATCAAAGTTTTGGTATATTTTTCTAATATTTTTATCACCTTTGCCATATTTTTCACAAAGTTTTGTCAGCGTTTCGTAATTTTTGTTGTCATAATATTGTAAAATATCTTTTCATAATTTTGTTATATTTGTGTCATAGTTTTGGTAGATTTGTTTTCATGCGATTTGCAGTAATTTGAAATATTTTAAAGTTGAACGGAAGCCGCCGAATTGGATTTTAAGATGGCGTTTCATAGCGTCAGACTGCAAAATTCGACTTCTACTAGTTGATTCCTTTCACCTAATACCCACATTATGGGTGTTTTATGCGATTTCAGCAGTTTTTTTGCCATTTTCGCCATCTTGGTTTTTCGGAATTAACGCGGTTTTTTTTGCGCGGTACGTATTCCCCGCTCACAGTTTTTATTCTGCAAATAAATTTGCAAAGATTTTTTCACGTGTGAATGATTATTGCAAAACACAGAAGGTTTTTTTCAGTGTTGAACCACTTCGCAATTCGCGTGCACTGTGGCCGGCCTTCAAAAACGAACTTGCGAAATTCATCCGGTGAATGAATATTTCGCTTCGCAGTTCGCTTCGCGCTCACTGTGTTCGTACCCTAAGACGGATTCGAAAGGAAGTGGTGCCCAAATTTTATTTGAGTTTTCAATTATCATACCAGGGTGATTGATATAAATCATCAAAGCAAATACAAGCAAATTTGTTTTGATTATAACTTTGTCAGGCTGGTAAACGGTGGATAATGTGCAACACGAGACCCCATAGTGGTCATATCACCTCTTATTCACAACTCCTATCTCTACCTCCCCGCGGTGCCGGCTGGGGTGCGAGTAACCTAAGCGGAGATCGGGTACCCAACCCCGGTGGATGCTTTGGTCGCATGCAGACTGAGAAGGTGGCCGCACGCGTCTGTTCCCCAGGTCAGGGGCGGCGTGCAACAACAACCGAGCGTCTGTTCTCCAGGTCAGGGGCGGCTCAAACAGCGTCTGTCTTGCAGCAAGCGGCTGAATTTATGAAATGCGGCTCCCGCCAGCTAAGTCCAAGATGGCAGCCCCATCGCGGGATAGGGACTTTAGGCTAACAACCTACTGCTCCTGAAATCTTTTATTGTTACAGAAACTGAGAGAAGAAATAACCGAATTGGAACTTTGGCAACGACTTTTAGCATGAAAACACGGACTAGAATTGGAACTTGGAATGTTTTGACCCTTGCCCAGTCAGGAAAGCTGGCTCAACTTGCTAGAGAAGCTAGCCGCCTCAAGCTACAGATATTGGGACTGAGCGAAGTCCGTTGGCCTAACACTGGAGAACACAAGACACAGTCCGGGCAAGTACTGCTTTACTCTGGCATACGAGGAGAACATGCTACTCGTGAACGAGGAGTTGGTTTCCTGTTAAGCCCGCAGGCCCATGCGGCCCTTATAATATGGGAACCGATAAACGAAAGAATAATCGTAGCCAGATTCAGAACACGGGTTAGAAACCTTACAATGGTCCAGTGTTATGCGCCAACTGACGTTGCCGATTTGCAGGAGAAAGAGCAGTTTTACAGTCAATTGAACAGCGTGGTTGAGAGAATTCCGAAGGGTGACATTCAAATCCACTTAGGCGACTTCAACGCAAAGATTGGCTCCGATAATCAGGACTTTGAGCGCATCATGGGGCGCCATGGCCTAGGACAGATGAGCGAAAACGGAGAGCTGTTTGTAGAATTTTGTGGCAACAACAACATGGTGATCGGTGGATCGCTCTTCCCCCATCGACCAGCACATAAGGTCACTTGGGTATCCCGAGATGGCCGAACAGAAAATCAAATTGACCACATCTGCATCAGCCGAAAATGGAGAAGGAGCCTTCTTGATGTCCGCAACAAACGAAGCGCAGACATTGCATCTGACCATCACCTCGTCCTTGGCGAGATACGACTGAGAGTTGCGCGTGTCCAACGGCGCGAGGAGAAAGTCGGGTGTCGATACGACGTCCGCCGGTTGGAGAATCCAGAGGTGAAAAGGGCATACGTTGAACAGCTAGAATCCCGAGCCTCGGAGCTGCCGACAGACGGAACAGTCGAAGAACAGTGGTGTGGAATCAAGAATGCCTTTATCACGACGAGCCATGGTACTCTCGGTAAAGTTTGTGGAAGACGAAGTGAATGGATGTCGGATGAAACCTGGAGGATGATCGATGATCGGAGAAAGGCGAAAGTCGGAATTGAGCAGGCATGTACCGGGTCAGCCAAAGCAGCCGCCCGCTTACGATATGCGGAGCTGGAAAAGGCAGTTAAACGAGCTTGTAGACGAGACAAGAGAGCCTGGACAAACTCCCTAGCCGAAGAGGGAGAAAGAGCCGCCGCCATTGGAGATATCCGATTATTATATGATATTTCTCGCCGCCTTAGTGGTGCAAGGACTAATGCAAGAATGCCGCTGAAAAACCGAGCAGGTCAGCTGCTGACAGATCGAACAGATCAGCTCAAGCGTTGGACTGAGCATTTTGATCAACTTTTTCGAGTTACAAATAGCAATGGCCAACAGAACCCGCAGCTCGAGGCGCCCACAGTAAGTCCCATTAATGGCGTCAACTCGGAAGCGCCCTCGCTGGCTGAAATAGAAGCGGCAATCAAGGACATGAAATCCAACAAAGCGCCTGGAATCGATTGCATTCCTGCTGAAATGCTCAAAGCCGACCCTGCCTTGTCAGCACAAATGTTGCACCGTCTATTCGCTGACATTTGGGATACTGCAACATTCCCGGCCGACTGGATGCAGGGTATCCTCGTAAAGGTCCCAAAGAAAGGAGACCTAACAGAGTGCGGTAACTGGCGTGGCATAACTTTGATCTGTTCAACCCTCAAAGTACTCTGCAAAGTGATCCTGAACAGGATCCAGGAGAAAATCGACGCTACACTCCGACGGCAACAAGCTGGATTCCGATCCGGACGATCATGTGTGGACCACATCACAACGCTACGAATAATACTGGAACAAATCAACGAATTCCAGGACTCTCTTCTGCTGGTGTTCGTTGATTTCGAAAAAGCATTTGACCGACTGAACCACGAAAACATCTGGGCTGCTCTTAGACGACGAGGGGTCCCAGAGAAACTAGTCCATCTCATCGAAGCACAGTACGAGGCATTTTCGTGCAAGGTCTTGCACGACGGTGTCTTGTCCGAACCAATCCCGGTAACTGCTGGAGTGAGACAAGGATGTATTTTGTCACCGCTGCTTTTTCTCATCGTAATGGATGAGATCTTGACTGGATCGATTGACTGTAGACCAAACCGAGGATTGCCGTGGAATCCCTCAACCATGGAGCAAAAACACAACACAACAAGACATGCAGAGCAAACTCGACGACCTCACCGAAAGCTCCAAGGCAGCAGGTCTCAAAATCAGTGTCGGAAAGACCAAGTCGATGGAAATCAATACAGAAAATCGTTCCAATTTCGTGGTAGCTGGACAACAGGTTGAGACAGTGGAGTGCTTCCAGTATCTTGGTAGCCAGATTACGCCTGATGGTGGGACCAAAAAGGACATCGAGACCCGGATCAGAAAAGCCCGATTTGCGTTTGCGAGTCTCCGAAACATCTGGCGGTCACGCCAGATCTCTCTACGAACTAAGATCCGAATCTTCAACTCAAACGTCAAATCCGTATTGCTGTACGGGTGTGAAACTTGGTGCACATATGCGGTGACGACGCGAAAACTGCAAGTTTTTGTGAATCGCTGCCTGCGGAACATCATCCGCGCTTGGTGGCCTGGCAACTGGATCTCAAACGATGAACTTCATCGCCGGTGTCATCAAAAGGCGCTAGAAATCCAGATTCGTGAACGTAAGTGGAGATGGATTGGGCACACGCTGCGAAGAGATGAAAACGAGATTTGCAGAGAGGCGCTTGACTGGAATCCAGATGGGCATCGAAGAAGAGGCAGGCCCAAAAGCTCGTGGCGGCGAAGTCTAGCCGCTGAAATCCGCACAGTTGACGAGAACCTCGGCTGGCAGCAAGTGAAGACGCTGGCTCCGGATCGCCAGCAGTGGAGATCTTTTATCTCAGCCCTATGCGCCGGTCAATCGGCGCTGGACCCTTAGATAGATAGATAGATAGATAACTTTGTCATTTTACAAGTTATTTATGAACACAAAGTTGTTAATTAAAACTGATCCAAACTCTGTTGGAAAATCATCTATATTGTTTTATAACAGAGCTGCCTTAAAATTCCTTAAAGTTTCGTTCCGAAAATTTCAATCGATTCTCCAAAGGCAGGATCACTTGATTAGTAGGATCACAGATTAAATTGTTTACAGATCGGTACAAAACTCAATAGAAATTCAGTGCTTGCTCGTCGTCATTCCAACCTTGAACTCAAAAACTTCACACTCTGTTGATTCAAGTCTTCTGTCAAAGTTTTATAACTGTGCTTTGATAAATCAATCACTGACTATATATTATTTTTTACTTCTTTGCTGAAGACTGTAAAGCGTTTTAAGTTATACTTTGAAAAATATCTATAATTCATTTTGGTATAAAATTTCATCAGAATTTCGTCTCAACAGAAGGAAGAAAAAATGTCTTTTACTTCAAAGCCAAAATTACTTGCAGTCTTCGTAGAAACTTTAATTTTAAAAATCTTACTCAACGGTTGCTATTTATCTCAGATATTACGAAACTGCTTATAAAATGCTGGACGTTTCACGGTTAAACTAACGAGCCTATAGTAAACAAAGAGACGAAATGTCACGATTGGAATTTTTTATTTCCTGTCAGTGTCATTCCTATCGAGCAAAACCAAGCAGTCTTGAAGGCAGACCTACAGCAGGGTTGCAAGCTCATTATTTCAAAAGGGATCAGATTGCGCCTCTTTGTTTACTATTATTTCTTTAGGTTAAACATATCACGCTTTCGCCCATCAATCAGTCAATTGCATAATCTTCAAAATAATAAGTATGGAAACTAAATAAATTATTGATTTATGTTTCAAAGTCAGCAACTTATGTACTTTTTATCAAAATAAATTGACTAAAGGATTAACATGAATGAACATTTTCATACAAATCGGAATTTTTTATTCAAGTTTCTAAAACTGTTTGCGTATCTTTCGTAACGAACTTTTGAAATCTGCCACTTTTAAGTTTAACTTCGCGAGAACTACTATGAAGAATTTTTGCAAAAGGCTTTGATAAGAATCTCAAATATCAAAGTTTAAATAAAACAAGTCCAAAAAAGTAGATTTTCAAACAACTGCTGAATCACATATTTGAAAAACGCTAAATTACGTCAGTTAAACATGTGAAAGCTGGTCAATCTTTGATACGAAATATGAATAAATGGCATGAAATCAAATAACATCGCGTTTAAAGGTTGAAGTGATAGTGGGCACTTAGCTTATTTAAAAGAACTATGAATGGTAATATGTATCAACTCCATTTCATTTTACAACGGTGACCAAAAAAGGCACTTAGCTCGATCATTTTATGTTAACCTGATTTTCTTTGATTTTTATTTTCAAGCTCCTTTAATTTGTGAATGTTGGCAACCCTGCTCTCAATACTGAATCTTTATTATGTGATTCTATTTTATCAAGTGATCCTATCCACGGAGAATGGATTGAATTTTTCGGGCCGCAGCTGTGTTATAAAATAATAAAGATGATTTTCCAACATTTTTAAGATAAGCTTTTATTAACACTTTTGTATTCATAAATAACTTGTAAGATGACAAAGTTATAATCAAAACAAACTACTTTTTATTTGCTTTGATGATTTATCTTAAACACCCTAGAATGATCATTGAAAACTCAAATAAAATTTGGGCACCACTTCCTGTCGAATCCGTCTTAGAAGGAAACGAAACGAGCACGAAGGCACCAACAACAACAACAAGCCATTGATAAGCCATTGAATTTCCCTGATTTTTGAAAATATGCCTGATTTTGCCTGATTTTTGCGAATTTCATGAAAAATGGGTAGTAAGGAACTGTTGTATGCACCATAGCTGAAATGAAAAGTGAAAATGTGGCTGAATCAAAGCAATCGAAAGATTCCCGTTCATTCTTAAGGCATTTAAATGGTGTCTTTCTATTGCTTGAT
Source organism: Uranotaenia lowii (assembly GCF_029784155.1). Lineage (NCBI taxonomy): Eukaryota > Metazoa > Arthropoda > Insecta > Diptera > Culicidae > Uranotaenia > Uranotaenia lowii. The sequence continues at coordinate 110,815,675 of NC_073693.1, forward strand.
GCAGTAGAATTATTCAACCAAGCACTCTCACAACACATATTCGAGTGAAAATGTGGAGCGATGACCAAAAAAAAAAAGGTCATCACTTTGAGCGAATTTTTCGTTACTTTAACAAGCTTTAACGTAGCCTGATTTTGCCTGATTTTTAATTCGCAATTTCCCTGATTTTTGAAAAAAAATGTTGGCAACCCTGCCTTACTTCTGTAGTACGGCGGCGCGCCGAGTGTTTTGCAGACACAGCCATGTACATATTGTGTCGCCAGTCCAGCGCTGTAAAATCAGTTGAGCGACAATGGATTTTTTTCGGAGTAGGTACGTTAAACCTAACGTCGGAAGTAGTGCGCTGGAATCGTACGGCGACTCGCCATCCAGCGCACTACTTCCGACGTTAGGTTTAACTTATCTACTCCGAGAAAAATGCATTGTCGCTCAACTGATTTTACAGTTTTTCCCTGTAACGACAATATACGCTACGCACGCACGCTTCGATGGCTGAACAGCAACTGAATTGATGGTCGGTGGCGGTGGCTCTTCGGCCTATCACTTTCTTTCTCCATGGATTCGGTTCGGTCGGTCTTAGGTTAGTGGAACGAATCCAACCGCACAAGAACGAGTCCACCGTCCTGTAACTTGTAAGTTGCAACTTGCAAATTTGCAAACGTACATCGGTACATCGCATCATCGCGCTGCATGCAAGCAACTTGCAGACTGTAGCTATCTTCGGAAATGATTCTTTCTGTTCGGCTATTTTATCTTCGGGCTTGCAAGTTTGCAAGTGATCCTAACTTCGGAGAATCGTTTGAAATTTTCGTAACGTGCAGTCATCGCGCGGTTGACTTTTACTTGCAGACACGTTCGACGCTCTGCACGTAAGGGAAAAAGAATCAGTCTGCAACTTTGCAAGATGATTTTTTCGGAGCTGACGTCGGGCTGTTAGAATCGGCACTGCATGTTTCATGATGGGATCTCTTTGCACCTCTGCATGAAGTACATTGTAATGTAACAATAATAATCACAAGAAAATTATTGTGATACCGTGCTTCTGTCATTTTCGGCAACATTGAAAAAATTTGAATTGACGAAAGGTCTACACACATATTGTAGCGGCATTCAAAGAACTTACCCAAAACAATCTAAAGGAACTACTAGATACAGGCATAATTGAAAAAGTTGATTCCGGAATGGATAAAAGCTTTTGTTCCTTTCTGTTGGTTATCCCGAAAGGAAATAACGATATTCGACTGGTTGTCGACATGCGAGGTCTCAACAAGTGCATACACAGAACACCATTAAAATGCCCGCCCACTTTCGAATCAATACTGTTACAGTTACATGATGCAATATATTTTTCAACAATCGATATGAAAACGCCTTCTTTCATATTTTTTTTTCAGGGATTTTCATCCTAATTGGATGATTCATCCCGTCTTCTTTCATATAGTACTGGACGAATCGTGTCGACATTTAACAAATTTCTTCGCTAGTGATGCTCTGTATAGGTGCAGTCGTCTACCTTTTGGACTAACAAATGCCCCAGACATTTTTCAAGAGGTCATGCAAACAGTAGTATTAACTCAATGCAATGGAGTCGTAAATTATCTGGACAACATACTAGTATTTGGTAAAACAAAAGAGGAACATGATCTAAGACTGAAGCAAACGATGAATAAGCTACAAGAACATAACGTAGCAATTAACTTAGCAAAATGTGCATTTGGTCAGAAAAGTGTAAAGTTTCTTGGATTCACATTATCCTCAAAAGGCTGGAAAGTTGAGGACGAAAAAATCATCGCAATAAAGAACTTCCGTCAACCAGAATCACAGTCATAAGTCAGAAGTTTCTTAGGGCTTATCACGTTCTTGGAAAGATTTATTGCGCTAAGAGCAGATAAAACAAGACATCTACGAGAGCTAGCGAAAGCAGATAAATTTTATTGGAATCAAGAGATTGATAGTGCATTTGAGGAATTAAGAAACTGTTCATGGAATACCATAAAAACTCTTGGATAGTCCAAAATTCGTCAGAAATCGCATTCTTAGGTTCATGCCTGAAATATTGTACATCTCGTAATTTTTGATCCCATCGATAAAACTTTTCAAAAATTTCAGACAGGTTAGCTTAAAATTTTAACAACCACTCTGCAAAATTTCAATAAAACGCGTTGCTTAGTTTTTGAGATATTGAAGTTTGAATGGTAAAGGTCCAAAAAGTCTGATTTTCGTAGAACTACTGTATCTCTGGCCACACAATCTTTAGAAAGCTCAAATTTTGTGATATAATAGTGCGATAGTTGATCTATCTTACGCAGAACATTTGATCAAAAAATATCATCAGAGTAAAAAGTTATGAAAGTTCAAAGTCAAAGTGACAGTGCGCGTGCTTCCAATTTGTATACAATTATGAACGGTACTGTAGCTCCACTATTCGGTGAGCCGAATATTCGGTCGTTAGGTCGTACTTCTCTATTGGAGACAATAACTAGGTTTAATAAAGAATATTTAGGCTTAGATAATGATTTCGGCATAAATCAGAACGTGGAAATATAATCATGCTAAATTTTGTAATATACGATAGAAACAGTGATACACAACACAGTTACATCTGCAGAAATATACACATTTCATAACCTATTTAACATAACGTATATCATACAATTGCACCAATGTTGAGCGTTGCTCACAGCAGCCAGCAGCAAGCGAGTCTAGATTAGACTACCATCGGTTGTAGGACCCGGAGCGCTTGTACCGGGGCCAGGGTATTTCGCCAAAGAGGAACTACCCGCAATCGGTCCCGGTCCAGTTCCGGTGTCACCCCCCGCTGCACAAGATATGTTAGGAATATTGAAACCCTGTAGGGAAAAGCCCTGATATTGTGCATTGGTGGGCTTAATTGGCGATTCGAGTAGCAGCGCCCGCGGTGAATCATCATCAAGTAGATTGTTAGCCGAAGTTGGATCAAGAGAAGGATCTATAGTTGTTTGTTGTATGGTATTTTGTAGCGGTAAAGTTGGTTTTACTACGCGGTTTTTGCTGAGTAACGGATCAAATTCTTCGAGATCAAACTTTGCGGGGGTGGTCCCGGTTGGATGGAATTCGACCTCCTCAGCGACACTATTTTCGCCACTGTGATCGGAGAAATCAAAATCATAGTTTATGTTACGTATACCTTTGATAAATGTGTGAGCCATGTCATCCGGGGTTGCCAATTCGTCCAGCGATTGTGTATCGAATACTCTGTTATAGTCAAAGACGGGGGAAGCCGATAGCAGATCCGCCGAATTACTAGCACTTAAGCCGGAAAACGGCGAGGGAGCGAGGGGAGAGTCCCGGTCCAGTTCCATCGGAACCAGGGGAGCTACTAGCGTTTCCGAGAGATTTTTTACTAGATAATCAAAATTTGGTTGTGGAGCTGTACCGGCTGAGACACCAGCGATGGTTTTCTGTTTGGTATTGTTGGTATCTTCCACTTCGCTCACCTGAATCGCAGCTACCAGATTCGACTGAAAGTGGCCTCCCTCGAAGCCGGGACCTTGTGTGGGATTCTGCGTACCCAACAGTTTAGCGGAACTGCGCGTTTCCAAACGTCGCGGAGTGCAGATCGGTTTTAGCACCAGTGGTGTGCGTTCCAGGACTTCAGCTACCTTGCGTTTGATTTCTTCCTGTAATGTTGGAAAATTAAATTAATCTTTTTAAGAAATTTAAGAAGAAAAAATTGACTTACATCAAAATTTTTAATATCTTCGTTCAACTGTTCTATTCCTCTTAAAGTTTCTTCATTCCGTTCGCCCAAACTTTTCATTGTTTTCATATTTTCCGAAATCAGATGCAAACTTTCGCACGCCATCAGGGCGCTTTCCCAGGCCGACGGTCCACTCTTTTCGCCGGTCATCAGTCCGTTAAATTCTTCCGCGGACATGGACAACGATTCCGACGTTAAATTCTCGATAAACGAAATCGCGCAGCACAGATTGGTGAAATAATAACCACCCTCGCCGCTCATCAGCCGGGAAGCGTTACTGAAACGGGTTATGTAGTTTATGTTGCTGTGCAACCGAACCGGATTAGCCTTGAGGACCACGAAGATGAGGGCCGGGAGAAATTCGTCAGCACTTGCCGGGCCCCCACCTGATTGTTTCAACAGGTTGAATATATTCCTGCAGCAGCGAACAATGCATTCTAGTTTTTCCTTTGAAAAAAAAAAAAGAAAATATGATTTTATTGCGTTATTTTTTATAACATGTCGAATCGACATTGTCGATAGAAGGAAACCATAGGTATTGAAAAGATTAATTCACTAACCTGCGGCGAATGGAAGGAATCCATCGAAACCAGCTCAGTGATCGCTGTGTAAACCAAATCCCGCACCTCAGAATTAATCTCGTCAATGCTACAAAGCAAATGTTTTGCATTGACCCAGTTCAGCTGCCGTATACGTTTCTGAATCTGGGAATCGCTCTCCTCGTCATCAGTCGACGGCGGCGAAAACAGCCGTCCGTGGTTCATGGTCATGATGCACTTCTCGAAAAAGTCCAGTACCATTTCTTTGGTTTCCTGGGGCACGTTGGCAAATTTGGAATTCTCAACATTCATATACTCTTGGAATTTTGTATAGCCATTCTGGACCATCTCCGAAACCTCCTCGATGCTGTCGGTGTGCTTTTTGCGAATTTTCTGATCCAACATCTCGATGAAGTACTTCAGCTCTCTTCGGGCTGCGTCTTCAATTTTAAGGGACTTCAACGCTTCTTGATATTCCTGTTCCAGTTTGTCCATCGGTTGTCTGTAATGCGAAAGGATAGATTGTAGGTACTTGAAACAAGTAAATCATGGTTCAGGTGAGTGATTGCTTTTTGGCTTACTTTAAATTGTAGGTAGAAGACAGGTGATTTACAATTTTATCTATCGCTAAATGTTATAAATTAAAATAGATTTCAAAGAAGGATTCATATTTGTCCAGAAAAAAATGTTCAATTCGTGAACATGGAAAAATGTCGATTTCCTAGCTTTCAACTCTTTGCTTTCCAGCAGAGATTATTTTGTTTCTTTCAGTAGAAAATCGTGCGAAGTAATCAGTTCATTTGTTCCATTTGAATGGTGCATTTACGGGTTTGCAAGAGAACATCTAATACTTGGAAAGTAATTTCAGTTATTTCTCTGCTTTCGAAGAGATCGGTTGAATGTTTTCTTTCCCATCGCTTTGAAGGGCTTTGTATATTGGATTAATTGTGGTGATAAATACCCAGTCAACTTTTTTTTCCTTTCCCTCACCTTCCCCTACTTCCATTTTTAATATTAGTTTTAAGTGGAATCCTTGGCACATTAAAACTTGTAAAAGTTACGACCTTTAATAAATTTAAGTTAATGATTAAAAAAAAATATTTTTTTTTATATCGTAGGTAGGTCATTAATAAAAATGTTATGTGTTAAAAATTTGAAAAAAAGAAAGCATCGTCAAATTATAATAAAAATTCTTATTTTAATGATTTCATAATTCATGCAAATTCTTCCCACGTGTCACCAATTTGTTCATCATTGAATAGCTGTTTTACAAAAGCAACTTTAGATAGATCTAAATTCAAAGTTCAGAATTAATTTGAAAAGCAGAATCAGAATAAAGAGTCCGAATTCAGAATCACCATTCTGTGGACAAATAGAAAAACAATATTCACACATAGATGTCGCTAGTAAAATAACTTTGAGGCAAAATATATTTTTAAAGGAAATCAAAAACGAGTATGTTTTTAATCGTTTACCTGTTGTGATGCGAATGATGATGCTGCTGCTGTTGATGATGATGATGCCTGGAGCTACTACCGAGCGTTGCCGAGCCTTTGTCCGAATCCTTTCCGGATGTAGTCTTTTTCAGGAACTCCATAATGTTCCTTTTCTTTTTCTTGTCTTCCTCCTTGGGAGCTGCCCCAGATTTCGTTTGCTGATGATGTACCGTGCCATGTTGGTGGGAGCTTCGGGTCGGTTGAAGTTCCGGATTACTTTGGCCAGCGGCAGGATGAACGAGATAATATGATTCTCGATTCTTCGAACTTTGCCCCTCCAGCTTCATTGGGCGGTATTCTGAAAATTCAATACGAACTTTAAAGTGTTGATTCCAGTTTTATAATTTTGAAGCTTTCTTACGTTTCATGTGCCGCTCCTTGATGGTTCGTTCCCGATAGCATTTGGAACAGAGCCCGTTCCACTGGGCATTGCCGTAAAATCCGCAGCCATTAGCACACTGCAGATCTTTCTGCTGGATTCGGGGAGTCTTGATGGAGAACATCCTTGCTCGGAAGGCTTTTGCCCTCAGTTTATAACGCTACACAAATTCGAACAGCACTACGTAGAAAGATTTACAATCGATTGGGCAGCAATTTGTTATTCCTTCATTGTTTATTGGATATTTTCACCTGATTTCTATTTTCCAGAAAACAGAACAGAAATCGATTCATACACAACAAGGGTAGAAGGACCATTAAATGTCATGTGTATGTTTTTCGTATGTTTTTTGTGCTCCAAATATGCTTAAAACTATATAAATCTGTGGATAAAAAAATATAATAATGTTTTTTTTTTCTCAATTTTCTTTTTTTAAAAATTTCAAATTCTAGTATTTAAGATTTTTTTTCGACTGAATCAATTTTTAGATATGCCCAAAAAAGCCAAATACAGGTGTTTTTACCATACAGAATGTTGACATTTTAAAATACACGTTAAACTAATAATGCTCAAATAATTGGCAAAAGGATACCTAAAATGCTGTTACTTTTAATAGTTGTGTTCAATCAGGGATGCCAGGTGTTGAGGATAAAAAATCTGGGCAATTTTGAAAAAAAGTCTGTGTGTGTCTGTGCATAAGGAAGATTGCAAATTTGGTACCAAACAAGAAATTTCACGATGCGTGTGAGCGGGGGGGGGGAGGTGGAGATACTGTGGTATTTAGGTTATTTTAGAGTTGAGACATATATAACAAACACTGTTTTCTAACACGTAACATGCCGATCTTATTCTAAAAAAAAAGTTTAATGAATGATTGATCAAATACCAATGAATACAAGCAAGATTTCAGTCTAATCTGGCACTTACGGATCACTCAATTGTAAAAGTCTGTAAAATCTGGGCACTCTCAGCAAAAATCTGGGCAAAATCTGTGTCTGACCAATATCTGGACGAAGGGTCAAAAGTCTTGGTTTTACAGACAAATCTGGGCACCTGGCAACCCAGTGTTCAATGCTGAATATGAAAAAAGCCGCAGCTAGAATCAGCGATGCCACACATACCGATTTTCCGGTATTTATACCGATTTTTGAGCAAAATTTTGACCAAGAATCGGTATATACCGATTACCGATTTTTGGCAAAACATACCGATTTCATACCGATTTTTAAGATTTTGACTCAAAATTCATTCCACTTCAACATTTCCACTTCATTCAAGCTATTCTCGTAAAGGTCCTGTAGAAAGAAGACAAAGTTCAGTAGCTGGTGTGGCGTAACTTTGATCTGTACAACTTTTAAAGTATTCTGCAAAGATCTCCACGGCTCGCTCTCATAATTCGTTCAGTTGTTCGCGCTGTTTTGTTCCTTTGTCCTGTCAAATGATGCACTATTATGGTACTAAACCTCAAAGCCAATGGACTTAGCTCAATACTGATATTTGACCTTCTGCGACTGCCAATAGAAGTTCCTTAAGGTCAATCTCAATTGACGATCGCATTAAAGCTCTTGTTTCGTGAGATGCGAACTTTTCCAGGAAATACATACACCGTTTGAATAAAATCATAATCCTTGTTCAACTCATCGCCAGATTGGGTATGTCGAGATTTGAAGTGCAATCAGATACACGGTATGTAAAATCATCGGTATAATCTTCAATCCTTCTGCATCTTGTTAGCCAAATAAATTATATCATAAGTACCTAAAATGCAGAGATCGAAGAATTAAAGACCACGCCAGGCAAAATGGGTTTCAGTTATAGTACAACGATGTGTTTTTTAATCTTTTTCGGAAGAACACCTTTTTTTAGAGCACATCTTTCACTAATTCTTAGATTTTCATAATGCGCGATTTTTCACAAAATAAAATTTATTTTTTATTGGTAATAAAAAAATGAAGCAACAACTCTCTCAACTTTCTGCAATCATTTCTTTTTCTAATCGCTAAAACTCATCTAATACTAAAAGCTGAATCGGCCAGATTGGCGAAAATCCATCAATAAAACAAATAACATCAACTTGGGCCCATATTTACCTCGAACGTCAAAAAGCCATTGGATTTGTAAGCGCTAAAATGAAAATTATGCTTTAGGTTGACCTAGTTCTATTATTGCATTATCGAATTTATCAAATTTACATCCCACTTTAGCCAAACATCAAAGTCTCAAGTTTTTACTTAATGTAATTGGTTAGGCATATATCAACGTGTAACCTGAAGGTGCTCGCCATGCCCCTATTTTGCTTATCAAACGGTAACTTTTAAAATAAATTTCCATTCAGTTATGAGAACACAGTACAGAAACACTTATTTCGAATTTTCTGCTGAATTTTCATTTGTGATTTTTGCTTTCGTCAGCAAAAGCAGATAGATTTAAAATAAAAAAAAAAGTGTAAAAGTTCTGTTGAAATTTCAAAACCGTCATTTTGTATAAACTAGTGTTACCGAGAACTAAGTAACGGAGAAACTGCAATAATATATGCTAACACACTTTTAGTCAGCTAGTTTTGAACTAAAAATGAGCATTCATAAGAGTTCTTAGACTTGCTGTTTATTGCAAGCTATTCAAGGAAAAATACGTTAGGAAGTTGAAAATGTAAGCATTTTTGAATATCCACCTCAAATACCGATTTTCATACCGATTTTTAGGATTTACATACCGATAAAAGATTTTTTTGGGTTTCAAAATACCGATAGAAATGTGGCATCACTGGCTAGAATGTCATTTATTTTAAACTTATAGTTCATATCAGAAATGTACGACTTCCATATAGTATATGTTTTTTTGGATTTCAGATCTTAAACTGAATGTTGACACAAACCATGAAAATTAACTACCATAGGATCAACTTTTTATTTCATGAACTAAAAACTAAAAATAATCTTTGGAAAAATATCATGTTTTTCGATTACCATTGCTATATTCTTAAAAAAAACTTACGATAGTTTTACAGGGATGTTAAAAGAATATTTTCAGTAATGAAATCTAGTAATGTGTTCTTGGTTGCCAGGTGCCATGATTTGTCTGTAAAATTCAGACATTTGACCACTCGTCCAGATATTGTTGAGACACTATATAATTTTGCACTGATTTTTTCTCAACGGGCACAGATTTTACAGACTTTGAAAATTGAATGTAGAAATCAATATAAATGTATCTTAAATGGCCAATTAATGCAAGATTATGCTGGAAATCTCCTGTAGTATCCTGTATGCATTAGTATATGCCGATCATGGTGCATTTTTCAAATTTTTAAAACAACCAAATACAAAATCAGATTGATTCAGCACCTGTATCCGTGGTTCAAACAGCCGGTTTAGACCCAAATTCCGACCCGAGCAACCGCATCCGTGCTCCATTATACCAGTTTCATCTCACATTTTTTATAGAACTGGTATAAGGATTGCTCCGAAATTGCTGAAATTTGGATCCAATTTTACGTAGTTCTGAACCTTCTGACAATTAATGGAACACCAGTGGGGTTGCCTGTTTTTTCACTGGATTGGATCTTATTTCGATCTTATTATTCAATTCTTGTATAAATTAGACCCCAGAATGGACCACGGATACAGATGCTCTAAGTATATAGACTTATGGGTTTATGATTTTTTTTGTATTACCAAAAAGTTTTTTTGACTAAAAAAAACATAATAATCAATTAGGACTTTGTTATTGTTTCTGGTCGAATTATACAGAACACGATAGTAAATCTGGGAAAAGTCCAAACTTCTTTCACCAAAAATGGGCACAATGTTTTGCTCTGGATCGAACTTCCCGAATACGAAAATATTGTAACATGACGGTTCCTGTAGTAGTTATAAAACGTTAAGAAATAGTGTAAAAAAACGTTTAGAAAATGATATCTGAAACCATAAAAAACATTGCACTTATCTTGAATTCCAAAACGACGGTCTGTTGAATATGGCGTTAAGTTATGTTACTGTTTAAAACTGTTAAAACCTTTATATGGAGACACTGTTCTAGGAACAGTTAGAGTATGGTTTATAATACGCTTATGAATAACGTTTTCAGGGCATTGAACTGTTTCTGGAATGAACATGTGTAGGAATATTTTAAACGATTTACCAAACCGTCAATCGAACTGTTACAGAAATCGGAATGATCATAGTACGAACCGTTTCATTATAGTTATTTTGAGGAGCTATCATTCCTAAACGTCAACGTTAAAAGTTCCGTAGCGATTTGATTCCAACGCTAAGCAGACCGTTTTAGGAACCGTTAGCTAAAAGACGCACACGCACACTAACGCAAAATTTCGTTCAGTGCTTATGGAATTTTTTCGGATTAGAATGGAAAATCATTTCAATTTCATCACTTTATTAAATCACGTTTATCACAAACTTGCCCGAAATGTATATTTTTCCGGCTGCCTCCTCCTCATTTCGCCCAGCATGCACGTCCTGTAGAACTTTCCGAGCCAACCAATCCATAGCACGGAGTAAAACTTTGAGGGTTCCGGCAGCGTAACCTAAAATATAACAAACGGGATCATAGGAAATTGTTTTAAAAATGGTTTTAATTTCCACGTACCTGGTACAAAAAATGTCATCGGTTCTTGCATTCCTTGAATGCCCCGGTGTGCGGATTCCTCCAGCAGGAAGATGGCCTTGTCCAGACCGGAGCTAGCCACCTGTTTCCGTGGCGTAGGCCAGTGCCTGAACGTAATCTCGGTGAGTTCGTAGCGTCGACATGCAAAATCCTTTGTGGGCATTCCACACTTTCACGGTGGTGTCACGACTTGCACTTATTACTGTAGAAGAAAAGAAAGTATTAATTTTTTATTCGTTTTTAATGCATAATCAACTCACAATTTCTTCCACCGCAGCACAAAACTATATCGTTGACCCAATCGTGGAGGTGTTCCTTGCTCTGGATGTACGGTTCCTGGGAGCTGATCTGGGTGCAGTTCCACACCCGGAAGATGGCATCGCCCCCAGCCGAGTACAGCCGTCCATTGATCGGAACCAGTTGCAGGGCGTCGACTCCATTTTGATGTCGTTTCTCTTCGGCGTCCCGGATCACGAACGAAACCTGCATCTTCTTCCGGGCGGCCTGATTGCGGCGCGCAAGGTTGAGGCAAAAATTTCCCGGCGCAGCAAGCAAAACAAACGAATGAAACCGTTTGCGACAGTGGTGCCAGTTTCAATGTTTTATCAAAATTTGTACGGATATTGAGAAATGAAATTTTCAATAAATATATTTCAGATGATTATATAGGATATGACTATGTGTACTAACAAATGAATGATATTTTTTTTAAACAATTTATTTATTTGAAACGGCTCATACCTTTAGGTTTTAAGGACCAAAATCGATGATGGTTGTTTACAATTGTTTGCTTAACTTAACACTTTGTGAGAGAAGAAAGGAAGATAGAAAGGGAAATATTAAAATAAAAAAGAATTATAGACGAAGATCGGTAGCTTTTCGAAAAAGGTAGATTTCAAACATGTAGTCCCAAAATGAAGTTATGAAGATGTAAATATACTATTTATAATTCCAATTCAGAAATTTCGTTCAATTCAAATGAAAGCTTTGAATCGAGAATGTCATAAATATACAATGCAAACGTAAATTCTATGTTTCTATATGTCACATGTTTGCATCTTAGACCCTCATAAAAAATCTATCAAAGAAATTGCTTAAAAAAACGTTTTTATTTACCTCATATTTATATTACATTATGTCAATAAAGGCAGGCGGTGTTAAAATATGTAGCTTCAAAGTTTAATTAGTATCATTGAAACTATATTCAGTGCTATATTCTATAGTCTTTAGATTCCGTATCCGCATATCAAAGAAATTTCAAAATGTGTACTGATTACCGTGCAAAACCATCTGGCATCTTTGACCAACGTTTTGTTCGTTTTTGACGTGCATATGACAGAAAGAAGGGACGGTATGAGTAAAGGTTTGAGATCATTTTTACGATTAAAGAAAAAAATCAGGAAATCGTTGTACCATTCTATCACCTATCCGGATGCCATCACCTTTTCACATGAACGTTAATGTTTTGTTCTTATCGTTGTCGAAGTAAAGTTTGATAGAACATCTGCGTTAACAGAGACAATCACTCTTTCTGAAAGCGTTGATGAATTGTATGGACTGTTTTAGATATAGTTTTTTAGTATGCGGGTTTCTCCACAGGTCGGCAAGGTCTGATAAATCCCGTTTATATGGAAAACAAAGGAATGTTAGATCAACAATCTTCGAAGATATATAATAGCGTTTTTTTTAGAAAAAGTAACTTTGTTTTTCATTTTTCACTTTGGCACGAACCAGAGTGTTCTATAATGAAAAAAATAACTTGGTCAGCGCGTTAAATTTATTATTAAATAATGAATAAATTTAATAAATGAATAATAAATGAATAATATTAAATTTTTTTCACAAATCAAACGAATTTTTTCAACTGACACCCCTAGTTCAAACGGAAACCCTGTAACTGACAGCATCATCACACAGCTGATGTTTTGCGCAACAAGAACTCACGCTCTTTTTTTTTAACTCAAAATTAAGTTCGACCGAGGTTCAAAACATAGTTCGATTCTATGAACTTAAAGTTAAGTACCCCTTTTTCTCCTTGCGATGGATCAAAACGGAGTTCGAAATGCGAACTCAAAATTGATCCTTTTTTTTTTTCCTTCGGCGAGGGATCAAAGCTGAGTTCGACCTTATGAACTAAAAATTGAACTCTCTTTGTTGGACTGAAAACACTTAGCGAGTTCAGTCCGAACCGGAACAGCAACCAACGAACACGTCGCAAAATTTTGTCGTTCCGGAACAATTACCGGAAGATATGAAGGAACTTCATAATGAAATGTATGTTCACCGTGTCAGCGTAAAATTCTGTCCGTCATTGTCATCATATGGTGAGCGGCTTGGAATGTCCGGAAACTTCCGGATGTTGTTTACTTCCCGTGGGAAGTAACATCCGGGAGTTTTCTTTGACCGGGAATGTCAAAACTTTCCACCACTCTGTAATTCCAATGCAATGTACCGGAACAGCAACATCCGGGTACAACCAATTTTAATCATCCTTTAATTCCCTGAAAATAAGCTACCCTCGAAAAAAAGGATAAATTCCAGTTCGGCAGCCGAACTTAGTATTGAGTATGCCTATCAGAACTTAGTTTTGCTGTTGCCCAGTCAAACTCAAAGTTGAGGGAAGCCACCGAAGTGCTGTTTTGAACCAAAACTACTTAATTTTGAATTTAAAAAAAAGAGCGTGCTGTCACTTTCCTTTCATTTTTTTGCGATAATCCTTCCACGGTTCGCCATCGCCTGCGGAGGTTTCACGTCTACCACAGAATCGTCGTCGTCGGTTCGCGTTTCAACGGAAGAAAAGTGCAAGTTTCTGCTGCTCAACGCGGACGCCACCCATCTAGAACCCGAAAGACTGCCGCCGTAATCAAAATGTCCTACGAAAACGTCGAAAGTGATCCAAGGTAAGCATCCACGGGAGCCTCCGAAAACATTCCTGCTAGCTTTTGGGAGCTTCAAAATCTTTTACATAATCATTCACCAGTCGATTCCCGACCCGTTTTTCTACCTTGCCTTCGTTTTGTTGAATGCGCGAGGATAAAGTGCGAGAAGGCAGGTGATAGGAAGAATGAAGTAAAAAAAAAACCGGGTGGAATGGCGTGCAGCCGAATGATAAAAATACATCGAAACAATGTGAGATTGTGTAATCTTTGTGCCTCGATGATTCGGGAGAGTCATCAATCCGATGGCAAAGGCTCGATCGACTACTGACAGATATTATTGTTGGAGCAAAAACCATAATATAAATAGGGAAACCTGTAAAAAGCATTTTGACCAAATTCGGTTCCGGTCCAGTGGCGGCACTCAGTATGTAGAAACTTGAAGCTGCCGTAAGTGCGCTAACCTTCAACTTCCGATGGCTTTCGATATCGATACAAATGTGGAAACGAGTCTGAAGATTGAACTGGGCTTGTTTTTTTTATAAGGAAGTTGGAGCACGTTTCCATTAGTAAAAGTTTAACTGTACAGCCATTTCAGGCCTGAGCCTCTAATATCTCAGTCTTGATCTAAGTTGTTGGATGAATTTGAATCCTTCGTATAAAATTAAAAAGAAATCATTGAGTTGTTTTTTTTCATTGAGTTGTTTAAATCCTTTTTCCTTTTGAACTTGAATATCTCAGTAACATCTGAATTTTTGATTGAATGCAAGATGATAAAAAGATATAAACTCTTTTTTTGTTTTTCATCTTAGTTTCATTGCTTTATCAGTTATCAGTGATTGATTTCACTCAAATTTGACTATTGATTTCTCGACGTCATATCACCAAAACTAGAGGTGATACACAAATGATTTGTGATCTGACAAATGATTTGAATTCAGGACGTAAAAGTCTTCGAAAATCGGTTTTACAAAGATTGGCAAAAAAAGTTGTTTTTTTGTGTTATCTTTACATCAATCGCAGTGAATATTTTAGATTCGCACATTGTTTTGTAATTTGTATGGAAAATTCAAAACCTGTGAAATGTTATCCGCTGCAGGCTAAAATTGTTCCTAGGCCTAGTACAAGATCCCATACCAAATTTACGGTTCTTCGTGAAGCCTAAACAATGACAAATATTTCATCCGAAGACTGCATTTCAATAAGAGTTAGAATAAAAAAGTAATTTGCCTTAAAAATTGGCTATTAGCTTATTTTTGAAGCCTTTTTATCCTAACTCTTATCGAAATTCAGTCTTCGGATGAAATATTTGTCATAGTTTAGGCTTTGAGAAAAACCGCAAGAAATCGGCCGAAGGGAACCGAAGTTATTGATAAAAAACTGATTTTTCAGGTTCCTTCCGAACAAAATGTCTCAAAATCCCATACAAACTTTAGGCCTCGTTGAGCGACCCCTTCGCGTGGTCTGATCTGGCCCAAATTTGGCATGAGATCTTGAACTAAGCCTAGGATCAATTTGAGCCTGCAGCGCATAACTTTTTCAAAAGTTGGGTCGTTTAGGGCAGTATAAATTAGAGTTGTATAAAAGGATATTAAAAAAAGAAATTTTTGGAAGTTTCCACTATTCTTCTCTAATTTCATTTTTTTTAAATACGTGTTATATTCAATACAATTCAAAAAGGAGCATGAGCTATGGGCAGCAATATGCTCATGCTGATCACAGCATCACTCGGGGGACAAGACTTAGCCCTCGCACGAAGTGTAACCTGTACATGACGCTCATTAGATCGGTTGTTCTCCTTGGGCATGGTACATGGATATTGCTCGAGGAGGATCTGCGTAAAAGGTGTCCACGATGAAATTGCCACACACAAAATTGATTCGCAAAATTCGAGTTTTCATCCGATTGCCACCAAATTTTCAGGGATTGAAAAATAACTATTAAACTTCATTTTACCGTTTTACTAGTATTTTATTTTCAGTCCATACGCAAATGCCCGCACCTTGACCTTAACCCCGGTCATAAGATTCTGCACAACCTATGAATCAACCGTTATTTGCATGTAAACCCATACTTTCTTCAGTTCCTCGACTGTTTTCACTACCTCAGGTCGTTTAAGAAAGTGCTGCTTCATAATCGCCCAGTACTTCTCGATGGGGCGGAGCTCCGGAGTGTTGAACATTTTCGGTACGAAAATGACCTTATTGTCCGCATACCACTTCAGCACGTCCCTGGAGTAGTAGCATGAGGCCAAATCCGGCCAGAAGATTGTTGGGACGTTGTGGGCCTTCAGGAGAGGAAGCAGCCGCTTCTGGAGGCACTCTTTCATGTACTCTGTCCGTTCATCGTGCCCTGGGTCACGGAAGGTGCACTCCGCTTCCCATACGTGCAGATGGCTTGCCAAACCAAGAATTTATTCGCAAATTTGGACATCTTCTGAGTACGGCCATCCTCCGGAAGGCTGAACTTATCCTTGGCTGTGAAAAACAGGTTGCCGGGGATCTGTTTGAAGTCGGCCTTCACATATTTTTCGTCGTCCTTGATGTAGCATTCAACTTTCGTCAGCATGTGGAGATACAACTTCCTTGCTCGGGTTTTGGTGGACTTTTTCTGCTTCTCGTCGCGATTAGGGGCCTTTTGTACCTTGAACGTTCGAAGCTTAGCCTTAGTTTTGGCCTTCTGGACAAAACTTCAGCTTAGGTGCCGCTTATTAGCCACATCCCGAACGGAGGCGTTCGGGTTTCGGTTGAAGGCCCCAACTAGGCGGTTATGATTTTTGGTGTTGTATGTACTTTTTCCTCCATTCCAGGGCTTCCGATCGGTGGTCAATCGCACGAGCTGTTCTTTCGACTCCATTTCCGCGAGTTTTGATCACAGGACTTCAAAACTACCAGGATGTAAACAATGCACTATGAACTAAATCCACCCAAATTTTCATTAAATTCTACCCAACACGGTTAACCCTTCATTTTATGATTTTTTATTTTTTCTTGAAAAAATTCTCAATAGTGCGCAATGATGAGTACATGAAGAGAAAAATAATGAAAAAATATAATTTTCACACATTTCGAGAATTTAGCCAAAATATTAATTGTTGCAAATTTGCAACAACATGAAATGGTTATACCTTTTTGTTCCTCACACAAGACAGCTAGATATAAATGTTTACTTTTAGTTTATCCTGCACTAACCATAGTTTTAGCTCAAAAACTTCGTAAACCTAGTGTCTGGACACCATTTAGCTGGGGGTAGAACCTATGTATGCTGGTTATCCACCATGGGTGCACGGATTCACCGCAGTTCCTACCTAAGTATGTGCTTACATGCATTATTGAGATTAATTAGATCGACAAATCTCCAGTTCTTTTTCAGTAACTTCATTTTTTGTGAAAGATTTTATGTGGTTTTATGATCTTCGTGTTCATGGTTCTTAAGCGCAATTTACAACAATTTGAAAAAAAGTTTATTCTCGGCTGACAACAACGAATTATAAAACCATTATAACAGAAAAAGTGATTGTTGTGCATGGTATACTTATTTGCAAAGAACCAAGTAACTTGAAAATCAGGGAATACAAATTGTTGAAGAAACAATTGGCATTGTTTATTGAAACACCAATAATAAAAAACAATATTTTCAATATTCCTCAATAAAGAAAACCGATGGATAAAATACCTTCAAAATGCACTCATATAACTTTTGTTGAATTTTTTTTAATCACAGGTTTATTTATTAAGGCAATTTACTTATAAGTTTCATTTTTCCGAGCGGATCACTATTTAATCCATCTTTGTAGAGGAAGGAGCCGTAATAGTTGCGGTGACTCAACTGTTAGCTTTGATCTAATTTGGAAGAGGGAAGGGGAACGTTTAGGGTTCAATATCGAAAACGATTTTCCGATGGTACACATTCAGAAGAGTTAACGGAATTATAAGTAGGACAAAAATGAAACTGCTAATTCACCATCATGCACCGTTTCATTATTGTATTCGTTCTGAAAACATTAATACTGTAAACATTAATACTGTTTAAATGATAAAAAGTAATTGAAGCACATTATGGAACTCATGTTACAAACTAGGAGGATATTACATTGTATAATGTTGAGAACATATAATGCATTTGCGTTTAAAAATTCAATATACTAGTATGGAAAAAAGTATGTTAATAATTAATTTACTTTAAATGTGAAAATATTTATTTCGAACCCAGAAAATCTTTCCCGAGGATCACAATATAATATTGAAAATCATAGAAACACAGCGCTCGTTGTACTCGAAAAATTATAGATTCAAGCTATTACTTCAAATACTTCAACTACTCAAAAGTCACAAATTTGTACTAAATGTGACCCTTTGGAAATATATTATCGAACTTAATAATCTGAGAATACATTTGAAAACATACTTAGGCAGAAACTGCGGTGAAACCGTACACCCATGGTGGATAACCAACATACAACATACATACATATGTGACCCTTAAGAAATACAATTTTTCAACTTTTATGCAGGATTTCTAACGAGGTTTCGTAATTAATGCCATTTTTTTTACTTTATGATACGAATGGTTGATGATCTAGTCAAAAGGATTTTTTACTATTTTTTTCCATATTTCTTCAGTTGGTAGCCATTTTGTTCAGTTAGAGGATAATGGATCTGCATTATTTTTAAAAATGTCTCGATAACATGATAACATAACATTAAAATAATAATACTTTTATCGGAAAACATAGACACTGTTTAAACGATGAAACTTTCGAAAACACACTTTGTAGCCTATATACGTAACTAAAGGTGCTACCGTCGCATGATGTTGCAAATTTGCAACAATTAATAAAAGGCCATTATATCAGACAAAATTTAAAAAAAATCTTCAAACTGTATTCAATTGTGTTAATTGCATTACTGAAAATGCGAAAATATTTTTTCCAGTCAAATTTTTTTTCTTCGGTGCGAATTGGACTAGGTCAAAATTCTGCAAAAAAATCATTTCATAACATTTCATATTTTTCAGATTGAAGTTGGTCTAGTGTGTACATATATACTCGGAAAGTAATTTTTTTTAATTGAACCGTATCTTGAAGTTAGAAATATGATTTCCATGAAGAAAAAAGTTGACTATTTGAATTTTTGCATAGTTTACAACAGCTTTAATTAATTGTTGCATATTTGTTACTTTATGAAACGAAGGGTTAAGAAGTTAGAGCAATTTCACAGTGAGGCAATTTCATCGTGGGCACCCTTTACACAAAAAAAAAGTAATTTATATAGGTAACTTGTTTTCTACCTCTCACTACAGCGTGATGAACAAATGATCGCACCACTTTAAATTTTATCGACTAAATTAAGGATCAGGTTAAAATTTAGTAAACTTTTACCCTGAGCGGCGTATGCAGAGCGATACGGCTTAATTTCCGAAAATATCGTGAACCCAATGCTGAGGTACTGACAGACAGGTGTCGGGGCCATGCTGCGGTGATGATTTTTCCCAGAATCACCCGTGATAGTCGGAATCCACTTGTCTTTTCCCCGTAAGAAGATCAACCTATAAGCACTGATCATTAGACCGCTGCAAAAAATGACTTTTTGCTCCCATATGTTTTTTCGATGCCTTTTGGGCCACCAAGCATCAGTGTAAAATTTGAGATGATTTGGTTGATTCCTGAGTTAGCGCAACGCGTTTCAATTTTGTATGGAAATTTGTATGGAAGTAGAAATTTTTGCACATTTAATCATCCAGAAAATTCAAATTAGCTTGAAATGAAGTCGGTCTTTAATTTTTGGTTTTGATTATTCTTAAGCTTCATTTTTTGCTAACATGATAAGCAGCTAAGAATTTCATGAAAAAAGTTATAACCATTTCAAAATGAAAAATCTGAATCCATTAAAAAGTATTTAAAAATAGCAGACTTTGCTTGCTAGAGCTTTTAATAATTTCATGAAATGTTTTTGCAAATGTTATATAAATCAATAAATTTCCTGGCTATGCAAAGCAGTTTTTTGAGATTTTTTATTCTCATCCTACGGTTTCACAGCTTTCAAAAAAGCAGTCAAAAATGCTAAAATTTAAAAAAATAATTTTGAAAACAAAAATTTTGTATAACATCGAATATCTTTCCTGGGATAAAAGTTAGGTTTGTGATTTGTTCACATGAATTGTACTGTAAGAATCAAGGAATATATTTCATCCAAAGTTATATTTTTAGGAACTTTCAGTACAGCTCTGACGATTTTTAAATGAAAAATTTTGATTTCCCATACAAATTTTCATACAAAATTAAAACTCGTTGCGCTAATTCTGGACAGGATGGATCGCTTCCAAAATTTTAATGCTATTTCTGGCAACAAAAACAACCAAAAAAAGTTATGGGAGGTGTAAATATTTAAGAATTTGAAATTTTCATACAAAGCTTGCAGCGGTCTACTGATCATACTGACAGGACACTTCGAACAAAAACTTGATCATATTCTGGCTAATTTTTTCGTCAAATTTGGAAGGTTCGCAATACCGACGGTAGGTGGCGAACCTACCATTCTTCCGAAACAAATACCTTGTAGGAAAAATATACCTGTTAAGCCCGATTTTTTCGTCAGAATTGCCTATTTTTTCGAAAGTCGGGTGGGGCTTTCTAACTGGGATAGCATTTCTTCAAATCGATCGCTGCGCACTCTGGAATCGATATTGGGTACTGTTGTAAAAATTATCCAACAAACGAAATCGAGTGTCCAGTCAGTATGCTCAGTGCTATAAGTGTACGAATCGGAAGCGAGTTCTACAGAATATTATGAAACTGTGTCCGGCACGTCGTCATTTTGAATCCAGGGACTGGACTTTCCAGGAAGACTCAGGGCCCTCTCACAAAGCAAAGAAATCCGGCCGACATGTTCGCTGGACGTTAGTGAATCCTATGCCGTGGTAAAAGACCTCCACTCTTGACGATCCGGAGCCAGCGTCTCCACTTGGTCCCAGCCAAGACTTCGATGTCATTCTGGATTCCATTCAAGCGCCTCTCTGCAAATCTCGTCCTCATCTTTTCGCAGCGTGTGCCTAATCCATCTCCACATACGTTCCCGAATCTCGACTCGACAAAAACTTGCAGTTTTCGCGTCGTTACCGCATATGTGCACCAAGTTTCGCACCAGCACAGCTATACGGATTTGACGTTTGAGTTGAAGATTCAAATTTTTGTTCCTAGAGATATCTGACGTAAGCGCCAGATGTTCCGGAGTCTCGCAAATGCAAATCGGGCTTTTCTGATCCGGGTCTCGATGTCTTTCCTGATACCACCATCGGGTGTTATCTGGCTACCAAGATACTGGAAGCACCTCACTTTCTCAAATTGTTGCCCAGTTACCATGAAACTGGAGGGATTTACTGTGTTGATCTCCATCAAGGTCGTTCAGTTGCTCCATTGTTGAAGGATTCCACGACAATCCTCGGTTCGGTGCACAGTAGATCGATCCAGTTAGAATCTCATCCATTACGATTAGAAAAAGTAGCGATGATAAGATACATCCCTGTCTCACTCCAGCAGTTAACGGGATTGGATCGGACAAGACACCGTGGTGCAAGACCTTGTTTCTCTCGCTTGCAAGAAATTTCCAATCCAATTTATACCAACACCGGAAACCATACCGAAGATCCTAATTGTTTAAGAAGGTTGTTTTCCCCTTAAGCTGCAATCCCATTAGAATGAAAAACAAAATAAACACGCTTATGAGTTCATTACTAAACAAATCGTATTTAATGAACCATCAAACCATTCAAAACTAAATGCACCATTAAATAAGCATTACTGTATAGTTGTTTTCACTGCGAATCGTACACAGATTGGAGTGGCAGGAATCATCAGTAATTTGAAACTTCAAGGTTTGAAAGTTTAAATAGTGAAAATTTCATTGCAAAAGTTTATGCAAGATAGTGCAATGAGCCTAGTAGTAAAAAGGTTCGCGTAATGTTTGTGGCGTTTAGTGTTTTTGTGTTTCTTTAGAGTGGCTCCATAGAGTAATTTTGAGTTATTATTTCGTTTCGCCTTTATTCATATTTGTGCCAATTTTAATTTGGGCTTCCGGTGTTCAAAAGCTCCGAGGTGGTCTAGCGGATAGGCTGATGTGAGTCTGGTTTTGGTATGTCAGGTCATTCCCAGTATCGTCATGAAAACTTTTGGGTTCGAATCTCATAAGTTGCCGTGAGGCAAGTTGCGTTTGCCTACAAAACTGACTATATAAGGGACCATTCAAACATTACGTAACGTGTTTACAGAGGGGAGGGTGTCGAACAGCTTGTTATAACATCCGTATCCACCATGGGTATACGAATTCATCGCAGTTTCTGCTTAAGTGTGAGCTCACAGCACTATTTAGATTAATTAGTTTGACAAATCTCCAAATGCAGCGTACAATATACCAGGATCTCATAGCTTCGTATGAACTTTTTATGGGTGAATCTATTGCGTGTGTTTATGTAAGTATAATTTGGAAGAACGAGTCAGGTGGGCTACACCCACAAATCAGACTCTACTCAAATAATGACTTCCTTAGATGTGGAATTATCGGCATAAGATTCTTTACCGACCGGCACTAACCAGCTTTATAAAAACTGGCATTGTCCTACGTGCGCAACCGCATTCATATGTCTGAAAGACACCAAATAAAACATATCCCGTATCCTATCACAGACAAAGCATGATGGAATCAGCCGATGCGTGTGTAAGTAAACCGCCCGGCAATAAAAAACAGTTTCTAGTTTCGCATTCCCACCCCATTCTCATTTCTTTCCCATCAAAGATAATGGAGGATTTGAAATAATAGGTACACCAGCCAGTGCGTTTTTTTTGGTAATCGGTGGTGGCAGACGGATTGTGACACACTTTCGTTTGCTAACCGACTCAGATGGTGCACTGGGTAAGATATCGGGCTGGCAAGCCGACATGGGGTGTTACAGTGAATTCGATTCTCACTATATTTTTATTTGATGAATTGTCCAATAGGATGAAAATCTCATAGAACGTTATTCTTGTTTCTCTTGAATGTAGTGGTCATGCATAAGGTTGCCAGATCGCTCGGTTTTATCAGGGTTTGCCCAGATATTCAGTACAATATTTCAAAACGGATTTCATTGAAATAAGCCCAGTTTAGCCCAGATTTATTCTCTTTTTTCACTTAAAATCAAACAAAAAAAATGTGTTGTTATTTTTTTTATTTATGCCTCCATACTGAAATTTTCTGAGCAAGTATTATAAAAATAGTTATGAAAGGTTTTTGGAAGCCTATAATATAATTTAAAATCTTTACATGAGTTTTGATGAAACTTTTTTTTCAATTTTTGTTGAGTAAGAACTGTGTTAAAAAGTAATTAACAACCTTTTCAACTTTTTCAACAAAAATGGGTAATCTTTTTTCTGTGTGCATGCAAGCAGAAGTTTGTTTACATGCTAAAAAATTGTTGTGGAAATGTTCGAATTAGTTTTTTCATCTTCGCTATGGTTCGTATTGATCTTGAAACAAGAAAGAAAATTCTGCACTCTTGGTGCACAGAAAAGGGTGTTACCTACAACCAAATCACAAAACGGTTCAAAGTACACCACACAAGCGTGAAAAATATCATCGACAAATATGGCAACGAGTCGTCCTTGAAGGATCTGCCTAGATCCAGAAGAAATTCTGGTTCCAGTCAGCCCCAGTTGTATGCTGAAGTAGTCAGTCATATCAAACGTAACCGATCTTAATCAACGCGTGATCAGGCTAAAAAGTTCAAAACCAACATCGGGATGATTCAGAGAATTAAGGCCAGGAACTCGGAAGGTACCTAAGAAATCAGTAGAGCAACATTCTCGAGCAAAAACAAGAGCACGGAAACTTTACGAACCGATTCTGGACAACAGCAACAAGTGCTAAGACACGAACGCCACAAACGTGGTAAAGTGTCTATAATAAGAGAAAGAAAAAAAAAAAGCAACAAGTGCTTCTTAATGGACGACGAAACCTACGTCAAACAGGATTCAGTTCTTTGAGATATTTTCCTTTGTTTTTTTTGTTGATACTTCCGTGGCTTCATAGAGTTTTTTTCACGGTGGCTCCATAGAGATGATTAAAATATTAATCATTTATGTATAACGAAAATTCAAGAGGAAAAAAAATAAAATCATACTTTTTCTTCATTCGGATAGTATAGAGAATGGTCTGAGTTTTTTTTTTATTATTCAATGTTCTAGTTATTTCTAATAAAAAGTCAAAGTATCCCCCTTTAACGGTTTGTTGCCTTATATGATTGATTCCAATTAATTCCCGCAGACAAATTTAACTTGGAAACGCCTCTACCGCTACGCAAATCGAACGAAATCGCGCGGTGATCGATCTGAGTCTCGTTGTAATCGAAATCGCCACACACTTCGAACAGAGCTAGAAAAGGTTCCCTTCCATCGGGCCAATGACCGCATTTGAAGATCTGAAAAGACTTAGTCCCATCGAGTGAGTTGCAAGTTGCATTGAATTTTGTGTTTGTTTCTCTTTGATACATAAACGGTAACCGATTGGTTCCACAATTGGCTTGTTAAAGTTTTAACACATTTACGTTGGCTTATTATTGAATCGATCTGACATGGTCAGCGATGATTGGCACACCTGTATTGTTTTCAAAGTTTTCCTTGTTTTTGGTTGTTTGGAAAATATAGTTAGTTAAGTTAGATTTAGCTTTAAGTATTTCTTTTAAATATTTTTTTTCAAAATTAATTATTTTAAACTAACATTCGAAAGTTTTCAAGCTTTTACCATTATACCATTTCCCTCGACAGTGAGCTAAAATCTCCTACAGTACACGTTATTCGGGAGGTTTATGAGGGTGAAAATGCACACGAAACGTTCGAGCTGGAGCTGGACAAGGCCCTGTACGCCAAGGCGGACTTTATCATCATTGAGCCGTTCCGGCTGGGCGAGGAAACGGGCCGATGGATTGCGGTCGGAAACTGTCTTCACAAGACGGCTATCATCAGCGGGGTGGCTTCCGTGGCGGCCGGTGAGTTTTGGCTTGTTCAAATTTTGTGTATTGTAGTTGGGAAAAAAAATTTCCTTTTTTTTCAGGATTAATATGGCGGGGTCGATTAATGTTCTGCACATCGTTTTGTGCTCTGTCCATATTTTGCACAAGCCTGTACACAATATCTTGGTCCTATGATCCCTGTGTGAAGTACCAAGTAAGATTTCATTTATCCTTCATATGCGCAAAAATCTAAAAGAAAATTGATATCCAACTTTCTTTCCGTAGGTTGAAAAAAATCCAAAAAACCTCTCAAAAGTTCCGAACGTAAACGATTTCTCTTCGCCGATCGTGTTAGTGTACAAAAGTAACACCTACGCCACGTTGAGCCACCGCATTGTAACGCTGCTGGCCGGATCGTACTGCGCCTGGCGGATCTATCAAATTTTGAAGTGAATTTAGTAGAATGCATTTGCCCCCCGACAGTCGACCTTCGTTTCGCGTACGACAACTTGCTTGAGGTTGTCGTCGTCGCGACCTTCAGGAGGTGAGACCGTTTCATTATTACTCGATGGGTTGAGGGATTTAGGAATGGGTGGGGTGGCGAGTTGAACTCGTCGCTCGTGCCGGGATTTTAAAATTGTTTAGGCTTAAAGAAGGATTTAAATTATTTAAATGAGGAATCTGTAAGATCAACCTACAATATATAATGCGACCTGCACCAAGTTTAGCGATCATCACATGGATCTAGACACCAACAGAGAATATATGGACGATGGTTGAAAACGAACGCTTACAGTTTATTTTGTTACGCTCATTGTTGGTAGACATTTTGCTTCTGTTACTGAAATCTCAAATAAAACCTAAAAATTCAAGGTACGTAACTGTGATTATACGCCAGTCAGTTTGGGGTGCCTCTGTCAACCAAAGCTCTTAAAACGAATCGATTCCAACCGATTGAGTTGCTCGCTAGATACAGAAGGACGATGAAATTTTCATGGAAGAATTGAAATCATTTTTCATTCATTGTTCCTCGCTGTCGGGCTGCGCCAACCTCTTGCACTTGGAGCGCCTTTTCAATTTCCAAATTTCTGGCAAACTGACTGCCTAGACAATTAAGCTGATATCATATTGATATCGATTGTGATTGGGCCAAAGCGCGGTTTCGTTACTAAATTGTCTGTTTATCGAATTTTTCTTTTCGTTGATGATTCGTTCGCTTTCGTCTAATTGGTACCAAGCAATGGAGATAACCAAGACAAACGAACGAGGAATCAGGTTCAAAATCTTATTCGTGTTGTGTTGATGTTTTATTTTAGAAATTGTTCTGCATTAAATAAAAAAAACGGAAAAGAGAAGGAGCGTGATATTAGAAAGAACAGGCAGGATCTGTAAAAGATTGCATTCTTAGAATCATCACCAGGTGAACTATTGCATTTAAAGGAAAACGAAAAAAAAAGCATCAACTAAGGAAGCAAGGCTTGAATTGGTTATCAATTCCTCAGAAGCACAACCATTAAAAGTTTCATTTTTGCTCAAAAGCACTTTTTTCGTTCACCAAAAGCGGCGATCTGCTTAACAGTGAGAAATCCTCTCAAAGACATGAATTACCCTAGAATACAGCAAAACAAACAAACGTTTCCTTCTAGAATACTGAGCAAATACAAAAAAATATTTAATAGGCGTGAGCTTCTGCAAAAATTTCAGAATAGAAAATCGCCGACAGACGAAACAAACTGTTGTAGTATTATGTTTTTGTTTAACAAGGTTCAGACAAAAAAAAACAGTCGAAATCCAATACCTACGTATGCTTCTTTGTTTAAAAGGACACTGAGCCCGAAATGTAAAAATACAATGTATAATCAAGTCAAGATGTCGTACTAAATAGAACCTGAAAAATATAAAGAAAAAAAACTATAGTTTTTTAAGGAACCGTTGTTGTTGATGATCCGAAAGAATTCCATTATCAAAAAAGGAGATAGTTGTAGTGTGTAGTCCTCCCTCAGAGCAATCTTAAGGAAGTCGTAGACCCAGTCCCGTTTATCTATATTCTTCACCAACAGCATCTTCCTTAAACGTGCAAAGTTTATCCGCTCTCGGGAACAGCATTGACTTTAAAGCTTTGTACGCCTCGATCGAATCCGTTAGAATCACGCAGGAGGTTTGACAAGGCGGGTTCGCTATCTTGCATGATTTTCAACGTGGCGCTAGAAGATGTAACTGGACGAGCGATGGGCTTACTACGGACTCCCCAAACAACTTGTGTTGAGAGGATTTAGCTTTTGCACGAAGTGTACGGGTGCATGACACCCATAAAGTCTGATGACTTCCCACGAATCTGTTTGCTTGCGGCCTTAGGCTGTCCACTCCTCCGATAGCTGTTCTTTGGCTAGATCGGACCATCAATCGGTGTAGGCAATCGGCCAACTTGTTCGGGCCCATTTTGATAAGCTACGATGCTACGATGCACTTAAATTCGGATATAAGATCCGTGAAGGTAGCTGGTCTGCTGTGGAAGGAAGTGGTGATGGTGTGTCGGAAGATTTGAAGCTGCAAACTTTGGCCACCATCTGCCTGAGCCTAGAAAGCTACAACTACAGCTTGGTGCAGGACGCGGTCAGTGCCGAGAACGCGTGGGCGCAATTGAAAACTGCCTTCCGGGATACCGGGCTAACAAGGATGGTAGGATTGCTGAGGAAATTCACGTCGGTGCGGCTCGTCAATTGTTCCAGCGTTGAGGCATACGTGGACGAGTTGATGAGCATCAGTCACAAGCTCAAAAACGTGGGATTCGAGGTGAACAATTCCTGGCTAGCGGCGATTTTGCTGATTGCCCTTCCCGAACGATACGAGCCTATGATAATGGGACTCGAAGCTTCCGGAACGGCGTTGATCGGGTACAGAAAGGTGAACGATTCCTGGCTAGCAGCGATTTTGCTGATGGGCCTTCCCGAACAATACGAGCCTATGAAACGTCGTTGATATCGAGTACAGATCAGTGAGCGCCATTTGTAAGAAAGATAACAAGGTGATTTTCATGGCCAAGAAGTTCGAGATCCGGGACGAGAGCGGCGAGCTGGTCATCACCAATACTGAACAAGGTAGTCTGTATCGAGTCAGTCGGCTGCAGAAAGCATTCATGGCGAACAACATACGTGGAGCCCAGGAACAACTTGGTCTGCAGTATGTTTGGCCCGGTAGAGATGGAGCAATCCTTACCAAGCGGCGTTCCGATTCAAAGGTCGAGATTGTTCGTGCTAAGGAGGATTTAGTGAAGCTTGAACCACCAAAATCTAAGCGGGCTCTCGAGATCTCCAACCTGGATATTTCCCTGCAATCATCGTCCATCGTCGAACCCCCCAACAAGCGTCGATAATAACAAAAATCTCTGTAGCAAATAGTCTTTTTCTTCAACAATGTCTACAAGTGCGAATAATAACTTTTTATATGAGTGTTTTGATGATTTTCTAAAAAATAAATATAAAGTAGTATATGATAAGGGTTTGAAATTACTCCAATGGAATATTCGTGGAATGAACAATATTGAGAAGTTCGACATACTCAGAGACCTCCTAGATAGGTACTCTAAAATTATTGACATAATTGTGGTGGGTGAAACATGGGTAAAATCAGGCGACACACAGTTATTCACAATAAATGGATTCGATGCAATATTCTCTTGTCGCGAGACATCGCATGGGGGATTGGCCGTATACACACGTAGCGATTTAAACGCTGACACCGAGGAAATAGAGGAGGATGAAGGTTTTCACTACATACGGATACGTATCCCCTTGGGTAATAGCTCGCTACTTCTACACGCTGTATATCGTCCACCTGTATTTCGGTTCGCCAATTTCGTAGAGAAGCTGGAAAGTAAGCTGGCCAGTAATATTAAATGTCTTGACTCGATTCTACTCGGAGATACCAATGTGCCAGTCAACATGTCTAATAACACCGTCAGAGAGTACACGAGGATCCTGGAGTCACACAACATGTTTGTTGTTAATAATGCTGTAACCCGTCCGGCCAGTGGGAATATACTCGACCACGTTGCTTGCTCTCAGAGTATCATCGGCTCGACAATAAACGAAACCATTTGCATGGATACAAGCGACCATAGCATGATCGTTACTACACTGTCAACCAGTTCCGATAAAAAGGCCCAATCCCTGAGCAAAAGCATCGTCAACCACCAGCAGCTGAATACTGAATTTGCAGAAGCCTTGATGAACATCCCAGAAAATCTATCCGCAAATGAAAAAATTGTTTTTATAGTTGACACATATAATAACACTCGAAATCGCGCCACAAAAACAATAACAGTGAAAGCAAAAGTGAAGAGGAATTGCCCGTGGATGACCTTCGACGCTTGGAACCTAATATCAACTAAAGACAAGATCTGGAAGCACTGTAAACGGAATCCTGCGGACGAACAGTCTAAAGCTGCCCTGAAACTTATCTCTAAAAGGTTGTCAAAACTTAAAAGCCACTGCAAACGGACCTACTACTTTCGACTTATGCAAACGGCAACCCCGAAGCAATCCTGGAAATTCCTAAATGAAGCCCTGGGTCGTAACACCAAAGAACACAACCCCATCACCCTCAAGTTTGGCGATGAAGTACAAACCGATCCAGCCCAAGTATCGAACAGTATCAACGAGTACTTTTGCAACGTGGGGCCTCAATTGGCTACAAATATCGTCAGCACCAGAGATATTCAACAGTTCAATGCTATTCGTTCGCATCCGCCCTCCCTGTTCTTGAGACCGGCATCTGTTGCAGAGGTTCTGTTAGAGATCAGTAACCTTAACACCAACAAATCATCTGGTCCAGATAATATTTCCGTAGCTACAGTGAAAGCCCATCACTTGGCTTTTTCCAACATCTTGACAGACATCTTCAACGAAACAATCGAAACTGGTGTCTATCCTGATGCATTGAAACTAGCCCGCGTAACTCCTGTCTTCAAGTCAGGTGACAGATCAAATGTATCAAACTACCGTCCAATTTCAACGCTCTCTGTCTTGAATAAAGTTATTGAAAAACTACTCGTCACTCGAATGAATGAATATTTAACTAGATATGACCTCATAAGCCCACGCCAGTATGGTTTCAGAAAGGGATGCAGCACTCTAACTGCAACAACCGAACTTTTGGAGGACGTGTACGATGATCTGGATAACCGTAGATATGCTGGTGCCCTATTTTTGGACCTGAGGAAAGCGTTTGACACCATTGATCATGCCTTGCTGTTACAGAAATTGGAATGGTATGGATTACGTGGACAACCCCTTCGGCTTATCGAAAGCTACTTAACATCTCGCCAACAATTTGTTTCCCTCAAAGGAGCTTCAAGTAGTAAAAGATTCATATCAACGGGAGTACCGCAGGGAAGCAACTTGGGCCCGCTGTTGTTCTTGATATTCATCAACGATCTCCCTCTGTTGAATCTGCACGGCAAAGTTCGGCTCTTTGCCGACGACACATTGATATCGTACAGCAATTCCAATCCTCTCCAGATAGTGGAATGGATTGGAAACGATCTGGAAATCCTTCAGCATTACTTCGACTGTAATCTTCTCTCGTTAAACTTGTTGAAAACTTCGTACATGCTGTTCAATTCTGGTCGTCGCTCCATACCTCAGCTGCCAATAATCCGTATAGGCAACACTCTAATTGAACGAGTGAACGAGTTTAAATATCTAGGACTACATTTCGATGATACCTTAAGCTGGGCAGCCCATATAGAGCATCTTAAACGAACACTCGCTCCGGTCGTTGGTGCCATATGGAAAATTTCTGCGTTCATTCCAACCCACTGGCTGAAAAATGTATATTTTGCGCTGTTTCACTCGAGACTACAATATCTGGTGTCACTATGGGGTAAAGCCTGTAAAAGCCGCCTAAGGGAGTTACAGGCCATGCAGAATAGAGCGCTAAAGGCTGTCTTTAGATTGCCGTATTTGTACCCTTCCGAACTGTTGTATAGTATGGACGATTCAGTACTTCCCATACGAGGTGCCCAGGAATTTCAAACTCTGGTATATACCCACAAACTCCTAACAAGCAGGGATTCCCATCACAACATGCACTTCGAAAGAATATCGTCTCACCGCTCGTCCAGAAATGCAAATCACCTTCGTCTGCTCAGGGTTAGAACAGAATTTGGAAAGAAGAAACCCAGTTACTTCGCAAGTAAACTATACAACAATCTACCAGACACATTAAAGCAATGCCCAACGTCCTCCCGTTTCAAATCACAACTGCTGTCGATCTGCAAGCAAAACATCCATCGTTTCCTCCGCTAGTATCTTCTTGCCACATAGCTAAAAAAATTGTTATTCTTTTTATTCTCGCCCCTCCACCCAGACCACCGCCGCCCACAAGCCACTCCATCCAGCCGCCACCGCCAATCATCAAAACACCTCATCACCCTCCACCGCCACCACCACAACGCTGCAAACTAATGAATATACCACAACTCTATATTAAAAAATTGTGAAATAGCCTACGAGTAGTCCCTACCATTCCTTCAAAGAGCGATAATTTGCTCACTGGAATGGTTTTACATTTTGTGAAAAAAAAATTGTATTGAAATGAATTGTTAAACTGTTTTGATAGGGTTTTGTGCCTGTTGGAGAAGAGGCTTGGAATAAGCTTAACTCCACTGGGCTTTCCCTATCCGAGGAAAAAATAAATAAATAAATAAAAAAAAAAAAAAAAAAAAAAAAAAAAACATCGAACTTCACCACAGACGTCAAGGCCATTTGTATGAGAGCAGCTTGAAGAAACTGAAGCGAATGGCCAACGGTATGGAGTTCCAAAACGAAGCGATTGTCGATTGTGAGTCGTGTCTCAAAGGGAAGCAGGCACGATTTTCCTTTCCGATCAGCGAGTCAAGAGCCAAGAAGCTGTTGGAGTTGGTACACTCCGATCTCTGTGCGCTAATCGAGGTTTCATCGTTGAGAGGCAGCCGTTATTTTGAAGTGTTTGTCGACAATGCGAGCAAGAAGGTCGTCGTCTATTTTCTCGAGCGCAACGACCAGGTGCTTGAGGCTTTCAAGAAGTTTAAGGCCAATGCTGAACGGCAAAGCGGCAAGAAGTTGAAACTCCTGCCTACCGGAGTACGCAAACCGAGGCTTCCAAAAGTTTCTGGAGCGCGAGGGTATCCGGCATCAAACGACTTGTCGATACACGCCGCAGCAAAACGGCGTCGCGGAGAGGATGAACCGTACACTGGTGGAATAAGCACGGTATATGCTGAACGATGCGAAGCTTGGTAAGGAGTACTGGATAGAGGCAGTCGAGACGGCCGCTTATCTCGACCGATGTCCAACGATGTGTTTGGACAAACAAGACGCCGGCAGAGGCGTGGTCTGGCAAGAAACCGAATCTTCGTCAATTGAAAGTGTTTGGTTCGAGCAAGAGTGACGACACACATCCCGAAAACGAAGCGCAAGAAGTTTGACCCCAAGGCAGATAACGGCATTTTCCGAGTAGTGCCGCTTTCTAAGGGGGAAACTGCGGGGATAATACTATACCTTACTCGTAGCGGAACTCGCAGGAAGAGGGTTAACCACTGTTGGGGGATACCCACGGCTCTCGAGTCGGTGTAGGACGTCGTCACCATCGGGAAACATCCGAGTCGTAGCGTCCAAAGTCACGAATGTGTGCCGTGACAGGCGCGAGTCTAAGACAAGCTACTCTCGATCTGGCACACGCCGGCAGAAAAAGCCGCGGGTCGAAAATCCTAGGGTTGCCAGCTAAAGGGATAAAGAAGACCGGACAACAGTCGGAGTAGACTGACCCCATCGACGGGGGGCTGTCGAGTAGTGTGCGTGGTTTGAAGCTGCAAAGATAAGGCAACACCTTCTGCATAGCGGGTGCCGTGTGTGCGCCGCGTTCGTGCGTAGGATGCTCCACCTTTGGGGAGTATCCGAGTAGGGCGGTTGTCAACGACCGGAGCTGCGGGGATAAGACTTGAACTTCTTCGCAGTGGAAATCGTTGGGAAAGGGTTATTCCACGATCGGGAAATACCAACGGGTAGAGTGGCTCTCGACCCGGGTGAGCCATGCGAGTTGGAGTAGGGTGACGTCTTCGTCGGGAATCATCCGAGTCGTTTCGTAAAGATCCGTGCGTGTGCCGTGGCAGGCACGAGTCTAGGATAAACTTCTCTCGATATGGCACACGACGGGCAAGGTGTCGAATCCTGGAGATTAGAGGTCGGCTTCGAGTCGTTAAATGAGAGGTCAGGCCTCGAATCTCCAGGCGGAGATGTTTGTGTGATCAACCCCTAGTCTTTATGATAGGGGGCCGGGTCTCCAGTCGTAAGAGGAGGGATCAGGCCCTTAATCAACAAGAGGAGGGGTATAAGTGGTCATCTCAAGTCATTACGAGGAGAGGTCGGATCTTGAGTCGCTAGAGGGCCTTGAATCTTACAGAGGAGATGTCGGATCTTGAGTCGCTAGAGGGCCTTGAATCTTACAGAGGAGAGGTCAACCTCGAGTTGATGCGAGGAGGGCTTGGATCTCGAGTCATTAGAGGTCTCGAGTCGCGAAGAGGAGAGGTTTGTGTAGCATGTGAAATGCGCGATTCCCACGTAGCAATCAATTTTAACCCAAGCCTTCGAAATGCTTATGCAACACATGTAAATGAGTGCATAGAGCAGTTCGAAGACCCACGGTACTTCGCAATAAATTACGACATGGCACAAAAACGTAAGCTCATATTAAGTCTTTAGAACGATGCACCCAAAGTGTCGTTGTCTAGCGCACTTGGTGCTAATGACCTTCATCGTCAAACATATTTACCCCTCTCTCGTTATCCTCGCTCTCTTTATAGCGATCACGCGATCAAGTAAATAACAAACCCATAATCGACTCCAGGTACCTCCAGTAGGTATATTGTAAAGACTAAAATAATTGAATAAACAGATTGATTCCAACCTTAAACTGTGAATGTGGTCACTCCTGTGAAAGTCCGAACATTTCTTAATGGTAATGTTTCATGGCGACCGTAACAGTGATACATTGAAGTTTCTTAATGTTTAATGAAGTGAACAGTGAAAATCAAAAACATTAAAATTAAATTAAAATGGGTACCACAAACACCAAAAACGCACAAACATCGAACGATCCGCAGGTTAACATTTTAAATGCACTAGAAGTGCATGAAGAGTATCACATTAGTAACGAGTCAAAATTGTGGATAATTATCGTGATGTTGTCAGCGCAGCTGATTGTAATTGTATACAAAATTATTACAAAGCGCGAACGTAAACGCGCAGTGAAAAACGCCGCCCGGTCAATGGCAAATTAGTCCGAGGTGATCAGTAATAAATAAACAAATACAGTGGGTGAATAGTGAACGGCAATCCGGAGCACAGTTATATGGAGTTTTGTTATATGAGACGTTGGAGGATCACAGTGGGTGATTTAGTGGAACGAAAAATTAACTTCCCGTGTTACTGTATTACGTGATACGTAGCCAAACTTTAAAAACTTTAAATAAACTTTATGAGCGTCTGCATTGCTCTGAAATATGCAAACAGTGAATAAAAAAAAATATAAAAACAAATAAAACAAAATAAACGTGAAAATGTGGAACGTACTGATCCCATTGAAGAAGAAATAACAACAACCAGTTTCTCAGCTTTGTCAGACCAGCGAAAGGAGAGCATCGTTTTCTGAGCATCGAGGAGTGTACCTCCACTGCTTTGCAGCAGCTATCGAGATGAGTATCGAGGAGACAACAGCAGCAGAAAACAAGTAGGATAACTTTAACAATTATTCTTCATAACGGTAATGGAAGAATATGAATCCCTGAAACAGCTTCACACTAACTTAAAAAAATCAATTAACAATAAAATAACAGACGAAACTCTAACTAAGAAGGAGCAGTTGAATGAAAAACTATTCCAAACGATAGAACGCTTTTTGCAAGAAAACTGTACTGTAATCCCTTCAGAACAATTCAATGCAATCTGCAAACAAACAAGATTATGGAACCACGAAGTAAGCCAAATAATTAAATTGAAACAGACTGAAAATAAAATTAACAAACCAAAGTCGAAAAGCCCAAAAAATATATTAAAAACTACTACTAATAGCTCTCGACGAGTAACTAGTAAAAAAGGGGAAAAACAACAAAATCAAACGATGCCTATAGTAGATATTAAATTGGGCACCAGCCTCATACAAACGTATGATGGTGCCCCAGAATTATTAGATTCTTTTGTTGACGCTGTCAGTCTTTTTAACGACATCGTTGACCAAACATTTGCTGAAGCCCCACAGGAACAAAAAGCTGCGGCAGCATTAACTGTAGCACGCTTCGTTCGAACTCGCCTCACTGGCAAGGCGAGGCAAGCAATTAATGTTAATCAAACAGTAGATGAGATGATTAATGCAGTTAAATCAAATTGCACCTCCAAAGTTTCAGCAGACAGTTTGATCGCCAAACTGAAAACAATAAAACAGAATAGCGATTTGGCTGAATTCTGTGACAAGATTGACAAAATTTGTAGCCAGATTAAGACAGTCTATGTGAGGGATGGAATTCCTCAAGAGACTGCGAATAAAATGTCCACTAAATATGGAATAGATGCCCTCATCCAGGGAGCAAAAAATAATGAGACAAAACTCATTTTAAAGGCAGGGACTTTTACTCAACTTAACGACGCCACTCAGAAGATGATAGAGTGTGAAACTTCTCTGGAAACGCCCACCTCTGTCGCTAAAATATTTACGGCTGGTAGAGTAAATCAATCGATGCGTGGTAGGAACACACAGTACTATCGGGGAAATGGCCGTGGGCACTTCCTAAATTCACGGGGAAATTATAATAATTTTCCTAGGAATAATTCAAACCGGGGAAATTACAACTTTAATTATAACACCCGGGGAAATTCGAATCAATACAGAGGTTTTCACCAATGTCCTCAGCAGAGAAGAGGAAACTGGTCTCATCGTGGACATCCAAGTAATCATGGGATGTTCATAATGGCCCAACAACCGTTCACACAAAATTTTCCACATTTACAACAAAAAAATAGCCCACAAATGCCAGAATACCAACAAATTCCACAACATGTTCCTGAACCACCACAAAATTTTTTAGGTTCCCAACAGGGATAGTTTATGCAATTAACCTGTCCGCCACTAATTTCGTGCTCTTAAACATAGAGTGTTCTGAACAGCAATGTAGCCTCATGATAGATTGCGGTTCAGACATTTCAGTTTTGAAAGTTTCAAAATTAAAACCAAGACAAGGATATAATATCAATGATTTCTGTTCAATTGCAGGAATTGGCAAAGGTATTATAAATTCTTATGGAAGCCTTACCACCGGCTTACAAACAGATGAAATTATCATAAATCATAAATTTCATCTTGTTGACGATAACTTCCCGATTCCTACAGATGGAATTCTGGGAAGGGATTTCTTCGCAGCTTACAAATGTTGTTTAGATTATAACTCATGGTTACTAAACATAAATTTTGAAAATAATTATATTACAATACCAATACATGAAAAAACACTGACAAAACAAATAATTCCACCAAGATGTGAAATTATTAAAAAAATAGAAATACCAAACATGAGTGAAGATATGGTTACAATTGCGAACCAAATCAAACCAGGATTAATGTATGCAAATTGCATAATTAATAACGATAACAAATTCGTTAAATTTATTAACACATCCACCGAAAATATATTTATTCCGACAAATTTTGTACCTACTATGATACCCCTGCGAAGTTTTCATATTCAAAACATGGTCACTGAAAACACATCAAAAGGCGCAAGAAACGAAAAACTTTTGAAAGAATTGAAATTAAACCATACTGACCCTCAAATAAAACAAGCAATTGAAAACTTATGCATGCAGTTTCATGATGTATTTGCATTGCAAGAGGATAATCTAACCGTCAACAATTTCTATGAACAAGAGATCCTACTCAATGATAGATCTCCTGTTTATATAAAAAACTACAGGATTCCCGAATCTCAAAAACACGAAATTGATCAACAAGTTAGAAAAATGTTGGATCAAAATATCATTCAAAATTCGAGCTCACCGTACAACTCACCCATTTTGTTAGTCCCAAAGAAAAACAATAACGGAGACAAGAAATGGAGATTGGTTGTCGATTTTCGGCAACTAAACAAACGAATTGTACCTGATAAATTTCCACTACCTAGGATCGAAGAAATACTGGACCAATTAGGAAGAGCGAAATATTTTTCAACGCTTGACCTCATGTCCGGGTTTCACCAAATCCCTCTACAAGAGCATTGCAAAAAGTTTACAGCTTTTACAGCAGGAAATGGTCATTACCAATTCAACAGGCTTCCGTTCGGGTTGAATATAAGCCCCAATAGCTTCACGCGAATGATGACGCTGGCATTGAGTGGTTTACCTCCCGAATGCGCATTTTTGTATGTGGATGACGTCATAGTCATTGGATGCTCTTTAAAACACCATTTAACAAATCTAGAAAGAGTTTTCGAGCGAATGAGAAGTTGCAATTTGAAACTAAACCCGACGAAATGTTGTTTTTTCAAATCAGAAATCACATTTCTTGGCCATCACGTTTCTGAAATAGGTATACAACCTGATAAAGGAAAATATTATATAATTAAAAATTACCCAACTCCTAAAAACAGGGATGAAACCCGTAGATTCGTTGCATTCTGCAATTACTACAGACGTTTCATTCCTAATTTTGCGGAGATTTCATACCCATTAAACCAGCTTACAAAAAAGGATGTAAAATTTAACTGGGATACGATATGCCAAAAAGCATTTCTTACATTGAAGCAGCAACTCTTATCGCCTAGAATTCTAAAATTTCCAAATTTTAAAAAGGATTTTATATTGACAACCGATGCCTCAAATGTGGCTTGCGGAGCAGTTTTAGCTCAAGCGTATGATGATATTGAACTACCTGTATCTTTCGCCAGTAGAATGTTTACAAAAGGCGAGTCTAATAAATCTACGATTGAGCGTGAATTGGCCGCAATTCACTGGGCCATCAAGCATTTTCGACCGTATCTATATGGAAGAAAATTTATTATTAAAACCGACCATAGACCTCTTGTATATTTATTTACCATGAAAGACCCTTCATCCAAACTCACACGCATGAGATGGGATCTGGAGGAATATGATTTTCAAATAGAATACATTAAAGGTAGTTCGAATGTGTTATCGGACGCGTTATCAAGAATTCAAGTAACGTCAGAAACACTCAAAAACATGTACCTAGTAACCAGATCTATGGCCAAAAGAAACGTATCCAAACCAACTGACAATCAGACACAGAAGCCTGATCAACTTCACGTGTACGATGCAGTCAGCGGTCTGGATACATTTGATTTATCAAAATTAAGATTTTTATATAACGAAAATACAAATAAGATAGATTTACATATATTCAATAACAACTACAAAAAGAGCTTAGCATTAGTGCAAGATCTTGAATTAAATAATGAAACATTATTAAAACCCATGCTACAGAAAGCATTTGAGATAATTGATAAAGGGATCCCTGACACAAAAATGAAGGTAAATGATTCAAATATGAGTAAAGAAACAAGAAAACTTATACAATTGAATCCAAAAATGGCCAAGCAATTCGCGATTGCAAATAATGATTTAATTTTTAAATACATTGACGTCAGTTTATTTAAAGAAATAGGTAACTCAATTCTTAGGAATGTTACCGTACTAATTTTTGAAAAACCTCAAGTTTTAAAAAACGATATTGATATTGGAAACATTCTTCACCAATATCACAATACACCCGTCGGTGGACATATAGGAATTAACCGACTTTATAAAAAACTAAGACCAATATATTTCTGGCTCAATATGAAAAAAATTATTACCAATTATGTCAATAATTGTACCCAATGCAAACTAAATAAACATTTCACTAAGGTACAAGCCCCAGCAGTAGTCACAACTACACCCATAAAACCATTCGAAGTCGTATCCATTGATACTGTTGGACCATTCCCGTTATCGGAGAATGGGAACCGTTATGCAGTATCGATGCAATGCGATTTTACCAAGTAGGGTAACGGACCTATTTTGGACCGCTTTGGGAAGTGGCTATGCTATTTTCTGAAATAAAAAAGGAAATGTTACAATTTTTGACTGCTTTATCCGTCCGTAGCGAAGATCAAGACTTTTTCTATCGAAACATATCGTCGTTTGTTGCAATTTCACAAGATTTAAGCCTAAAAAGGCATTTCTTCGATTATTACTCTGGTCTGAATTTTGGACCACCAGGTTTCTATTTTGGACCACCTTCTGGACCTATTTTGGACCACCCTTAACTAAATAAGTTTTTTTTCTACATTTTGCTATATTTACGACAGCGATTGATGCGCAATTATGCGAATAATTCAGTTTATCTTGTCTTTTCTGTTTCTTATAGTCAAGTTTTGTTTGTTCAATAAGAATTGAGAAAAACTCCTCCGTTAGATAGTGTGTTTCAAATGTTTTTAAAATACTGTCAGCACACTGCAATTTTGACGAGATTAGTTCTGCAGTGTTAAAAACTGGCCAGTTGGCTTATCTTTGGGGTCAATTTTTCGAAAGCAAATATCCTTCAGGCGTTCCAATGATAAGTAAAGAAAGTCTGACATCATCAACTCTGCGTCATCAAAGATGCATTTTGTCTTCCAAAACCTTAGTGGGTTTGTTTTGACTTCAGTTCTGTAGAAAACATAGATTCAGAAAGATAAAAATGTGCGAGAATTATGCTATCTTTTTAACCATCTAAAAGCCCATGTTTTCCGCTGAAAAATTTACAAAAAAAAAGATTTTTTTTAAAACAACTTTTGCTCTAGGCAAAAAAAATTATCTTTGGAGTAAATTTTTCAACAATTTATTCTTTAAATTGCATAACCACAGGGGCTAAAAAACTAGATTTAGATTAGATTAGATTAGATTTTCGCTTGTAATTTTTACACATTTCAACATTTTTTTTCCTGGGTTTTGAAACAAATACAGCTATAGTTGAATATATTTTTTGTTGAAGTTGTTCTAATATTAACTGAGATATTTCAACTGTTACAAAAATTAAACTCGTTGCATATTTGCCTATTTGTTGTCATTTTTTCCAAACGCCTCCTTTAGAAGGGGTTTATATTTCGTCTTTTCTGCCTGACCAAGTATTTTGTTTTTTGAAAATCAACTCTGGATAGTTGTTTCTTTTATACAAAACTGTCAATAATTTTTAATGAAGCAAAAAAGACTTGATAAAAAAAAAATGGTGCATGTCCAGTTTTTTTTATGTTTTTAAGCTTCTTTAAGCTGTAGCTTTTGACAATTGCTTATCAAACAATTGCCATTAAAAAGGATTGTTAGATTAACGAGGTTTAAAGTAAAGTGCAGAAAAAGTCAGTTAAAATAATGATTGGCTTGATTTTATGCCGATTGAAGTAAACCCCGTTTAAAGGCGAGTTTGGGCTTTAGCGAGTTGATTTAATAAAATAATGCCCAAATTTCAAATTTTATTCATAATAAGCGATTGAAATACTCTGCATAATTCTTACATATCGTAGTACAACGTTTTATAACATTCATGAACATTAAACAGCAAGTTTCATAACTTGGTTATATTGAGTGGTCCTAAATAAGTCCCTAAGGAAATAAGTAGGACCTATTTTCGACATGGGTCAAATAGCTATTAAAACAAGTTTTTTGGGTTTTTCAAGCTTAAAAACTAGTTTTCAAGTGTTTCATCATAGCTGTGAATATGTTTGTAGTTGTAAGATTCATCACAGCTATACAGAAAACCTCTTGAAAGTTGACTCCAATAATGGCACGTCCTTCTGAAATGGCCTTGATTTGGTCGAACTGTGAAAAATCAAAACTTTATTTTCAATTTTCTCTCCCGTATCAACTTATTTAAATGCAATGTTATATATGATTCAATTCATAAGAAGTAGCTTTAACTATACTTGTTCAAAATGTTCATGATGAACATGATTTATGAGAGAAATATTAGAAACAGCTGCAAGGTGGTCCAAAATATGTACCTGGTCCAAAATAAGTCCGTTACCCTATGTCAGGGATGAGCAACCCGCGGCCCGCGGGCCGCATGTGGCCCGCGAGGCCCTTTTGTGCGGCCCGCGAAGTTTTTTTCAAATTTTTATGCCTTAACTTTTTTCTACAATGGACTGTTAGGAAAATTTATATGACTTGATCAAATATGCACTTATCTGCATTTGCCCCACAATCATTCAAATTGTTAACTTTTTTCTGGCATTTTAAGCATTTATTATTTTCTGTTCAAGGCATAGAGGCAACATTCTTTGTTGCCAACCCGTTATATTGGAGTTTTTTCTTTATTCATGATACATTTTCCCTAATTATTTAACTCCTTCTACTTTGAAAAGAAGAATCCATTGAAGTGAGTCGGAAGAGCAGCAAAAATTAGAAGCTACACATGATGAAAGGGATTTCGAAGTCCGTTAGTGAAGTCATTATTTTCGTTTCAAGCGAAAATAAAGTTGTATGATAGTTGTAGTTGTATGACGCTTGTTCTGTTAGCATTCAAATCTTATATATAAAAATGGAGGCGTTTTCTTTGTGATAACATCACGTATGAATGGTCGGTCGGAATGAAGTGAAATTTGGTATCCGAGGGTTTTTTGGGTCAGAGATGGTTTGTATAATACTTTCAAGAATCTCACTTTTTATGAAAGGGGGGTCCCCATACAAAGTTATCTCTTCTTCACATCTTCTTATATATAAAAATGGAGGCGTTTTCTTTGTGATAACATCACGTATGAATGGTCGGTCGGAATGAAGTGAAATTTGGTATCCGAGGGTTTTTTGGGTCAGAGATGGTTCGTATAATACTTTCAAGAATCTCACTTTTTATGAAAGGGGGGTCCCCATACAAAATTATCTCTTCTTCACATCTTATATATAAAAATGGAGGCGTTTTCTTTGTGATAACATCACGTATGAATGGTCGGTCGGAATGAAGTGAAATTTGGTATCCGAGGGTTTTTTGGGTCAGAGATGGTTTGTATAATACTTTCAAGAATCTCACTTTTTATGAAAGGGGGGTCCCCATACAAAGTTATCTCTTCTTCACATCTTCTTATATATAAAAATGGAGGCGTTTTCTTTGTGATAACATCACGTATGAATGGTCGGTCGGAATGAAGTGAAATTTGGTATCCGAGGGTTTTTTGGGTCAGAGATGGTTTGTATAATACTTTCAAGAATCTCACTTTTTATGAAAGGGGGGTCCCCATACAAAGTTATCTCTTCTTCACATCTTCTTATATATAAAAATGGAGGCGTTTTCTTTGTGATAACATCACGTATGAATGGTCGGTCGGAATGAAGTGAAATTTGGTATCCGAGGGTTTTTTGGGTCAGAGATGGTTCGTATAATACTTTCAAGAATCTCACTTTTTATGAAAGGGTGGTCCCCATACAAAGTTATCTCTTCTTCACATCTTATATATAAAAATGGAGGCGTTTTCTTTGTGATAACATCACGTATGAATGGTCGGTCGGAATGAAGTGAAATTTGGTATCCGAGGGTTTTTTGGGTCAGAGATGGTTTGTATAATACTTTCAAGAATCTCACTTTTTATGAAAGGGGGGTCCCCATACAAAATTATCTCTTCACATCTTCTCTTCACATCTTATATATAAAAATGGAGGCGTTTTCTTTGTGATAACATCACGTATGAATGGTCGGTCGGAATGAAGTGAAATTTGGTATCCGAGGGTTTTTTGGGTCAGAGATGGTTTGTATAATACTTTCAAGAATCTCACTTTTTATGAAAGGGGGGTCCCCATACAAAATTATCTCTTCACATCTCTCTTATATATAAAAATGGAGGCGTTTTCTTTGTGATAACATCACGTATGAATGGTCGGTCGGAATGAAGTGAAATTTGGTATCCGAGGGTTTTTTGGGTCAGAGATGGTTTGTATAATACTTTCAAGAATCTCACTTTTTATGAAAGGGGGGTCCCCATACAAAATTATCTCTTCACATCTTCTTATATATAAAAATGGAGGCGTTTTCTTTGTGATAACATCACGTATGAATGGTCGGTCGGAATGAAGTGAAATTTGGTATCCGAGGGTTTTTTGGGTCAGAGATGGTTTGTATAATACTTTCAAGAATCTCACTTTTTATGAAAGGGGGGTCCCCATACAAAATTATCTCTTCACATCTTATATATAAAAATGGAGGCGTTTTCTTTGTGATAACATCACGTATGAATGGTCGGTCGGAATGAAGTGAAATTTGGTATCCGAGGGTTTTTTGGGTCAGAGATGGTTTGTATAATACTTTCAAGAATCTCACTTTTTATGAAAGGGGGGTCCCCATACAAAGTTATCTCTTCTTCACATCTTATATATAAAAATGGAGGCGTTTTCTTTGTGATAACATCACGTATGAATGGTCGGTCGGAATGAAGTGAAATTTGGTATCCGAGGGTTTTTTGGGTCAGAGATGGTTTGTATAATACTTTCAAGAATCTCACTTTTTATGAAAGAGGGGTCCCCATACAAAGTTATCTCTTCTTCACATCTTCTTATATATAAAAATGGAGGCGTTTTCTTTGTGATAACATCACGTATGAATGGTCGGTCGGAATGAAGTGAAATTTGGTATCCGAGGGTTTTTTGGGTCAGAGATGGTTTGTATAATAAATTCAAGAATCTCACTTTTTATGAAAGGGGGGTCCCCATACAAAGTTATCTCTTCTTCACATCTTCTTATATATAAAAATGGAGGCGTTTTCTTTGTAATAACATCACGTATGAATGATCGGTCGGAATGAAGTGAAATTTGGTATCCGAGGGTTTTTTGGGTCAGAGATGGTTTGTATAATAGTTTCAAGGATCTCACTTTTGATGATAGAGGGTCCCGATTTCCATAAGAATCTATTGGCGAGCACAATGCAGTTAAGGACGTGTAGATGAAATTAAACATTTATTATCTTATATATAAAAATGGAGGCGTTTTCTTTGTGATAACATCACGT
The DNA here is from genome assembly GCF_029784155.1 of Uranotaenia lowii. NCBI lineage: Eukaryota > Metazoa > Arthropoda > Insecta > Diptera > Culicidae > Uranotaenia > Uranotaenia lowii. The sequence continues at coordinate 110,859,355 of NC_073693.1, forward strand.
ATGAATGGTCGGTCGGAATGAAGTGAAATTTGGTATCCGAGGGTTTTTTGGGTCAGAGATGGTTTGTATAATAAATTCAAGAATCTCACTTTTTATGAAAGGGGGGTCCCCATACAAAGTTATCTCTTCTTCACATCTTCTTATATATAAAAATGGAGGCGTTTTCTTTGTAATAACATCACGTATGAATGATCGGTCGGAATGAAGTGAAATTTGGTATCCGAGGGTTTTTTGGGTCAGAGATGGTTTGTATAATAGTTTCAAGGATCTCACTTTTGATGATAGAGGGTCCCGATTTCCATAAGAATCTATTGGCGAGCACAATGCAGTTAAGGACGTGTAGATGAAATTAAACATTTATTACGATTTATACTTTAGAAGGTAAAACGAAGTTTACCGGGTCAGCTAGTATTGGAATAAAATTAAACTAAAACCTTGTGAAATATTTTTTTATTTCTGAATATTGACGAAAATTACGAAAGTTTAATAATAAAGCCTGAATCAAGGATTTTAGATTTTTTATCAACATGAATCAGCCGGAATCAAAGTGACCAACAAAAATGATTAGTTCTTGATAGAAACAATAGATATCTGAAATTATGTGATTCGACTTAAAAGGTCTTTGATGATTATCTGTGATGCTTTTTTCAGAAATTTGATAGAAAATTTATAACAAAAATCGATAAATTAAGTTATTTCACTTAAGAATCTCATTCCACATTACCAAAGTCATAATATAGCATTAGAATTCCTATCCCAATGATATCTAAATAAGGCTAAAAATTATAAAAATTTCAGCATCAGGAACGTAGTTTTGAAGATAGTTACTTAAAAATATATAACATTGAACATTTTTCTGTGATTTCGACAACCTTGCTCAACATATCAATGCAATGATCCGAACTTCAATTTAAAAACGGGGTTTTTTTTTTCTGGGAAAAAATCAAGGCTTTAAGGACAAATTTTAACTGTGGGAAAAATCACAGAAAGTTAATTAGCTATTTAACGACCAACGCTTCGAATATTTATTTTTCTCATCCTTACTCATCACTGTGTAAACTCCAGAAGATTTTCAAATGACGAATAGTACCATCGATTTTAACAAGAATGTTGTAAGAATGAATGCTCGCCAAAAAGACGTGTTAAAAAATTAGGAGAAATAAAAAATGGCAAAGATTAAGTGATGTACCTTTTTGATATCGGGTATTTAAAAAGTCGTGTTGAATTTCGGGTTTTAAACATATGAATTCGTTTCATCGTTCATCTTTCAGATTTGTTTTCGCCCAAATTTTTTAGTTATAAAAAATGACGTGAAGCTCTGATAATTATAAAAAAATGTGATTTAAGTGCGGCCCGCTGACAAGATTTCAAATTTGAATTGGCCCGTGGGTTGAAAAGGTTGCTCACCCCTGAAGTATGTTATTTTAGCTCCAATACCAGATAAAACAGCAACAACTATGGCAAAAGCCGTGATTGAAAAATGCATCTTAATATTTGGACAAATGAATCAAATTAAAACAGATCAAGGAACAGAGTTTAAAGCTGTCTTTGATGAAGTGTGTAAAACATTACAAATTACACATACATGTTCAGCTGCCTATCACCCTCAAACAATAGGCGCATTAGAGAGAAATCACAGGTGTTTAAATGAGTACCTGCGAATTTTCTGTAATGAAAAAATAAATGATTGGGATTGTTGGTTACCGTATTATAGTTTTTGCTATAATACAACTCCAAATCTCGATCACAACTACACCCCTTTCGAATTGTTGTTTGCTCGAAAATCTAACATTTTTGAAATCATACCGCCAAAAATCAATCCAGTGTATAATCACGAATCCTACAACTATGAAATGAAATACAGACTTCAAGTTGCGCATACACACGTTTTAGATGCTATTCAAAAAGTTAAACATAAAAGAACTCAAGAACTAAATAAAAATATTCAAATTGGTTCAGACGATATAAAAGTTGGAGATATTGTTTATTTAGTATTAGAAAATAGATCAAAATTAGACCAGGTAAACGAAGGTCCGTACAAAGTAATAGCCAAAACCCCATCTAACGCAACTATCATAAATGAGAGAAGTAAACGGCTAGAAGTACACAGAAGCAGATTAATAAAATTTAAAAGATAAATTTCTTTAAGAGGGTAGGAATCTATAACAATTAACATAAAACAAAAAAAAAAAAACACATTTAAATCATAAACATATACAAAGGAAAAGTTGTGAGAGGTCCTTGGAGTCGTATTTCAAATTGATCCTTGTTTTCCAAACAATTTCCGTAGGAGGATGGTGTAGCATGTGAAATGCGCGATTCCCACGTAGCAATCAATTTTAATCCAAGCCTTCGAAATGCTTATGCAACACATGTAAATGAGTGCATAGAGCAGTTCGAAGACCCACGGTACTTCGCAATAAATTACGACATGGCACAAAAACGTAAGCTCATATTAAGTCTTTAGAACGATGCACCCAAAGTGTCGTTGTCTAGCGCACTTGGTGCTAATGACCTTCATCGTCAAACATATTTACCCCTCTCTCGTTATCCTCGCTCTCTTTATAGCGATCACGCGATCAAGTAAATAACAAACCCATAATCGACTCCAGGTACCTCCAGTAGGTATATTGTAAAGACTAAAATAATTGAATAAACAGATTGATTCCAACCTTAAACTGTGAATGTGGTCACTCCTGTGAAAGTCCGAACATTTCTTAATGGTAATGTTTCATTTGTGTGGGAATCTCGAATCCTTGCGAGTAGATGTCGGTTCTCAAGTTGTTAGAGGAGAGTTTAGGCGTCGAGTCGTAAGGATGAGAGGTTTTGCTGAAAGTGGTCTCGTTAATGAGTATTGCCTAGGAGCGCACTAGCGCGAATAGACCTCCCACAATTGAAGTATAGTGTATTATACAGTTCGAGGTGGGAACGAGGTGTGGCCCCTGGTGGAGTTTAAGGAGTAGGAGGTATACACGGAGTATATCATGAGTCTTCCCATTGTTCCCATGGATCCAGATCTGAGCTGGTCGGAGCCATTTCGTGCAACGTCAAAAAGCAGCCGACTGTTGACCTGTCATCTTGTGAGGCGGAGTGCATGGCTCTGTCTCGATCCATCCAAGAGGCCATGTGGTGGACGAATTTGCGGTCCCAGGTTTTCGAGGAGGCTGATTCATTGCGACAACCAGGGAGCAATCAGCATCGCTGGAAACGAAGCGTACAACCCCCGAACGAAGCACGTGCGAGCATCAGTTACCACTTCGTGCACGAGAGCCTGAAGGAAGGATCGGTGAAAGTGAAGTACATTCCGACGATGGATCAACCGGTTGATGGGTTCACGAAGCCTCTAGCTGCCCAGAAGCAGCAGCGATTTTGTGGACTTGAAGGTAATCCGTGCCTAGTTGTAAGATAGATAAAATAAATCATTCCACTGTCACACGTTAACTTAACCACACGTGTATTCCACTTAACACCTGGAACTTATTACATAAGACACGCCACGAGTCATGTTACTCGAGTGACCCATTTTGGTATTACAGTAGTCGAGTCGAGTCGAACTTCAGTCTAGTAGCTTGACTGAGTCGACTGCGAAAAATTTCAACATGATCGCCGCCATTTGAGCACTCAAACTAATTCGATCAGTTTCACTCGACTACCGTAATACGACATTTCGCTCGACTCGACAGTGACTGGAGTCGAGTCGAGTTATTCGACTCGTTTTATGTAATAGGGCCCAATAAGTTCCTAGTTTAACCTTAACCCACCCAACTGCTCCAGTTCCGTCCTATTGAGAAATACTGGGCTTTCATGAAGAGGAGACTCAAAGGCAAACGGAAAAGGTTGTCAAAGACATCAATCAGATGAAGAACTTGTGGAATAAGATTTCTAGAACGATGGACGAAGAAGGTGTACGCCGCCTAATGACAGCCGTGTTACAGGAAAAATTCGAGAATTCCTTCGAAACCGTGACGAATAATTTTATCCGTATTTTTTTGTTCTTAAAGTATGAAGAAAAAGCTACATTTGTATAAAAAAGATCTTGCATTCAATAATAAATAACTGATATACAGGCAATTGTTTTTGTTCCAATTCTATTTGTGGCAAGCTTTATTAGAGTTGTTCTGGAAAAGCTGTTTGCTTATTTGATTAGTAGACCTGTGATATGAATGACATCTTTCAAATTCTATTCAACAGAAACAATTTACAAGTTTCTTTGTTTTTATTTTTAATTTCCTATCACTACCAAATTGGTATTTTCACTTACTTTTTTTTTATCTTCAATTGGTATTCTATCAGTAAATTGTTTCACTATTCTACTGTACTACTGATGATTTTATTTATCCAATTTGTTTTTGCCAAATTCTTTTTCGCTACTTCACTGTTATGATATTAGTAGTTAGTTGTATAATTGGTAGCATCAATATCAATTTCCGTATCTCATCTTATTCCGGTTTTGTTTTGGTTGGTTTACTCAAGTTCCGGTACCGTAACATTCATTTCTATATATAGTTGTTTTGTAACTTTTCTAAACTACTATGAAACGACTCTTTACCTTTCTCTCCCAAACACGTTCCCGATTTTTGTCAGTACAGTTAATTCCTTTTTTTTAGTAATACCGATGTTTTTATCATTGGCGAAGAGCAAGAAGTATCTATATCGACAGCTGCTGAGAACAAGGGTAAATTTTGATTAGAAAATATGAAATTTTTGTCTGCTCTTTTAAACTCTGAAGTTTTCTACCGATCAAAGGTGATAACAAAAACCGTTTTATATGTAGAGAACAAGAAATATGGTTGGATTAAAAGTTATGTTAAAATCTCTACCGTACTGCGTTGCTTATTTTGGTTCACGAGTGAACAATTGGATTATATCTTCAAATGTCAACGGGCTCGCGTCCAACCGAAGTCGAGATCGGTTTCTGTGGAAAAATATATCAAACGTTAGGTAACTTTCTATAGGCTTTCATCGAACAACGTGTAACTGTTTTGTTTTTCTTCATAAAATTCGCTTCCCTAGATTTTCCAGCAATCCGCAACGAATCGTTCTCGAGTAAATAGTCCTGTAATTGAAAGATGGTTCACACACACTTTCTTTCCTAAACAACTATATATTTGCTTCATATTCCTGCTTTTCATTTTCCTGCCATCACTATTTTTTAGGGTTTCAATATCTTGTTAATGGTATATGTCATGGTTTATGTCCAAATTATCATCTAAACTTCTCTATCGTAAAGTGGTTTTCTTTTATGAGACGACAACGGTTTTGATTTCAATATTCCGGATTATGAGTATGTAATACACTTTATTTGGTATTCTTATTTGAACATCTATTTATTTATGCTTTGATCAATCAATGTATGAGAATGTAATGTATAGTCTATCATTTTAACTGACTTTACTAGTCTATTTTATAAGTTATTTGGTAATGGATCAATCTTTTTGCTTTGTGATGCTTCCAACTTAACGAGATATTTATTATGTTTTTTTTAAACTTTTCAACGTTTGTTTCATCAATCATGATCTCGTCGTTGGTTCGATCAATCTAACGAAACGATTTTGTGGACAGATTCTATTTGATTTCATTGCTGTTTATGTGTTTGGTTTGCTGTTTGTTTATTAATATGTGTATGTAAGTTTTGATTCGCTTTTACTGTCATGACTAGTTGATTCTTTGCATCCCTTATGGATTCTGCTAAACGAGTAAATTTATCCTTCCATTTTTTGATGTCATAAGTTAAACTACGTTTTTGATCATTTTTCTCTTTCCTTCTATGTATCAGTATGAAATTGGTGTTTTGACTGTATTTCGTATATCCGTGACCCCAAGATCACACTCTAACTTATGTATTAGTAAAAATTTAAAAAAAAAAACTTTTAATTGACTACAGCAGCGGAAAATGCATTTTTTGGTTCGAAGTTTAAATTCTGTACTTTTATCGAATGTTGAGATCAGTTTTAATTTTTGAATAATTTGATAATTAATTCAACAAAGATATGAGTGCAATATTTTCGGACGAATTTGGGAAACATAAAAAAAAAACTTATTAAAAACTTAAACTTTATCAACCTTATAATATCTTGAATATCATCCAGACATTACCGTCAACTGGGGCATCATGCAACACTTTTCAACTTCAATGGTTTCTAAAAATGTGTGTCAACAGATAATCAAACAACTTTTGTACCAAAAACTTTAAGGTTGATGGGACATTGCATCGACGCAATAAAAAAAAATGCTTTTTCACGTTTTTCGGAAAATGGGCTTACTCCTCTTATTAAATCTTATAATAATCTACGAAAATAAATAGACAAATTTTCGACGCCAGATAGGTCATACGGCATAAAGCACAAATCGCTGTAATTTTAGTTTTGTTCGAAATATTTTTAACATTTTTTCTGTCACCGAAGGAGACATAAGAAAAGCCGATTTAATACACTTCACAGTGGATTGAAGCCTTTCTTACGGCCTGTAAATTATATTTGGATGCACATTGTTGCATACATTCAGGGGTAAAAATTATCAAAAAAAAAAAATAAAACTGAAATGGTAAAATCAAATGTGTTGATGGATGAAAATTTAGAGTCAACAATCTTATAATGCAAAATAATCATATTCCAGTGAGTGGAAACAAGATTTACAAGGCGATCAAGCCAATCCGTCAAAGGTGAAGTTTTAAACGGCATCGAAAAATGTTAAAAATATTGCGCCTTTTGCTATTTTTTCTAAAAGTCAAAAATATTTAAAAAAAAAACAAATTATTATAAAGCAACATAACACATGAAAACTGAAAAAGCTTCTTCAAAACTTAACAATAGTCAAAAGATATACTCGTTTGAAACTAATAATCTAGAATGAAAATAAATTGTTAACAAAAGATATAAAAATGAAAGAACAAAAAAAAGGAATGAAAAGTAAAAACAATGTGTATAACGAAAAAAAAGAATAGATATAAAATAACAAACAGTAAAAAATACAAAATTAAGAAACGATTATGGAATACCAACAAAACAACCGGAACTCTGATTTTCAAACATTTTTAAAGAGAATATTGAGAGCTCTGAAACATTTTAAGTGGGTTTGTTGTTGTTTTTACTAACTTATGTTGAGAATTATATGTTAAATCAGAGTTTCTTTTTCGCATTGATTTGCCTGTGTATTAGAGTTTTAAAAGCCGATTTTTGTTGTCTCACTTTAATTTAACTAAAACTTTCTTAATATTATCACTGAAATTCTCTAGGTATTATAATGAAATACTCTAAAAGTATATGCTGCTTAAAGTTTAACGAAATTTTACCGAATATGTTTTAAAATCGAAAAGACTGTTAAATTTTTTTTTAATCGTTTTGATAAGATTATTTAAAGTTACGTCTTGATCTTGTTTTGATTATTTGCTACCATTTAAAATGATATTTCTTGCTACGGTTCCTGGTAAAGTTTGTGTAAAGAGAAATATTTCTTTTCCGCTACTGTCATTTCTAAATATTGTTGATTCCCAATTGTTGTTCTGTGATTTTGTTCTTCGATCGCCAGACCTTTTTGTAGTTTCTAGAGATAAATTTTATATGTTTTTTTTGTTTAAGCTGTCCTCAATATTTTAAATTAAATCAGTCTCTTTAAAAACTAGATTAGATATTTTAGTTTTTGATCACCATTTAAACGGTTTCACATCCAGACAAAGAAATTTTTTAGGAAAAAAAACATTATTCAACAAAACATAAAGTTTCTACATAACAGCTGAAACAATCCATAATATTACAAACGGCAGTGTGAAAGGTCAATTTTACTACAGACAATTTATGTTTTAAGAACTTGACTTATTAAATTTGTTGTTAATCGTCCTGAAATTTAGGCAACCTTGAAAACAATCAGCTGAAGAACTTTTTTAAATTTACTAAATATTTGTAAAGTTGACTTCCTCTATCGAAAGATGTTGAAGTTTTCAAAAAGGTATTCATCCATAATCGTTTGTCTGCAGTAAAATTGAGTTCAAGATTCATACTAACAATTTAACCTATACAGATACAATTAGATTGTTTTCAAACGAAACATACATCTCTAAGACAGATTTTACATCTTTTAATACCCTGTTCCAATTGTATTTTGTTAAAATTTTGTCTTATCTTTTTTTTTTGCTTTACATCATTTTATCGACTTAGTAAACACTTTTACAACACATACTAATATTAAGAGAAGTTTTTCAAACTTAAAGGTAACTTAGGCTTCGAATCAGTCGTTACGTTTTTTAAAAACAGTACCGTTCAATGGTTTGTTTAAAAGTAGTTATAAAATTCACAACATGCTTGATTACTCTCGTGTTAGTAGTTCTTATATGCGGTAAATGCTACTTGATGACCTAACATATAGAGTAGTAGAATTAATTCTCATTGCAGTCTCCAGCGTCCTTAGCACAGCTAAATGAAGTCCAATCAGCTAGCTGAAATACTTTAAGCCGGCCACCAGCATGAATTTTTCGATGAAAAGTTCCGAGTCGAGGACTGCGATGTGGGCGGCCCGGCCTATTAGGGCGTTAGCAGTGTGGGGTAGCGCATGGTGAACGTCGTATCTGGCCAGCGTGAGATCAGATCGAGCCAACATCGGCGAAATGATGTTGTTAACCATCTCACTGTAATTTAGAAGAAGAAAAAAATTAAAATTATTTCATGGATAGAATTTCTCAGATTTTAAATGATTTTTTTTATAATTCCTGGCTCTATGTATAATTTTTATGATATTTGATGCTTTGCAGTTCTTTTCAGAATCCTCAACACATGTTTCTCTAACCCAGTAAAATCAAACAAAGGTTTGAAGCCAACCAAAGCCAGAACATCCAGGACAACCTGAACTCCATAATCATCTATTTCTGGAAGCCCAATTAGCCAAACCCCCAGCAGAATACAAGAAATCGAAAGGAAATTAGAAAAATGATTAACGGATCATCCCAAACTACTCGGGAACGCATCACCCGGAAGTCAACTACTGTCGAGGCGAAAAAACAACTAAGTTCCGTCAAACAGCCGGAAAGACCCCCGATAAGGTAACCAATCTTCAACAACCTACACCTAACATAACCGGTAAGTCACATTTAACTTCCTTCATCTATTGTGGACACAACATCAACCCATGTTATTCTCCATTTTATTTTTCTGATCTATAGAACAAAAGGGACGTTATTGAATACTCCTATGTATACAGCTATGCACCCTCTCAACACACTTCACGCAGCTCAGGATTAGAGCTGTCCGTCATCAAAGTAGTAGACGAAGTCAGGCAAAAAAAGAGAAGAGGTTTTGCACAGTGATCACCCTTGACGTGTGGAATGTCTTTAACAGTGTCAGTTGGCCAATGATTGCGTCGTCGCTCATTCGTATGAGGATCCCTGCATATCCTTACAGGATGGTGGAGTGTTACTTCAGTAACCGCCAATCGGAATATATGACCAGCCAGAGAGTTAAGACGGTGAGCGTCTCGGTAGATGATCCACTAGGATTGATACTGGGCCCGGTATTGTGGAACATGTGTTTAAGCTAAACGGAGGTAGTACAGCTACTAGCCACAGTTGCAATCGACAGGGTGGAAAACTGGATGTGCTACAAGAGACTGGATCTGGCTCATCACAAAACAGAGATGGTGCTGATTAGGACCAATATGTAATCCGTACAATCAGGTCCGATTGCAGTTGGACCTTGTGCAATCGAGTCCAAGCGCGCAATCGAATACCTGGGTACGATGATTGACGATCGGTTGAGCTTCACTGCAACGGCTGCCCGCACGCGCAGCATGTCAACCACCTCAGTGATCCGTTGCAGCAGAAGGAGGTTCCTGGCGAGCGGAAAACCGTTCATTGAACAGACTGTAACCTGCAGAAGCTCTGCAGCGTGCAGCGGCTGATGAACCTGCGGGTGATCAACGGGTACCGAACAGCATTATCGGTAGCGGCTGGAGTAGTGGCGGGATTTATGCCCATTTCGGAAGATATTCTCTGTAAAGAAAACAGAAGCCCAATGTGAGAGACAAGCTAGAGAGGCCTTGGTGTTCAACTGGCAGCAGCAGTGGGACAGCTCGGAAAGCGGCCGGTGAACCCATTGCTTGATCCCTAACGTCGGGTTTTGGATGTCGAAAACATGAAGAGGTGGATTTCTGGAAGACGCAGTTTTTAACTGGTCACGGATGCTTCATGCAGTACCACCATCGCGAAGCATTGGTTTAAACACGTGGCTTCGCCACTCTGCCCAACCAGCGGTGATATAGTTGAGACACCAGAGCACGTAGTGTTCACCTGTCCAAGGTTCGAAGAGGTACACACGAATATTCTGGCCGCTTGTGGACCCGACACGACAGCCGACAACATCGTGCGGAGGATATGTTAGAATGGCAATACTTGGCGCGTGGTCAGCGATGGGTTCACCCGGATCATGACTGCCCTGCAAAGGAATTGGAACCAGCACCAGACCGCAACCGGCGTAGGGCGACTCCTTCATTGGGGTACATCTGAGAAGAGTGCGTCCGAACCTAGCAGTGATGCATACAAAGATAAGACTCTACCTACCTGCATATGCCAAGCTACTAGGTACGCGAGGTTAAGCTTCTCCGCAGTCGAACTCGTAGGGAGAAGAGTATTCACGTCGCGGAATACTCTCGGATAGAGTGACTGCATGTCGTCGTGACGGGGGAGTCACTCGAGTCGGTGTAGGATTATGTCTTCGCCGGGAATCCTCCGAGCAATTCCGTAAAGTCTCGGACATGTGCTGTAACAGACGCGTGTCCAGAATAAGCTGCTCGCGATTCGGCACACGGAGGACGGAAAAAGGAAAGTGTCTAGAGCAAACACAAGGGGAGAGAGGTCAGGTCTCTAGTGGACTCGAATAAAGGCGGAGCACACGATAGTTGTGATCGGCGAGCAAGCCTCGAGTTACGAGTAAAGGCTTGGATTTCAAGTCGTCAAAGGAGAGGTCCGTAGTCTTGAATAGTAATAAAAGGCGGGGTATATATGCTAGAGTTCGATTTGGAAACGAGTAAGCCGATAAGCGCAGAAGCGCGATCTAGGTGTCCCATTAAGAGTATAGCCTTAGTTGTAGGTCCAGATGGGAATTATGGCCAAGGGTCTTAGATGGACTTTATGGCGTAGGGGTACATAGACCCTTATTCTGCGCCACGCATGAGGTGACGATGGTCACGTCACCTCGAGTCACCGTGAGATTTGTCACCTTATTCCCGGAGTCGATGCGGTTTAAGTAACAGAGGTTAATTCTAGGTGAGTGACCGGATGAACACATCTGTCAAAATGGCAGAATTCGGGTTGGTGCTGTTTTGATTTTGCTCTCGCTTCAGATTTTCCGAATTAAGTTTTTTTGTAACTGGTTGGAATTTCGGTTCGAAAATGGCCATCATCGGATTGCACGGTCACAGCAAGCTGCTCAAGGATGATAAACGGACGATTTATACGACGTAAGTTGAAATTTCGCCCATCAAAGCTCGGGTTGGATCTGGGTCATATTGCCGAAAAAACAAATGCAAATGCCGACGGCTACTGCCCCAAAAAAAAAAGTAGCTGGTTGCTAAACATTTTACTTTTTTCCAATCATTTATCAGGTATGTAAAGTAGTTTGTGTTTTGTACTTGAAACTGTTCGATTAGAATGGATTTAGTAAATTTTGACCATTCAAGATAAGATAAGTTTTATTTTTCGTTTTCAGTTAGTGATGCTCACAGCTCTAGGATGGAATTTTATTTACTTATTTCGAAGTGAAAATTAAAAATAGTTGGAAGAAGTGTACCCGGTGGATCAAGTGTCAAGGATCCAAACCAGGAATACATCCCGGGGAAGCAATCTATCTTTTGTGTTTAAAGACGGCAGTATCTGAATTTTCATCTTTCAAAATTAATTAAAGTTTTAGAATGTGACAAAAAGTGAAAATAAAAGATTATAATATTTTACCGCTTTGACGATCCGAAAAATAATTTCATCAAACTAAATTTTGCGTTTACAAATACAAATTTACAAATTCAAGTTTTTGCATTCAGTATTAAAAATCGAATGACAGATTTAAGGTGACAAGGATTTTTTTTATTAAATTAAATAATCATATTTGTTAATAAATTTGTTTCATTGTTTCCCAAACTACAATTGTTTAGTGTAATTAACTATTCAGAGCCTAACATTCCGCTTTACATAAATTTTATGCTTAAATTCTATCCCGTAACCATCTGAAAAGGTATCGACAATTGTCACCTAAAATCCTCACTCGAATGCAACTGTTCTCACCCACGGTGCCTACGAGAATACGGTAAGAACTCACAAAGTTCATCCGAAGGGACGTCCCTCACCTAAAGTGATTACTGTAATCAAGTGACTTGGGTGACTCGACTATCATCACGGCACGAACGGCGCAGAATAAGGGCCATAGTATCTTGAGTAGACCAATTGCACCCATGGACCAAGAGTAGCATAATGGGGGACGCGGTGGCTCACCGTGTCTTGGAATGCAATTCATGAAAAAGATTTACCACCTGGGTAATGAAAAAAGGATTAGAACTTCCACGGATGTGGCCTCTTTTGACGCTGCCTGCTCTCCAAGCAATAAATCGGTAATCTCAACGCCGATGAGTTTTCAAGTCGTTATCTAACAGCTACACAGGCCATAGTTAAACCAATAATATGACAGTTTCGACACCGAAGAGAAAAGTGGATTGAAGATCACCACCTGGACATCTACTCAAGTTCTTCAAAGCGTGGGTAATGATCGTGGCTCCAGAGAGTAAGAAGATGTATGAGTTCATCCGTCTATGAATCACACATTTAGAATTCCGATACATTTTCATTTCTCCATCGTTTGGAGGAAAAATCTTCGTATTTTATTCCAAATTAAAAAAAAAATGTTGATGGTGTGTTCAACTGGGCATACCGTGTTCTAAAACAGCATGAGTTTGGTGAGAAAAAATGAACACACAAGAGATGCGGACATTGACGTTCGAATCCTCTAACAAACGATAGGTGTTTGTAATCAGCGTTCGTAAATCCCAACATATTAGTTGCCGACAGGAAAACTAGTGCAAAGAACACCTGAAGTGTTCTTTTCCCTGGTTCAGCCAATTCGCACACATCGTTTTCATCACCTGACTGGGACAGTATGTAAATTTGATAAATCAAGTAAATGCTCGATGAGTTTCAATTCGTAATTTGATGATTGGTTTATGAAACGTCAGTTATTGTGCCTTTGGTGGCAAATAAAGTGCATCTGGTGGCCTTGTTAAATAACAATTGACGATTTTAATTGTATTTCACCTCTCTCATTGGTTTTATTTTAGGGTTCCCACATCAAAAACGAATTTTTGTGGCATTACAACAGGGATAATAAAGTATTCTCGGTGAGAGTGAGTGACTGGTGTTCATTTTTGGCTGCTAGTAACTCACAAGATTGGGATTTTTCTTGGATCCGTACGCAATGCCTAAGGAGTATCATACGCGCTTGGTGGCCTGGCAACATAACATGGATCTGTCATCAAAAGGCGCTTGAAATCGAGATTCGGGAGCGTAAATGCACACGCTGCGAAGTGGTTAGAACGAGATTTGCAGAGCGAGGCGCTTGAATGGAATCCAGAGAAACATCGAAGTAGAGGCAGACCCAGAATCTCGTGGTGGCGAAGCCTAGCTGTCGACGAGAATCTTGACTGGGACCAAGTGAAGCCGCTAGCTCCGGATCGTCAACAGTGGAGGTCTATAACCACGGCCCAATGCGCCGGAGAATCGTGGCGGGTCCATTAAGTAAGTCAAGTAAGTACGAAATTCCTACAACGGGTGAGCTGTGTGGCCAACCTTGCATCCCAAGGTGTTGGAATCCAGAAAAACATTTAAATTTGTCTTAAATCCACTAACAAGACAGGTTAGCCGTTTATTTTTCTCATCATTTTTTTATATTAATTATTCAGTGATTATAAATTTGGGTTCAACTTGTTGAGATAATTTTGTCTGGTTTTGCTAACTCAATCGAACCCTACAGAACAGGAACTTCCCAGTTCTCAGACTGGGTCAAAGACTAGTATATTGTTTCCTGGTCAATAAAGTCTCTGACGAATAAAAGAAGGCTCACTTTATAACATTAGCAGGGTCATATTTTTTTCGGATTTGATATAACTTTTCCCGGTCCTGGAGCTTTGACGGATGCTTCCTACGCCCAAATAGTGACATCTTTGAAAAAGCGTAGTGTACGATGAAGTTTCCCAACGGTTAGCTTTTAACGGTCGCTTTCAAGAACAAGGGGAAGCTCGCAGGCGAACTAAACCAATGGAGTAGAGCCAAGCTCAAACAGCAGCTATCGGAGTAGTAGAAGCTATACGTGGGTCGGCCAAGAGTCGTTTAGGTGCTAGACCACGTGAACCATATCGCATGAACAAAGGTCAGTGTTAATTTAAGCGACAATATGTTCAATCTAAAGAAAGAAAACAGCTTTCGGGATAACGTTGACCGGACTACGACCGCATTACATGTACGTTAGACTGAGTCGATTTGTGGTAATTTCTTAATTTCTCAAACCCTGGAGTCTTAAAAGCTTCGTCTTGGTCAAAACAGTGATGTCAATTAAATTTATTGTTCATCAATGCGTAAAGACATACCCCTGTTAATCAGCTAATAACTTTTTTGTCTAATAATATACGAAGTTACGGTCTTCCACAAAGTTGTTCAGCGGGAAATTTCCTTTAAATAATTTTTAAATTGGCACAAAAAACACATTCGGTTCACAGAAGAAACCAAAATGATGTTGATTTTTCAGAACAAAATATTCAATTCTTTCATACAAACCTAAAAGTTCAAATTTACTTATGTAAGCGTTACTTGAAAATTCTGCAAAAAAAATCATGGATCATGGAAATCTACAAATGAAAATTGATTGTGGGTCGTCGGAGTCAGTAATTGGCGAAAACAGTATTATGTTTTTTTTTCAATTGCTTAGAAAAACAATGAAAAAATTTATACACACTATTTATTTGGTTTAAATTTATGTCAAATGGGATGCAAAAAATTTAAGCATCACTTTTGACATAAAATAACACTAGTTGCTCACTACTTCTAATTCTATTTTTGTAATGGCATCTGACGAACTTCACTCGACAGCCAAACGTCTTTGTGTTCAGAGACTACTCCAACCTGTCTGGTAGGCTTCTTTCGTTTAGGCCTTCCACGGCTTTTTTTGCCTTGTACATGTGGCTATTAGAAGTCGTTTATGTTAAATTTGCAACCCGTAATAAAACACGTGTCACGTTTTGATTCAATATCGTCTTTATTTATTTTTAGCTGTCTTCAACTGATTCCGATAAGTCATTATGGACCTTAAGGCGTTTTTCTGTAGCAATAGACGTCTTTCTCTAGAAAAACCGAGATGAGCATGACAATCGATAAAACACAGAAAACTTCTGAAGATACGATTCACTAAATACACGCTAATAACAACAAGGTTCATCAGTGTTTATCTAGGATCAAGGATCAAGGATTTCAAGTCACACAGTCCAACTGCAATAATATCTACAGTCAGTGACAAAAGTTAGTCACCAAGAATAATTTTCACCATTATTTTGCTCTAGTGTCTTAGAAATAGATGTATTATGACATAAACTGTACTGACAATATGAGTTCCTTGAGATTTTTTTGAAAAAGATAATTACCAACTGTGTAAGACCCATTTTATTTTTTATCATCAGAATTTAATGGGACCAAAGTAAGTAACCATTCAAGGAAAAAGAGAAAAATTAATCAAAATCAAAAGTAAAACAGTAGATATTATCTGTACTGAAAATAGCACAACATCGAGTATGGCCACCTTCGGTATTTGATTAAGGTTTCTGGACAATGTAGATAATTGTTGCTATTCTTCCTGAAAATTCATGTTTTTCAGAGGACGCTTGACCTGCCTCTTTAAATGGTCTAAGAAGTCATAACTTGATAATTTGAGATATTTTGAGGCGTTTACGGATGTAAGAAATAAGCGATTTTCTCGCTGCAATACCATACTGGAAGGAGTAATAACTTGGCAGACCAAATTTCTTCCCGAAAAGTTGCAGGTCATGTTATAGAATGATCGAACGACTCATTTGGATCATTGTTGAGTTGAATAACTCCATAATGTTTTACTTTTCACAGTCCTCAGGGTTCGGTCAGGGTCTGTTCTTCCATTTCAAGAGATTTCATAATTTGAGGCAACGAAATGGGAGATATAGTTTCTTTTGGAATTATATGTCAGGAAGTGTACTACACTGAACCCAAAATCACACTTAGAACACACTTGAAGATTCACTTAAAAGTAAGAATTCAGTGAATTTGTTCATTTCAAGTGACTCATGTACATTTTACTTGCCCCTCACTTAAATTTAAAGTGAGCGAGTCAATATTCACTTACTCATCACTTGAGTTTTAAGTGACAATGTTGGGATTGAATATGTTTATTGTGGTTTGGAAGGGAAACTTAAACGAGTTTCTGCTAGTGCTAGTAGACGCATAAAAGAAGTTATTTATTAGTATTAAAACTATTGTTTACTTTCAGAGCTCGATGAAAATATCGTTTAGCATTGCCATGATGCTGGTTGTTTGTTATAGAAGAAATTGTGATGAGTAAACCGGAACCATAATATTAATTTTTTTTTCTCTTTTATTTCTACTTTTTCAAGTGATCAAGTCCTGAAGACACTATCCAATTATGTTTTTTTTTCTAGGAATTTTCAAGCTCAATAAAATAAATAAAAGTAATTTTTCGAGTCGGATCATTTATTTGGACCCAATAAATTAGTTGAAAAAAACTATTATTTTTGAATTTTTTATTTCAATAATAAATTGGTTTGAATCACAAAGTTTTTTTTTTTTACAAAGTTAATTGATAACTAAAATGCCGAAATTCCATCTGGAAATTCTCTTTCCAAAAAGATATAAAAGACCTGAACATGCATTCAAAAATTCACATTGCTGCTTACTTAAAATTCACTTCGCCGCTCACTTGAAATTCACTTGACGGTCACTTAAAATTCACATGAATTGACAAATGGCGAAAATTCACTCTAATCGTCGCTTACATTTTAAGTGAAAATTATTTTCAGTGTACTATCCCGAAAGAGAAGATGTTACAATTTCGAAAGATTCTTATTTCATAAAACGGAGAGTTTATGAGTACCCCCAACCGAAGTTTTAGGCGACTGTTCATGCGAATACGAGATAATAATGTTCTTCTTTTGATTTTGATTAATTTATCTCTTTTTCCTTATACGGTTACCTACTTACTTTTGGTTTTAACACTACTTTTGGGTCTAACACAGTTGTTAATTTTTTTTTCAAAAAATTTCTTCATTGTAGTCTTATAAGGTACAAGAGCAGGTAAGCCTCAAACCCTGGTTTAATAGACTGAGTCGGGATCCTATTCGCATATTTTCTCGTCTCATGTCCAATCATTATTTCTAAGACGCGGTGCTCTATCGGTTTGAAATTTCTGGCAGCAATTTGTGTAGTTGCGGCCAAGGTTACCATGACATTGAGAATATTGTTTGGTTGTGTGAGGTCCTCTTGTCGCTTGAACGAATTTTAAAGACTCCCTTCGGGCCCGATGAAAACCACCTAACGTATTCCAGTGAGAGACGTTGGCTAAACTTGGACTACATGTTCGAAATTTACCTTTTTCTAAAAGCTTATGAGTTTCTTTAGAAATCGACTATAGGGAAAAGTTCTCTCTTTAATTCCAAATGGTTTTGCCCATTTTACCGGATATCGAAAACACTCTTTATGTGGATACTATACTATGTTTTTTTGGGAGGAAAGTTGGAGGTCGGGAATAAGCTTGTGTTATCCAACTAACAATGTTGAAGTCTTCTTGGAATAAATCTCATAAGTCTATCCAATAATAGGTTTTAGGCAATAGATAATAGGTATAAACATAACTATGAGAATAACTACCGATACCAATTGAATTTTTTAAGTTGTAAACTTACCGATAGACCACCCCCAAGTTGGACTGATCCCGTACCGCTGCCTTGCAGAGCTCCAGCCGGGCGGAGTGCGGTGGTACGTAACGATCTTGGGACGATCCACACAACAGTACGTTCTTGAAGTGGTGCAGGGTACTCCGTTGACTGAGCCGAAACAGGAAGCTCTGCCGTGGATCCGCCGAATCTCGCAGACACAGCTGCAACAGCGAACCACTCTTCTTCCACTTCTGCATGAACCACATCCCTATTGGAATATAAATAGTATTAGATTGCGTTTTCAAACAATATTTTGAAGGTTTAAATTTTAATCACTTACCCATATTAACAAGTCCACTCGAGTTGTACAACGTTCCCAAGTGAGGTCCAGAAAGTGAAAGAAAAGTGTGCAACCTCGATAAAAGAGGACGCATTTGAGGCCGTGACAGTGCCGATCTTACGATAATGGTTCCCAGAGAGTGAGCAACGAATGAAATTCTGGTCGGATTCAGTTGATACGTTTCGATGTGGTACAGTACTTCGCCCACTAGTCGGTCGGTCATGGTTTCGAAATCGGAAAAAGTGTCTCCCTGGTTCCGTTCGGACATGAGGAATTCCAGATGGGCCCCCGGGAGTCCCAGTTCCAAATAAGTACGAACCAGTCGTAGATCAGCGGAGTTGCCATCAAGTCCGTGCACACAGATCACCAGATGTAGACCAGCTGCTGAGAATACCCGGAATTCGTCGCTGATGTGGAAGTAAGGCATCTCGGAGGCAAGTCGCTGAAAGTCCGAATAGATGGAGCCTGAGTAGTTGATTTGCTTGCGGAACTCTTCACGGCACTTTTCGAACTCCAAAAGCTGCATCGGAGGGTCGATACGACGGTTTGGGTCTTCTTCCAGCTGTAGCTGTTGTTGTTGTTGTTTCTGTTGGAGGCGTTCCATTTCTCTTACAGAGGATTTACGTTCAGGGGGTATTGGTTGACTCTGGACGACGTGATTGCCATTGTGTTGCGTAGGATTCATGATTGAGTTAGGGTTATTGAGGGTTTCGGCGCACTTGGCAATGGCGGCCAACTCACTGGAGCTTTGGGATTTTAGAACGGCTCGAGGAGCTTTGACCACTTCATAGATATGATAAAGAGGATTGTCGATAGCTTGAACTTCGTGCTTCCTTATCATGGGTTGTTGGGACAGTGGGAACTGGATGGGTTTACTGTATTGCGGTTGTTGTAGAATCTGCTGATGAACCGGGTAGATTTGGTATTGCTGAATGGGTGGGATAATTTGTTGCTGCTGTATGATCATCGATGGTATTGCTTGTTGTTGAGGAATTAGGGGAGTTTGCTGTTGCGGAATAAGAGGAGGTGTTGGCTCTTTGGGATGCGGGATATTTTGTGGAGGTGGAAGTTGCTTTGGAGCTGGTGCGACAGGGTCAGCTGGTGGAACATTTTCCTTGGGTATATCTTCCATCAATGATGGTGGATCCCTAAACTCATCTGGAGGTGGAGGGGCATCACGAAACTGTTGCGGTGGAAGTAACCTAAGATCTTCAAATACGTAGTCTGATATGTTAGCCAGATCGAAGTCCGATTTCGATTTCTCCTTTTTAGTGGATCGCTTCGTACCTCGATTGTCCATCGTAGATGTTTGAGTATTCTTTTTGGCTTCCGATAGCTTTTGAATCGATCTTGGCTCATTCCATTCCTTCTCCAAATTGTTCCAGTTTTCTATTTGTAGCGAGTTTTTGTGGTTTGTCAAGTTCGGTTTGCATTTTAATGAACTCTGATTACTTTTCGAGAACGCGTCTTCGACGTTCGACTGTTGGCTACCCTTTCTAGCCATCAAACGTGGCTGTTCGTTTAGCAATTTCAGCAACTTCCTCCGTAGCTGTTCCCCATTCACAATTCGCTGATCGTTTCTAACAGTATCCGGACTCGAAGGCCCGGAGCTTCTTCTGCTGGACACCCACCCAGACTGTTCGCTCAAGGAGGATGTTGACTCACTACTGCTGTGCCTTCGTCTCAACCGCATCTGTGGATGTGGAGAATTGCTAAAAGCTGGTGGCGGAGCCAAATTCGGTAGACTTTCACTGAAAACAGTAGTTCCTGTATTTCCTCCAGATTGTTCAAGCTCCAAATTTTCAAGCTTGAACGGAACGCTCGCCGACGATAAGAGTCTTCTTTGTTTGTTTCTTGTTTTTGGAGTTGCTTCACGACTATCAGTGCTACTCGAATCATTCGTTCCGTTAGTACTTTTACTGTTTCGCCTCTGGTTATTGACTATTTGCTTGAAATCCGTAACCCTGATACGGGCAAACTCAACCTGTCTATGTGGGAGAGTATTACTGTTCACATTATTGTTGTTAGTATTGCTGGTACCGTTTTGAGATCGCAACATCTGCGAAGAGTTACTTCGCGGTATTGTGTTAGTCGTCGTCTTCGTCGTATTAAGGGAGCCAGTTGATTGTTGCTTTTTGCTGCGGATCGGTGGATAGGAATTTCTCGGTGGTATCGTTAGACCGGTGCCAGCATTCTTAGGAAGCGAATTGTAGTAGCACGACGGAGGTTTCATCTGATGATCGTATGCCTGATTGGAGTATGCTTGGCTCTGATGTTTCATCTCGTGAATGTAATCCGGATTGGGGCCACCATATCCGTTCATGTGTTTAGGCATACGGTTCAACGTTTGAACGTTGTTTGGAATTTGGCTTGCTGGTTTCATCTCGTAGATGCTGGTGTTGTTTGAACTGTTCGAGTTGGATGTTTTGCGAGGATCTCCTGGATTTTTGTACTTCTCTTTGAACTCATTGATATTTTTCAGTAAATCTTCTGCTTGCACCGGGTGCTTCTTTGGTTTTGTAGTAACAGCTTGAATGATTGCATTGCCCGGTTGGTGGTAAATGATTTGTTTTTGATTATAATTGTAATTGACATTATGCACGTGTTGCCTCGGTAGAGAAGATGTATTGTTTTGAATTTCTAACTGATCCAGAGACTTGCTGTGACGCGTAGGTAAAGTTCCACCAGTAATCGCAGTTCCAGGCGCATATACTGCTTTGAATTGATCCCATTGACATTCGGGTTCCACCAATGTTGACACGGAATGCCGAGAAAGCGTTTTCGCACAAAGGCCGTTTTGCGTAGCTGCTGCAGCAGGAGTTATGGAAAGACTTGCTTGCAGTATTCCACCTCCTAAAGCGTATCGAGTCGTCATCATTCCCATGTAGTTGTTGCACATTTTCGGAACCGGATCCACGTAGCAAGAAGCAATTCCACAGGAACACTCTTTTGGATTTACTATTGGGGCTATTTTGTTTGGATGATGATGGCTTTTGATCTTGGTCAAAGTTGCAGTGCTATGCCCATTAAGATGCGGCTCACTACCAGACCTTCGTTTCCCATAATCACCAGAGTCCGTATACCGATCCTCAAAAATCAACGGCAGAGTATTGGCATCACCATCCAGCGGGGTACAATGAACCGGAAGTGGCGGCAACGAAGACAAATACCTAGACTTTCGAGCCATTTCGCAAATCGATACATAGTTTTGATAATTCGAATCGTAACACCCACTAGCAGAATTACGGGGGTTTTGAATTACAAAAAATCCTTCGGCAAAGCGACGCACTCGCAGGGTGTGATGTTTTTTGGCCAACAAACTGTGAACCGTAGGCTGCGTGGCGGCCGATAAAACCCGCCTCCAGTATAGGATGCACTCGGCACACAGCTGGGCAATGTCCGAATTTGCTCGGGCAGCCAGGTCGTCTTCGGTGTCCATGAGCTGAAATTGAAAAGGTTTATTTTGAAAAACTGTTTATTGATTAAATTTAAATAAAAATTATAATTTAATTATGTTTTAAATAACTTAAGCTCATATAATTTAACGAAATTCTTGGTGAGAATGAAAGTTGAGTAACGCGACTGTGTTTCAATCATAATTCAGATGTCAGATACCAAATCAATACAAAGTACAGAATTTACAAGATTTCAATAGGAGAATCTCTATTGTAAATATATTAACATCAAGCAAGTGTGTTTGAACCTTGATGACAGATTTTCGCATTTTTCATGGGTCATAGATACTGTATGCTTGGCCGAGGGTGGAGGCGCACTCTGGTTACCGGAAACGTTACAGCATAGGCTAGCGGGTCTGGTTTGTAATCAGACTATCGCCGCCTCGAACTAGGTTAAGACAATTTTGTAAGTCCATGGAATTTAAAATGAACACACAGAACCAAACGTGTAATGCATGAAGAACATCGGCGAAAAGATGTAGAAGAAGAAGAAGAAAGCAATGATATGTACATCGAATTGTCGATATTCGCAAAGAAATATTTGGTTTTCCAGGCGACGCACTGGGCTGGAGAGAAAAGCAGCATTTTTGAACCACCAACCAGAAAGTTGAGCAGCCGCGAAAACGTCCAACAAAGTTCCTAATTCGTGCCTAAGGATAGGGACACGACCAACACCCTAGATCTTCGCCTGATCGAACTTTTGTTGGGCCATCGCAATGCGAAACTTATAAAAGAAGAAAGTCATCGGATCGGAAGGGAGCAGCTATCCATGGTGAACTGGCGTGTAACAGCTGAGAATAAACCGTAATAGACCGTACAAAGTTTGTTGCAGCATGCGAAAAAGAAGGCTTGAGCGATCGCTGTTTTGGCGGCAGAAGAAGGTTAACGCTTTATGTAACCTTAGTTTATAAAACCTTTATAAAACTTAGCCCTCGCACGAAGTGTAACCTGTATATGACGCTCATTAGACCGGTTGTTCTCTACGGGCACGAGACATGGATATTGCTCGAGGAGGACCTGCGTACACTCGGAGTATTCGAGCGACGAGTGTTAAGAACCATCTTTGGCGGCGTACAGGAGAACGGAGTGTGGAGGCGAAGGATGAACCACGAGCTCGCGCGCCTCTACGGCGAACCCAGTATCCAGAAGGTGGTGAAGGCTGGCCGGATACGCTGGGCGGGACATGTTGCGAGAATGCCGGACGACTGTCCTGCAAAACAGGTGTTCGCTACGAATCCGGTAGGAACAAGACGAGCAGGGGCGCAACGAGCGAGGTGGTTAGACCAAGTGGAGCGTGATCTGGCGAACGTGGGGTGCCCGAGAAATTGGAGAACGGTTGCTATGAACCGAGTGAATTTAGGAATTATGTTCGTCAAGTTATGTCGTGAGACGGAATACTATGTAAATAAATAAATAGTTTATAAAACCACTTCAATGATGCCTGTAAGATAGCGGCAATAGTAATGGCCTCGCGTATGACGTCGATCACCTTGGTGATTTAATGCAGCAGACGGAAGGTATTATTAAGGGTGACCTCGTGAAGCTGAAGGTCCTGCGCGCTATCGCCAGATGCCGGATAGTATTCTCTAAAGGGGTATGGATAAAGGCGACACTTCATATCCATTCCGATTTTATTCAAGGAGCATCTCAAAGAGCAACAGACAGCGACCCTCTTGGCGACTCGAGGCCTGATTTCTCATCTAACGATTCGAGATCCGACCTCTCATCATAAAGACTCGGATCTCGAGTCGCAAGAGGAGTCACAGTTCATCAATTCTGTATGCGTGAATAAGAATGGTCGTATCATGCCTGCAAGAAACCGCGCTGAAATAGAACCTTGTTGTCAAAAACCGAGCAAGTAAGCTAGACGACCATGCCCTGACAGAGTACACGACCCCTACCTGACAGAGTACAACGACCCCGGACTGGACGGCATTCCGAACGTCGCAGTGAAAGCTGTCTAGCAGAGCGCGTACGACTCCACGGTTTTAAGCTTCAAAGATAAGGCAAAATCTTCTGCGTAGTGGACGTTCGTGCGTTGGATGCTCCACCTTCGGGAAGTATTTGAGTAGTGTGGTTCCCAACGATTGAAGCTGCGGGGATAAGACTTGACCTTCTTCGCAGTGGAAATAGTTGAGAAAGGATTATTCCACGATCGGAGAATACCCACGGTTAAGGTGGCTCTCGACGCCGGGTGAGCTTTTCGAATCGGAGTAAATTGGATGACGTCTTCGTCGGGGATCATCCGAGTAGTTGCGTTGAGTTCCGCGCGTGTACTGTGACAGGCGCGAGACTAGGATAAGCTGCTCTCGATCGGCACACGACGGTCATCAAGGTGGTAAACCTCGAATCCTGTAGATTGTAACAGGTACATTATAGAAACTTAATTATTAATTTGTCTAAACACATAGTTTGGCCAAGTGATGATGTCAAATCCAATGTAGATTATTATCAAAATAAAACAGGTAACATAGATCAGATTATTGTTACCAATTACAAATGGAAAATCAATAAAAAAATAAAGAGCCAAAAATCATAAGTTTATTTATCAGCACCACCCCATTAATCATTAAATCAGTAAACCTCCAGCTAACGCCTAAAATCGACCGACACACTTCTCGTTGGAAGCATGACTTGGGTCTCCACCTCCTAGAGGACCACCGACCACGTTCTTGCTTTGGCGTCAGGTTAATGACCTCTTTCATGTGCATTTTGTGCACCTAGATTTACGAAAGCAAGGGGATTGGTTTCTGGGATTCAGGTTCAGAAGGGGGATACAAGGTCTATTCGGGAGCTCTTTGAAAGAAGAATTAATTGTTTAACTTCCCGATCAGACTACGTCGTATCGGGTAGTTCCGGTTTCAAATTAGGGTTTGATCAGACAGTCAGAGAGCTATAGAGGCTCATCTACTCACTTAACACTCGTAATCAGAAGAGGAAAGTTCGCTTAGTTGATTAATTACTAGCTCGCGTAATAGTTCATTAAATTGGTGAATTGTTTAAGTTCATCTTGTGATCCCCAACTTAGTGTCCCACTTAAAATTCAATTCTCTCTTAAGCCCGTACAGAAAAAGTAGTAGGAAAGGTTGTGGCCAGTATTATAAAGGCACGGTGTGATAAAACCCGAGGTACGTAAAAGTGAAACTTTTGAAAGGCCCTAGGTGAGACGAATTTATGTTTTGTGCCAGAACCCTCACCGGCTACAACGGCCCGTAACGGGCACTAGCGACGCCTGCCTGTGGCCGGCGACGCGGCTACCTGGAATCTTCGCCACTGTCGAGGAGCAGTGAAAGGAGAACGGACAAGACCCATCTGACCAGGCGCCCCCGTAGACGAGGTCATCCGAGCGACGTGTTCACCATCGGCTCTACAGCAACACGCCACCACATTTACCAGACCGATTTTACCACCCATTTGTCGTTGCGGTGGGGCTAAGAGTAAGCTCCCTTCAAGCACACGGTCAGATTGGCCAGCTTAACATTTTGCGGTTTCATCTTAACAGCAGTCACAACTACGAAGCGCCGAGCCACGCGGTAACCACCGAGCAAAAAAAGGTGGTTTGCTACACCAGCACCAGCACTTCATCCATAGCGGACTGATTGTCGAACGCTAATACAGCAAACCCCGCTGAAGCATTAATCGCAAAACGTGAGTACTCATACAAATCCGACATGTCGCTTTAGTGATTGAAACGGTACAGTATCATGTTCGAGGCATCGCAACCTTAGCCTTACGTTGCGTTTGCGAAGGATTAGATCCGTCACGTTCATCCGGCGGACTAATCGGAATTTGGGAACGGACAGGCGAGCCGAGAAAAGTAGCCATTCTTTTTGTCACCCACGGGGAGGAAAACTGGAAAATCCAGAACATGTACCGGCGATCCTTCTCGGAGAATTACGAAACACCAAGCGTCTCCACCAGCATGCTTGAACGGTCGAAACGTAGAGAGAGAAATTTGAATCAATAAGGCCTTACACATGAAACAAATGTAAACCACACAACACAATTCAATCTGTAATAAAACCATGTAATTGTGAAGGAATAACAGCCTAGACCGTCTGAAACGAAATGATCGATTGATTGGGGACATTGGGAAGGGGGTTTCACGTTGTTCGTATTTTGCTATCGTTGTAGGATACCATTCCATTTTGAATTATTTACTGCGGAGATTGGCCGCGAATCCAATCACGGCTTTCAATTTCACAGGGTATAGGGAGCAGGAGCTCGCCTGAAGGCTTACAAAACCTGGCTGCTCGCTTTGGAATCGAACAACTGCTGACTCTCTTTTCCAAGAACTCTTTGGCTCTATCTCGTTTCCGGGGCGGCTCGACAGAGTCGAAGTACGGATCCTATTTCAGAGACCCTTCCGCTTCTTCCCTAAATTAGGGAATCAAAGGAACTCACGACTGGTTCTCATAAAACTGGGCAACACAAGAAAGGGTGGGTGGTCTTCCATTAGAAAGTGGCGCTTAAGCTACCTACTTACACAGGAAGCGTGATCGGTCTCGCGTTATAAGATAAGAAGTCAGGCTTCGAGTCTTCAGGAGAAGAGGTTTGTGTGATCAACTCGAGTCTTTACGATTAGAGGACGGGTCTCGAGTCACAAAAGGAGAGATCAGGCCTTCAATCAACAAGAGGAGGGGTATAAGTGGTTACCCCGAGTCATTACGAGAAGAG
This sequence comes from Uranotaenia lowii, assembly GCF_029784155.1. Lineage (NCBI taxonomy): Eukaryota > Metazoa > Arthropoda > Insecta > Diptera > Culicidae > Uranotaenia > Uranotaenia lowii. The sequence goes on from NC_073693.1 coordinate 110,885,758, forward strand.
GTCGGATCTCAAGTCGTATGAGGAGAGATCAGACCTCGAGTTACGAAAAGGGGAAGTTTATGTGGGACCCTCGAGCCATTGCGAGGAGATGTCGATTCTCAAGTCGTTAGAGAAGAGTTCAGACACAAATCGTGATGATGAGAGGTTTTGCTGAAAGTGGTCTCGACTATGAGAGTTTCCTTGGAGCGCACTAGCGCGAATAGACCTCCCACTATTGGAAGTTAGTGTTTTAAACAGTTCAAGGTAGGAACTAGGTCTGCGACCCCAGGAGGAGTTTAGGGAGTAGCAGATATAAACGGGGTATATCTCTTCTCATTGTACCCATGGAACCAAAGTAGCAAACTGGGGGGACGCGGTGGTTTGCCGTGTCTTGGAATACAATCCGTATACCGGGATTTATCACTTGCGAATACCAACTAAAAAAAGTACAACGACTGTTTTTAATGATCACCCATGGTGGATTATCTACATACATACATACATACAACGACTGTTTTTAATGAACAATAAAACATACGTCAAAATGGACTTTGGCGGAACCCGGGTCAGATATTTTACCTTAATAACCGTAATTATGCGAAAGGGGAATACTCTAGGTAGGTTCAAATTCGTTTTCGCGGATAAATTTGACTACAAGTTGGTGATTTGAGAAGCCATTTGTACCTGTTGGAAGACGACAAAAGTTTCCATCGCTGGAACAACCATCAATGGACGAGTTTTCAAAGAAAAGTGTCTTCAGGACATAGTTTTTTATGGTTTTTTTCCACTTATCCAGTCATATGAAAGTCTCGTGAAGTTCTGGCTCGATCTAGCTATCTGCCACTACACTCGGGATGTATTGGAATGGGACCAGCGAAATAATGTTGATGTTTTTGAAAAAAGTCTGAAATTACCAAACTGCCCGCAGTTTGGTCTCATCAAAAAATATTGGGCAACCGTCAAGAGTAAATTGTAAAAGGTGGCAAATCCATCAAAACATTATCTGATATTGCAAAGTAGTGAAAAAAAGGTGGATACTGTTGATTTTATAATTGTACAGAAATTAATGGGAGTTATTCGACAAAACGTTCGAAAATTCATGAAAATAGCAAAAAATTTTTTTTTTGTATTTTGCCCTAAACGTTTTTGAGCTCTCAAGTTCTTCTCTTGCAGCCTCGAGGATAAAACTGAAAGAAATTTTCACAGTCGGGAATAATCCAAGTCGTTGCTTACAGTACTGAGCGTCTACCTTCAAAGGGCGATGGAATCGAAAAGTTATTCTTTCTCTCCTTAAGAAAAACCCGTAAGATCTGTCAAAAGTTGGGTAAAATTTTAGCTGCATCCCGCTTGCACTAATGCAAAACCATCACCCAAATTCGGCAGAGCTTCCATCGCCTAATGAAAGTTTCATCGAGAATTGGGGTGGGACCAAAGCCTTCTTTCTTGTTTCTACAAATGTGCACTCTAGCGAAAGTAATTTGTTATTTATTAACTTAAACGTAGCCTATCAGTTACAATGAACTATTAATTCAGGTTAAGGAAAACACTTGCGTTAAAAAAAGTGGAGTTATAGAAATGACCGATAAGATTCTTCGCTTAACCCGATTTTTAGAAAGGTTCTAGATCAGTGTCTATTTTTTTTAATACATCAGTTTGGATATTCGTAAGACAAAAGTGGTTATTTTAGAACAGAACTAAAACTAGTTGTTCACTTTGTCAATAAGGAGATTAATTATTCAATTCATATAAATATCTTAAATTTTTTTAAACCTACAGCCCATAATTTACATGGCAGGATTTTTCTGAATCAACTTCAACAATAAATGAATCTAAAATCAACGTACCTTCGCCGAATCGGTGATCTTTCTCAGTCTTTGTTCGGTGTCCAGGTTGGAGAGGGGCGTCGACCCGGTCAGGGAGGCCCACTGGTGCGGCAGTACGGTACAAAACTCCTGCAGGGACATCCGCAGCGACTCGAGGGCTCCCAGCAGCAAGGCACAGATTTCCTTATGGACGTTACGGGCATGCATGAGACGCCCGGAAGACCCTCCGCCACACTTGGCTCCACTGCCCACCTGGGGTCCGAAAAAGATGGCCTCCAGGGGCCCGGGCGAGTTGCCCCCGCGGCAGTTCAGCTTTGAACTTCCCATCCAGGGTTTGGTGGTTTTAGGTGCACTGCGAATGGAAAATCGGACGAGAAGGAACGAAAACGGTATCATCAATTAAATTTCCCAACTGGAAAATGAGGTTTAAATGTATCTGCAGAAAATAGAACAGGGCCAATAGAAGTTGGTGCTGTTTGAGTAAAGAAAATCATCGACTAGACCACAAACATGGGAAAGACCACAGGGAAGAAACATTTTAAATTGCTTGAATAAATATTGAGAAAATCGAATAAAACCGGATGGTTGGAGCATTCGGGAAAAAAAAACAGAAAAATAATCTAGGTAGTATGACACGTGTTTCGAACTGGAAAACTCGTTCGCAGAGCCGAGTGGTTGATTATTGCCTAATTGGGTGTGAATGTGAATGAGCATGCTTCTGAGTCTATGGAGCTTGTCGTCATTCATTGCCCATAGCTGTATTATGACGATGATTCAAACAAACATAGGTAGGTAGGTCGGTAGATGTTATTCGAGTTAAGTACTAAACAGAGTGTGTAGAACATCGACAGTTGTGCAGCAATAAGCCTTATTGTGGCCAGGAGGAAAAAAGGGAAACTGTTTCGATACTGGAAAACCAATAAAAACTTATGAGAGAGTTTCCGATTGGTGTCGTTGACAACAATCTCGAAGGGTATATCCCCCATCCTAGAATTGTTTCTGTTTCAAGAAATATAGCATGGATAATGTGAAGAAAACGTTCAAGAGAGAAATACAAAACTAGGTTAAACTGAAGTATGTTATGTTTATGAAAATGAGCTATAATTTGAAACTCGTGTAATATTGAAATATGTAGCTTATAAACTGTTTGAAACTAATCGACAGTTAAATAATTTTTATGGGAACATTGATAATTTTTTAATTCATTTTCGAATATTTTGAAAGGGGTTGTTTTTTTGTAACACATTAAAGTTTCAAAATATTTACCGAAGTAAGGAATATAAAGCATGATCATTGATAGCAGAATATTCAAAGGAAATTAGTGGCTATAACTAAATGTTTGTAACAAAACCAAATTTCATGTTTCGGGGTAACTTTGATCACTATGGTTTTAACGTATTTCAACATCTTCAAAATTATTGTTTTGATGTCATTTAGCACTGAAGGCTTAAAATATCAATAACAGTAGTTTTTTGATTGGACTCAATTGAATTTTTCAACGTTTTCTTTCAAAAACAAATATACTAAAAAAAAGTACAATGTTGCTGCATACATTTAGGGGTAAACATTATACATTTCTCAATACGTTAAGGCCTCGAAAAAAAATGAAACATTACATTCATGCAATTCCCTAGGCCTTCCCATTGTTCTTATGTTCTTTTTTTATTCAAACTTAACCATTTGATAGGGTTTTAGCCATTTATTCTATACCGGCTTTCTCATAGAAAATGTTCGTTTTTTTAATATAAAAAAATTATTATAGAATTACCATAAAAATAACTATAAAACTATACCCATACACTAATCACTAATCACTAATCGTACTTCCACAGCCAGAACTTATGTCTGAGTCCCAAAGAATAATAACAGTATGTTATTATTCTTCTTGTCTTTGTTTATGCATTCCATCATTTTAACTTAAAAACGTTAAAATGATCAAAAACATAAAATGGTTGGGCCTACCATGGAGCAGAAAACGCAGAGACATCTGGAACACAGGAACAGAAGAAACGTGGACCACCAGTACTATACGTTTCAAATGGGCAGTATCGTTGGAAGCATGCTAAGAAATTGCTCCTTGATGAGGAATTCATGTTTAATGTTAATTAGCTACTCCAATCACTAGGACCATCCTTTAGCGGCTGGAAATGATTTATTTTGTACACAGAAATCACAAAACTTAAAGAGAAGCATTTTGTAGAAATTTATGAAATTTGTGAAATTAATAAACGTTACTACAAATTATAAGCGTAAGTTTTCTTAGTTAAATTGCTTTGGATTTAAGTGTACAATCATTTCTGGTCATCGACCAAGGATATAGCGCCTTTACTCGCTCTTGAAAATAAAGAAGAGAAAAAAAAAATATTAGTAAAACATAAAACCTTTCGAAGTCCGTTTAGGACTCGAAAGATTTTTTCAAAAATTTTCCCTTATAATTTTACTTACCTAAAACGTTGTTCACTAATAATAAACTTACAATTTTTCTACGGTTTTAAATTTTTAAAATAAGATCATCGTAATGCATTCGTCAATGATTTCTTTTTATTAATTCAAAGTTGTCGAAAGTATTAAGCGAGTAGAAAATTACAATGGATACTTATCTTTGCGCTGCATTTCTCCATTGAGCGTTGTGGATGAAAGCGAAAACCAGCATGCGTGATGAAAGTTTATTGAAATTTCGTATGCATTTCAAATGCACCTCACTCAAGCACAAGAAAATTATAAAATTAATTCGTCAGCGAATCCATATCCCATTTTTTATTTTCCATGTATTTAATTAGGTATTGACTAACGAAAAAAACATAGCAAGCCGAAACCGGCAACGTTTGGAACCGAAAAACATGCGTAGAAAAATCACAATACACAATGCGGGAACGATAAAAAATCATTCTTCAATGCCACCATGAATCACTATATACAATTTTTATTTAATTTTTCCTATTTTCATTTTAAAACACTTCAATTTTTCGAGTTTATTGGAATTTTGTACACCATCCAATAACCCAGATCACCAGTCTTTCCTCCGGGAAAAGACAGAATAAATCAACACATGGGAGCTGAAGAGTTCCGATCTATTTCAAGCCCCCGTGGGCGAATTCCGAAAAAACACACAGTTAAGCGGCCAAGGACACGAAAAGGAACCCTCCTGGTACAACACATATCCTTGCTATCCGATCCAAACTTTTTTGTTAATATTCATAGATAACTTTCACTATAAAAACCAACAAATTACTCGATTTCCACGGACGGAGAAAAAAAAACGCGTGCGCCGCCATCGAGCCAACGCCTACCTTCAACTCTAAAACTATACCCATACAAAGGAAAAAGTTAAACTTTCATATAAAACAACGCATTTGCTTCTAAATGCTATCATTTTATCAGGAGAGGTGTTTGTTTGTTAGTCTTCAAAAAAAAAACAGATATTTTAAAACTTTAAAATTAGATTTTATGTAATATAAAAATCTCCAACTACAAACCAAACTTAGCCTATGTTAAACTCAATTTATGGGCTTTCAAACGTAGAAAATAGTTTTCCGATATTTTAACTTCCGACTTATTTTTTTTAAATTAATCATTAATTTTTTTTCGGAGCACTTTCGAGGATGCCTTTTAGAAAACAGGATTTGCGGTGGACACTGTATCTCAGCACAGAATCATCTGAAGTCAAAAAATCAGAGCAAAATATTTTTAATAGGTGTCTTTCTGGACCCCAACGATTTTATTTAACTTAAAAAAAAATTTATGAAATTTTTGTGGCTGTTTGCAATAAAAACTACGATTTTTCACGAAAAAACCCGCCATTTTTTGTATGTAAAATCTCCCCAAAGTAAAAATAAATCGTTGGGGTTTGGTATTTTATATGTAAAAAATATGTTCCAAATTTGAAAAGAATCGGTGAAGTAGTTTTCAAATGACGATGTCCACTGACTTTAAAAATGTGCTTTCGAGAAAAACGCGTTTGAAGTTTCTGCTCTAGAATTCTTGCAGTATTAGATAAGAGGAGATAACGGCCTATAATTTCTACAGTTTTGCTTCGATTGACTTGAAAATTCGACACAACATTCTTGAAATGTTTTACAATAAGAAAATAGAAAATAATAAAAATCGATTTTTTGAAAGTGTTAGACCCTACTCCCCCCTTAATCCGGCCTTGCTACTAACGCAAAAAATCATCCCGTAACGTACAAATTTGTAACATGGTCAATATGATGCAAATCAGTTGAAAACAGGTTTAATTTGTGTCAAATTCTATGTTAGTATTATATGGGAACTTCCATTTACGTATGGAAGCGTATTCAAAAAAAAGGAAAGGAAACAATTTTATCAATTTTTATCCTATCTACCTAAGGGTCCAGCGCCGATTGACCGGCGCATAGGGCTGAGATAAAAGATCTCCAAATGCTGGCGATCCGGAGCCAGCGTCTTCACTTGCTGCCAGCCAAGGTTCTCGTCAACTGTGCGGATTTCAGCGGCTAGACTTCGCCGCCACGAGCTTTTGGGCCTGCCTCTTCTTCGATGCCCATCTGGATTCCAGTCAAGCGCCTCTCTGCAAATCTCGTTTTCATCTCTTCGCAGCGTGTGCCCAATCCATCTCCACTTACGTTCCCGAATCTCGATTTCTAGCGCCTTTTGATGACACCGGCGATGAAGTTCAACGTTTGAGATCCAGTTGCCAGGCCACCAAGCGCGGATGATGTTCCGCAGGCACCGATTCACAAAAACTTGCAGTTTTCGCGTCGTCACCGCATATGTGCACCAAGTCTCACACCCGTACAGTAATACGGATTTGACGTTTGAGTTGAAGATTCGGATCTTAGTTCGTAGAGAGATCTGGCGTGACCGCCAGATGTTTCGGAGACTCGCAAACGCAAATCGGGCTTTTCTGATCCGGGTTTCGATGTCCTTTTTGGTACCACCATCAGGCGTAATCTGGCTACCAAGATACTGGAAGCACTCCACTGTCTCAACCTGTTGTCCAGCTACCACGAAATTGGAACGATTTCCTGTATTGATTTCCATCGACTTGGTCTTTCCGACATTGATTTTGAGACCTGCTGCCTTGGAGCTTTCGGTGAGGTCATCGAGTTTGCTCTGCATGTCTTGTTGTGTTTGGGCGAGCAAAACAATATCGTCTGCCAGGTCAAGGTCGTTCAGTTGCTCCATGGTTGAAGGATTCCACGGCAATCCTCGGTTTGGTCTACAGTCAATCGATCCAGTCAAGATCTCATCCATTACGATGAGAAAAAGTAGCGGTGATAAAATACATCCTTGTCTCACTCCAGCAGTTACCGGGATTGGTTCGGACAAGACACCGTCGTGCAAGACCTTGCACGAAAATGCCTCGTACTGTGCTTCGATGAGATGGACTAGTTTCTCTGGGACCCCTCTTCGTCTAAGAGCAGCCCAGATGTTTTCGTGGTTCAGTCGGTCAAATGCTTTTTCGAAATCAACGAACACCAGCAGAAGAGAGTCCTGGAATTCGTTGATTTGTTCCAGTATTATTCGTAGCGTTGTGATGTGGTCCACACATGATCTTCCGGATCGGAATCCAGCTTGTTGCCGTCGGAGTGTAGCGTCGATTTTCTCCTGGATCCTGTTCAGGATCACTTTGCAGAGTACTTTGAGGGTTGTACAGATCAAAGTTATGCCACGCCAGTTACCGCACTCTGTTAGGTCTCCTTTCTTTGAGACCTTTACGAGGATACCCTGCATCCAGTCGGCCGGGAATGTTGCAGTATCCCAAATGTCAGCGAAAAGACGGTGAAACATTTGTGCTGACAAGGCAGGGTCGGCTTTGAGCATTTCAGCAGGAATGCAATCGATTCCAGGCGCTTTGTTGGATTTCATGTTCTTGATTGCCGCTTCTATTTCAGCCAGCGAGGGCGCTTCCGAGTTGACGCCATTAATGCGACTTACTGTGGGCGCCTCGAGCTGCGGGTTCTGTTGGCCATTGCTATTTGTAACTCGGAAAAGTTGATCAAAATGCTCAGTCCAACGCTTGAGCTGATCTGTTCGATCTGTCAGCAGCTGACCTGCTCGGTTTTTCAGCGGCATTCTTGCATTAGTCCTTGCACCACTAAGGCGGCGAGAAATATCATATAATAATCGGATATCTCCAATGGCGGCGGCTCTTTCTCCCTCTTCGGCTAGGGAGTTTGTCCAGGCTCTCTTGTCTCGTCTACAAGCTCGTTTAACTGCCTTTTCCAGCTCCGCATATCGTAAGCGGGCGGCTGCTTTGGCTGACCCGGTACATGCCTGCTCAATTCCGACTTTCGCCTTTCTCCGATCATCGATCATCCTCCAGGTTTCATCCGACATCCATTCACTTCGTCTTCCACAAACTTTACCGAGAGTACCATGGCTCGTCGTGATAAAGGCATTCTTGATTCCACACCACTGTTCTTCGACTGTTCCGTCTGTCGGCAGCTCCGAGGCTCGGGATTCTAGCTGTTCAACGTATGTCCTTTTCACCTCTGGATTCTCCAACCGGCGGGCGTCGTATCGACACCCGACGTTCTCCTCGCGCCGTTGGACACGCGCAACTCTCAGTCGTATCTCGCCAAGGACGAGGTGATGGTCAGATGCAATGTCTGCGCTTCGCTTGTTGCGGACATCAAGAAGGCTCCTTCTCCATTTTCGGCTGATGCAGATGTGGTCAATTTGATTTTCTGTTCGGCCATCTCGGGATACCCAAGTGACCTTATGTGCTGGTCGATGGGGGAAGAGCGATCCACCGATCACCATGTTGTTGTTGAAACAAAATTCTACAAACAGCTCTCCGTTTTCGCTCATCTGTCCTAGGCCATGGCGCCCCTTGATGCGCTCAAGGTCCTGATTATCGGAGCCAATCTTTGCGTTGAAGTCGCCTAAGTGGATTTGAATGTCACCCTTCGGAATTCTCTCAACCACGCTGTTCAATTGACTGTAAAACTGCTCTTTCTCCTGCAAATCGGCAACGTCAGTTGGCGCATAACACTGGACCATTGTAAGGTTTCTAACCCGTGTTCTGAATCTGGCTACGATTATTCTTTCGTTTATCGGTTCCCATCTTATGAGGGCCGCATGGGCCTGCGGGCTTAACAGGAATCCAACTCCTCGTTCCCGAGTAGCATGTTCTCCTCGTATGCCAGAGTAAAGCAGTACTTGCCCGGACTGTGTCTTGTGTTCTCCAGTGTTAGGCCAACGGACTTCGCTCAGTCCCAATATCTCTAGCTTGAGGCGGCTAGCTTCTCTAGCAAGTTGAGCCAGCTTTCCTGGCTGGGCAAGGGTCAAAACATTCCAAGTTCCAATTCTAGTCCGTGTTTTCATGCTAAAAGTCGTTGCCAAAGTTCCAAATCGGTTATTTCTTCTCTCAGCTTCTGTAACAATACAAGATATCAGGAGCAGTAGGTTGTTAGCCTAAAGTCCCGAATTTTTATCTATTATATAAAATTCATATGTAACGGTGTAAAAAAAAAAAAGTTACCGAAACGATTGTAATTAAATTATTTTTAGAATATTCTGTATACATGCGAATCGGTTTATCTAATATATAAAGATGAGTTGGACTATATATGTTTGTTTGTTTGTATGCACCTTATACAAATCCACACCGCTGAACCGATCAGCCTGAAATTTGGTACAGAGATGTAGTTGAACCAGGGTAAGGTTTTAGTAATAGTTATGAGCCCCTCCCACCTAAGAAAAGGGACCCTCCCATACAACTTTCGGTTTTATTCACACGAACCAAAAGTCATGGCACCCGTTTTGGCAACCGCGTTTTTTTCCTTTGGCGGGGTTATTTTCACCATCACCATGGGCCGGGCATTAGAAACGACCGTCCAGGAGTTCACGTGTACTGGAAAGCAAATCAAAGCTAGCTGAGAGTTAAAGATTTGAAAGGGGGAATTTTGGCGGGTGTTTTTTGTACCTTCTACTGCTGAAAGCACGTGGTACCGGTAGATACGAGAATTTTGGATGCAATAATGAGCTAACATTTCGGATTCAAAAATACAACTAACCTGTAAAGTATGCATTAACTTAAATTGTAGTGGTTTTAAAAGTACCCTTACCACTGCTGCAGGGCTTTGGAGTCAATAAGAATATACAGTGTGTGAAGTATGGATGCATTGATTTATCTTCATTATGAATTTGGATTATGAATTTGGATTGAGTGCTGAAAACATATTAAGCTATTTTCTTAAAATCAAGTTTTTTAGAACCAACCATTTTCGTATTTTTAGAATTCCTCATAGAGAAAGATAAAATAAGTAAATTCAGAGTTATAAGTTGAGAGCTGTGATTACAACGCTTTGAAAGCCGTCGAGAAATCTAAATGGAGGACCCAAAAATTTAACGTGCATTATCTGGAAAAACTAAATTTAACGCAAGAAACTTTATTTGAAATTAAGTATGAGGTTTTAAGTTTTATACAATTCAATTTTATCGGCCAATCTATGACTTTTGTATAAATGTTGATCATCAATGTGTTCAATTTTACCATCCAATTATGTGAAAACTTAAACCAGTTAAGTACTGTGAATTCAATCAAATTATTTCCAAGAATTTTCACTGTATCACTCTTCACAATAATTAAAGAGATTTTTTTTTCCAAGAATGGAAAAAATTTAAAAAAAAATCTTTTGTTATAACATCATAAAATGGGCGATTTGGGTTCCTAGATAATTTCTTTTATATCACTTAAAAAAAACTATTAGTGGAACTTGAAACATTGAAGAAAAACTAATCATAAAACGGTGTGGAAAAAACAACGAAAAGTTCACATACATTTGAAAACATGAAAAATGAGTCTTCAACAAGTTAAAAAAAATCAAATACAAACACATACAGTATCTCAATGTAACCTAATGTTTCCTCGAAGAGATTCCTTTTACTTAATTCTAAGCGTACATCTTTCGAGTATATCATGGCTAGCATCTCACAAATGCTTAAACCACTAAACCACAACTGTTTACTGTGTATGTCGTGACTGGGATTCGAATTCATGGCCGTTTGCTTGGAAGACTTGAAGACCACGAGCTGCGGCAAGTTTCGGAAGCCTTCTTAGAATTTTCTGGGCAAATAAAACTTTAATATAGCATACGGATGAGCATTTGACATATAGCGTCCGAGGAGATCATCTCCAAAAGAGATGTAATTAGATGGGGGGTGGGAATGATAAAAATATAGTTAAATCATTTGAAGATAAAAAAAAAAATAGAGGGCCAAAGCTATTCAAGCTTCCTTTAAGAAAGGGTGGGTATAAAATGTTTTTCATGATGAAATAAAAAAGAATTCATGGGAAATTATTTTTAATTTCTTTTAATACGAACCTCATAAGTGTTTCAAAAATATGAAAAAGGGAAACACAGTAAATATTCTCATTCAAAACTTGAAAAACACTAACAAAACTTTCAAAGCTTACATCCATGGCACAACATGGGTAAAATTTTCTTATAATAAATATATTAAATATATTGAATACAAAGCTACCAAAATTTCGTTGAGTCAAACGACTCATTTTGATTTATATTTTATGCAAACCCGAGCAAGGCCGGGTAAATCAGCTAGTATCGAATAAAAATAACAGAAAGTCGCATAAATTGTCCGTAATAATTAAATTTGTAGTTATTTTGTATAAAATTCAAGTCATGGCATCCATTTTTTCGAGATTTTCTTTATTTTGGGCGCCGAGCGGGCGGTTTGTTTTTCGTCTCCATGGTAGAGGCGTCCCGAGCCAACGTCGTAAGAGGATAGTATCCATGGCATAGCATACTGATTAGTGGGAACATTTTGGCGCCTATTTCTCAACCAAGCGTACTTTCAATGCACGTGGTGGCGATATGAAGCCTAGATGTGTGTTTTTTTTCCTTCTCGATTCCTAGCTTATTTGTACAGCACATATGAATAAATGAAGCCTAGATGTGACCCAGATTGATATTTTGCCGATCAAATCAAAACCATTTAAACGATTTTAAATTTTAAAACTATTTTGATTTCATGTTAATTGAATCAGCAATGGTTGTCTAAAAAACATGAATTTAATACTGATGCATATGAAAAAAATGTATAACTCTTTGCGGACGTTTGAAAAAAAAGGGGGAAGATTTACGTACGAATGTAAATAGACTGAGTCGATTTGGGGTCATTTTTGAATTTCCCAAACCCTGGGGTCTTAAAAGCTTCGCCTTGGTCCAAAACTCATCCATGATTTTTTGCAAATTTTTTTAGTAACGTTTACATGAGTAAATTTGAACTTTTAAGTTTGTATGGGAAAATTGAATATTTTGTACTGAAAAATCAACATCGTTTTTGTTTCTTCTGTGGAGCCAAGCCAGTTGATGGCTTTTGTGCCAATTTATAAAATTCTTGAGGGAAATTTTCTGCTGAACAACTTTGTCGAAGATTGTAACTTCGTATTTTATCAGGCAAAAAAGTTATTAGCAGTTTAATAGGGGTATTTCTTTTCGCATTGATAAACCATAAATTCAATTATCATCACTGCAGGGTGCTTATTGAGTTACTGCATGACTACTTTTCATGCTATACTTCGCGAGGCTCCAGCAGTGATGTCAATTGAATTTATGGTTTATCAATGCGAAATGACATACCCCTATTAAGCTGCTTATAACTTTTTTGCCTTATAAGATACGAAGTTACGATCTTCGACAAAGTTGTTCAGCGAAAAATTTCCCTCAGGAATTTTATAAACTGGCACAAAAGCCATCAGCTGGCTTGGCTCCACAGAAAAAAACAAAAACGATGTTGATTTTTCAGTACAAAATATTCAATTTTCCCATACAAATTTAAAAGTTCAAATTTACTCATGTAAACGCTACTTAAAAATTCTGCAAAAAATCATGGATGAGTTTTGGACCAAGGCGAAGCTTTTAAGACCCCTGGGTTTGGAAATTCAAAAATGACCCCAAATCGAATCAGTCTAATGTATAATCCAATATATAGGTACATTATTATTTCATTTATACATGGTTGGGCCCAAATAAACAACCTGACTAAACAAACTCAATTTTTTCTCAAATAATTCACCGAAAAACTGTTTACAGGTTCACTGTTTTTTTACACAGAATTCAAGTACGTACTGGAAATAAACGTGTGTTTTTGTTTATCATATTTTGGCTGCATAGGAGAGACTTTGGATTCGCTTTTTTGTTGAAAAGTTGTGTTGCAACCATTGCTGAATTTTTTTTTATAAGTATTTATTATGACCTAAAAGTGTTGAAAATAATATTAACTCCTGTCATTTCACACACAAATGGCAACGCGCTTTTAAGCCATGAAACCTATACCTTTTAAGATTTTTTTTCTTCAAAATGATCAGAAAGGGTATCCCGAGTGTTAAATCTTAAGAGGATATTCATAATTGTTAAATGTCTTTGTAAATGAAGGTCTTATGGTAAAACAGTGCGCAGTGAAATTGAAGTACCAAGCATTATTTCATTCTGGAGATAAACTGCAGATATATCAATGAAAGTTGATAAAAAAGACAAACAGGAACAAGTATTGAATTCATTTTAAAGTCTTTCCACTGACGCATCTGAAAAAGAGCAATGTGATTTCACTTGCACCAATAAATGGGACAAATGTATACTTAGATATGAAAGTTGAACTGTGTAATATCCGTTTGCACTTGCCCCGATGTTTCTTTATTTAAAATTACAATTTATAATAAAAAAAGAAATTTAAATGATTTTTCAGGTTTCCAGGTATATTCACATGAAAATTTCCAGAAAATAGAATGAACTCATGAAATCATCGTAGCCTTAACAGATTAGTTCTTTTCGATCTAGTTAATAATCACCTCCAACACTGTTCAGATCACCCCAATGGTTCAGTTAAAACCTTTTAAAACAATAGTTCAAATTGGCAGATATGTTCTTTAGAATAAAAAAATAGCAAAGTAATAAAGTAAGTAAGTAATAAAAAATGAATAAAAATGCTGTTATTCGGTTGAATAACAAACAATCTAAACATATATTTTCCTCCTTTCTAAACCAATCGTTTTCTTGATTAATTAGGTTTATGTTCAAAGGAATTTAATTTCCATTTTTTGCTCGAACAAATAAAAAAAAGGCGAAACTTTTATTTTGGACATTATATTATTTAATTACCACTGCTTTGAAGGGTGAGGAGTGAACAAAAAGCAGCTTGGAAATGGTTAGTAAAAAACCTTCTCTAATGTTTTTTTCCTCAGTTCTAAAAAATATACCATCCTAAGCTACTCGGGAGCTGTAGGTGCTGCGTTAGACAGAATACTGAGCAAATACTTCAAAATTTGTCCCAATATTCAAAAAGAAATTTCCATAAAGTTTTATATGCAATAAATTCCAATTAATGAGAAACTTTTGATTTCGATTTCAACCTTAAAGTGAACTCGAGCAAAGCGGAGTAAATCAACTAAATGTTATTCAATAAATGAAACATAGATATTATCAATATCTATATGGAATAATTTATAGAACAACTTACAAAGAGTGGATTTTTTTTATTAGAATGAGGCTTGGCAAGTTTGATGGTTACGTTGAGTTTTATTATTTTGCAACGGAAAGCTGATACCTGATACCATTCGGCAATATTCAAAGCATCCGAATCCCAGAAAAGTAAATGAAAAATATGCATGTAAGATGTACACTGCCGGCCAAAAGTTTGGGATCACCCACTAAAAAACATGCAAATTTTGATCGTTCATATCTCAGCCGTCTTAGGACATATTGAAAATCTTCTGATCTCATTTGAAAGATAATGAGCAATAGCTATCTCGGAGGTATTTTGCCCAAATATAATGTTTTAGTTTTGAACTTAAAACTTAACCTAAAGTTATAACATTTTCAAAAAGTCGCACTCAATATTCAAAGCCGATCATCTCGGGATAGGGTGGACCAAATCTCAAAATTTGAGTGGCATTAGAATTCCTGTTCTTTACTTCTCAAAACACAATCAAAAAAATTTGAGAAAAAATTCAAGAATGTATTTTTAATTAATAAAATAGACACTCGAGTTATCGTCCAAAAGTTTGGGATCACCTCTTTGTATGGTGAGTTTGGGATCATTCTTATAAAAACATGCAAATTTGTTTTATTCATATCTTTCTCATCGAACATCGTATTGCAGAGCTGAAGGGTTCATTTGGAAGCTTAGGAATTGTTGTTTTTTAATAAATTCATTCAAAAATTATATTTTAAGGTGAGAACTATAATAAAAATCTGAGAATTTTCAAAAAAACTATTAATTTCAGGTGATTTTTTTATGGTTATCACTTCAAAATATAATTTTTGAATGAATTTATTAAAAAACAACAATTCCTAAGCTTCCAAATGAACCCTTCAGCTCTGCAATACGATGTTAGATGAGAAAGATATGAATAAAACAAATTTGCATGTTTTTATAAGAATGATCCCAAACTCACCATACAAAGAGGTGATCCCAAACTTTTGGACGATAACTCGAGTGTCTATTTTATTAATTAAAAATACATTCTTGAATTTTTTCTCAATTTTTTTTGATTGTGTTTTGAGAAGTAAAGAACAGGAATTCTAATGCCACTCAAATTTTGAGATTTGGTTCACCCTATCCCGAGATGATCGGCTTTGAATATTGAGTGCGATTGTTTGAAAATGTTATAACTTTAGGTTAAGTTTTAAGTTCAAAACTAAAACATTATATTTGGGCAAAATACCTCCGAGATAGCTTTTGCTTATTATCTTTCAAATGAGATCAGAAGATTTTCAATATGTCCTAAGACGGCTGAAATATGAACGATCAAAATTTGCATGTTTTTTAGTGGGTGATCCCAAACTTTTGGCCGGCAGTGTATGTAAGATTGATTGAAGGTATTTTTTGATAATTTATGTAAAAACCCTTAGAATTGAGTTAAAATTCCGATAGAATTAAGTGGGACAATTCGAGTAAACGGAAAGGAAGGATATATAATAAAAACTAGGACATGTTTACGAAAGTGCGAAAATGGACGCCAAGTTTAACATGGTAAGACGAAGTTTACCGGGTCTGATAGTAATTCTATAGTTTTCTTTCAATCAAATTCTTGAATTATGAGAATTGCCACAAAGGCCCACGGGAAGGATCCTAAGTTTTCTTTCTATTCATTGGTTAAAAATATTTTAAGCTTGTTCAAAATATTTTTCTAGTACATATATCATTAGTTTTATATAACTTATATTTTTCACTTCGCTCTTCCATAAGCTTAAGTATAAATATATGAAAAACATTTCGTAAAAAAAATAAAATTTAACGGTAAAGAACGAACACTGGGTTTGAGGGACACATAAAGGGTGATACGGTAAAAATTTGGTCAATATCAACTTGACGTATTTCTTTCAATTTTGCATTTTAAAAAACCTGAACACCCCTCATTTTGAAGGTGTGTGTGTAGAATGTTGCTCTTATTTTGATTCTGGAATTCACTCTTCAGTTATCAAAATGCCGTCCAAGGAAGAAAAGCAGCGTATGAAAATTTTGCTCGGGCATCGCGAAAATCCGAGCTACTCGCACGCAAAGCTGGCAAAATCGCTAAAAGTTGCCAAATCAACCGTTAGAAATGTAATTAAAGTGTTTGGGGAACTTTTGTCGACAGCCAGGAAGTCTATATCGGGGGGAAATCGAAAACCGGAAGCCGCTGAGACGACAAAGAGAGTTGCCGGTAGTTTAAAGCGAAACCCTAACCTCTCTATCCGACTACACAAATAACACACGACGTATTACAGGACACGACACTTAACGTTCTTACTAACGGAAAAAAGGAACTAAAATTACCTTTTTGTCGACCGGTTTCGGGCTCGATGTTGCCCATCTACAGGACGATGTCCGACTGATTACGTAGAAGAAAACACTAACACAGCATCATACTGTCACGCAGTATTTGTCGAAGAGGGGTTGGTTTTTATACATTTTTGTTTGCCAGGTTGAAAAGCGGCGAAATGATAGGCGCGTCATCCTCGTTCATTAAAGGCCTCTCTGAAGTCGTGATGTACATCGATTCCCAGGCGTTTAGATGTGACGCTTTTCGAACACATTTTTTGAATTTCACCTTTTTCCAATCTATGGAATGGTTGAATTCTGATGCATGGGCGGCTACACTAGATTCGTTGGATCTGTTGTTTTCTACGGCGTTTTTATGCTCCTTTATCCGTGTTTTAAATTTGCTCCTTGTTTGGCCAATATAGACCGCCGGGCAGGCCTCGCAAGGTATCTCGTAGATACCAGATCTTTCCTCCGGAGGCACCTTATCCTTTAGTGAAACCAAACAATCTTTTAGGGTGTTGGAACTTTTGTAAGCCACTTTCAAACCGTGGTTGGAGAGGATCTTCCGAATATCATTGGTCAGTGGTGGGTGGAACGGCAAACTGACCCTTTGGGATTCTTCCTTTTCTGGTTTGAAAGTGGTGGCATTACTTCGGAACCTTTTTCTTTCGTGTTTGCGTAGGATTTTATACACAAATTCTTCATCGTAACCGTTCAGATTGGCCGCCAATAAAATCCTTTCTTTTTCGCTTTCAAACTCGCTGTTTTCCATCGGTATGTTGAACAAACGGTGTGCCATTGAATGAAACGCAGCTTGTTTTTGTGCACCAAAATGATTTGAATCTACCGTTATGTAGCGATCGGTTGATGTCGGTTTTCGGTAGATTCCAAATTTCACCGTGCTATCATCTTTTCTGGAGATGAGCAGGTCGAGAAAAGGGAGTTTTCCATCCACTTCTTTTTCGACGGTGAATTTGATCGAGCTGTGTTGGCTATTCAAGAGCTCAAGAGTTTGTGGGAGATATCTTTCTTTAACTGCGGCGAAGATATCGTCGACGTAGCGCCACCAAACTCGGGGGAAAAGTTTTTCCCTTTTTTCGAGATCGCCTTCAAAATCGCTCATGAACAGCTCAGCGAGCAAAGGGGAGAGTTTGCTTCCCATACTGAGGCCAAAGGTTTGTTTGAAAAATCTTCCCCGGAATATGAAATAATTGTGGTTCATACATACCTCAGCTATGGTCACGTACGCTTCTATACAATTTGGTGGTGCTCTGCGTTTTTCCAAATGTCTCCGAAGACTGCGTAAGGCGTCAGGAATGGGGACGCTAGGAAAAAGTGCGGAGACGTCAAATGAAACCAAAATCTCACCTCGACGCACTTTGAAATTTTCCAATTTTTCAACTAGCTCCACCGAATTTTTGACACTTTTTCCGTGCTTGATCGGGTATTTTCCTTCCAAAGCTGCTCTGCGCCACGATATTGAGAATTCTATTCTCAAAGCCGCAAAAAGGAAAAAGTGTCGCTCAAAACGGGGGATAGGCAGTCCTGAAAAAGTTATTGCTCAGCTTAAAAAACATGAAGTTGTTTTTACGCGGGCGGATAAAGGTAATGCCGTAGTAATTTTGGATCGACAAGATTACGACAATAAGGTTCGGGACATGATTTCTACAGGGCCGTACGAAGAATGCATGTACAAAAATGGCAAGCCAAAAGATCCTCTCAATTCGTTGATCGAGGAGGCTAACAACGCAAGGCAAAAAGTAGCCCATTTAATGGGTGAACAAAAATTAGAAAGAAAATTTCTAGTTCCGAACCCAAAAGTAGCCTCCCTGTATTGCCTTCCAAAAATACACAAAAACCCGATTGCGATGAGGCCTATTTCTTCGAATATTTGCACTCCAACTGAAAAAATGGCAGCATGGCTGGTCGAGGAAATGAGAAAATACCCGATCAAGCACGGAAAAAGTGTCAAAAATTCGGTGGAGCTAGTTGAAAAAATGGAAAATTTCAAAGTGCGTCGAGGTGAGATTTTGGTTTCATTTGACGTCTCCGCACTTTTTCCTAGCGTCCCCATTCCTGACGCCTTACGCAGTCTTCGGAGACATTTGGAAAAACGCAGAGCACCACCAAACTGTATAGAAGCGTACGTGACCATAGCTGAGGTATGTATGAACCAGAATTATTTCATATTCCGGGGAAGATTTTTCAAACAAACCTTTGGCCTCAGTATGGGAAGCAAACTCTCCCCTTTGCTCGCTGAGCTGTTCATGAGCGATTTTGAAGGCGATCTCGAAAAAAGGGACAAACTTTTCCCCCGAGTTTGGTGGCGCTACGTCGACGATATCTTCGCCGCAGTTAAAGAAAGATATCTCCCACAAACTCTTGAGCTCTTGAATAGCCAACACAGCTCGATCAAATTCACCGTCGAAAAAGAAGTGGATGGAAAACTCCCTTTTCTCGACCTGCTCATCTCCAGAAAAGATGATAGCACGGTGAAATTTGGAATCTACCGAAAACCGACATCAACCGATCGCTACATAACGGTAGATTCAAATCATTTTGGTGCACAAAAACAAGCTGCGTTTCATTCAATGGCACACCGTTTGTTCAACATACCGATGGAAAACAGCGAGTTTGAAAGCGAAAAAGAAAGGATTTTATTGGCGGCCAATCTGAACGGTTACGATGAAGAATTTGTGTATAAAATCCTACGCAAACACGAAAGAAAAAGGTTCCGAAGTAATGCCACCACTTTCAAACCAGAAAAGGAAGAATCCCAAAGGGTCAGTTTGCCGTTCCACCCACCACTGACCAATGATATTCGGAAGATCCTCTCCAACCACGGTTTGAAAGTGGCTTACAAAAGTTCCAACACCCTAAAAGATTGTTTGGTTTCACTAAAGGATAAGGTGCCTCCGGAGGAAAGATCTGGTATCTACGAGATACCTTGCGAGGCCTGCCCGGCGGTCTATATTGGCCAAACAAGGCGCAAATTTAAAACACGGATAAAGGAGCATAAAAACGCCGTAGAAAACAACAGATCCAACGAATCTAGTGTAGCCGCCCATGCATCAGAATTCAACCATTCCATAGATTGGAAAAAGGTGAAATTCAAAAAATGTGTTCGAAAAGCGTCACATCTAAACGCCTGGGAATCGATGTACATCACGACTTCAGAGAGGCCTTTAATGAACGAGGATGACGCGCCTATCATTTCGCCGCTTTTCAACCTGGCAAACAAAAATGTATAAAAACCAACCCCTCTTCGACAAATACTTCGTGACAGTATGATGCTGTGTTAGTGTTTTCTTCTACGTAATCAGTCGGACATCGTCCTGTAGATGGGCAACATCGAGCCCGAAACCGGTCGACAAAAAGGTAATTTTAGTTCCTTTTTTCCGTTAGTAAGAACGTTAAGTGTCGTGTCCTGTAATACGTCGTGTGTTATTTGTGTAGTTAAAAGTTCTTACGTTGGCACAACCCACTAAAATGAGCTCTCTATCCGAGATGCCGCAAATAAGCTGAGTGTATCGTCTACAACCGTGCATCGAGACAAAAAAGGAGCCGGACTATCGACTTACAAGAAGGTAGTGACTCCAAATCGCGATGATAAACAAAATACGACGACCAAAGCGCGATCCCGGAGGCTGTACACGACGATGCTGGCGAAGTTTGACTGCGTAGTAGTGGACGACGAAACCTACGTCAAAGCCGACAACAAGCAGCTTCCGGGACAGGAGTTTTATACGGCAAAAGGAAGGGGAAAGGTAGCAGATATTTTCAAGCACATGAAACTGTCAAAGTTTGCGGAGAAATATCTGGTTTGGCAAGCCATCTGTACCGGTGGCTTGAAAAGCAACATTTTAATAGCTTCCGGGACTGTCAACCAAGAAATTTACGTGAAAGAGTGTTTGAATAAACGTCTGCTGCCTTTCCTGAAGAAACACGGTTGTTCCGTACTGTTTTGGCCGGATTTGGCATCTTGCCATTACGGTAAAAAGGCCATGGAGTGGTACGCCGCCAACAACGTGCAGATGGTTCCTAAGGACAAGAACCCTCCCAACACGCCAGAGCTCCGCTCAATTGAGAAATACTGGGCTATTGTCAAGCGGAACCTAAAGAAGACCAAAAAAACTGCTAAGGACGAGCAGCAGTTCAAGGCCAACTGACTTTCTGCGGCGAAGAAGGTGGACAAGGTGGGTGTACAAAATCTGATGGCAGGGGGGGATTTTTTTTTATTATCTGACAATTTGCGCCGGGGGTCTTCAGATTTTCCCCAAAATTGAAAATTTGGTTCATTTTTGCGACTTAAAAACACATGTATTTTTTCAGATTTCTAACATTTTTATTTTTTGAGTTAGCTTCGGTTAGATTTTTTTGTCAATAAAAAATAACCATTTTTCAAAGCTTCATAACTCTGTTATTTTTCAACGGAAATTATAAAATAGCACATCAAAATGCATTGAAATTTTATCAGCTTTCCAAATAATATAGCTGAAAAAAAATAAATAAAGACCTTCAACATGAAAAGCTGTAAATAAACTTTAAATGACGTTTAAAAGTACCGGCTGCACCACCGAATATTTTGCAAAAAATATCATTGAATAGCTCAATTTATGATACAACTTTCATCTGAAGACACCAAAGTGGGCCATCAACTCCTTGAAGAGTTATGAAAGAAATAATGGCAACAAATCTCTTTTTTTGCATCGAAAACAAACAATGGTCGAACAATTGCACTAACATATGGAGTGAGCGCGTACTTCTAACAACATGGAAACAAAAGAACTTTTCAAAACAGGTAAAAAACATTATTTTTTTGTGCTTTGTAGACTGCCCCTACTCGCATAACAGTCCCATTTGAATTTTCGTCATTTTAGGTCAACATAGGGATTCAAAATAAAACACTTAAAAAAGAGGTTTTGTTCTACAAATTTCGAAAAAAATATCAATTTGTGACTGTCCTATATGAAATATACCCGAATAACAGTTCCATGAAATACCACGGATTTGGTTACTTTTCAATGCTTCTTTCGGTGAAATAGTCTTTGATTTATTGCTTTGAATCATTTAAAACAAATTAAACTCACTTGATGTCGAATGACGCACACGAGTTTTCGAAAGCAGG
Source organism: Uranotaenia lowii (assembly GCF_029784155.1). Lineage (NCBI taxonomy): Eukaryota > Metazoa > Arthropoda > Insecta > Diptera > Culicidae > Uranotaenia > Uranotaenia lowii. The sequence continues at coordinate 110,907,442 of NC_073693.1, forward strand.
TCTGACTTCCTTAGCAATAACTTCCTGAGCGAAAAACTATCGGATGCAATCAAAAATCGTAAAAAGATTCAACTTACAATGTGGAATTTACGATATTTTGTATGTTTCTTTTTCTGACAATTGCATTAAGAAGTTCAAAAATGATCAAATTTAAGTCTTAGAAAGTAGCTTGGCGAGAAAAAAATATTCTGTATGCGACTGTTATGCGAGTAGATTTGAAAACGGTTCAAATATGGTCGATTAACAGTCCCATAATGAATGAAAATGGTGCTCTCGACCTTACCAATAACTAAATTACGAAAATTTCAGGTCTTACGATTTATTATGATAACCTAGAAACGATTTTTGTTTATGCCGAAAGTGGTGATCACAATTTAAGAATGTATTCCAAAACAGGAAAAGCTGATTTTCTGCAGTGTTGCAGCTAAACTGACTTCATGTTATATCCAAAAATCTAATAACGTATTCGTTTATACCCAGTTTAGCACCAGGTCACAACAAGTTTTGCAAATTTTGCTGTCATTTTTAGAAGTTTATGCGCTCAGTTTTGCATCCGTAATTCCCCAGATTTGATTTAAAATGGATGGTGGAACACTGAAGATTCGTTTGATCGAGGTAGCAAAACACTGACGACAAATTTTGTTCGTTTTAGTATGGTAAACCTCAAAACTGGGCGAATGGAGAAGACGAATACGGTAAAAGTATCATATTTTCAATGTCATATTACCTACAATGGGAATGATGCTGTTTACAGCCTGGGCTGGCCATACTGAGCTCTTCGATTGTTTCTACATTTGTGCCACACTCTTTGTTAATGATCAATGGGAAAGGATTTTGGTGTCCAGTGCTTAGCTCCCGATATAAAAACTATGTAAAGCACGTCTATATTTCATTTTTTTAATCACATTTTTGTGATCCCAAACACAGGGACTGAACCTTCTACTATCGGCATTGATTATGCTTCACAATGACTTTGATCGAAAAGTTAATAAGTTATATAGCATGACCAAGTTGTAAAAGCAACATTTCCATTATTTGTTATATCACATTAACAATACGATACTAAGAATTTTGGTTAAAATTTTAAGTCAGTTATGCTGCAAATACTCTACAAAGCACAAAAAAATAGTGTTTTTTACCTGCTTTGAAAAGTTCTTTTGTTTCCATGTTGTTAGAAGTACGCGCTCACTTCATATGTTAGTGCAATTGTTCGACCATTGTTTGTTTTCGATGCAAAAAAAGAGATTTGTTGCCATTATTTCTTTCATAACTCTTCAAGGAGTTGATGGCCCACTTTGGTGTCTTCAGATGAAAGTTGCATCATAAATTGAGCTATTCAATGGTATTTTTTGCAAAATATTCGGTGGTGCAGCCGGTACTTTTAGACGCCATTTAAAGTTTATTTACAACTTTTCATGTTGAAGGTCTTTATTTATTTTTTTCCAGCTATTTTATTTGGAAAGCTGATACAATTTCAATGCATTTTGATGTGCTATTTTATATTTTCCGTTGAAAAATAACAGAGTTATGTTGCTTTGAAAAATGGTTATTTTTTATTGACAAAAAAATCTAACCGAAGCTAACTCAAAAAATAAAAATGTTAGAAATCTGAAAAAATTCAAGTGTTTTTAAGTCGCAAAAATGAACCAAATTTTCAATTTTGGGGAAAATCTGAAGACCCCCGGCGCAAACCCGTCAGATAATAAAAAAAAATCCCCAGGGGTTAAGCGTAAGGCCCGGCAATTCGGATGTGGAAAAGCCTAACTGAATATTTTTCCTGAATTTTATACTTATTAAACTTGAAAAAGAAATTTAATTTGATTTTTTAAATAAACGATTTCACAAATTTACACACGTTTTCCCTTGACCAAATTTTGACCGTATCACCCTTTACTTCAACATCGACGCGGAAAATCGGAAAGAGTTGTGCGAACAGGACACGTACACAAAAAGTAGAGTAAATCGAACACGAAAAGAGAACAAAAAACACAAGTGATTGCATATTATTCGTGTAGGTAGATGTGTGGTGAGTTTTTCCTGTTTCTTCTCCTTTCGCGGGCCTTACCAGCTTTGTACATAGTGCATTATGCTTTTCCTGATGTTTTTTCGTTGTTGTTGTTGCGTTTTTACGTTTCAATTTTATGGTTGGAAAGTTTTTTGGAGCAATTTGCATTTATTATTTTGAGTTTTTTTTGTCGGTCGTCGATGTGGCATAATTTTGTTTCGATGCATTCGTGATTGGTGTGATTTTCATAAAAGGCCCCCGTAAACAAGCAGTTGTGTGGAATGGACGAGTGGATGTGATGGAATAAGAAATGAGACAAAAAATGGCTTTTCACAATTTGCTGATTCGGCTGATCTACCTACTACAGAACACGATGAGGATGGGAAACAAAAATCTAATAACGCAGGATGACATTTTTAATGACCGCTGATTAAAATTAATTAGGTAATTATATGTATAATATGGCAAATTTCAACAAACGAATTTATGTATGTTTTATTTTAATTACATATTGAAATAATACACACGTACATTAGGGTGGCAGTGGTTGTGAATGGCACCAAAAGAAATCGAAAAAATCGGAACTTTATTTTTGATGTCAAATGACTTAGAAATGCATGAAACGTCAAAATCTTATGTTATCTCGGAAAAAAACTATTGGTCAAAAACCGACTTTCTGGAACTTATTCGTTTTTCGAAAACCGACTAAAGCATCATCCAAAATCTGGACGCACTGTTTATTATACCATAACGTTCCTAGTTGTCGGATCTGGAATGTTTTGACAGTACTTTGTTCGGAAATGTTCCCTCTATCAGTGCTGAAAATTTTATAACGATTCGTTGTGTTGCAATAAAGTTACACGTTATGGAAGCCGCGAGACGAAAATTAATTTTGGACACCCACGTCAAAAACCCGACGTGGCCTGGTTCAAAAATCGAAAAATCTGATGTTGGGCTGCTTCCTGGCCAAAAATTTTACAAAGTCACTGGTCGGGGTGGCTAGTGAACGGTAGACAATGTGCAACTCGAGACACCATACACCCAACCTTCGGGTAGTGGTCATATCACCTCTTGTCTGCAACTCCGATTCTCTACCTCCCCGTGGTGCTAGCTGGGGTGCGAGCAACCTTAGCGGAGATCGGGTACCCAACCCCGGTTTATGCTTTGGTCGCAAGCAAACTGTTTTAGGGGGTTTCGTACGCATCTGTTCTCCATGTCAGGGGCGGCGTGCGGAGTGCAACAACGTCCTGGTGGTGTTCGGGACCCAAAACAGCAACATCAAAACGGTCCTCCTGCGAGATAGTGGGGTTAGCTGCGGGCCTTGCGAGCCCGTGACTACGAAAAACATAAGCAACGAACAACGAACAACAAATTTCGAATGGAAATCGGCAAAGATCCACGCGACGAAACGTACCCAGATGGTCGTGCCATCTACCAGAGCTGCGGCAACACACACCAGCTTGGAACAGCTTTTATAGTGATGGGAAAGATGCAAAAGCGCGTGATCGGGTGGTGGCCGATCAACTAACGAATGTGCCGGTTGAGAATCAAAGGCCGGTTCTTCAACATCAGCATCATCAACGTGCACTGCCCTCACCTCGGAAGTACCGGTGACGACAAAGACGAATTTTACGCGCAGCTGGAGCGTGAATACGACCGTTGGCCAAAACATGATATCAAGATCGTCATCGGGGATTTAAATGCTCAGGTCGGCCAGAAGGAGGAATTCAAACCGAGACAATTGGAAGGTTCAGTGCGCACCAGCTGACCAACGAAAACGGCCTCAGACTTATTGATTTCGCCGCCTCCAAACGAATGGCCGTACGTAGTACCTTTTTCTAGCACCGTCCCCCACACAAGTACACCTGGAGATCACCGTACCAAACGCAATCACAGATCGACCACGTTTTGATTGACAGCCGGTACTTCTCGGACATCATCGACGTCAGATCCTGTCGAGGCGCCAACATCGAGTCAGATCACTATCTGGTGATGGTGAAGATGCGCCCAAAACTCTCCGCAGTGAACAACACACGAAACCGGCGCTCGCCTCGGTTAAATATCGCACGACTGAAGCAACCTGAGGTCGCGGCAGACTACGCGCAATCGATCGAAGCAGCGCTGCCGGCAGAGGGCGAGCTTGATGAAGCCCCTCTCGAGGACTGTTGGGATACCATCAAGACAGCCACCAACGGTGCTGCGGAACGTCATCGGTTATGTGGAGCGAACTCGACGGAACGACTGGTTCGACGAGGAGTGTAGGAGGGTGATGGACGAAGAGAATGCCAGTAGTGCAAAGAGGCACCCGTCGAAATCTGGAAAATCACCGACAGCGGAAGAGGCAGCGAGACCGACTTTTCCAGGAGAAAAAGCGCCGCCTGGAGGAGGAGGAGCTCGAGGAGCTGGAGCAGCTGCATCGTTTCCAAGAAACACGAAAGTTCTATCAGAAACTCAACGCATACCGCAAAGGCTTCGTGCCGCAAGCCGAAATGTGCCGGGATAAGGACGGAGGCATCCTGACAGACAATCGTGAGGTGATTAATAGGTGGAATCAGCACTTCGATGAACACCTGAACGGCGCACATGCAGGAGATCAAGACGGTGGGGGAAGGTACATCGCCGGCGTAGCCAACGACGTAAAGGAGCCACTCCCAACTATGAGTGAAGTTGAGGAAGCCATTTGCCAGCTGAATAGAAACAAGTCGGCTGGGAAGGATGGCATCGCAGCTGAACTCATCAAAATGGGCCCGGACAAGTTGGCCGATTGCCTACATCGGATGATAGTCCGGATCTGGGACACAGAACAGTTACCGGAGGAGTGGAAGGAGGGGGTAATATGCCCAATCTACAAGAAGGGCGACAAATTGGACTGTGAGAACTACCGAGCGATCACTGTTCTCAATGCCGCCTACAAAGTGTTGTCCCGAATCCTGCTCCGCCGCCTAACGCCACAAGCAAACAGATTTGTGGGAAGTCATCAGGCTTCATGTAGGGACGGTCAACGACGGACCAGATATTCACATTACGGCAAATCCTCCAAAAATGCCGGGAACACCAAGTCTCTACGCACCATCTATTTATCGACTTCAAAGCCGCATACGACACGATCGACCGTAACGAGCTATGGAAAATCATGGACGAGAACGGCTTTTCCGGGAAGCTGATCAGACTGATCAAGGCGACGATGGATGGAACGCAGTGCTGTGTGCGGATTTCGGGTGAATTGTCGAGTTTATTCGAATCGCGCTGGGGGCTTCGACAAGGTGATGGTCTATCCTGCATGATGTTTAACGCGGCGCTAGAAGGTGTTATTCGACGAGCGGTGGGCGAAATGCGGGGCACGATTTTCAACAGATCCAACAGATCCAGTCTGCTTTTCCGATGACATTGATATAGTCGGCAGATCATCTGCGGCTGTGGAGGAGATCTACCGCAAACTGAAACGCGAAGCAGGAAGGATTGGGTTGAAGATTAATACGTCCAAGACGAAGTACATGCTGGCCTGCGGATCCGAGACCGACCGAACCCGCTTGTCCAGTAATAACAAGGTCACGATCGGCGGCGACGAGCTGGAGATAGTCGAAGACTTTGTCTATCTCGACTCACTAGCCGTGAGATCCGGAGGCGAATAATCAGCGAAATTTGTGCCTACTATGGACTCCACAAGCAACTGCAGTAGAGAAGATTTAGCCCTCGCACGAAGTGTAACCTGTACATGACGCTCATTATACCGGTTGTTCTCTACGAGCACGAGACGTCGATTTTGCTCGAGAAGGACCTGCGTACACTCGGAGTATTCGAGCGACGAGTGTTTACAACCATCTTTGGCGGCGTGCAGGAGAACGGAGTGTGGAAGCGAAGGATGGACCACGAACTTGCGCGACTCTACGGCGAACCCAGTATCCAGAAGGCGGTGAAGGCTGGCCGGATACGCTGGACAGGACATGTTGCAAGAATGCTGGACGACTGTCCTGCAAAACAGATGTTCGCTACGAATCCGGTAGGAACGGAACGAGTAGGGGCTCAACGAGTGAGGTGATTAGAGTGGAGCGTAATCTGGCGAATGTGGGATGAGCAGGAAATCGGAGAACGGTTGCCATGGACCGAGTCAATTTAAGGAATCATGTGCATCAAGTTATATCGCGAGACAAAGGTTTTCATTTCTCTCGAGTACTTTTTATTCAGCCAAATGGAAACTATGAACGAACAAGATTTAGTAGCTATGTAACTTTTGGTTACTTGGGTTCAAACAAATATAACTTTTTTAGTTTAAGTCATTTAGCAAATCCGTCATACTAGGTAATATTTTTACGACATCATAAATGTTTCCGCTTCAGTACAACGGCGCGTTTACCAATTACACCACGGTGACCGTGACGAAATAGGCTTCAGCATGCGTACATGTTGAGTTCCATCTGCCGTCTATTTCATCACGTTCATCGTGGTGTAATTGGCTAACGCGCCGTTGTACTGAAGCAGAAATTGCGAGTTCAAGTCTCGTCTGTGAGCCGTTGTATCTTTTTCGAAAAATTCATGATATTTTCGGCTTACGACCTTTTTTCTTTGCTATCTCATGATATCTAATATTTTCCATAACCTTTGAAAATGTGATACTTTGATTTTTTTTAATAAAGAAATAATCGATTTACACGCAATTTGGTTTTACCACTTTTTGATCCGAATAACGTTTATCAGATCCTTAGCCCACAGCCTTATCAGGAGTTGTGGAGTGCGCAACCCATTGAACATTAAAAAAAATTATGTTACTTATTTCGAACTCAAAAAGTTTTGGATCTTGTTGAAGAATCCTGTATGAAGAAAAATCGACCAAAAACATCGAGCCAATTAGGTTGAAATGATCGAAAACAGCATAAAAATCAAACTATTTGCTTTTCTATTAAAAAAAGGAGTACACTAATTCTTTTAAGCTTCTTATTTTTTAGATTGTTCCCACTTGGATTTAAAAAAAAATCAAAACATGTCTATTTTAGTAAAATCGATAAATGCCGAGTGAATGGGATGGCACAACGCTCTGTTGAAAATGTAGTTCCGGTTATCAACACCGAATGCTAAATGTCACCTTCATTATGCACGATTTAATTGGACAAAAGTTAATTGAAATCCAACTACCGGACGATGATGGTGGGATGCAAAAGTAGGGGACGAGACTTCGACGGAATCACCACAATGATTAGATTAGCAGTAATCAGATTCGGGAATTTCACGTGCTGACCGCGTGGCTCATCAATTCTAATCCGGTTGGCAGATCCTGGGCCAGGCCAGCTTCCATCTCCCAGCAGTGCAGAGGCTGGGCATCCAAGCTTCTCCTTACCTGAAGAGTGTAATGAAAACGAACTTCATTAACATTCTCTTCTGCTGATGTAATGGTATGGCAAGCAGTTTGAGATTTTCACTTCACGCCCATTCTTTTACTGAACTGTATTCTATTTAAGGATCCTGCTATTCGATTGTGAGATAAACTTCCAATCTTGACATATTTCAACCCTCTGAAATCTAAATTTTTATTCTATGAAAAATTCACTGAAGCTTAGTTTTATAATGACTCACAACTTTTGTTCTACGAAAAACTTTATAGAAAAGGTTAATTTTTTAACAATTTTGTTTTTAAATTGCATATCCACAGGGGCTAAGGAATTTGACTTTCTGTACAATTTCAGTTGTTGTGTAAACTTTAACCAATTGTTCCTTAATTTTGAAACATTTTAACACTTATTCATAGCTCCATTTTATGTAGTTTTTGTTAGAATTGGCCCACAAATAACTGAGATAACTCTTTGCCCTAACTGCCAATCATTTTTTTAAAGATTGAAAATTGAAATTCACATTGAAAAAGGATTTCTGAGGCTACAAAATTGATAATTATCGAAAAATAGGTCCATTTCCAGTTTTCTCATGTTTTTAAGCTTCTCTTAGCTACAGCTTTGGATAAACTGTTTGTCACAACAGTTTTCATTAGTATGAATTGTAAGATTAATATATTTTGAAACATTCTGCCCGAAAAAATAAAATTTATGATTGGCGGGGTTGAGTAGTAGAGGGTTAATCCCATTGTTTGAAAGCTGTTTGAAATTTCTATAAAATTCTTCAAAGTAACAGAGAAGTTTATTAAAATTGGCCGAATTTATGAAAATACCAAATGAAATACTTGTAAATGGTGTTTTAAAATTTTTGCAATTGAAAATCGTCAGTACAAACTGACGATTTTTAATTGTACAAATTTGTCAAATTGATTTGATTAAATCACCGACCAGTGAGCAGGTACCATCAAATTTTGTTTCATTTGAATGACCATTCTTAAAACTTTTTTTAAGTCGTTGAGAGAGTTTTGCATTGGATAAGTTTACAAGTTTCACCAAACTGAGCATGCCTCATCTATGAAACAACAGGTTTGTTGATTTTGTTTGATTCCGGCACGAATTTTTATCATAAACAATAACAAATATTTTCAAAAAGTGCTCATTTTTTTTGTCGAAAAGTAAAAAATGCTGCAAAAATGCTGCAGCAAAATTTCTATTTGCCTGACCTAGATGTCCACTACTTATTTTCTAGTTAATTTATTCTAAACTTGCATCACCATAAAGTTAGATTTATTTGCTACTAATTGTTTTGTAACGTCTTCCATAAACCATGAACGAGATTAATAAAGTGTTAGGTCCTTTTTTGTCCCATTTCAGCAAATCTACTAAATCAAAATCATTCGCTTGCGTGGACAGCATTAATCCTTCCGGGTTAAAGCCTCCTCACCAACATCGGCAAGCAAAAGCGGCTCTTTCGACAATCATAAACGACTTTATTTGGGAGATCCCTTCGAGTAAAATGGATGGAAGAAAGTGAAAGAAGAAGCAGAAAAAAGACAATCATAAAAAATACTGAACCGGAAAAGGTCGAGGCGCTCTTCATGTTCTGGTTACATCAAAGAACCAGAAACCAATAATTTTATTAGCTCAAACATAAACGTCCCGATCTCTTCATGGGTAGGTATGCGCAGTTACACTAGCGTACATAAGGCTGAGTCATTTAAAATAGTTTTTTTTAAACGTATCCCTTTTTTATTTACAAAGAAACGTAGTCGATCTGTTATTTTCGATGAGAATTAAGAAATGTTGATATATTTTTTCAACTGTTGATACATTCTGGTTTCAGTCAGTAAATAACATAAACCACTATTTTTTTTCAATGATTTAATGTTTCGATGCTGATCACCAGGGACTCTTCCTCCGGTGCATAGGGCCGTGGTAAAAGACCTCCACTGTTGACGATCCGGAGCCAGCGTCTTCACCTGGTCCCAGTCAAGATTCTCGTCGACAGTTCGGATTTCGAATAAAAAAAATGAAACAAATTATGTTTGTAACTACATGATTATTCATTTTTAAGTACTCATGAATAGTTTCTGTAATAAACCGATACTTTCGAAAAGTGGTGCTTAACCTTAAGGGTTTCCTAAATCTTTATAACAAAAATGGAATTTGCTTTCATCGATGGGTAAAATATTTGAATTTTTTAAGGGTCTGGTAGCTCAAATTTATTTGATTTCAGCAAAAATAAGTTTTTTTGAGTGTAGCCTTCAATTTCTTAAAATAAAAACTGATTCTTTACAAATGAACCCAATCTTCTCAATTCTAACCTTCGATGCAAATAAGTAAAATTAAAAAAAAAAAGTAAACGATAAAAATTTTTTGGATGAAATTTGCTTGGTGCAAACTTGAACCAAATTTATGATTTTAGTTTGAAATGGGCAATTTTAATAATGTTACACAATATTCCGAAAAATATAGATTTTTTTGCAGATTTTTTAGATGCAGAACAGATACCGATTTCGTAAACATCAAATATTTTTCATAAAGAATCAATTGCATAATAAAAATCTTGTGGATGATATTTTTTAAATAAAACTTCGGATATTTTGCTTAAAACGAAACTTAGAAAACTAACTCAAATTCTAATTTACATTAATGATTTTCGGCTGAATTGTGTATACAAACTCATTTGGATAAAAAATATGAAATTTGAAAATTGAATTCACAAGCTCATTTATAAGTTCAGTTCTTTTGAATTCCTCAACAATTTAATGTTGATAAAAAAATCATTTGCGAGATAAATTTGTTTATAAATTTTGAATCTGCATTCTGAATCTGAATTCTGAACATGAATCCAAAAATTGAACTTTGAATCTTGTTGATACTCACGATTTTCTGGACTCGAATTTCGCGGCCACATTGGAACAAAACCAAAACCGATTGTTTTGGTTTCGTCCTCTTTCGTCAATTCGCATATTGAGAACAATAGCGGTTGACAGTTAATGATGATCAATGATGATAACAACAATATAAATGTTGTCATCATGCACGCTAAACTCAGCCAACACAGCAAGTGGTTATGAGTTACCCTGCAGTGTTGGCAGTTTATTCTGGGTGGTTAGCCCACAATATGATAGAAATTAAGGAATGATTCTGAGTTGAGAATCACCTAGGTTAAGCGACAAGATTGTTATCGCTATAGGTCTAAGTTAGCTTATAAGGACTTGACGAACAGAAATGAATAAATGGTATCTCATTTCCAAATCAATTCCCTGTTGCTAAATCATTGAATTCAACAGGTTATGGGCCCAGACACGTCTGGTGAGGAAAATAAGAGATAGCGATAGAGGGGTACTCTAGACAAATTATCGAAAACTTGCGGTTAGCGAGTCCAGGAGCATTCCAGCCAGCCAGAGGTCCGAAGAGGTCAGCCAGAGGTCCCAAGAGGTCAGCCAAGGTCCGAAGAGGTCAGCCGAGGTCATCCAGGAATCAGTCGAGGTCCGAGGTGGTCAGCCAAGATGTCCCAAGCCCAGGTCCCGAAGAAGGAAGCGAGGTCCACCAGGAATCCGGAGGAACCAGCAGCCAAGGAACGATCCCGGGAATGGTCGGTTTCCGAGAGGGTTACTCTCGACTCCGCCAGTTGCCCAGCCTGGGGAGGGCCGTCTTCCGAGAGGGGTACTCTCGATGCCGTCACCAGTCACGCTGCGGGTAGCATGCGCGACTTTCTTTTCGACGGCCGGGAGGAGACCTTCGCAGCATGGAAGTGGAGGATTGAGCGCCGATTAGTCGCTAAAAAGCTCATCCACACCATGGTGTGAACCCCTGAGGAAGACGACTGCGCCATCCCAATGAAGGAGCCCGCAGAGGAGGAACGGCGCCAGGTAGCCCTTCGGAAGCGCAAAAACGAGGACTCCGAGGTAATGGACGAGATCGTGATGGCCGTCAACAACATCGTCCTTAACCGCATAATCGGGGTACGATATGCGAAGGAGGCCATGGACATCTTGGTGAAGACTTACCAGCGCGTTGGCATCTATTCTTGGATAGCGATGCGCGACAGGCTCCATGACCTCGAACACCGGAGGAACATCAGATCGTTGAGTCAATTGTTTGAGGAATACGATCTGATTGTTCGGGAGCTTGAGCGCATGGGTGCAAACATCCCGGCGGATGAAAAGGTCCACGCGCTGATCTCGGCGGTTCCCAACGATTACAACCATGTCAAAGGGGCTTTGACCGTTCTACCGATTGCGGACCTTTGCGCGAAACCGATACTGGAGCTCAAAAGAATGTTCCTGGACGCAGAGCTAGCATTTCAAAGTCGAGGGGACTTTCCAACAAGGAATGCAGCACCAAACTCCGCAATGAAGGCCCAGAAGGCGGAGAGAATCATTTGCTTCGGGTGTGGTGAACCGGGGCACTACAAAAATCGTTGCCCAGCCCAACGTAAAGGCCGACGTGGAAAAATTATGGTGGCCGTTGAAGCTCGACGCTCAACTGCTGGGGTTACCAGCGGACGAAAAGAGCGCAGGGTCAGATTTGTCGTCGATTCCGGCGCCACCCAGCACATGGTCCAGGATGAAGGACTTCTCCAGGACGTCAGAGACCTTGCCGAGCCCGTCATTATTGAAACGGCTAAATCTGGCGAGAGTTTACGTGCAAAGAAAACTAGCAAAGTTGTTTTAAAAAGCGTAGTTGGAAAATCAATAAAGCCCATAATACTCTACAACGTTCTTTTTATACCCGAACTGGAAGTGAATTTACTCTCAGTTCGAAAATGCACCGAGAACGGGAAAAGGGTGATTTTTCTGGGCAACCAAGTTCGGTTCGAATATTCTGGGGAGGTGTTTGCTGAAGGAAAAATCGTTGACAGCTTGTATTGTCTTGATTTTCTGTGGTCTGGTCAGTCTCATCGGAAAGCGCTGCTTGGAAGCCATACGACGACACAAAAATGGCATATGAGGCTAGGTCATCTTGGTCTCGCGTCAGTACAGCAGCTGGTTCGCGACAAAATGGCAGAGGGTATCTGTCATTTACCAGCCAAAACTGAAAACCAAGCTGTCTGCGAAAGCTGCATGGCAGGAAAACAGACAGCCAACAAATTCAACAATGCAAAGCTCCCTCGGTCGGTTAGACCACTCGAGCTTGTGCACTCCGACGTTTGTGGGTACATGGAGGTGCCGACGTTTGACGGATTCCGCTATTTCGTCACTTTCATCGCCGACTATACCCACTTCATGGTCGTGTATCTGCTCAAGCACAAGAGCGAAATCTTCGAGCGGTTTAAACACTACGAGGCGATGGCTACAGCACACTTCGGTCAGAAGTTGTGTAACCTGCGATGCGACAACGGGCGTGAATACATCAGCAACGACTTTCAACGACATTGTTCTGAGAAAGGAGTTCAGATGGTATCCACGGTCCCATACGAATTTCCGGTTCCGGTTCCGAATTTCTATACGATTTCTCAAATTTACAAAAAATATGATTTCCGAATATTAATTGCAGATCGGAATTTTAAGAGCCTAGTTTGATGACGGCTCTCATTCATGAATCTATAATTTAAATTTTGTAGTTCTGGTTTATTCTAAATTCATTATTTCAACAATTTATTTTTAATCTGTATGGTGAATCTGAATTAAAATGTGAATTTAGAATGATGGATATTATTAATCTGAGCTTTCAATTTTGGATCGCCATTTAAAGCTTTTAATGTATACATTTTGTGTAATAATTAAGTTTAAGAACTTCGAATTTGAATATAAAACAATTTTTTTCTTTTATCCATACTCGGAATTTTTTTTTATCAAAATATTGAAAATACATATAATTTGCGAAAAACATGATCCAAATTTGATATGAATTGCTTTTCATGTTTGAACCAGGATTTCAATGCTGATTTTCATTTTTTATTTCTTAAGATTATTCGAACAGAAAATCAAGAATCATAAACTGGATACAGAATCTGAAATACGAAAATAGAAATACGATTTTGGTTATGGGAAAATGGAAAAAAAACTCTCTGAAATGAGTTTGATTTAAAATTTTATATTCAGACCTATATTTCTGTGAACAAGTGAGAACATTTTGAAAAACTGAAGCAGAATTTTTATCTTGAGATGGGTTTTTGAGGTTTTTGCATAAGTTTTTAGTGTTGATTGATCCTATTGAATAACTTTACTCTATTATCATAATTTGGAAATGATGATAGAGGGGGGGGGGTGTTAACCCCCAAATCTTCCGCCCCCCCCCCGTTAATACAGCTATGCATGTTTGAGTTTTTTTTATTAATAGTTTTTAAATATTAAATAGTAACTTTTGAAAATACTTCCTTGATTTTTAAGATGATAAGTTGAATTTGTATGATGAAGCCTACAGTAATAAAAAGGACCCTTACTTTCATCGTGGGTTAAAATCTTAGAATTAGCTCAAGAATCTGGGAGATTCAGAAAATTTTATTTGGACAAAAAATAAGTCTTTGAAAACAAAAACTTGTGCTATGCTTAAATAAAGTAAGATGAATGTACCCAACTCTTGAGCAATTTGAATGATTGAAAGAATGATTGTTCATTGAAAATCGATTTCATAAATAAAATTTTGTACATAATTTTACAAAAATAAAAATCAGTTTTTTCATAAGCAAAACTTGGAAGTAAAGTCAAATATATTTTTGATTTTCAGTTGGATTTTGTAAACACACTGAGTTTGTTTCATAACTTATTTTCAAATTTGATTTACCTGATTATCAAAATTATAAGTCTAGATCTCCTGCTACTTCATTGGGTTCCTTAACGAAATAGACATTTTGGTATTTTGAAAATTAAATTCATTTCTGAGCCGAATCTGCATCTGAATTTTGATTTCTGTATCAACATTGCAGGTCGGAATTTTTGAACATGATCCGAGAAGTAAAATTTGTTTCAGGGCCCTCAATCATGAATGTTTTATTTAAATTCTTATAGTTTGGGTTTGAATCTGAGTTCATTGTTAAAATTTTTATTTTTCATTTGACTTATAAATCCAAATGAAAAAAAAAAAAACGAATGATCAATCTGATTCTGAGTTTTTAACTCTGGATCGCCAGTTAGAAGATCTGTTAAGTTGATATTTGTTCATATGAATTAATTTTTAGAATTTCGTATATGAATGGTGAACAAAAAGCCAGGAAGGTTTCTAATTTTCTTTTTTTTTTAATATTTGAAATACTACCTTTTATCTATTTTGAACGAAATGCAGAACTATATTTGAACCAGGATTGCAGAATAGTATTTCATTATTTTTTTTATTATGATGATTCGAACTGAAAATCAAGAATCCCAAACTGGATACGGAATCCGAAAAATGAAAACAAATATACAACTTTGATTTTGAAAATATCGAACCAAAACCTTCGAAAGTAGTGAAAATATCATATTTAAAATTTAATATTCGAAGCATCAATAAGTGATTTTTTTTGGAAAAACTTTAGTAAAATTCTGAACCTGGGATGAAGCCTTGGCTAAGGTTGCCAGATTGCCCGGTTTTATCCGGGTTTGCCCGGATATTTAATCTATATATATATAAATGAATTTCTGTCTGCCTGTCTGTCTGTCTGTCTGTCTCCTATAGACTCGGAAACTACTGAACCGATTTATGTAAAACTTGACAGATGGGGGTATAGGAGGCAGGGGAAGGTTCCTATTGTGGTTTGAGACCCCTCCTTCTCTCATGAATGGGGGGAGGGGCCTCCCAAACAAAAGACAACTTTTTGCATAACTCGAGAACCAATCAAGCAAATGGTATCATATTTGGCATGGGGTGGTATTTGAGAATGAGGAATATTTCTATGAATATTAGGTACCCCTCTTTCCTCTCAGTGGGGTGATAGGAAGGGGGAAGGGGGGCTACCTTACAATTTTTCATACAACTCGAGAACTAATCAAGATATTGGATCCAAATTTGGCATGGGAAGGTGTTTGGAAACGAAAAATATTTCAATGATTATTTGAGACTCCTCCCTCTTTCCAGTAGAAAGGGGGGGGGGGGCATCTTTCATATTTTTCACATAATTCAAAAACTAACAAAGCAAATGGAACAAAATTTGGCTTGGGAGGGTATATGGATACGAAAATTATTTCTATGATTATTTGAGATCCCTCTCTCTTGCCAGAGAGGAAGGGGGCCTCTTTTATATTTTGTTTCATTACTCAAAAACTAATTAGGCAAATGGAACCAAACTTGGCAGGGGTGGGTATTTGGGAACGTGACGTGTTCTAATGATTGTTTGAGACCCCTTCCTTTTTCCAGCGGGGAGAAAGGAAAGAGGGAGAGGGGTTTCATACAATATTTACTGCATAACTCAAGAAATACAACAGAAAATGGAACCCAATTTGGCATGGAACAATATTTGGGTACGAGAAATGCTTCTATGAATATTTGGTATCCCTCACTCCTTCAAAGAGGTGGATGAAAAGGGGGAGGAGAGGTCTCCCTTACAATTTCCAGTATAACTGAAGAGCTGATCGAGCAAATTGAACCATATTTGGTATGTGAGGATGTTTGGATACGAGAAATGTTTCTATTATAAATTGAAGCCCCAACTTTTCAGCGCAAAGATATAAAGGGGGAAAGGGGGGCTTCCATACATTTTTTTGCATAACTCGAGAATTATTCGAGTAAATTAAACTAAATTCGGCATCTAAAAGTATTTGAGTGCGAAAAACACTTTTATGAATATTAAGTTCTCACCCCTCCATTCAATGGGGAGAACGGAAGGGAGGAGGTACTCCCTTTCATGTTTATGCATAACTTAAGAATTTATTTCGCAAATAAAACCAAATTTGGCATGGGATGGTATTTCAATACGAGAAATTTTTCTATGTGGAACAACTCCTTTCTTGCGTTAAGAGGATAGAATTAGGAATATATAGGAAGGGAAGAGAAATGCTTACATTTAACTTTATTTACAAAATCCGAGAAATGGACGAAACTTAACATGGAAAATCATTTTGGTATGATTCTATGATTATTTGACACACCATCCTCTTTTCAGTGAGTACGTATATGGGAGGAGGGAGGTGAGCCCAATACAATTTTGTTAGCATAAGTTCTCAATTTATGCTAACGAAGCCAACAGATGGAAACAAATATGGCATGGAAAGGTACTTGGTTACGAGATATGATTCTACGATTGATATAGACCCTTTCGCTTTACAGTGTAGAGAGGGGAAGAAAGAAAGGGACTTATCAACCAATTGAACTATATTTGATACAAGAGGATTTTTGGGAACGAAAAAAATTGTTATTAAAGATTACAATCTCCATTCAACAGAAGGTGAAGGGAAGGACAGTAGGGGGCTCTCTTATCAGTTTTTCAGAATTCAGATTTTATAAAGTAGCTCTCATTTTATAGCGGTTAATTTGATTTAAAATAATCCCAACAAAACAATAAAAATTTGAATAATTTCTGAAAATATCATTTGATTTTGAAAGGTGTAGCAAAGCACACCGGATCAGCTAGTACTTAATAAAAGAATTTGGCAAATTATTCCAAAAAAAAAAAAAAAAAAAAATAAACAACAAACAGCTCCAAAACGAATATTTTTAACAAGTTCTATAAAAATAATCATGAAAGGTTTTTTGGAAGCCTAAAATACGGTGCAAAAACAATCGATGAGTTTTGATAAAAAAAATTTTTTTAATTTTTTTTTCTTGATTTTTGTTGAAGAATTTCTGAGTTTTGACAAAATTTGCCCGGATATTGCCCGGATTTATGGTCGTCAATTTGAAATCGAATGTCCGGATTTTGCCAGGTTTTATACAAAAATTGCCCGGTTTGTCCGGCCCGGAAACGTGCTGAAAAAATTAACCTTAACCTTGGAATCTATATATTTCTATGGATTTCTGTTTGTCTGTCTTTCTGTCTGTTGCCTACAGACTCGGACACTCCTGAACCGACTTGCTTGAAGCTTATCAAGTGGGTACTTATGAGGCCGGAAAAGGTTCCTTTTGAGGTTTGAGACTCTTCCCTCTTACTGGAATGGGGGAAAAGGGCCTCCAAAGAAAAAACGAAATGTTTGCATAACTTGAGAATCATTCAAGCAAATGGTACTAAATTTAGAATGGGAGGAGATTTTGTTACAAGAAATATTTCTATGAATGTTTGGTCCCCTTTCTTTTTTTTTACAGAGGGAATATAGGGAGGGGGAACGGAGGGCTTTCTTACAATTTTTAACATAACTCGAGAATGGGTCAAGGAAATGGAACCAGATTTGGCATGTGATTTGGGTATTTGGATACGAGAAATGTTTCAATGTTTATTTGAGACCACTTCCTTCTTTCAGCGAAAAGATTGAAAGGGGGAGGGGGGCTTTCATACAATTTTTATTGCAAAATTCGATAACTACTCGAGCAAATTGGCTTGGGAGGATATTCGGATATGGGAAAAGCTTCTATGATTGTTTGAAACACTTCTTGTTTTGCATTGGAAGGATATGAAGAGGGGAGGAGGCTCATCCCAATTTTTTGATAACTGATCAAGTGATGGGAATCAAATTTGGCATGCGAGAGAATTTGGATGAACGAAATGGTCACAAGATGGTTTGAAGCTCTTCCCACCTTTCATTTGAGAAACATAAAGGGAGAGGGGGCTCACATACAATTTTTTGCAGATTTGGTGATATAATCGAGCAAATGGTACTAAATTTGGCATGGGAGGATATTTGGATACGAAAACAGATTCAATGGTTGTTGAGACCCCCCCACCCTGATCTCAATTAGAAAATACTAAGAGAAGAAGGGGCCACCACAGTTGTTTTTTTAAACGTCGAGAGTAAATCAGTTGAATGGCACCGAATTCGGTGTGGGATTGTATTTTGATATGGGTAATGTTTCTAAAATTATATGGGACCGCTGCTTTCATCCTTTGAGTGAGATAGGAAAAGAAGACGGGATCCCTATACATTTTTGTTACACATCTGTAGAGTTAGTTACAAAAGAAATCAACTTTAGTGAGGGGTGGTATTTTGGATAGAGAAATGTTTCTAAGTTTTAAATTGTAAGTTGTAAGATGTAAATAAGGATTATAACTCGTGAATAACCTTACTCAATTCTAATTTGATTGAGAATCGGTGATTGGGGAATTTTGAGTGTAGATTGGAACACCTCGCTTGCTATTTCTGGACCTTCATGGGGGGAGGGGGGAGGAGATTTACAAACACCTCCCGCCCCCGATCCTACGCCCATGTATCGACATGGGACTGAGGAAGCTTTTTCGAACGCGAGGCTGTATATGAAGAAAGTATAAGCGTTTCATCAATTTTAAATCCAACTATTCTGTATGCTCCTATGCTCATGTTTTTGTCAATATTCTATTCCCATTATCATGTTTAACTAAAGAAAGATACTAAAATCTCTAAAAAAAGTCAACCTACCCCGCCTAATGCACAGTCTAAACACTACACGCACATGTCGCCATTAAACATACTTCAATATGCCACGTGGCAAGCACGAGTTTCGTGAAGACCACCTTCCCGTATCCATCGGCCAGGCTGACGGAAGGGTGCAGGTTAGGGTGCTGGTCCGGTCGGTCTATTTTATGTATAATGACTGTTGATCGCCGGAGTCCTTTCTTTCGACCCGTGGTGGTGGCCAGGTCCCGTAATGGGTGAGTTACGCTCCCTAGTTGTAGAACACGGAACATAACACGGAAACATCGGAAGCGTGTGCCGCCATTCGATATAAGTAGCTAGTAGGTTCGAGATAGAAACGTACACTACACGGCCAAATGGGTTGTTTGTGTGTGTTTTCGTGTGCTGATTCGCTCAATTTATTCAACCATTCATGTCCTGCGAAAAGGTTTGTGCCCGTGAGTGAATTTAGCTTACTAAATGGCTGTTATTAAATGGACCCATAACCTCTTGTAAGTTGATTGAGCGGCGAAAAAAAGGGATAAGAAATAGAAAGCTTATTACTTTGGCTTTGTTCGGCGCTTCTTGCTTCTCGGGTTGGGTGAGATAGAATAGCAATAAATGTTCCAATTAAGTTCAAGGACCTAAAGGCACATCGTACATTCCGGGTCGTTATCGGGTTTGGGATCATTGATTTCTATGAGACTTAGGTATTTAGATCAACTTTGAAGTCGGGTAATAATAACCTAGAATATGGGATTGGTTTCGATAGCAACAGAATTTTCAAAATCGGAATTCACACGTTTCATCGCAAAAAAATCGATTTAAGCTCCTTCATCATTTTGAACTCACGTGTTTGAAGTAGCCATCGTAAAGCTATTTTATCGTGGGTCCAGCTGCCCACATTTACTTGATTTCAGAAATTCATTTCATGGATCATTTACATCAGTTCGTCCTCGGGGGATTTCGTCGACGGTAGACGGTTCAATCTTTTCGTTACTTTTTTCTTGTTCCATCCATAAACCTCAAAAGTAACCAGCACTTCTCTTTTCCAACAGCCCGGCCCAGCTCAGAACACATCAGACCAGAGACCCAGAGCATAAATCAAACAAAATATAATATTACATCATCAAACTACACACCCCAGCGGGGCCAAGAAGAGATATGAGTTTGTTGACGGAAAAGTCAGAACCATGTTTTCCGAGCCAAACAGCAAGTAGGTGGGCCCGGTGAAGATGTTAGGTTAGCGTGGAAAAAAAACCTTTTCATCTCATCGATCAGCCTCCATTCCCATGAGGAGTCGTCAGGCCGGCGAGCGTATTGAATTTCAATATTTCGAGATTGACTGGGAGTGAAAGACTTTTCCTGCAGATATTATTTTGCAAATTTTGACAGAGAAAATTGAAAAACTCCAGTCTAATGAACGAATGAATGATTGGAGTAAATCCATTGGAAACATTACTAACATGAGCAGAACGTAAAGTCGTGTTAAAAATGACTCAACATTTCTTCGAACTGAAAAATTTCCTCATAAGATTCAGACTGGATTTGAACTCACGTCTTCAGCTTTTTTTTTTTTTTTTTTTTTAAAGACATACACCGTCTTAGCCGATTTAGGCTTTACAGACTGAATAAATGACGTGGACAACTTAAGATTAACATTTAACACCCAGTACCGAGATGGGAATCGAACCCATGCCATCAGTGGACCAGCGATTACCGTCTTACCACGCTAACTACTCGACCACCGAGACGTTAAGACACTTTTAAGGTTAGATTAACAATATACAAATAGGTACAACATACAAAAAAAAATAAATACCAGATCTCGGTTAAAATATGAAAATATGGAAAACTTCATAATCCCTTGTACATTTTACTCAATTTTCCAAAAATTGAAACATCCAACCTGCTCTTATCAAAACACAGTGTCGCAAGCCTGAAACGCCTCAACCAAATCTAACCGAAACCGACGACGACAAAGTCAGCCACAAATGGATCAATTTTGGTGGTTGTACAAATCGACGAAGGTTCAGCTCTTAGACCCGGCAGAGTATCGCAAACGCTCTAATCGATGGCAATTGAAATACAGGCGTGACGCTTGCAAGATCCAGAATTGAGCTCCCGTAATCCGTTCCATTCAAAACATCTGGCAGCCGAAATCGAAATATCCTCCATCGCTCGTCGGGATGTGTAGTATACCTACCAAAGTGGGTTCTCGATTCGAAAGCAATTATCCTTGGGTAAATAGCAGGATTCCCGCGTTTCAACCATCATTCTGATGGGATGGATGTAATTCCGTTTTCATTGGAATAGCAGCTAAATAGTTCAAGTTTAAAACCTAAGCCGTTCAAGTTTAGAATTTTTGTTTAAAAATGCATCAACTTAAAGAACTCTGACAGTTGCCTAAAAAAATGTTTATCATCGCATGGAAAACATTTTTTTACTATAAAAAAAATGCATTCATTAAACGAGATTCCAAGTTGTACTTTATAGGGAACTGAGTTTTGAATGAAAGTGTACTTCGAGAAAAAAATCAAAAACACATAGTTTGACCATAACCTAAAGTGCCCATATTGCCTCGTGTGGCCATCATGCCCTTAGCTTCGGTACTATTATAAAAAGAAATTGTAGCAATACCCCGAACATTAAAATGTGCAGTCTTTTCACTAAGTTTATAAAAATTGTTGAAAATTATAAAAATCCAAGAATTCGTTAGAAATCAGCCAAGCTCAGGAAAAAAACAAAATCAATCAACATCGCTCAATGGGGAAAAAGTGTTTGAACCGCGAAAATATTCAATATCGTTCCTTCAACAAGAACCAAATCTATGACAATATACTTTCCTTTAGTAAAAATGCCCATAATATCGATTGGACATTAGACTGAGTCGATTTGGGTCATTTTTGAATTTCTCAAACCCTGGGGTCTAAAATGCTTCGTTTTGGTCCAAAACTCTTCCATGATTTTTTGCAGAATTTTTAAGTACGTTTACATGAGTAAATTTGGACTTTTAGGTTTGTATGGGAAAATTGAATATTTTGTACTGAAAAATCATCATCATTTTTGTTTCTTCTGTGCAACCGAGCCTGCTAATAGTTTTTGTGCTAATTTATAAATTCTTCAAAGGAAATTTTCCACTGAACAACTTTGTCGAAGACCGTAAATTCGTATCTTATTAGACAAAAAAGTTATTAGCTGTTTAACAGTGGTATGTCTTTTGGCATTGATAAACAATAAATTAAATTGACACCACTACTTGTGCCCCGCGAAGTATTGCATGAAAAGTAGTCATGCAATACCTCGCAAGGCACCCAGCAGTGGTGTCTATTGAATTTATTGTTTATCAATGCCAAAAGACATACCTCTGTTGAACAGCTAATAACTTTTATGTCTAATAAGATACGAATTTACGGTCTTCGACAAAGTTGTTCAGCGGAAAATTTCCTTTGAAGAATTTATAAATTAGCACAAAAACTATTAGCAGGCTCAGTTGCACAGAAGAAACAAAAATGATGATGATTTTTCAGTACAAAATATTCAATTTTCCCATACAAACCTAAAAGTCCAAATTTACTCATGTAAAGGTTACTTAAAAATTCTGCAAAAAATCATGGATGAGTTTTGGACTAAAACGAAGCATTTTAGACCCCAGGGTTTGAGAAATTCAAAAATGACCCCAAATAGACTCAGTCTATTGGACATAGTTTCAAACGCCGCATCACGCATCTTGTGTGATTATTTTTTTCAAGGAATCAAATGCAGGTTGTTTGAGCCATCGCACGCATCGTAACATGGAATTATGGCCGTATGACCCTCAATTTCTTACCCTTTATAATATAGTTTAGAAAAAGCATGTTTGGACATTAAAATTTTGAGCCAAAAAAAATTTTTCGGATGTGTTTTTTCCTAGAGAACAAATGAAGGCTTTTGGGCCACCACACTCACCGGAAAATTGAGCTATGGCTGCGTGCATTTTTTTTCAATTAATTCATAAAAATCAAGTTATAACTTGAAAATTCTGATACAAATGAGACTTTTCTTGTGTGGATTTTTTCCAAGGAAACTAACGATGGCTATTAAAGCCACTGCACGCTTCAAAAACTGGAGTTATTAATATATTTACCCTTAATTTCCCAACATTTTTCAATTCGCACAGTACGATTTTGGAACAAATGGGTACTAAACGATGTGACTTTTTTCGAAGAATCGAATGAAGGCTGTTTGAGTCATCGCAGCCGTTGGAAAATGGAGTTATGCCTGCCTTACCCTCAATTCCTGCAGGGGTTTTCAAAAGTTTCAGAGAAATGCACGTTCGATCTTGAAAATTTAAAACCGAATAAGTTTATTTTGTGTGTTTTTTTTCTGAGAAATCGAATTAAGGCTGTTTGAATATTTGAAAGATGTAGGGGAATTTAGGGGTAAAACTGCCATAATTCCATTTTCCGATGCTTGCGGTGGCTCAAATAGCCTTCATTCGATTACTCGAAAAAAAAAAAACACATACACTAGATAAGTCCATTTGGCTCAAAATTTTCAAATCCAAACATGCTTTTTATGAACTATAATTAAATTTTAGGTGAATAGAGGGTTGAACAGCCATAACTCCATTTAATGATGCGTGGATCAAATAGCCCTCATTCGATTTCTCAAAAAAAAAAGTCACATAAGATAAGTCTTATTTGGTTCAAACTTTGCAAGTCCGAACATGCTTTTTTCTGAAATATTTGAAAATTTTGAAGAGTGGATGGAAAATGGCCAGAACTGGCCTTCATTCGATTTCTCGAAAAAAAAAAAAATCATTTAGGATAAGACTTATTTGATTCAAAATTTTCAAGTCTAAACTTACTGTTGTCATAATATATTAAAATATCTTGGGATCGAGGGAAAAATCAGCCACTTTTCCATTTTACGAAGCGTGGCTTAATTAGCCCTCACTAGATTCCTCGAAAAAACAACACTAGATTAGTTTCATTTGTTTCAAAATTTTCAAGTCAGAACGTTCTTTTTCTAAAATATTAAAAAAAAATTAACTGCGACCCAGAGATGGGTCTTAACTTAAACATTCAGTCAGCTAATTTTTTTTGTAGGGAAATGAATCCAACTGTGTAAGTTAAAATTTTAGGGACTAGACAAGATGAAAATTGATGTTCTCCCGGTAGGACTTGAACCCAAAAAAATGTTGGGGTATTGAGCTTAAAACAGCCATAACTTCAATTTCCGATGCGTGCGGTTACTCAAACAGGCTTTATTCGACTCTTTGGAAAAAATCACACGAGATAGGTCTATTTTCTCCAAAATTTTCAAATCCGAACATGCTTTTTTCTCAATCAATTGAAAAATTTGTAAGGGAATTGAGGGTAAAATGGTCATAAGTCCATTTTCCGATTTGTGCGATAGCTCAAAAAGCCATCATTTTCTTGGAAAAAATCACACAAATATTTTTTTTCAAAAATTTTCTAGTCCAAATCAATGTTTCTCTGGATTGTTTACAAAATATAGGGAAACAAGGGGTTAAAAAGGCACTATATCTCCGTTCGTTAGCTCGTGAGGCGTCTGAAACTATGTCCAATCGATTTTTTGGGCATTTTTACTAAAGGAAAGTATATTTTCATAGATTTATTTAGGACGAAAGATATTGAATTTTTTCGCGGTTTATACACTTTTTCCCCTTTGTGCATCGCTGCTCAGTCGGAGTCCAACGTCCACATCAATGCATAAAATCAGAAAACTAAAATTTTTTTTTTATTTCAATTTTAAATAAAAATATATGTTTAAAAATGCTGAACGAGATAAAAAAATTTAACATTCAAATTATAAGTTACACGCAGCGAAAAAGTTGTTTAGGACAAAGGAATTTTCCTTTGTGTAGTGGCCAAACAAAGGAAAATTACTTTGATTCTGGGACAAATAAAAGATCGTTTGTTTCTAACCTGTTTTCTTTTATTTCAAAGATTTTTTTACCTTTGAAATTTAAAAAGATTCTTTGATTCAAAGTATTTTTTTAATTCAAAGAATAAATCCCTTGTTTCAAAAAAAATTGTTTTCAGAATCAAACTCATACGTCTCGGTGGTCGAGTGGTTAGCGTAGAAAGACGGTGATCGCTGGTCCACTGATGGCATGGGTTCGATTCCCATCTCGGTACTGGGTATTAAATGTTAATCTTAAATTGTCCACGTCATTTATTCAGTCTGTAAAGCCTTAATTGGCTAAGACGGTGTATGTCTTTTTAAAAAATAATATATTTTATCAAATAAAAAAAGAGTTTGTTTCAGTAGAATATTTTTTTGAATCAAAATCAATTGTTGTTGGTTCAAACACCAAAATTACTCTGAGTATATAAAATTCAATCATAGACCAAACAGTATAATCCATAATTATGAGGAATTGTATGTTTGGGTTGTTTTTGACTATTTCTTAAGGTTTTTTTTTGGGAATATATTAGAAATGTTTTAACGAATTTTTAACAATTATCCAATAAATTTCGTTTTCGTCGAATGACTATTTATTTATATGCAGTATTGAGCAGAAGTTTAAATAACTGAAAAATATTTTAAAAGCCCAACTTATTTTTTTTAGAATAATAGTTTTAACGAAAAGTTATTGGCTCAATCACTAAATAGAGAAGTTACGAAAAACTGGAATGGATGAATAATCTTTGTTCGAATTGAACTGATATTGCTGGTAAGCGCCTTTAAGTATTGTATCCATCTAAGAATCGCATTTTTAAATTTTTTTTTTAATTTTTTTTTATCAAATATTTTTGAATATTGCTACATGTAATGATGCCAGTTCGTTCTATTGTTAAATCATGCATGAATAAGCGAGGAAAGCTGCCTAAATAGTCTATTTGATTTGAAATGCTTTCAGAAAAATCATGGACTAATTTTTTAAGAAATATTTTAAACTTTGGTTGAAATCAAATATAATAATAGCAAATTTACCTCACTCCCTAAAAAAGGTGCCTCTATGTGAGCAAAGTTCTTACCTACTTAATGCAGAATATGCACGAAAACAATCAAAGTTGTTTAGACACATATCACAACAATATATCACAAAAAAATCATAATTGTTTAAGGTTACAATACCTTTGAAATAGAAAGTAGAAACGACGTTAGGTGAATCAAAATAAAGAATAGTTGCGAAAAACGGTTATGTTTTGCGAGAATGGGAGACGATGTGCAATTTTTGACTGTCCCAATGTAAAAACCGCTTTCACATCATTTTCTTTTTACAACATATGTGCAAAAATAGGTAAGATGGTTATAACTAATTTTTATCCATCCATAATCTATCCAACAAAAGTTTTATGGGTTTTATCCATAGAGAAAACGTTGAAACTTGGCTGAAACTGTCTGGAGTTTCTGAAAAAAATCTTGAAATTTTATTGTGGCCTAACTAAAAGCAGAATACCTATACTCTTTGTACATCCTTCGCGAGATTGATTGCCAATAAGTACATCTACATGTTAATCAAAGCAAAGCTTCAGATCTTGCAATGAACAGAATAAACGAAGAGCAAAAAATACATTAAAAATTTCCTCGATGCCCAAGAAGTTGAACATTGGTTAAACTTTTTTTAAAAACAATAATAGACTGTAGACTTTTCCTAATTTTAAAGATCCTTTCTTTTCATGTGTGTTTTTTTATTCCATATTCGAAGTACTGTAAATTTTTAGTAGTTAAGTAATGATAACATAAAGAAAACACACACTCCAAACATCTCCAAACAACTAAAATTCAATTTTATAGATTTTTGTGGAAAACAGATTAACACGTTCGTCGCCATGCTCATTTTGGTAGTTTTGCTAGCCGGGCCCAAAGAAATTTTCAGAGAGAGAAAGCAAAGAGGGAGAACTCCCATATTTGAAACGTGTGGCGAAGCTGAGCGGTAAACTCAAGTAAGAGAGCGTCACCTGCCTTTTGATGTGACGGGGCCCCCTAGGAAATACACCCGTCTGCCGAATATGGGTGACGTGGCGACGAACGTGTTAAAATTCCTTTTCCGGACCCTTTGTTTAATTTATTGTGGAACAATCCGTTTTTCACCCTTGGATTTCTTATAGAACCATTTCGAACGATTTTTTTCATCCTGATATTGACGTGTTTTCAACTTATTGACGTCTGTTAATAGTTTTGTATCTCTAATCTTGACTAATATTGACTCTCTGGAGCCACGATTATAAATGTTAGAAATTATTTTCAAATTTCTTCAGATTAACACGAGCTAGTTCTTGTTAAGCTGCATAACGTATTCAGTGGTTTGATTATGAGAATGCAAAGGAAAAACAGTTTTTTCTGCCAGCTTCAATTACTCTCTGGAGCCACGTTTTTTTCTAACTTTATCGTCTGAAGCCACCTTGTTTTTTTTTGCATTAATCATTATAGGGCTTAAATGTTGAAAGTTGACATTAACGTTAGTAATCAAACAACACGAGCATCTAAATTGAAGCCCAAATACATAAACGGATTACGAAAGCCACTACATCTCCTTTCGATGTTCGTTTTAAAACTTTTGCTCAAGTGGTGGTATTTTACAGACTGCCTTTCGCCCGGCTGGCTCAGTCCTAAAAATTCTTCATCTGTAAAATTCTGTTGACAGCAAGCGTCCTATTTTTTTCTATGTTAGAAAGCATCGAAGAGACAATCGAAGTAAAGCCATTGTTGGTAATTTTACTGCGTTTTTCATTCAGCATTTCGAGCTGTGTATTCGGTTATCTGAAATGCAAATGGTTATTATAAAAAAAAAAACAAATCAAGAAATTCTCCACAAAACACGCCATCTTGACTCTTTTAGTAAGAATTTTCTCCATGTGGTGGTGCTGATGTGCATGTCCTTGCTGAGTGTGCTGAGAGTTTCTAATATTGATGTTTGTTCAAATGCTTTGTATTTCAAGAGTTTGACCCTAGATTTAAGCCGCCAGTTTTTGTATTTTATATAATTTTAACGCATTGAGAGCTCGTCAATTAATTTTTTTAACTTAAACATGAAAATCGCCCACCTCACTTCATAATAATCAAAGAGTTATCATTTTTAAATTGAAGATAAAATTTGAAAGGTCTGCCGAGTGGTTTCAATATTGGTGTTTAAAGAATGAGTTGAGTAATACAAATACTTTTATTGGTATTTTAGTCTTTTTAAATGGAATAAAGAAAATCAAACTTATTACCACAGCCCAGTCTGGAAAACTGAGAATAAATCGCTTTTACAACTTTAATTAATCAGACGAAAAATTTAATACTTTTTAATTTGAAGAGTTAATGGACACAGCTTTCATTTATAAGTAACTACTTACATACAATTTCAACAAAATGATTAGCTTCATGTCCCTTTTCAACTCTACATCCATAAAAAAATTTAACCTTCCTAGTCGGTTATTTCCTTTAGGGAACTTTAAAAGCTCGACTTGACAATTTAACTTTTTGTGTCCTCCATAAGCAAAAGGTGAGTCTTATTCGACAGTCATTTCATCAGTAAAGCAAACCAAAGTCATCGCGTGGAAGTCAATCTTTCAATTACCACGGCTAACGAAAATTTAATAAAATTTCCAACGTAAAGTAAATTAAATATACCCTCCGGGTGGCGTAGGAACCAAAAATTCGCGACCAAGTCCATCGTTGCAAGAGGAAAGTGAAAGATTCTCTAAACGGTGACACCAAAAATAATAAATTCGTTTAAAATTTATCTCTTCCTCCTTAAAGGTAAGTACTTTGAGTGTTTCCAACCATTGCTCTGATGACTTCAAATCTATCTTCTGAAAAAAAAACTAGACTTTAGATAATGTTGAATAACATTGCTTCATGGAAAAATAACATCACTTTCCCAACGTTTGAGTGCATCGACCGGGAGGCAGCCAGCCAGGTCGTCAGGTCGCTGCCGTCATATCGGTTTCTATCAAATTTTAATCAACTTTGAAGAAGACGCTTGGCCACGCCCCGTTTTTTTTTTTTTTCTATTTTGATGTAAGACAGCAAGGCGCGATATTCTGCCGGGAAAATAACGTTACTGACAGGAGGGCTGGCTGACTGGCTTGTCAACATCCCCGTATTCGCCGATATCCCATCGGAAAATCAGAATCAAATTTCTGTTCTCGGTCTGATGGGTTACAGGGGACGTTGCAATTTTTCACCGAAATAGATCCGTTGAATTTAAAAGACAGTTCCTCTTCAAAAACACAAAGAGTGGCTTCTTGAATTCATAACAAAAAACTTTTACTCTCTTGAAACCTTAATTAAACATAAATCAACAACATTTACACTTGAAAACAGTTCACAAAATTGAGCATTCCCTGTAACAGTTCTACTTCGCTTATCTTTTCCCGGGAACTGCGAAGAAAACAAGCTCCCTCACTTGGGGCTGAAATTAAATATATAGGCACCTACCGACGTATTCGAGAAGCGAGATTTTTCTCACGGGAATGGCGAATAAGAGAATGGGTGGGTGGGCGTCAGAGGGCTTCTAATTTTCTTCATTATGCTACGAACGATTTTTTCTCATCATTGATGAAGAAGACGATCGGCATTAATTGGATGCTGTTCAGGTGTTAAAGGGCCGTGGCACTTGGAAGTTGTTTACAGGATGTGCATTCAGTGTTTGGAGTTAAGATCACAACAGCGGATTAAGCTAGACTTGGAAGACTAACTCTTTAAGTGAGTAGGTCATTATATAAGAAATTTATAAATTTACATAGAAAATTATTTGATGTTTTTGCAGGGTTCCCAAAAAAAAAATGAAAGTACATAGATCTTTTTAACCAGGAATTTTGTTTAATTTACAGAATATTTAAGTCAATTTCCCATAAAAATAACATTTATTCGTGATTTTTAAACCTTAAGCTCACACATATCAAGACAAGGACTGTTATTCTTATTTTTAAACTCATTTCAAATATGAACAAAAAGGAGTTAAAATTGACTTAATTTTCTAATCGAGCGGACAATTTTACCCAACAAATTACTGATTTTGAATCAGCAACTGACTGATTTCAAAATCAGAACTTTTAAACTGCTGATTCTCATTTTGAGTTTGAAAACCTAGAGAGCTATTTGGAGAAAATAATATTATGCACCACTTCAATATTTTGATAAAAAAAATATTTGCTATAAACCGTTTCTTTTATTTTGTGATTAAATAGAGAAAATGGGGTGATGTTATTTCAATCAGCGGCCATTAGCTTTTACACAGATAAAGTATTAAGGAAAAAAAAATATCAAAACCATAAAGATTAATCTTATTATAGAAGGTTTTGATATCGTGATTTATAATACAGAATAGAACCAATAAACCAAAAAAAAACGAGATAAAAACTAGGTTTAACGTCATGGTGATTGATGTTGGGTAGCAGAATAAAGTAAGAGGTTTTTCAGAAGCTGAACATCCTTCCAGCATTATTCCTTCTCGGTGCATTAGGTAGATAGGTAGATAGCTATACACTTACTTAATGTAGGGCTGATGTAAGGCCACGAGGCTGGCGTGAATTCCCACACTGACGGCGGCCAGATGGAAGTAGTCGAACAGAACCGGAAGATGATAGTGCAGTCCCCGGCCCGGGTGGAAATTGAGCTGCAACGTCTGGGTCGAGGCTAGCGATAGCACATTTCCGGTTGTCTGTTCCCCAAACCACAGCTCCAGGTTCAGGGTGAATTCGGCCCGCTCGATCGACTCCTTCAGATGCCGGCTGTCCACTGGAAATGACATGCGGATAAAAAGAAAAAGGAGGTCAATTCAGGGAGTTTTTCTCAAAACGATGTTATTCTTAGTGGCGGTGATGTGCAGAAAAAGTGCTATTTTTCAATAGATCAATCATGTCACGTTTTATGAAAACACTTTTCTGTTTGATTTTGAGTCATAAGAGAAAAAAATAAAAAAAAAATAGTTGGAGTTAAAAATTATGACGTCATAATAATCTTGTTAAAGGGATTGAAAACTCTTCACTTATGCACAATATAACTGTGGGGTGGTCCAATAACGGGGTCCGTTCCGGAATCAAAACCTTGTTGGCTGAAATCGTTCCTTGGCCTAAGGCACTAAGACAAAAATATTCCATTTAAGCACCTAAAGGGTGATACGGTCAAAATTTTGTCATGGGAAATCGCGTGTAAATCGGTGAAAGTATAAAATTCAGGAAAAATATTCAGTTAGGCTTCCGCTTTTCCAAATCCGAATTGCCGGGATTGCCGGATAAGTTTTTCAATAACGATCCGTCAACTGTAACGTTGATAAAGTCACGAATGACATGAAGATGGTAAAACGACTGTAATCGAAACAAAAAAAAGTTTATTTAAAATATCAAATTAAATTTCTTTTTCAAATTTAATTAGTATAAAATTCAGGAAAAATATTCAGTTAGGCTTCTGCATTTCCAAATCCGAATTGCCGGGCCGTGCGCTTAACCCCTGCCATCAGATTTTGTACAGCCACCTTGTCCACCTTCTTCGCCGCAGAAAGCCAGTATGCCTATAACTGATGCTCGTCTTTTGCAGTTTTTTGGTCTTCTTTAGATTCTGCTTGACAATAGCCCAGTATTTCTCAATTGGGCGGAGCTCTGGCGTGTTGGGAGGGTTCTTGTCCTTGGGAACCACCTGCACGTTGTTGGCGGCGTACCACTCCATGGCCTTTTTACCGTAATAGCATGATGCCAAATCCGGCCAAAACAGTACGGAACAACCGTGTTTCTTCAGGAAAGGCAGCAGACGTTTATTCAAACACTCTTTCACGTAAATTTCTTGGTTGATAGTCCCGGAAGCTGTGAAAATGCTGCTTTTCAAGCCGTAGTTACAGATGGCTTGCCAAACCAGATATTTCTTCGCGAACTTTGACAGTTTCATGTGCTTGAAAATATCTGCTACCTTTCCCCTTACTTTTGCCGTATAAAACTCCTGTCCCGGAAGCTGCTTGTAGTCGGCTTTGACGTAGGTTTCGTCGTCCATTACCACGCAGTCAAACTTCGTCAGCATCGTCGTGTACAGCCTCCGGGATCGCGTTTTGGCCGTCGTATTTTGTTTATCATCGCGATTTGGAGTCACTACCTTCTTGTAAGTCGATAGTCCGGCTCGTTTTTTGGTTCGATGCACGGTTGTAGACGATACACCCAGCTTATTTGCGGCATTTCGGAGCGAGAGGTTAGGATTTCGCTTGAAACTACCGGCAACTCTCTTTGTCGTCTCAGCGCCTTCCGGTTTTCGATTTCTCCCCGATCCAGACTTCCTGGCTGTCGATAAACGTTCTCCAAATACTTTAATTACATTTGTAACGGTTGATTTGGCAAATTTTGCTACGCTGCTCTTCTTCTTTGGACGGCATTTTGACAACTGAAGAGTGAATTCCAAAATAAAAATAGGAGCAACATTCTACACACACACACCTTCAAAATGAGGGGTGTTCAGGTTTTTCAAATGCAAAATTGAAAGAAATACGTTAAGTTTATACTGACCAAATTTTGACCGTATCACCCTTTAGTTTTCTCATTATTCAGCATGAAAGAAAAAAAATCCGAAAAACATGTCTACAGAAAACTGTCATACAAAAAAAATATTTGCCTTATGCATATGAAAGCTGAAGTTAATGTCTATATCATGAAGCCATGCAATATTTTTTAAATTTTTTTAATGAAAGGGTCTCAAAAAGTTCTGAAAAGTGGTCTGAAAAACCTACTTTTCATTCGATTGCTTGTAAACAAGGATGGTGATTGGCGAATAAATCGACGAACATAAAATGATTCTCTCACCCTCTGAGGTAACCCATTCCCCGAACGCATTCGAAAAAATTACACACGATGGCACTCAGTGAGCGAACCAATCGGACTTTCCGGCCAACCTCTTTAGTTCAATCAGGAGACGAATGGGTTGCCTGTCTGCGATGCTATGATCCAATCATCAAGCGATTGCTTTGGAAGATGATTCTGCACAGAAGAATCGCGGCCGAAAATAATCAGCCAGCGATTGATGATGGCAATTCTTTCGACCGCATCCGATCATTCGTTCTGCTTGTAAAGTTGGTTTTGCTACAGTTTGGTTGCCTGCATTCGGGCGCTTTTGAAAGTATCTCGAGCATCAGCATTAGGTAGATTCTTTTTGATGATGAGTAGTATCATTAACACATTTGATTTGTTGTTTGGATTATGAAATTGATAATTCAGAAACTACTTTTATCAAAAACCGTTTTTAAAGCAAAATATTACCATTTTCGATTTTAAGAAATGTGTATACATCAGCTTAAGAGATGATGGGTATAAATGTAATAAAAAAAGAAATGTATCCATTTATAAAACTATATTATAAAACTTGTTCATTTTATTATTAAAATAATATCTCCATTTATTAACTTTAAATACTTTATAACTTTTTTGCGTATTCCGTTTTTCGACTGTTTTTGTTAACATGTATTGAAAAATGCATGAAAAATTATAAAAAAAAAATGTTTCAATTCTATAAGCAAGTTTCAAGCTCCATCAAGAATGATTAAAGACTAGAAACAGTTGATTATTCAAGCCCAAGGTTTCCAAAAAAATAACTGTGTTTTTGATAAAAAAAAATTCTCGAATTCTGTGATTTGAACCAAAACTTCTGTGATGGTTTTCTATGGCGCTATTTCTATGAAGCTCATTGAAAAAATTAAGTGAAGCATCCACAAATTGGAAACTACTCACAGTTCTAATAGAGTGTTCAATATTTTTGTTATTTTTTTTTTGAATTTTTTTGTTTAAACTTTGCGATGGTTTAATCATAAGTTCATAATATTTTCATCATAAATTATTCATATATTTACCACATTTGCCATTTTTTTTTCATAGTGTTGTTATTTTTTAATCAAAATTTAGCCTTTTGTGATAAAAAAAAACTCATTATTAATTTCAAATTTGAACAAATTTTAATCCGAACTAATCTTCAATGTTATATTAATAAATAACACAGGGAAACAGCATTTTTGGTACATTTGTTTCAAAAACGGATTTTGGAAAAATTTTGCGTCTTAAAATTCAAAACATATGTCCAATTTTGTCTCTCACCTCTAGTTTTGGTGAAATGGCGTGTGAAAATTTTAAAATTGGTCAGTTTTGGGTAAAATTGTTTTTTGATAACTGATAAACAAACAAGCGTACATGGAAAACACATGGAAAGATTTTTTGAATCAATCAATTATATCTCATTGAATGTTCTTGTTTCAGAGATACAACACTTAAAACAATTGAATTATGCAAAAGACCCAAAAGATTTGGTTACAACTATTCCTCACATTACTCAAGGAAATCATTAAATATTTGACGATGAATATTTGAGCTCATTCAACAACTTTCAATACCCGTTTTTGCAAATTTGGACAAAATTTTCAGAAAGAAAACTTCAATAACTTTTCTCTCAAAAGTCAAAATTACTAGCGATCTTTGGGAAAGTTGATTATTGACTTAAAATCTTAATTTTCAAAAAATGTTTTGATAGTGTTTTCTATTACTACGAAAAAAGTACCCAAATTTGATTAATGTATTTTAACTTGCTTTCAAATTTTATCTCGAAATTAACAGCTGATAAACCAAGTTACTATTTGGAATCAGCCCTCCAAAATAAGTCAAAATAAGCTCTTATATTTTTCGCACCTAGGAAAAATGTGAATTTTGTAGCCTTGTTATTAATTAATTGTTTCGATTATAGTCGTTTTACCATCTTTATGGCATTCGCGACTTTGTCAACGTTGCAGTTGGCGGATTGTTATTGAAAAACTTATCCGGTACACCTGTGTTCGATATTTACTCTTGGGCTCGAACTCGCGGACATCGGCTCAGGAGACAACGGACTTTCCAACTGAGCTATATCACAAGCCCTTTGTAACCTTGTGCTATCAATTACTTGACTCAAAATAGCAAACTAGACTTATATTTTTGTGATTACATCAAAGTTTTAACTTATTTTTCATATCCCTTGGCAATAAAATCAGTTTTTTCTTTGAAAATATGAAAGATCATAAAAAAATATGAACATGTTGCGAAGAAATCAAATGTCTACCGTGTACCGTTTGGCCGCAATGAATTTTTTTTGTTAAATACTGTGTGCGGCGATTGAAAGATATCTGAACGAGCGGCGGGCCAATCATTTGCCGATTCGATTCCTTCTTTCAGTTGAACCAGTTGAATCGGATCAGCGAACGAACATCTGGAGCCAGGAAAGTCGACGATTGCATCATTGCGTGATTCAAACCTGCCCGTACGCAAGCGCCCAACGTTCAAAACCAGCAGCACTCACAAACAGATTCGATCAACGTTATTTTTTTCCCCCCAGCGTTCGGTTCAGACGAAGATTCGCGAGATCCGAAAGAGCGCTTGCACGCTAACTTTTGGCTACCCCTTAACGAATACTTTTGACCCGTTATTCATTAAGACTGGGAGAACTCCTTTTTAAGGATAAGGCCACTGTACCCTTTAAGGGGTACTCAGCTTGATAACGCTTGTAGCGGATTAAAATTACCCCTTATTTCAAACGCTCGTACCGGATGAAAATTACCCCTTATTTGAGAAGCTTTCGTATGGGGGAAATTTCAGAGGCTGCCAATGGAAAATATGTTTGCCGGGAAATAAATCACTACAAAATATTATATTCAATGTGATTTATTTAAAGACAAATCTGAATTCATTCATTTTTTTTATTTACCATCCACCGCCGTAAATCCGATCTCAAACAACGGCATATTTTCGTCATCGTCATCCGGAACAGTGCAGTTCTGAAATAAAAACACGAATTATTAGAATTTCACAAAGGAAACAAAATAAATGAACAAAATACTTACAATTTTTCACATCAGTGGCAATTTACCGGACAAATAATAACGCTTTCAATATGTAACATCATCCAAAACTACCCTTTTGGAGCGGACTCGAGCTTTTCGAAATAAAGGGTAATTTTGATCCGCCAAAAAAAACCCTTTATTTGACAGATAGTGGAGGTTCTCAATAACGGGTCAATTTTACGCCTTTAAGGGGTAGCCAAAAGTTAGCGTGTGAGTGAATCGTTGAAGAGTGTGTCGCGATTGAGTGAACGAGTGGATTTAGACCATCCTTGCTTGTAAATACTGTTTGAGCAATGGTAGGGTTTTTGAAAAAATATGACTACAAAGTTTTTTAAAATTCTAACATTTTGCTTTTTTTTTAATTTTTTATGAAACAAAAATTTTGTTTACTGGAATTTTTCAAACATCACTACTTTGCAAGATATTTTTACAAATTGAAATTTCATCTGTTTTTTGTGGTCCAGGTAGTAATTCCTGACTTTTTTGCATTTTCCCGATGCGATGGCATTTAAATCCTGATTCTGATCTTTATCCTGATTTTGATCTTATTCGTGTTATTGGTTTTCATTATGATCTAGATAAGGATCCGTTCCAAAGCTTAATCCTGCTCTTTATCGTGTACCATATTCAACAGGTCCAAATCCTGGAACAGATTCTGTTCATGATTTTGATCCAGATTCAAATCCAGATCTTTATTCTGACCATGAACTTCAATGATCGTAGCCCTGATTCTGATACAAATCCTTCAATGGTTCTTATCCTGATCCAGTTCCAGAGTCAGAATCAAAACGAAATCCGAATCCATATCCAGATTTTGATTCATTTCTGGAACCTACATTTTGATCCTGATCTTTATTTATTGTCGATTCAAATTCTGATCGTATTCTTGATTCATTGATCCTGATCCTAGGCTGGATCCTGCTCAATTTCTCGATTTTATTCCTGATCATGATCAAGATCTGTATCCAAATTCTTATCCTTTTTCCTATTCTGATCCTGATTCTGACCTAGATTCGGCTAATGTTCCCATTTATGGTCCTGATCCTGATCAAAATCATGATCTAAATTATTCTTGATCTCGATCTATATTCTTATTCGGGTTCTGGTTGTGACACTGATGGTATACCTATTTTTTGTACACAAAAACCTCCTCATAGAAAATTTGGTTCCATTGTTTGATGAGTTCTAGCCATAAAACTATTTTTTTAAGGTATAAGTCAATTGGTCTCAAATAATCATATAACCATTTATTGTACCACTCACTATCCTATACGACAATAGGTCCAATTTTCTTGATAAGTTCTCAAGCGATGGAAACATTGTAGAGAGCCCACTCCCTATTCCCATTTCTCCACAGGAAACAGGAAATAATACTAAATACCAATGTGACAAATATGGTTCCATTTGCTCGAAAATTTTCTAGTTATAAAATATAAAAATTGTATGTGAGACTCACTCTTCCCTTCATATCTTGCCAATAGAAGAAGGGAGGGGTCTCATATAATTATAGAAATATTACTCGTATACAAATACTCTCCCGTGCAAAATTTTGTACAACTTACTAGAACAGTTCATACCCTCCCATGCCAATTCGTTGCAGTATGCTCGATATGTTCTCTAGTCATACAAAAATTTGTATGGAAGCCCCCTTCGCTCTTCGTATTTCCCCTTTTAGAAGAACGGAGGTGTCTCAAGTAATCATGAAAACATTTCTAGTTCCCAAATACCCTCCCATGTCAAATTTGTTTCCTTTTGCTCGATTATTTTTCCAGCTATACAAAAAATTGTTTTTCGGCTCCCCTCTCCTCTTACTATCACCTAACTTAAAGAAAGACGGTTTTTCGGACCTCCTAACTGGAATCAGTGAAGCGTTGGAAATAATCATAGAATTATTTCTCGTACCCAAATACTCTCCCATGCCAATTTAGCTACCACTTACTTGGTCGATTCTCGAGTTATGTAAACATTTGTATTTTACTCTGGAGTTCCTTCCGCCCTTTCTGTGAGGGTGTGGAGTCTCCTCACCCTGCCAAGTTTCACGCTAATCGATAGCCTAAACTCTATAGGAATTCCATCCAAACAAAATGTCTCCAGTGACTCCTTCCCGTTATCCGATCTTGTCCAAATTTGGTATGAGATCTTGTACTAGGCCTTGGCTTAATTCTAGGCTGCAGCGTATAACTTTCTCAAAAGTCTGGGGCACTCTTATACGTATGTATATATATTTCTCACATTAAATTGTTTTCAAGAATTCTGTTGCAATTGCTTCTCCGAAAATCCTTTCACAGATGATTGAATGCATAACACTGGTCATAAAGAGGTAAGGTAGCTAGAATCCGCTACTACATTTCTGGGAAAAAAAAATAAGAAGAGAGAAAAAAACATCGGATTTAACCTTTGCCCTTTCGATCTCTCTCTTCTAGTCGGGCACTCGGATTCTGCAAAGCTTGTTTACGATGCTTTCAACAAAACTTTTTTCCCGGCATCCAACAAAGGCGGGAGGAAAACAAAATAGAAAAACGAGAACAGGACCCGCTTCATTCTCGGGGCATACTAAATGTTTTCCCTTTATCTTGTTTCTACTTCCTTCTGCTCCCAGGCAGCCAGTCAGTCCGGATGTTTAGCCGGGAAACGAGATGACGATGATGTTCCGTTCCCTGTGTCATGCTGCAACTATTAGCAAGTCCATCAACGGCAAGCCGGGAATCCATTTGAATGCAATTTCGCGATGCATTATAATCCATTTGACTTGATTCACTTGGCGAAAATTCACTTATAATCAAAGGGATGCAGGATTATTGAAATTATGCGATAAGACTTTGGTTTCGAAAATATTCTTGAAAAATTCAATTATAAAACTTAAACTTTCGTATAGCTTTAAGTTTGGTGTTTACAAAACGGGATGAAACATCCTTGTATAAGTGTTATGGTAACAGATTGAAAAAAAAAATAGATTTAATCGGAATCCTCCACAAAAATTAGTCGGTTTTTTCAGCATATCTCTATTTTAATAAACAAGATTCTCAAGACGACGGAAAAAAAAGTGGGAACAAGAGTGGAAAAATTCTCAACAACTCACCCAAATATTCATTAGAGCTGAAAAAGCTACTCTGCGTCTAATATTCAAGGAACAGAATCGTTACATAGAAGGAAACATCCCACCGTTTCAATTAATTACGAATCTCATCAAGTATTTAAATGGGTACATTCCTGGCTGCGGAGACAAAAGTTTGGCATCGATTTTCCTTTTGCCAGAGCCAAACAACACCGGAGATACGGTGATGCGAGGGGTCTGAGGGGTAAAACGCACTTCCCTTTTTTCAACTTTTAAAAATCAAAATATTCCTTCAATTTGCCAAAGGTTCAGGTAAGGTTGAATTTACGTTTATAAATTTTCAAATATGATTAAGTTATTTTCACAAAAATCCTCACTACCCGCTCTGCTAGAATGAACTTTTCTCTGGGGTATTTCTATGCACAACAGTGACTTACTTCTAGTGTGCTTCTGCTCTCTAAACATGATGTTTGTTGGTGGAAGTCTAGCTAGCTGAAGGAAAAGACACTTGGCGCGCTGGAAGTGCTAAACCACCGAAAATGGAGATGTATGTAGGTATGCGGGATGGAACATGTCAGCATTGGACTTCCCAGTATGAACATTTCAACGCTGCTGTAAGTTATTGAGGTTTGCTCTTACGCTACAACATGATTTTGTGTGTGGTTTTTTTTTGGATAGAAGCTTTGTATGCTAATAAAACTGATAATGGTATGCTGGATGCTTTCTAGCTAACAAATTAGTTTAAAGTCTTACTCTTATATATTAATATTATTTCTCAAGATATTTCTAGATAATTTGCTGATCATGATTTTCAAGTCTGATCATTAGAAATCATTTTAAAACCAAGGCATTTATAATACGGATAATAGGGTAAGTGTGCCTAATTTCACTGTATTTTGTCAGGGGTTTTTAGTTTTGATAAGAGTAAGCCAAATCTTAAATTGCAAGATATAAAATTTTAGGTTACTTAGTTCCAAAATCTTTAAGGCACTCGGTTGTAGTTATAAATAGTCATTTAAGCCTTTAATTTTCGAAAACTATTATTTTATTTACATAGTATTCCGTCTCACGACATAACTTGACGAACATAATTCCTAAAATTCACTCGGTTCATAGCAACCGTTCTCCAATTTCTCGGGCACCCCACGTTCGCCAGATCACGCTCCACTTGGTCTAACCACCTCGCTCGTTGCGCCCCCGCTCGTCTTGTTCCTACCGGATTCGTAGCGAACACCTGTTTTGCAGGACAGTCGTCCGGCATTCTCGCAACGTGTCCCGCCCAGCGTATCCGGCCAGCCTTCACAACCTTCTGGATACTGGGTTCGCCGTAGAGGCGCGCGAGCTCGTGGTTCATCCTTCGCCTCCACACTCCGTTCTCCTGCACGCCGCCAAAGATGGTTCCTAACACTCGTCGCTCGAATACTCCGAGTGTACGCAGGTCCTCCTCGAGCAATATCCATGTCTCGTGCCCGTAGAGAACAACCGGTCTAATGAGCGTCATATACAGGTTACACTTCGTGCGAGGGCTAAGTCTTCTCGACCGCAGTTGCTTGTGGAGTCCATAGTAGGCACGACTTCCGCTGATAATTCGCCTCCGGATCTCACGGCTGGTGTCATTGTCTGCGGTCACCAGTGAGCCGAGATAGACAAAGTCTTCGACTATCTCCAGCTCGTCGCCGTCGATCGTGACCTTGTTACTACTGGACAAGCGGGTTCGGTCGGTCTCGGATCCGCAGGCCAGCATGTACTTCGTCTTGGACGTATTAATCATCAACCCAATCCTTCCTGCTTCGCGTTTCAGTTTGCGGTAAATCTCCTCCACCGCCGCAGATGATCTGCCGACTATATCAATGTCATCGGCAAAGCAGATAAGTTGACTGGATCTGTTGAAAATCGTGCCCCGCATTTCGCCCACCGCTCGTCGAATAACACCTTCTAGCGCCACGTTGAACATCATGCAGGATAGACCATCACCTTGTCGAAGCCCCCTGCGCGATTCGAATGAACTCGACAATTCACCCGAAATCCGCACACAGCACTGCGTTCCATCCATCGTCGCCTTGATCAGTCTGATCAGCTTCCCGGAAAAGCCGTTCTCGTCCAGGATTTTCCATAGCTCGTTACGGTCGATCGTGTCGTATGCGGCTTTGAAGTCGATGAATAGATGATGCGTAGGGACTTGGTGTTCACGGCATTTTTGGAGGATTTGCCGCAATGTGAATATCTGGTCCGTCGTAGACCGTCCCTCCATGAAGCCGGCCTGATGACTTCCCACGAATCTGTTTGCTTGTGGCGTTAGGTGGCGGAGTAGGATTCGGGACAACACTTTGTAGGCGGCATTGAGGACAGTGATCGCTCGGTAGTTCTCACAGTCCAATTTGTCGCCCTTCTTGTAGATGGGGCATATTACCCCCTCCTTCCACTCCTCCGGTAGCTGTTCTATGTCCCAGATCCGGATTATCAACCGATGTAGGCAATCAGCCAACCTGTCCGGGCCCATTTTGATGAGTTCAGCTGCGATGCCATCCTTCCCAGCCGACTTGTTTCTATTCAGCTGGCGAATGGCTTCCTTAACTTCACTCATCGTTGGGAGTGGCTCCTCTTCGTCGTTGGCTACGCCGGCAATGTACCTTCCCCCACCGTCTTGATCTCCTGCATGTGCGCCGTTCAGGTGTTCATCGAAGTGCTGCTTCCACCTTTTGATCACCTCACGATTGTCCGTCAGGATACCCCCGTCCTTATCCCGGCACATTTCGGCTTGCGGCACGAAGCCTTTGCGGGATGCGTTGAGTTTCTGATAGAACTTTCGTGTTTCTTGGGAACGATGCAGCTGCTCCAGCTCCTGGAACTCCTCCTCCTCCAGGCGGCGCTTTTTCTCCTGGAAAAGTCGGACTCGCTGCCTCTTCCGCTGTCGGTGATTTTCCACATTTCGACGGGTGCCTCTTTGTACTACTGCCGCCCGCGCGGCATTCTCTTCGTCCATCATCCTCCTACACTCCTCGTCGAACCATTCGTTCCGTCGAGATCGCTCCACATAACCGATGACGTTCTCCGCCGCACTGTTGATGGCTGTTTTGATGGTATCCCAACAGTCCTCGAGAGGGGCTTCGTCAAGCTCGCCCTCTGCCGGCAGCGCTGCTTCGACCGATTGCGCGTAGTCTGCCGCGACCTCAGGTTGCTTCAGTCGCGCGATGTTTAACCGAGGCGGGCGCCGGTTTCGCTTGTTGTTCACTACGGAGAGTTTTGGGCGCATCTTCACCATCACCAGATAATGGTCCGACTCGATGTTGGCGCCCCGACAGGATCTGACGTCGATGATGTCCGAGAAGTGCCGGCTGTCGATCAAAACGTGGTCGATCTGTGATTGCGTTTGGTACGGTGATCTCCAGGTGTACTTGTGTGGGAGGCGGTGCTGAAAAACTAATGTGTTTTTTAAAGTGTGTCGATGTTCCTAATTTGCAGTGTTCGGCATCGCTAATTAAAAAATTAGCGGCGCTAATTAAATCGCTAACTC
Source organism: Uranotaenia lowii (assembly GCF_029784155.1). NCBI lineage: Eukaryota > Metazoa > Arthropoda > Insecta > Diptera > Culicidae > Uranotaenia > Uranotaenia lowii. Next base: position 110,949,498 of record NC_073693.1, read on the forward strand.
ATTCAAATTTAGCGATCGCTAATTAAAACCGCTAAATGAGCTGAACAAGTTATCGCTTCAAGCTTAAAGCGCTAATCACTTATCGCTAACTGGGGCTTGTGATATAGCTCAGTTGGCAAGTCTGTTGTCTCCTGAGCCGATGTCCGCGAGTTCGAGCCCAAGAGTAAACATCGAACACAGTTGTACCGGATAAGTTTTTCAATAACGATCCGCCAACTGCAACGTTGATAAAGTCGCGAATGACTTTTAGATGGTAAAACGACTATAATCGAAACAAAAAAAAAAAACTAATCGCTAACTGTTGACTGACTATAAAGTAAACAGCATGGCAACAGCATAGATTATGGTTGCATCTCAATTCGTTTGCTCAAACACTTTACAAACATAGTGTAGATTGTTTATTGTGCCCAGTGTGATCAAAATCTTTGACCAGGTTTCAATTTTTTTAAACTTTCAGAATAGAAATGCAAAATTCTTATGGTAGGAGCATTGCCAAACGTGAATCTATAAAAACTTAATGAATTAAAAATGCAAATTCATTCTATGGTGATTTTATCTTATTTCTTTTTTACCTGATTTGAAATACTAGTAAAAACTGTATTGTGAAAAGTAAATATCTCATCCACTTAAAACAAGTTGTAAAAAGTGGATTTTTTCAGCATTCATTTACGAGTCTTGCCGAGTGGGATAGTAATGTAAGATCTAAAATATTGGAAATTTGAAAATCCTTTGAAAATCCATCGATTAACCTAAAAAGCATATTCAACAAATCACCGTATGTGGACCACCATTCCAAAGTCATGTAAAATTTTGATCAAGTAGGCCGTGGACTGTACTTTTGCAAGCAAAAAACAATATCACAAAGTTGACCTTTTACCTTAGAATTGCAAAAAGGATGTTCAAAATATTTAAATACCTACTGTTTAACCATATTTATTTAATTTTTTATAAGGCACTCCTGCAATGAGACCATGCGAAGTGAGCATTTTCACTTGGAGAGCATATTGGTGTAAGAATTATACCCAATGTCTCCTTAACTTATCAAATGACAAAAAGTTTAGTTCTATCAGTAATAACTTGTGAAATTGAAACAAGTAACAGGAAGTTAGCGGTCTTCATTTAGCGGAACCAAAAATAGCGGAACGTTTTAATTCGCTAGCTCGATCAAAATTTAGCGGCAAAATTAAACCGCTAACAAAAAGTTATCGGACTAACTACCGATTAGCGAATTAGCGTTTTTGTGCCGAACACTGCTAATTTGGCACTAATTGTTCCTAATTGTCAACATATGTATTCCTAATTATGGACATATAAAGGTAAAATGTATCAGCGTACACAATATAATTCTTAAAACATACCTTATATCACCTCTTATTCACAACTCCTATCTCAACCTCCCCGCGGTGCCGGCTGGGATGCGAGTAACCTTTGCTGTGGTCGCATACAGACTGAGAAGGTGGCCGCACGCGTCTGTTCTCCAGGTCAGGGGTGGCTCAAACAGCGTCTGTCTCGCAGCGAGCGGCTGAATTTACGAAATGCGGCTCCCGCCAGCTAAGTCCAAGATGGCAGCCCCATCGCGGGATAGGGACTTTAGGCTAACAACCTACTGCTCCCGATTCATAAAATTGTTACGGAATCCGAAAGAAATGACCGACCTGGAACTTTGGCGACGACTTTTTGCATGAAAACACGGACACAAATTGGTACTTGGAACGTTTTCACCCTTGCCCAACCAGGCAAGCTGGTTCAACTTGCTAGAGAAGCTAGCCGCCTCAAGCATGAAAATCTGGGACTAAGCGAAGTCCGTTGGCCTTACACAGGAGAACACAAGACACAGTCCGGGAAAGTACTGCTTTACTCTGACATACGAGGAGAACGTGCTACTCGGGAACGAGGTCTTGGTTTCCTGTTAAGCCCGCAGGCCCATGCGTTCCTCATTAGATGGGAACCGATAAACGAAAGATTAATCGTAGCCAGATCTGGAACATGGTCTTGAAACCTTACAATGGTCTAGAGTTATGCGCCAACTGTCGCTGCAGATTTGCAGGAGAAAGAGCAGTTTTACAGTCAACTGAACAGCATGGTAGAGAAAATTCCGAAGGGTGACATTCAAATCCATTTGGGCGACTTCAACGCCAAGATTGGCTCCGACAATCAGGACCTTGAGCGCATCAAGGGGCGCCATGGCCTAGGACAGATGAGCGAAAACGGAGAGCTGTTTGTAGATTTTTGTGACAACAACAACATGGCGATCGGTGGATCGCTCTTCCCCCATCGACCAGCACATAAGGACACTTGGGTATCCCGAGATGGTCGAACAGAAAATCAAATTGACCACATCTGCATCAGCCGAAAATGGAGGAGGAGCCTTCTTGATGTCCGCAACAAACAAAGCGCTGACATTGCATCTGACCTTCACCTCGTCCTTGGCGAGATACGACTAAGAGTTGCGCGTGTCCAACGGCGCGAGGAGAAAGTTGGGTATCGATACGACGTCCGCCGGTTGGAGAATCCAGAAGTGAAAAGGGCATACGTTGAGCAGCTAGAATCCCGAGCCTCGGAATTGCCGACAGACGGAACAGTCGAAGAACAGTGGTGTCACACTGGTGTCACACTGGTGTCACACTGGTGTCACACTGGTGTCACACTGGTGTCACACTGGTGTCACACTGGTGTCACACTGGTGTGGAATCAAGAACGCCTTTATCACGACGAGCAATGGTACTCTCGGTAAAGTTCGTGGAAGAAGAAGTGTATGGATGTCGGATGGGAGGGTGGTCGATGATCGGAGAAAGGGGAAAGTAGGAATTGAGCAGGTATATACCGGGTCAGCCAAAGCAGCCGCCCGCTTACGATATGCGGAGCTTGAAATGGCAGTTGAACGAACTTGTAGACGAGACAAGATAGCCTGGACAAACTCCCTAGCCAAAGAGGGAGAAAGAGCCGCCGCCAATGGAGATATCCGATTACTTTATGACATTTCTCGCCGCCTCAATGGTGCAATACAAGAATGCCGCTCAAAGACCGAGCAGGTCAGTTATTGACCGATAGAACAGATCAGCTCAAACGATGGACTGAGCACTTCGAACAACTCTTCCGAGTCACGAATAGCGATGGCCAACAGAACCCGCAGCTCGAAGCGCCAACAGTAAGTCGCATGAATGGCATCAACTCGGAAGCACACTGCATCCCTGCTGAAATGCTCAAAGCCGATCCTCCCCTGTCAGCACAAATGTTGCACCGTCTTTTCGCTGACATCTGGGATACTGCAACATTCCCGGCCGACTGGATACACGGTATCTTCGTAAAGGTCCCGAAGAAAGGAGACCTGACAGGGTGCGGTACAACCCTCAAAGTACTCTGCAAAGTGATCCTGAACAGGATCCAGGAACAAATCAACGAATTTCAGGACTCTCTTCTGCTGGTGTTCGTTGATTTCGAAAGAGCATTCGACCGACTTAACCATGAAAACATCTGGGCGGCTCTAAGGCGACGAGGGGTCCCAGAGAAACTAGTCCATCTCATCGAAGCACAATAAAGGGTGATACGGTCAAAATTTGGTCAATATCAACTTGACGTATTTCTTTCAATTTTGCATTTAAAAACCTGAACACCCCTCATTTTGAAGGTATGTGTGTGTGTAGAATGTTATAACTATTTTGATTTTGGAATTCACTCTTCAGTTGTCAAAACGCCGTCGAAGGAAGAAGAGCAGCGTAAAATCCGAGCTACTCGCACGCAAAGCTGGCAAAATCGCTAAAAGTTGCCAAATCAAACGTAACAAATGCAATTAAAGTGTTTGGGGAACGTTTGTCGACAGCCAGGAAGTCTGGATCGGGGGGAAATCGAAAACCGGAAGCCGCTGAGACGACAAATAGATTTGCCGGTAGTTTGAAGTGAAACCCTAACCTCTCTCTCCGAGATGCCGCAAATAAGCTGGGTGTATCGTCTACAACCGTGCATCGAGCCAAAAACGAGCCGAACTATCGACTTACAAGAAGGTAGTGACTCCAAATCGCGATGATAAACAATATATGACGGCCGAAGCGCGATCCCGGAGGCTCTACACGACGATACTAACGAAGTTTGACGGCGTGATAATGGACGACAAAACCTACGTCAAAGCCGACTACAAGCAGTTTTCGGGACAGGAGTTTTCTACGGCACAAGGAAGGGGAAAGGTAGCAGATATTTTCAAGCACATAAAACTGTCAAAATTCGCGAAGAAATATCTGGTTCGGCAAGCCATCTGTACCTGTGGCTTGAAAAGCAGCACTTTCATAGCTTCCGTGACTATCAACCAAGAAATTTACGTGAAAGAGTGTTTGAATAAACGTCTGCTGCCTTTCCTGAAGAAACACGGTTGTTCCGTACTGTTTTGGCCGGATTTGGCATCTTGCCATTACGGTAAAAAGGCCATGGAGTGGTTCGCCGTCAACAACGTGCAGATGGTTCCCAAGGACAAGAACCCTCCCAACACGCCAGAGCTCCGCCCAATTGAGAAATACTGGGCTATTGTCAAGCGGAACCTAAAAAACTGCTAAGGACGAGCAGCAGTTCAAGGCAAACTGGCTTTCTGCGGTGAAGAAGGTGGACAAGATGGCTGTACAAAATCTGATGGCAGGGGTTAAGCGTAAGGCCCGGCAATTCGGATTTGAAAAGCGGAAGCCTAACTGAATATTTTTCCTGAATTTTATACTGATTAAACTTGAAAAAGAAATTTAATTTGATTTTTGAATAAACGATTGCACCGATTTAAACGCGTTTTCCCTTGACCAAATTTTGACCGTATCACCCTTTAAGTATGAGAGGGCTGTGACGATTGTAAAACTACACAACTTCATTTAAGGTGTCAAGTCACTGTCAAGCTTTAATGGTACTTTTCGGGTTATTTCTTTTAAAAATTGCATGTTTTCATTGTTCAATATCTCTGTAAGTTGCACACATACCTAAACAAAAATGTATACATGGAAAGGGCAATCTTTCAGCTTTCATGGACATATTGTTTCAGTTGTATGCATGAAGTTACTATAATAACATAAATGAAAGATGTTGGGCATGTTCACTACTGCTTTCCAATCCGTGGTTTGAAATGTTGCCTAGGAAATAAAACTAAATTTCAATTTTTTCAACAAATTTAAATCATTTTTGAAAGGTTTAGCAAAGCCTACCGGGTCAGCTAGTCCATCTATAAAATTTCATTATCTTAAGATATCCCTTCTAAAAATAAATTCACTTTTTACCGATAGTCGATCAGCCGATTTATTAAATAACAAACATACATTACTGTGATTAATCTCTTCAGAAAATTAAAAAATACCACAGCATTCAAGTATACAAAACTTCTGTTTTTCTTCCAACATGGTCCTGCGATAAACTGTTGATGATAGCAGTATTAATCAGACTCATCAACTACAGACTACAGACTACAGACTCATCAACTCCCTCACACTACAAGCGAAACAAAAACATTTTAACTGTACTATGAGAAATATACATGGCGACGGTCAAAGTAAAAATATTACAATGGCGCAGTCATGATTGTTTCTGATAATGTTTAAATAAATTATACGAGAGACAAAAGATAAGACGCTAGACATGAGCCATGAGACGTGAGATATGAGACACCGTTTGTTAATAATTCCTTATTATAACATTGTCTCTTGATCTAGTTATTTGCAATGACATGACATGACAAAAAAAATTTATGACCAGCGAAACTTTCTTGAATATTTTATGTGAACGTAGAATTCTCGAAAAAAAAAATCAAATATAGCTTCTCACTCTACACAGCATTAACAGGCAGGGATCGTTGGGACTCACTCAACTCTTCGGTAGGACTTATACTAAAAATCCTTCCAAATGAAATTGAAGAAAATCTATCAATAAAACCCCGTGGCCCCTTTCACTAGTTTCCGCTCGAATCGCTCTTCTCCGCTCCACTATGGGGCAGCTCCATACAATGAGGCGGCAAAAAGTATGATTAGGTGTTTTGGACTATTTTGTTATTTTTGAAAATTTTGTATGAAAATTACTATTTTAACAAACTTAAAATAAATTTCAACAAGAATTTTGCATAAATAGCTTTTAAAGTACGATGCTTGGTGTTATTTTTGACCCAACTTTATATATCTTTTGAAAACCAGGTTTTAGACTAATTGATCATTAAATGATAAATAACATCAAGACATTTCATGAAACTCAAGAGAAAAATGTGTGAAATGATTGATCAATCATGAGAAACATATTTTTGACAAACCAACATCAGCTTTGCTGAATTTTTACTCATTAATGGGTAAAAATTACCCATTTGCATGATATTTTCAGGTTCATTTGACTATAACTCAAAAAACGGTGCTTTAAGGTGCCTGAAATCTCTTTCATTGTATTTTTAGGACTTGAAAATAGATCTTGATAGTGAAAAGAGTATGGGGAAATGCGAGGATTTTTTTTGGCAAGCCTTTAAAGTTTTTGATTTTTGAAAAAAATAATTATTTACTCATTTTTATCATAGATCAATTTAGAGTGTAAAAATTCTGAACGGTTCAAATGATAGCTTTTAATATAAGCTTTCATATGGTGTACTTTGAATTTAAAAAAAATATGGTTTCCATAGAAATATATGTGATTAAAATTTTTTTTTTCATCATATAAATTTTTGAATTTTCCAAAGTCTGATGTCTGTGGTGCGTTCAGTATTCAAGATAATGAGTTGAAAAACTGGGAATTTCTTAGTTAAATATTAAGTTATTAACTAGTAAAAATAAAAAAGCGATCCGATGAAGTTCAGTTTTTGACTTTTTGCCGCCTCAAACCCCATAGTGCGCTCGCGTCTCGCTGACTTATTGAGATGCAAACTGGAAAACCAAGATAACCGTATCCTCCCGAGCCTGTTCAAGTGGCAAAAACCGGTGCTGCCAGGAAATGGCGCGTCTCGTGGCCCTGAGCCATGGGCCCTGTCTCTGGCTCCAGGAAGCGCGGGATGTTTGTTGACACTGAAGTTCGCTAATACCTAACTCAAGTGGCTTGTTTGCCCGATCGAACCTTAAGATAAAAGTTTGCTTGATTCCGCCATCCGGCTGGCAGCAAAAGGCTGCCGCTGACTCTTTGTCTGCCTATCTGTCTGTCTGCAGAAAAGTCAACAAGGAAAGACTAACAGATGCAAATTTCCACTATTTCAACTAGTTTGTTTTTGAAGGAACATAAATCAACGTTGGAAGCTTGGATTGTCCGAGAGATCTAAATCACTGATGAAATTTCAATCGATGATTTTAGAATTTTTTTAAGTCGATTTTTTTTAAACTTGATATCAACAAAAAATTAAGCCCAGGCAGAATTTAACCAAATTGAATATAGGTTCAACAAAATTTTCTCAACGCCTGTCCGCATTTGGATGAAAAAATTTCAATAGAAGGGGATTGAATGCGTAATAAATCAAAATTATACCTATATATTCATTGCGGCATCAATTTTGAAAACGAATACAGAAAATGTTGCTGAAAAAACTTCCCCGAATATATGGCGTGATGGCGTGATGGCGTGATATATGGCGACCTTGATTTATGAGAGCAGCATTTTGGTTCGAGTCACAAAAACTTTCGGTATCTATCAATCTCAAAAGTTTGCTCTAACAAAAAAAGTTCTAGCGGTTTTCTTGACATATCGATGGACTTATGTTTAATCGAACACAAACACACGTTTTGAAAAATTTCGCTTTTTTTATCTCCATATTTTCAAAGCAATTTTACACCAAGCAAATGTAGGAAGTTAGAAATCTTTAAATCTTTAATGAATCAACCAACGATTTGCAAGATTAATATTTTCCACAAAACTTCTACCCCTCATGTTAGTTGTGAAATTTCCCCGGCGAAGTTTGCTCAAAAAAGGGCTCACCACATGACTTGTGCCGGTTTGGGTAATTTACGGCTTTGCTGATACCCGGTGTGTTTTCCCCGGTATCCAAACTCCCTTTTGGATGAGCCACTTTAGGCATGTCTGCTACCTAGCAATCGCTTCTTATTTCTGTCAAATGTGGCATGTTTAATGATGGTGCGTGTCCTTTTTAGAAGCCGGTCGGTGTTTTCAAACCTGACGGGGTTAAGGATATCATAGATTTTGATACAAGTCCTGGACTGGGTTTGTTTTTTTTTGCGTTTTTTCCTCAGCTCATTTTCCATTTCCGTCTTGCTGTCGTCGTCGTATATCTACTGCTGCTGCTGCTAAGTAGGTATGTTAATGTGGGATGGCGAGTTTTTGCGAGCTTTGCTCCCAAGTGCTGGAAATGGGGAGCTGATTTATACTGTTGACATTTTCATGGTCAATTTACTTTTCAAGGGGTTGGAACGGAAAGACAGGATTAACTTGTAATCTATGGCGGAAAGAAACCTTGGACCGGAACTCGGAAGCGCTTCGCAACCAAAAACATCTTAATTGCCATTTATGAGTGATTCGGTGGTAGGTACATTTTTTTTATTTTAAATCCCTTGAAGTGTGTCATAATTAAAAAAAAAAACAAACCTTTGTAGCAGAAAACGATTTATATAATAGATTCAAAACCAACTTCAAATCAAAAGAGAGTTTGAGATCGTATTTAAAACATTAACATAGTGTGTTTTTATGGACTTATTCGACATCTTGTATGATATAACGAATTTATGCATTCCTTTAATTTTTTCCTAAAATGTCCAGAATCTTGTGTGTAAGATAGACGATACAAATTAAACATCCAAAAAACACAATTCAATTCTATTCAAAATATTAATGATTCAATAACAAATACACAATTCAATTCATTTCAATGAAATTTTTGATGAAAATCAGCTGACAAGCAACAACTGATGGAAATAATCTTCCAAATACGGTTTTTTTTTTTAATAGGACAAGTTTATTGTTTTGTTTATTCTTGAAAACATTAATGATCATACAAATTATGCTAAAAGTGTTCAAACAAAAAGAAAATTGACTCTTAACACCAGAAACATAATAATACAGAAATCTCTGTAAAATATCCGATGTATGCTACGGCTTTACCACAACAACTAGATATCTCACAGATTAAGCTAACTAGCATTAGGAAGTTTTATTTTGGTTTAACTATGGATTTTTTTGTGCAGATCGTTTTATGACGGTTTAATTATGGTCATGCAAAATGCTTATATTCTTGAATCGACCATATGTTTACAGATAGTTTTAAAAACGCTAATAAAGCATTTATTAAACAAACTGTTTTAGTTCTTTTGAAAGAGTTATGATTGCTCTGTTTAAACTATAAGAAAAAAACACAAACATAGAAGTTTGCTCCAAGCTTTCTTTTGCATGTTCTATAATAAAGGGTGATACGGTAAAAATTTGGTCAAGGGAAAACGCGTGTAAATCGGTGAAATCATTTATTTGAAAAATCCAATTAAATTTCTTTTTCAAGTTTAATTAGTATAAAATTCAGGAAAAATATTCAGTTAGGCTTCCGCTTTTCCAAATCCCAATTTCCGGGCCTTACTCTCAACCCCTGCCATCAGATTTTGTACAGCCACCTTGTCCACCTTCTTCGCCGCAGAAAGCCAGTTTGCCTTGAACTGCTGCTCGTTCTTAGCAGTTTTTTTGGTCTTCTTTAGGTTCCGCTTGACAACAGCCCAGTATTTCTCAATTGGGCGGAGCTCTGGCGTGTTAGGAGAGTTCTTGTCCTTGGGAACCACCTGCACGTTGTTGGCGACGTACCACTCCATGGCCTTTTTACCGTAATGGCAAGATGCCCAATCCGGCCAAAACAGTATGGAACAACCGTGTTTCTTCAGGAAAGGCAGCAAATGTTTATTCAAACACTCTCTCAGTCCCGGGAGCTATGAAAATGCTGCTTTTCAAGCCACAGGTACAGATGGCTTGCCAAATCAGATATTTCTTCGCGAACTTTGATAGTTTCATGTGCTTGAAAGTATCTGCTACCTTTCCCCTTCCTTTTGCCATATAAAACTCCTGTCCCGGAAACTGCTTGTAGTCGGCTTTGACGTAGGTTTCGTCGTCCATTACCACGCAGTCAAACTTCGTTAGCATCGTCGTGTACAGCCTCCGGGATCGCGCTTTGGCCGTCGTATTTTGTTTATCATCGCGATTTGGAGTCACTACCTTCTTGTAAGTCGATAGTCCGGCTCGTTTTATGGCTCGATGCACGGTTGTAGACGATACACCCAGCTTATTTGCGGCATCTCACAGAGAGAGGTTAGGGTTTCGCTTGAAACTACCGGCAACTCTCTTTGTCGTCTCAGCGGCTTCCGGTTTTCGATTTCCCCCCAATCCAGACTTCCTAACAAACGTACCCCAAACACTTTAATTGCATTTGTAACGGTTGATTTGGCAATTTTTAGCGATTTTGCCAGGTTTGCGTGCGAGTAGCTCGGATTTTCGCGATGCGCGAGCAAAATTTTGATACGCTGCTCTTTTTCCTTGGACGGCATTTTGGCAACTGAAGAGTGAATTCCAAAATCAAAATAGGAGCAATATTCTACACACACACACACACACACACTCAAATTTAGGGTGTTCAGGTTTTTTTTATATGCAAAATTGGAAGAAATACGTTAAGTTGGTATTGACCAAATTTTGACCGTATCACCCTTTATATTTTTTAAATGAATTATTTTTATATTAAGAATGTGTAGCAGTAGTCAAATACCCCAGGTTATAAAATTAAAACAAAATATGTTCGTAATTATTTTACATGACCCTAAAGCTACTTTTTTTTGACGTCCAAAGAAAGCAAATGGATATTTTTGCAATACAAAATTGATGGCTTTGCTTCTTCAAGAAAATTTATTTAAGGCCGCTTTCCCTTAGAATGAAAGTCACTAAAAGTACCACATGGAAACTGGGCTCTAATGATTTGAATCACGCAACAAGACGTAATTACAGACTAAACAAACAAATAACAAGGCTTAGGTTGCAGCTATAGCGAATACCCCATTGACGCCAGACAGTCTAGAAGTGGTAAATTCAACACAGGCAGATGCACTATTGAAAGCAGCATAGCTCTAGGTATTCATTTTTCATTGATATCCTTCGAACATCATTTACTTGCTGTTGTCGGAAGGAGGAATCATCATGCATTATAGAAAGTGAAGTCAAAATCGAAAAAATAAAAAAAATTGTTTTTAAATCTATATATATAAAACAGGGAGAGAGACAGCCCATACAGAAATGTGCGAACACGCAAAACTCTTCACTGGATCATCCGATTTGCATGCGATTTTTTTTGTTGTGTTCGTCTTCACGCGAAGAATAACACAACGGAGAGATAATTTCGAAAATATTTTTGTGGAATTTGAAAATTAATTTTTAGTTTTTATTCGTATCAAATAAAAGTCATGGCACCCAATTTCCTTTTTTTTCATTCGAATCACCCAGAGTAGGAAGGCGCCAAAAGCAATCAAGGCTTACTGATGTTCATCCATCTCTCTATAGGAAGTTTTGGCGCCCATTTTCGTTGCAAGTGTACTTTTCACGTGGTATCAGTAAAATGGATACTTGGATGTAATTGTTTACCTTCCGTATGGGGTGAAAAAAAAGAACGCAATAAACCGGCATGGAGTATACCTATTTTCGAAAATTGTCATTTTTTCTTCAGCATCAAGGCAACTTTAACATTTTTTAAGCTAATTTACCCAAAGCTAGCCGGATTGCCCGGTTTTACCCGGACTTGAACGGGTAATTGATTGAACAAAATTTAAAGGGCCCGGTCAAGTCGTCCAGCCCGGTTGTCCGGATTTTGATAAAAAAATACCCGAATTTTCCGAATTTAGTCATTTCATTTTCCAAATAATAAAAAATCTCTCATTAAGTTTATTTTTAATTTTGCGCACTAAAACGAAATTTTTTGAGCAACTTTTAACATAATAATCATGCACGGTTTTTGGATGCTTAACCCTCCAAAGCCGTTCGGGTCAATATGACCCGAAGCGCACATTTCAAACCTCTTTATCATCATTCCAATATACTGAAGAACTGGGAAATTTGACAGACCAAGTATGTTCTATGAAAATGATGAACAAACTATCGACAAAAAACTAAAATTTGAGTTTTGAAAATCGGTTCATTTTTAAATGAAATACAGCTAAGCAAAGCTAAAACTGGATGTCGTTTTTTTAAAGCAAGATTTTTTTTTACCGGAAGATCCGAGATAGTGATAAAACCTTTCATTAAACCCCAACATGTCTATGCATATTGTCGGATAGATAGATTCTTGAAAATTTCAAACATCAATGAAACACTCAAATAAAGCGAAGCTGTCAGAAGTTATGAGTATTTTAAAAATAAAATTGATTTTTCCGAATTTTTACTCTCTGAACCAGTTTCTGATAACCTGGTAATACTTATCGACTTTATTTTGAAATGTTGAGTAATTAGACGAAATTACCAACACAATGAATATAATATCATCAAAATCGGTTAACATTTACAACCAGGAGAACGAAATCAAACTACAACTAAGATTTCCTCGAAACGGATATTTTGCGAACGGCTTTGGAAGGTTAAAATACGATTCAAAATTTCTGATGTGTTTCGAAGAAAAAAAAAATATTAAAGTGCTTATCGTTTTAATTTTTTATTTTTGGGTAGTTTCTAAATTTAGCCCAAATTTGCTTGGTATTGTCCGCATTTTGGATTGACAATTTTGAAATCAAATGCCCGGATATTGTTAGGTTTTTAGATAGAATAAATTTGCCTGACCTGGATACGCGCGGGAAAAATTCTGATCTCTTTTATTTACTCCGTTATTTTGTTTTGTTTATTTTCCGGTTAAATGAAAGACTGTCATATTATTCAAGCAAAATAATATTCTACGTATGACTGTGGAAGTTTTGACATATCCAAAACAACTGAACAGATAACAAGGATACATTCCATTACAGAATCTTCTGTTCATATTTATGGTATAAAATCAAGAGAACGTCAAATTTTTATTTAATAGAATAAGACAACCATAAATTGATTTACTTGGTTTTTGTAAACGTCAAGAATGTAATGAGTAAGTTCGAGAATAGAATGATATTAACTTTGTAATTCTATGTGAATTTCATCAGAATACCAAGGAAATGTTAGATACTATCCACTTCTTCCTTTCATACTAAGGTGCTAAAAAATTAAACAAAATTAAGGATATAAATAAGGTTGACTTTGTAAAAATAAAATTCATGATTTGATCCAACCCTCAGTATCAGAAATCAAGAACAGATAATTGGTTCAATAAAATCTTCCAATACACGAAGCTTGAGAAATAAATATTTTAGTCTCAACGAAAATATCATACAAGATCCAAAACAGAGATAATGAAAACTGAATTAGATTTGCAAAGACTTTTTTGAATTTCATTTCTGATTTTGAATTCAAGATCTCAAAGTAAAAAAAGATTTCATAACCGTTTGATTTGAAATTGCTGTGAATAAAAATTCCATGTACATTGTACATACATACACATATATTGAATGTTCTAATTTTCTTGGTTCAGTGCTTAAGCATCTATTTCTCGATAAATATGATAAAGTTAAAGTCGATACAAAAAAGATGATTTTAAAAATTAAGAGGAGATTATCTGATACAGAGAACATATCTAATGTAACGGAGTGATAGATAACGAAAACCAGAATGATATATACAGATTTGTTGATATTTTCTTTTATTTTCATACCATGAAAAGTGTTGTGCCATTTCTACAAATTTGGTACCTTTACGATAAAGAAAATTTCAAACATGGTTTTGGCGAAAATGGAAAGACAGTTGATCAAAACTGCTTAAAATGATGACACATTTCAACCAAAAACTTTTTGGCACTTATCTTGGGGTTAATAGAAATTGAACATATCGGTGTCAATGATTCTCTGTAAATGAAAAAAAAAATGTAAAACGGAAAAAATAGATTTTTAACTTTATCCCAGAAGATATTCGCTTTCCAGTTTTGTTGGAAGTCAATCTTCTTCGAAATTTTTGCCCCTGGAGGTAGGCACTGCCATAATATGACAGAAGTATTACGAAAATAGTCAAAAAACTGTGTCGATTAACTCCGTTTGAAGGTAACAATCCAGTTTCATGAGCGTAAATAATTGTTTACATATTTTCTGCTTATTAACATGTTCATTATTTTTGCGAAATTTAAAGGCTTAACGAAGTTTGCCGGGTCAGCTAGTTTATCATAAAATACCATAATTACCTGGAGGTTGTCATTTTTTTTTGTGCGTAAACAGTTATAAACCTATAATTGGAACTTCATCGCCTGTGTCATCATCGTCCAAAATGTGTCGTACCATCACCGCCGACCATTAGAAATCAGTCTTATCGGGGTCAGTTGATTGCACTTGTTTTTTATGTAACTTGTTTCCGGGGACAATTCAGTACACATCAAAACCAGAGCAGCAACCTTCAATCTTATTTCCGTTATTGGGCCAGCCAGAGACGCACCCACCAAACCGGAGAGCCATAAAGCAACCGCCCAAATTGTCCGCAATAACAAACGAGGCGCGATTTACAACCTAAACTTGGCCATCAACCATAAATCCTGAGGCTCGACCCGGCAAATCACTCCTGCTGCCTGATAATATAGACGAAAAGCCGAAACCCAGTCCGGGGCCATAAAGTTGCCTCGATGTCCTCACTCGCTCCTTGCTGGCTCTCCCTACGTATTTATACTTATAAAGGACTCGCTCTTGCCAGGAATGTCCCAGTTGTACATTGAATTCTAATGTACTGGGTGATATCAGTTCATATTCTATGTTGGTGGAAACCGTTGCTGGTATGTTTGTGCAAATACGTTAAGGAGCATTGATGCACGTAACATAAAGCATGGGCCCAGCCAAATGTGACAACGGTGTTAAATTCAAATAAACGGTAAATGCTGTCGAATGAATTTGGGAGATCAACTGCTTTAATAATTGTCATGTTCGTTGGTAGCTGTTTCGAAATTATAATTTGTAGGTACATGAAATTTTAACAAATGTCTCGAAATTATTACTTGAGGGTTTACGGACACAATCAAAGTGGAGCTGAGTTCACGATGCGTTTACAAAAGTCACTCTTTTTGATACATATACCCAACATAATTAAATAAGTGAGTTTGAAAAGCGTGGATAGCTGATTATTGAATTCTTAAATTGGGGATGAAAACAAGGACACTAAAGAAAGATAGAATAAAAATTCAAGTTCAATGATTGATGTTCAATAAAAGTTTAATATAGTATTCGTTGTTGTATAGCTTATATGAGTTTTTTATTTTGAATAGCCATAGTTTTCAATATAAAACATTGTATACGTTGAGCTTTCGACTGTAGAGGAAAGTGTTCCTAATGCGCCTACACCTGTATGGCGAAACGACTGGTATAATAAAATATTTATTTTATCATTACATTTCGAAAGTAATACGTTTTGAACATAAGGCACGAAAAAAATTTATGATTTTATGAACTCAAGATTTCTATAAGATTTCTATAAATTTTATATAAGATGCTGATACTACTTGATGTAATATTTTGAATTTTAAAAATTATACGTAAAGAAGTTCAAACCAAAAAGTTGGGTGGTTTTTGTTTTTTATTCAAATGAACCTTAGAAGTAAAACAAATTTAAGCTTTCATGATGGTTTCATAATGATTGGAAAGTGGAATAAGGTTTTCATACCTTTCGAAGAAATATTTTGAATTTAAAAAATTAAACATAAAGAAACCCAAAACAAAACCTTTGGTGATTTTTGTATCTTGTTCAGATGAGTATAAAAAATACAACAAATTTAAGATTTTGTGGAGGTTTGATACTGATAAGAGAATGGAATGATGGAGTGTTTTCGTATGCCCCAGTCATGTTTGTAAAATGCTGCTATACTACAATAACAGGTAGAATAGAAAAAAAAACTTGATTTTCATAACTAAACTTTCAATTTAAGCCCTAACCAACAACTTAAGAGAGAATTGAAGATCTCAAAACCGGTTTATAACGTTTTTCTTAAGGATAAACTGATTCCATAAAATTGCAATCTCAACTATTTTTTTATTGCCTAAAATTATGAAATACTATTTTTTATAAAATTTCAGCATTTTCGTTTGAGAGTTATCAGTTTCAATATAATTATAGGAGAGAGTGGGGTATCGTGGGCCATGGGGAAACGTGGGCCCCTTTTAATATCTCAGATGTGTGTTGAGATATAAATCTCAAACCAACTGTCATCGTCGTCGCTTTGCGTGAGCATATATTCCTATATGTTGTTGACTGAAATACGCATCATATGCTTCTTTTATTTATCAAGCTAAACAAAGTTAAAAAAATTTACATACAAGATTAAAAAAACACCCGCTAATTTCATGGATGGGGAACCTAAATTGCATAACAAAAATATGCTCATACGCTTATGATCTTAGTTTTGTCATGATCTTTCACGTGGAAAAGGAATTTTTGATGAAACATAAATAGGTCACACAAACGCAACCAATTTGCAAATCATAGCTTGTGGGGAATCGTGGGCCACACATCTTGAATCACCTATATTTTTATGTTTTTATACACATTCAGAACTTAAAATACGTTTTTCCTATCTGTAAAGTTTTCTTATGCCAAATTAAGAGTTATGAAAAATATTTTGTCCATCCTATATAAGAAATTTTTCCAAACCGTTCGTGAACCAGGTTTTGGAATCTATGCGATCATACACAGCTCTCTTTTTTATTTCATCATCTGAAGTTGCTTTAAAATATCGAAATGAATTATAAAATCACAGTTTTGGGTCAACTCATGAACTTTGCATGTTATTTGGATCTAGTGGCCCACGATTCCCCACCATTTTTCAAAATCCAAAAAATATTGCTTTTTTTTAAAACAGTCAGGATTTGGGGAAAATAACTTATCAAAAATTAAAAAAAAAACCTTATGATACCTTAAAAATGTAGAAAACCATGCCATTTTTTATTTTCATTTTATCTTTAATAAAAAAGAAGTTATGGAACAACGAAAAAAAGTGGCCCACGATTCCCCACTCTCCCATACTAAAAAATTTTTTCAAATGTTCAACTTGAGCGATTGCCAAGAAAATAATCAACTGATAGCGGGATCGTTCTAATTCATAAGGCATATTTTTAGTGTCTATGTTTCAAAAACTGGTATTGGAAGACTTCTAACCTCGTGAATTCGATTTTTTTGTCATAATTTGCCTATCACCTCTAGTTTTGGTGATATGGCTTTAATAATTTTATTTTTTTAATTAATCGGTTTTGAGTAAAATCAATTATTTATATCTGATGAACTAACCAACCTACATGAAAATTAAAAATGATTTTTATGTGTTAATAATTCCTTGAAAAATTATACAGATTTTGCCGAAATGTTCTTGAGATACAACGCTTTGATAAAATTAAGTTAACAAATTCCTTGAACTTTGGAAAACACATTGTAAGAACACTTTGTAAGAACACAATTTTCATTAAAAAAACACGAGTAGTTGCAGCAAACAAGCAACACATGTAAGGATATCTGGCCTCCGAGCAGTCCGGATTTGAGCACCTTCATCTTTTTTATATAGGCGTCTGTTTAAAAGGAAGCCTGTGGATCCTCTAACCAAAGTGTCGATTCTCTGAAAGCTTTCATTTCTGAGGAGTAGGCTTCAATGCGAGAGGATATTGCGAAGGTATGCTATCGATTAAGATCTCGCCAGGAGAGAGTAGTTGGGAACGAGAGCAGACACATCGAGTTATTATTTCTT
This sequence comes from Uranotaenia lowii, assembly GCF_029784155.1. NCBI lineage: Eukaryota > Metazoa > Arthropoda > Insecta > Diptera > Culicidae > Uranotaenia > Uranotaenia lowii. The sequence continues at coordinate 110,967,220 of NC_073693.1, forward strand.
AATATGTTTATCTACGTGCCTGAATTCATAAAAAGGTTTTTAAATCATTTAACATCAAGAAAAGTGTTTTTGAACCACGAGGAAAGATTTTCACATTTTTTAATGGGTCATAATTAAAGTTGCCATATTGCTCGGATATTAAATATAAAATTTGGGAAACGGTCCTGCCCGGTTGCCCGGATTTGGCCCGGGTTTGTTCTCACTTCCATTCTCAAATCAAACTAAAAAAAAACAAGGTTTTTGTAAGTCTAAAATGCGATTTATAATTTTCTGATAAATTTCGATGTAAAAACAATTTAAAAAATTTTTTCTTGATTTTTCGATTCCTAGGTTTTGACCAAATTTGCAAGGATATTGCCTGGATTTTCGACAACAATTTTAAAATCAAATGTCTGGATTTTGCCAGATTTGCTGAATAAATTCTGACTTCCATAGTCATACTGTATGTCAGGGCCGTAGGAAGAACGGCCTCATGGGGGGGGGGGGGGGAGGGGGGGGGTGTGGGTTTTGGTGACCTATTTTTTTCTATGATACGTTTGCTCCAAAAATGCACGAATAAAAAATATTTAAAAAAAATTTTCTTATCACTTTTTACCTACCCATTTTTAAGTTTTTTTTTACATTGAAAGTTTTATGTATCACATAGAAAATTTTGAATATACATCCGAAAATCTGTAAAATGATAAACTGGATTTGTATAACAAATCTTTGAGTAACATATAAGATTCATCGATCGTCAAAATCTTTGAATTCGCTCTAATATCTGATCATTTAAGTTTTTTTGATTTGAACAAAAAATAAGTTTTATCAGAAAGCCTTATGGTTTTTTAAAGTTTTATTTTGTATTCAAATCAAATAAGACAAATCTACCACACTATTGAGCAAATTCCAAGATTTTAACCATAAATGAAAATAAATTTAATTTTCAAAAGGAAAATTAATTTATTGAAGTTTTGCGGTTCCAACCTGATACTTGCAATCTTGATCCAAACTCAAGTTTTTGTTTGAAATTTGGAACTTGTTAAAATTGTTTTTATAATATTTTTTTAACAGAATACATGTTTCTTTATCCGTAAAAATGAATTTCTTAAATAAAATCTTGAGTATATTTTTTCCTGGTTCTCAATTCAGGTTCAAAACCCAGATTGAGCTCATAAATGAGTTTAAATATCAAGACAACTGACAATGAAATTTCTATTTTGGACCTTTTTCCGAGTTTCAATACTATTTCTGAAATTTAAAAAACCGATTTCTGAATTTAGAATCCAGATCAATACTTCGATATGAGCCATGTATCGAAATTTGTTCCAGAGCCCTCAACCATCAATCTAGTATTTTATATTTTATGTCTAGGGTTTTAAACAAGGCCGGATTAAGGGGGGGGGGCAAAAGGGGCAATTGCCCCGGGCCCCCCGGCTTAGGGGGGCCCCCCGAGGGAAAAAAAGTATTCACATCACTTTAATCATACTACTTCAAATTCTACAAATTTTGAAGAGAAATCAAAACTAGAAGATCGAAATTAAAAATTTGAAATAAAACAACTAAAGGACCTCCGTGAAATAATATCTTGAAAAAAATTCTCTTAAGGATAGAGTGTCCATTTCCCGGCCATTTTTCCGTTCCCGGGAATCGGGAAATCTGGTGGCCTGTTTCCCGGGAATTCCCGGGATCCCGGGAAATATTCAAAAACATGTAAAATATATGCACTTTTATTCAAATATACATAGCTTATCGAACATTTCGTGCATACAATCCCATAATTTGTTCATCATGTTTTTGAACTTATTTTTCATTAAATAAGTCAAACTTTTTTCAACGATGATAAATTAAAAACAGTCAAACGAACTATAAAATAACCTGAATAAGTCAGATGAAGAATTTATCATGCAGCAATTAGGGTTTAATAAAAAAAAATCTTTTCACTCGTTTGATTATTCCAACTTTTTTTTCGTTTTTCTGAACACGTTACATATTTTTCTTCATATGAAAAAAACAATGTATTCTTCATTTTTAAGTTTTGAAATTCATCTGGCCAGAAAGAAACAAGTGCATAATTGTTATTTTCGAGAAAACACAATCTGCCTAACCTACCTGCCTAATATACCTGCGATTATTCATATATTTTCGAAGTGATATTGGTTTTCGTTCAATGAAAATGGTGAGGAAATACATACAATCTTTTAAAACTTATCCATTTGAATAGATAAAATTGCACCAAATGGCTGCAAAATGTCTTATGCCACAGGAATCTCTCATATTCTCTATGAGTTTTGTATGACTAAATTTTCAAAAATAACAATAATAATGGTTCCGGAAGCTATCAAGCTTTTCCAGAGAAATAATTCCATACATGTCGGGAATTCCCGGGAATGTAACTATGATTCCCGGGAATCGGGAATTCCCGAATTTTTCAAATTCCCGGGAAATCCCGGGACGGACACTCTACTTAAGGAGGCCCCCTAGAGTAAGCAGTGAAAGATTTCTCCCGCATTTTGTGGGCTGAGAATATCAGAATCTTGGTATTGAATTTCAAAATTTCGACCCAAAAATGATGTCAATCGATTTCGAAAAAAAATAAGAAGAATATGAGGCAAAACACCTCAAAATTTTTTTGTCTAATCACGTCAGTCAGGATATTCTGTACAGAACAGGAAAAATAAAAAAAGCATCTCCTCAGTTTCATTACATACAAACGTCTTGCATAATAATAATGTTTATTATTACGTTAACTTTCAAAGTAATGGTTACTGCACTAAAAAAGTAGCTAAATTCGCCAAAACTGGCTCACAGCGTCAAGAGTCTTTTAAGGAAGTTTTATGATAGCCATTTCAGAATTTTACCCGAGCAGTATCCGGGTTAATATCGGGTATTTTTATAACATTTCACTTTTCGAGCATTATTATTGAAATTTCCGTTGGTTTATAATATCTTAACTCTTTCTCTGTCTATATTGAAAATAAAATCTTTAAAAAAAATTGTAGTTGTTTAAATTGGACCAGTCGACAGTTCGAGATTCTTTATTGAATTTACATCCCAATTTCTGTCTAACACTTGAAATTCGTATTGAAACATTTTCAACTGAGTTAACCAAACTTTCATCATCTACTGAATTAAATATCCTGAATACAGCATTTAATTTTCCAAATGATCATTCTCAAATTATCATAAATATCATTGAGTGATTCTCTTAACATGAATATTTCTAAGTTTTTAATCTTATCTTTATCCAGATTCAATTCATTGAGATTTTCAAGTCTTGTGTTGTTTCTCTAGTTAATGAAGTTCAGTTTCATGGTTTTTCTGAATTTTGAGAATTCAGGATTTTTGTTAAAGGTACTAAACTCATTTGGATTCCTTATTTGACTTTTTCTATGATAACTGATTCTGTGTTTTAAACATTTCATCTCAATTCTGAATATTTTTTATTGATCATTTTTGCTCTAACACCCCTTTGACTTTGAAGGCATCGAATGAAACTGTTTTCATATTTAGAACTAGCTGACCAGGCAAACTTCGTTAAGCCTTTGAATTTCGCAAAAATAATGAACATGTAAATAAGCAGAAAATAGGTAGATAATTATTTACGCTCATGAAACTGGATTGTTACCTTCAAACGGAGTGAATCGACGCAGTTTTTTGACTATTTTCGTAATACTTTTGTCATATTATGGTTGTGCCTACCTCCAGGGGCAAAAATCTTCGAAGAAGATTGACTTCCAACAAAACTGGAAAGCGAATATCTTCTGGCATAAAGTTAAAAATCTATTTTCTTCCGTTTTACATTTTTTTTTCATTTACAGAGGATCCTTGATACCGATATGTTCAATTTCTATTAACCCTAAGATAAGTGCCAAAAAATGTTTTGTTGAAATGTGTCGTCATTTTAAGCAGTTTTGATCAACTGTCTTTCCTTTTTCGCCAAAACCATGTTTGAAATTTTCTTTATCGTATAGGTACCAAACCTGTAGAAATGGCACAACACTTTTCATGGTATGAAATTTCGCGATTTTTTTATATGCTGCAAATATATAAATGTCAACAAATTTTCATATACCATTCTGTTTTTCGTTATCTTTCATGCATTTGATATGTTCTCAATATTAGATAATCTCCTCTTAATTTTTGAAATCATCTTTTTTATATCGACTTTAACTTTATCATATTTATCGAGAAATGGATGCTTAAGCACTGAACAAAGAAAATTAGAACATTCAATATATGTGTATGTGCATAGAATTTTTATTCACAGCAATTTCAAATCAAACGGTTATGAAATCTTTTTTTACTTTGAGATCTTGAATTCAAAATCGGAAATGAAATTCAAAAAAGTCATTGCAAATCTAATTCAGATTTCATTATCTCTGTTTTGGATCTTGAATCATATTTTCGTCGAGACTAAAATTTTTATTTTCAAGCTTCTTGTATTTGAAGATGTTATTGAACCAATTATCTGTTCTTGATTTCTGATACTGAGTGTTAGATCAAATTATGAATTTTATTTTTACAAAGTCAACCCTATTTATATCCTTAATTTTGTTTAGTTTTTTAGCACCTTAGTATGAAAGGAAGAAGTGAACTTCGGATATGAATATGAATCGAAAACTCTGGATGATTTCTAAAGCTTTGATAATTTAGAGTCCGGCCGGCACTAGTTTACAAAATTTAAAAAAATCGTGAACTTGATTAACTGACCAACATCTTCAATGTAAAATCGGGCGCTGAATCCGAAAATAAAATTCAAAAAAATCTCAGTAGAACCGTTTTTGAGTTATGCTCCAAATATTAAATTTCGAAAAAATTAAAAAAGTTCTTGTACTTAGATTAAAATATCTCGGACGGCATAACAGTAATTTGAAATCCCTCTTTTGCATATTGAAAGTGAATAAGTTTTCTATCGATCATCTCAACACTTTTTTTGTGTTTGACCAACAGTATTGCTGATATTAGTGACTTTATGAGAAAAAAAATCTAACATTTCCTTGGTTTTCTGATGAAATTCACATAGAATTACAAAGTTAATATCATTCTATTCTCGAACTAACTCATTACATTCTTGACGTTTACAAAAACCAAGTAAATCAATTTATGGTCGTCTTTTTCTATTAATTAAAAAATATACGTTCTCTTGATGTCATATCATAAATATGAACAGAAGATTCTGTAATGGAATATTTCATTGTTATCTGTTCAGTTGTTTTGGATATGTCAAAACTTCCACAGTCATACGTAGAATATTATTTTTCTTGAATAATATGACAGTCTTTCATTTTACCGGAAAATAAACAAAACAAAATAACGGAGTAAATAAAAAAGATCAGAATTTTTCCCGCGCGTATCCTGGTCAGGCAAATTTATTCTATCTTAAAACCTAACAATATCCGGGCATTCGATTTCAAAATTGTCAATCAAAAATCCGGGCAATACCAGGCAAATTTGGGCTAAATTCAGAAACTACTCAAAAAAAAAAAAAAATAAAACGAAAAGCACTTTACTAAATTTTTTTCTTCGAAACGCATCAGAAATTTTGGAAGATGCCTTAGAAGAATCCGACAATTTTGAATCGTATTTAAAGCATCCAGAAACCGTGCATGGTTATTATGTTGAAAATTGCTCAACAAATTTCGTTTTAGTACGCAAAATTAAAAAAAAAATTAACTTAATAAGAGATTTTTTTTATTAGGCAAATGAAATGACTAAATACGTAAAATTCGGGTTTTTTTTTATCAAAATCCGGACAACCGGGCTGGACGACTTGACCGGGCCCTTTAAATTTTGTTTTATCAATTACCCGGTCAAGTCCGGGTAAAACCGGGCAATCCGGCTAGCTTTGGGTAAATTAGCTTAAAACATGTTAAAGTTGCCTTGATGTTGAAGAAAAAATGACAATTTTCGAAAATAAGTATACTCCATGCCGGCTTATTGCGTTCTTTTTTTTTCACCCCATATACGGAAGGTGAACCATTACATCCAAGTATCCATTTTACTGGTGCCACGTGAAAAGTACACTTGCAATGAAAATTGGCGCCAAAACTTCCTATAGAGAGATGGATGCACATCAGTAAGCCTTGATTGCTTTTGGCGCCTTCCTACTCTGGGTGATTCCAATGAAAAAAAAATTAAATCGGGTGCCATGACTTTCATTTGATACGAATAAAAACTTAAAATTAATTTTCAAATTCCACAAAAACATTTTCGAAATTATCTCTCCGTTGTGTTATTCTTCGCGTGAAGACGAACACAACAAAAAAAATTGCATGCAAATCGGATGATCCAGTGAAGAGTTTTGCGTGTTCGCACATTTCTGTATGGGCTGTCTCTCTCCCTGTTTTATATATATAGATTACAATTTGATAAGTTTTTTTTATTTAATGAGAATCATATTCATAAACTTCTTATGAAAACGTTTTTTCTCGTTCATTGATATTACATTGAAATTCACATTAGGTGCAATTTCTACTTTGGCTTTGATTGTAAGTTTGATTCTCTTTTTTTTATTGAATTCATATTTTGTTTCTCAAAACTTGATTTGAAATTATGATTTAGATTTGAGACACTAAATTGTGGTTCTGGATACAACCTGATATAAGTCTGGAATTTTTAAACTCTTTCATCTGTATCTCTATTGAATTTGAATTTAATTATTTTGTTTATTTTTTTGAAGTTTGTATTCTCTGTTTAAAATTTTCATAATTCCCAAATTTCAATAGTTGAATATTTCTCGATGGAGCACAAACCAGACGATCAATGATGAAATGAAAAATATTTAAAATAGCTATCCGATCATTATTCTAAATCAGTGAATGATAAGAGCATTAAAATAAATTGAGAGTTTATTTTGGCATTTTGCAGCTCAAATCAGAGCTTTCATCTATATATATAAAAAGCAATTATCTGTATGTTTGTTTGTTTGTTTGTTTGTTTGTCCTCTATAGACTCAGCCGTCTTAAGAGCTAGAGCTCTGAAATTTTGCATGGATACTCATTAGGTCCAGGAAGGATGAAAAATGTTTTCAGATTTTTGGATGACCCCTTCTGAAAGGGGTCGTCCATACAAGACAAATAATGTTTTCGCGATATTGACGTTATTTTTTGTCGGATTGTGTTGAAAATTTGCACATGAGTGTTTTAAAATACAAGTAATTGATTCCACGTGTGAAATTTTGTGTAAGGGGTCAGCCAAAGGGGTCAGCCAAAGGGGTCGTCCATATTAACTGTCAGCTGTTTTTGTGATATTGACGTTGTTATACATCCTATTAAGATGAAAATTGGTACACGATAGTTTTGAGTGACGTGCAATCGATTCGAGGTATCAAATTTAGTGTAGGGGGGCGGCAAAAGGGGTCGTCCATACTACACAAATACTGTTTTAGTTATAATGACGTTTTTATGCATCGGATCGGGATGAAACTTTGCACATGGGAGCTATGAGGGACAAACAATTGATTTAACTTATCCTAATTAAAATCAGGGGTCGGCCAAAGGGGTCGTCCATACTAACTATTTACTGTTAATGCGATATTGTCGTTATTGTACATCGGATTCAGATGAAAATTGGTACACGAGAGTTTTGAGGGACGGGCAATCGATTTCATGTGTGAAAAAAAATTAGTGTAAGGGGCCGGCAAAGGAGGTCTTCATATTAACTTTTCAACATTTTTGCAATATCGTCGTTATCATACATCGGATTGGGAAGAAAATTTACACACGGTAGTTTTCAGGGACGGGCAATTGATTTCCGATGTCAAATGTTTTGCCAGGGTTCGACGAAAGGGGTCGTCCATATTAATTAATTTTTCACTGTTTCTAGGAATTTTAGACGTTATTATGCAAGGGATTGTTTTGAAAATTCGCTCACGGGAGTTTTGAGGGACCAGCAATCGATTTCCGATATCAAAGATTGTATAAAAGACCACCGAAAGAGGTTTATCTTTTTGGCAATAATTGCGTTGTTATGCATCTATCCAGTCGAAATTTATACACGGGGTTTTTTTGGCACGGTCAATTAATTCCTGATTTCAAATTTAGTAGCAGACAGAAAAATTGATCGTCCAATATTTTCGCAAGTTAGTTAACAATGAAATCGGAAGTGCATCTGGAAAACGCTTGACTTTCATACAAACTGTTCATGACATATTCCAAGTTGAAAGCGAAACGGAGTTCGTATGGGATCAGCTAGTTTTTGATAAAATCTTAAACTGATTAGTTAACAATTTTTATTTGAAAATACCACAATTCATTTTCTACGCAGATAACATAGTTCCTTGAAAACAGTACACTGAACTCATCTTCAGTTCTTCTACACGTTTAAAATGTTTTGTATTCTCTGGGATAGAATTTTAAAAAAAATTGAATCAGAGGGCCCCCCGAGAAAAATTGCCCCGGGCCCCCCGATGGCTTAATCCGGCTCTGGTTCTAAATTAAAATTTTTTTTATCTGAAGTAAAATATGAATTTTGAATGACGAATCATATTTTGAGTTTTTAATGGATCGTCATTTTGAAGTTTTGAATTCTGCGAAAGAATTAAGCTTAAGAACTTCGGATATGAATATGAATCGAAAACTCTGGATGATTTCTAAAGCTTTGATAATTTAGAGTCCGGCCGGCACTAGTTTACAAAATTTAAAAAAATCGTGAACTTGATTAACTGACCAACATCTTCAATGTAAAATCGGGCGCTGAATCCGAAAATAAAATTCAAAAAAATCTCAGTAGAACCGTTTTTGAGTTATGCTCCAAATATTAAATTTCGAAAAAATTAAAAAAGTTCTTGTACTTAGATTAAAATATCTCGGACGGCATAACAGTAATTTGAAATCCCTCTTTTGCATATTGAAAGTGAATAAGTTTTCTATCGATCATCTCAACACTTTTTTTGTGTTTGACCAACAGTATTGCTGATATTAGTGACTTTATGAGAAAAAAAATTATAAAAAACGCATATTTTTAGAGAAAATTTTGTTTCAACGAAAGTTTTAGACTCGATGGTAGCATTTAAAAAATCTGATTTTCTTTTGCACTTGAATGTCAATTCAACACAAAGATTTTAAGTAGTTATTTATCAAAATTGGTTGAAAATTGAAGAAGTTATGGCTACTTTACCATAACTGAAATTCTTGTAGTTTTTAATAATTTAACGAACCGCAGTACACTTATCATAGTATAGGAAGAATGAAAGATGATAAATCTCACTCGCTTCAAGTCAAAATTATTTAATAGCTTACCAGAAGGTCACATGCCAAGTTTCGGGAACATCTGACCATAGGGAGGGGTTGCTTAAGTCTCAAACGTTGATAAAATTTTGAGGTATTTTGCCCGCAAGGAACGAAAAATACTGGTTTTTCATCAATAACTTTTTTCATCACTAGCTGATTTTTTTTTTTATGGTTGATTTTCTTAAAGCCTAAGTTGAGACAAATATTTCACCCGAAGACTGTAACTCGATTGGATTTGAAACAGAAAATTTATTGCGGTTCAAAGACCGCAAATGTTGTTCAACACGCAATGAGTACTTTTTACTCATTGCTTTTTATACGACAATTTTCGACCAAAATACAATCTTTGAACCGCAATAACTTTTCTGTTTCAAATCAAATCGAGTTACAGGCTTCGGGTGAAATATTTGTCTCAACTTAGGCTTAAAATCAACCATGAAAAACAATCAGCTAGTGATGAAAAAAGTTATTGATGAAAAACCAGTATTTTTCGTTCCTTCCGGGCAAAATACCTCAAAATTTTATTAACGTTTGAGACTTAAGAAACCCCTCCCTATGGTCAGATCTTCCTGAAACTTGGCATGTGACCTTCTGGTGAGCTAATAAATAATTTTGCCTTAGAGCAAGTGAGATTAATCATGTTTCATTCTTCCTATACTATGATAAGTGTACTGCGGTTCGTTAAATTATTAAAAACTACAAAAATTTCAGTTATGGTAAAGTAGCCATAACTTTTTCAATTTTCAACCGATTTTGTTAAATAACCACTTGAAATCTTTGTGTTGAGTTGACATTCAAGCGCAAAAGAAAATCAGATTTTTTAAATGCTACCATCGAGTCTAAAACTTTCGTTGAAACAAAACTTTCTCTAAAAATATGCGTTTTTTATAATTTTTTTTCTCATAAAGTCACTAATATCAGCAATACTGTTGGTCAAACGCAAAAAAAGTGTTGAGATGATCGATAGAAAACTTATTCACTTTCAATATGCAAAAGAGGGATTTCAAATTACTGTTATGCAGTCCGAGATATTTTAATCTAAGTACAAGAACTTTTTTAATTTTTTCGAAATTTAATATTTGGAGCATAACTCAAAAACGGTTCTACTGCGATTTTTTTGAATTTCATTTTCGGATTCAGCGCCCGATTTCACATTGGAAATGACCTTCAGTTTACTGAGTTCAAAAATGATGTAAACTAGTGCGGGCATTTCATTTTGGTGATAACTACATTCTTAGGATTCGGATTAGAAAAATTTGACAGCGTTGTGTTGGTTATGAAAAGGTCTACCTTGCCTTTTTTTTTCAGATGTGTAATTTTTAGTGATTTTTTAAATTTACTATTAAAAAGAACACGGTAAAAATATTTTTGCACAATCACTTCGGAAATCTTTAATTATCGACTACAAAACTCATGAACTGTTGATTTTTTCTAAACTTTTTTTGCCTAAATAGATAAGAAGTATAAGGAGACTCACTAGAACGCTCACATTGTTCGATCATACGAGTAGTTTTTAAAACACACACGTTTGTAACTGCTCGGATTCTAAATAATGTGTTTTTTTTTACAATCGGAAAATTATAATTTTAATTCATATCAGTAAAAAAAATAATGCAAAAATTTATGAATAAAATGCAAAACAAAAATTGTATAACAATTTCAAAACACTTTTTCAAGTATTTTCTAATGATGATGCAAACTGAAAATCAAGAATAATACAATTTAGATTTTGATAATAGGGAACCAGAATCCTTAAATGAGTTCAATCTATTGAAATTTAGTATCCAAAATGAATTTCTATTATCAAGTGAGAAAATTTTAGAAACCTGTAGCAGAATTCTGAACCTGGGATTAGCTTTTGAGCTTTGGTATCAGTTCTGAGTGAAGATTGTTCATCTTGTATAACCTTATCCAATCATCAAAATTGGAATTAGAAGAAATTAAAATTTGAGTGAGAGTAGAACACCTGGTTTGCTTTTCCTGGACTCTCATGGGGGGGGTTTAACCCCCATAAACCCCCCCCCCCCCCCGTTCCTACGGCCATGCTGTATGTGCAATAAGAAACATCCCGCGGAGTGATTAGCGCTGAGAAATATCATCCGCCATGATAAATCTTCGATAGAAAAAAGTGGTAAAAACGTGCAAATGCATAACTGCTTCAACTTACCTAGCAAATGAGCCCGGAACATAATGACATCACGCAGCGACACTTCTTCGTTTCGATAGAGAATCTGGAACACACGTGAGGCGCCACAATCATCGATGATGGAAGCGCTAGAGCCGGCGATTCCGGAAGTCGTCGAGGGGGATCCACTAGCGGTTCCCGATGCGGACGCCGTCGTCGTCGTCGTCGTTGTTGGTCCTCCTGCTCCTCCTAGGCTACCGTTTGTGCTCCCGATGATTTCGACGCTGCTGTTGATCCCACCATGGCCACCACCCCCAGTCGTTGTCGTCGTTGATGAGGAGTTGGTGGAATTGGGGGTGTTTGCGCTACTGGAAATCGACCCGGGAGCATTGTTGTTACCGGCACCATTCATTAGCAGCTGAGGATCGCCACCCCCACTTCGGCCAGAACAGCTAGCCCCGCCAGATCCGGTTGAGGCCGCTGCCACTGAGCTGCTGCTGGCACTGTTGGCTCCCGCTAAGCTGGTCCCTAGACCGGAAGAGCCACCACCACCGGAACAACCGGAAGCCGCAGCCGAAGGCACTCCGGTGGTCGTTGATGCATCCGGCAGACAGGTTTCCACCTGAACTGGCAGCCGAGGTGAAACTCGCAGCGAGCATCGCACTTGGTACAATCTGCAAAAAAAGGAGATTGGAACAGATGTCATAAAATGTCACAGGTTATTATTGAACAACCGGTGCTGCACCAGTTTTAGGTGTGGAAAACCGCAAACGGGTTCCTGTGGGAGAGCGGTTTGCGGGGAAGAGAAAAAGAAAACGATTTCGATTCGGGTTATGCCAGCTACCCACCTAGTTTAGAGGAAATGAGATATGAAATGAGTTGGTACGTACGATTATGTTTTATGTTCTAGATTTCATACCAGCCATGTGGTTTAGAAATGTGACCTGAATTCCTTAGATTGCTTTTGTGAAACCACATTGATTACGGGATGTATCTACAACAGAGGACAACTTATCGTAGAATCACAAGAGTAAGGTAATTATTTTTATTATTGCCTACATTTCTAAAAATGTGACAGAGTAGATTTTGGTTTCAAACTGATTTGATTATATGATGGCTTTTTCATTTCACAGTGCCAATCGAACTTTATGTTACTATGTTTTGTTCACTACATACCCGTGCGAGCCAGTTGAAATATTGGGCACTGACAAGGACAAAGGGTAAAAATTGTGTTTTAAATTTAAAATTTAAACAAGATTATGTTTTCAGTAAACACAAATTCAGAATCATTAAACAAAGACGAGGCTTGTGACATAGCTCAGTTGGCAAGTCAGTTGCTTCCTGAGCCGACGTCCGTGAGTTCGAGCCAAAAAGTGAACATCGATCACAGTTTTTCAATGACTGTCCTCCAACATTATTTACAGAGTATTCCGTCTCACGACATAACTTGACGAAAAAAATTCCTAAAAACCAATCGGTCCATGGCAACCGTTCTCCAATTTCTCGGGCACCCCACGTTCGCCAGATCACGCTCCACTTGATCTAACCACCTCGCTCGTTGCGCCCCGCTCGTTTTGTTCCTAACGGATTCGTAGCGAACACCTGTTTAGCAGGACAGTCGTCCGGCATTCTCGCAACATGTCCCGCCCAGCGTATCCGGCCAGCTTTCACCACCTTCTGGATACTGGGTTCGCCGTAGAGTCGCGCGAGCTCGTGGTTCATCCTTCGCCTCCACACTCCGTTCTCCTGTACGCCGCCAAAGATGGTTCTTAACACTCGTCGCTCAAATACCCCTAGTTTACGCAGGTCACATCGAGCAATATCCATGCCTCGTGCCCGTAGAGAACAACCGGTCTAATGAGCGTCATATACAGGTTACACTTCGTGCGAGGGCTAAGTCTTCTCGACCGCAGTTGCTTGTGCAGTCCATAGTAGGCACGACTTCCGCTGATAATTCGCCTCCGGATCTCACGGCTGGTGTCATTGTCTGCGGTCACCAGTGAGCCGAGATAGCCAAAGTCCTCGACTATCTCCAGCTCGTCGCCGTCGATCGTGACCTTGTTATTACTGGAAAAGCGGGTTCGGTCGGTCTCGGATCCGCAGGCCAGCATGTACTTCGTCTTGGACGTATTAATCATCAACCCAAATCTTCCTGCTTTGCGTTTCAGTTTTCTTCCACCGCCCCAGATGATCTGCCGACTATATCAATATCATCGGCAAAGCAGATAAGTTGACTGGATCTGTTGAAAATCGTGCCCCACATTTCGCCCACCGCTTGTCGAATAACACCTTCTAGCGCCACGTTGAACATCATGCAGGATAGACCATCACCTTATCGAAGCCCCCAGCGCGATTCGAATGAACTCGACAATTCACCCGAAATTCGCACACAGCACTGCGTTCCATCCATCGTCGCCTTGATCAGTCTGATCAGCTTCCCGGAAAAGCCGTTCTCGTCCATGATTTTCCATAGCTCGTTACGGTCGATCGTGTCGTATGCGGATTTGAAGTCAATGAATAGATGGTGCGTAGGGACTTGGTGTTCCCGGCATTTTTGGAGGATTTGCCGTAGTGTGAATATCTGGTCCGTCGTTGACCGTCCCTCCATGAAGCGCAAAACTAAGCGCAAGTGTTACCTAGTAATGAGTCATTCAAGCCCACTCTCAAACAACAATTTTTTGCTAGTTCCATAGTTCGTGAGCTGTATAACCGGTATTGAGGCAATGGTGAAGATGATTTCTGATGAAGGTCCAAACCTATGAAATACCCTATTTCAAACAAATTCCTGCGTTTGAATCCTATGTCATGTCTGCTCGTGGCAAGGTCCCCAGTATATTAAAGTAGTTATTTATTTGCTGGTTGTTTTGTATAAAATATAATGATTTGCCAAAATTCTGCTCCTGTGGAAAAAAAAAACAATTTTCAAAACGAAAACTTTGGTTTTCGCTGTTTTTAAAAGCCTAAAAAGAGTAATCTTGTTTGTAAAATCAGCTAGTAGTAAATAAATAATCAAGAGAAGGAGATATGAACCGATGCCAAGGGTGCAATTTTTTTTTTTAAATAAACATTTATATTTCATTCGAAGGCTCATTTGCTGTGGAGCCTAAGGAGCCGAATTATGTTTTATGTTTTCCAGACGGGAATCCTTTTCCTGGTAAACGGTTCGGTTGAGACTGCATCCTAGGTGTTCCATCTTGCCATAGAAAGGTATCCTCGATCAGGTGATGTTTTGTAGTGGGAAACCATCGTCGAAACTCGTAGATCAAAGCTTCAGCAATCGTACAACCGCAAGCAAACAAGATAGGATAGAAGTAGGAAAGTTAGAGAAAAGGATGAATCAATAGGAATTAACTTTTTGATAATATAGATGCTGTTGTTCTGGAGAAGAAGACATTATATTTCTGAATAATCTTGAATCACAACCTTATTGCCTTGGGAATGCTCTTCACAATTGAATGTTGCTTGACTTTATAAAATCATACAGCAGCTTCATGAACTCAAGGTCCTGTCGGGACAAAACATCCCGAATTGGAGTTTCAGCTATTTTCCCGTTATTTTGAAGGGCAGCTAAAAACTCCACTCTAGTATCCACATGCTGCGGGCACACCCATACGACATGGTCGATGTCATCATAAGAGTTTCCACAACCGCAAATGTTTGTGTCTGACATATTGATACGAAAATGATGCGCATTGGATCTGTAATGGTATGACTTAATCCGAGACATAACACGTATAAAATCTCTAGTTAAATTAAGTCCCTTGAACCAAGCTTCCGTTTTTACTTTAGGGTGAACTGAGTAAAGAAACCTTCCTTTTACACTTTCGTCCCATGAACTCTGCCATTCTCTCATAGCAATTTGATGAGCAATTGGAAAATACTCATGATATGCGATAAAACGTCTAGAAATGGTACCATGTATTGCTCCTTTTTTGGCCATCTCATCGGCAAGTTCGTTCCCTGGAATTGAACAATGCGCGGGAACCCATACTAGCGTGATCTTAAATAGCTTTAAACCTAGTGTAGTCAGCCTTTTCCGTATTTCTAGAACAAAATACGCTTGATGATTCTTAGAATTGATGTTCTTGATGGATTCGATTGAACTGAGACTGTCAGTGAAAATAAAAAAGTGATTCGCAGGCAATTCTTCGATAAGTTCCAGAGCTCTATTGATTGCAGCTAACTCTGCAACATATACTGAAGCTGGTTCTGCAAGTTTGTGGAATTCATTACACCTGGCATTCACTATCCCGAATCCGATGCCTCCGTCTATACTTGAGCCATCAGTATAGAACATGAATCGTGGATCGATTTGTCTGTATTTATTACTAAACAGACCGGGTACGATTAATGGTTTCATTTGATCAGGAATGTCACTTATTTCATTCTTCAAATGAAACGTGGTCTCTATTCGTGGCAGTGGCATCAATGTGGTCAGGATAATCGATTGGTGATACGTTTAATAACAAAAATCGGTCATACACTCTCGTAAATCTTGTTTGCTGTTTTAATCTAAGCAATTTTTCGAAATTGTCGATGATTGAAATGTTTCTAACTTTTGAACGAATCAGAAACCTTAAGGAAAGCTTGAGAAATCGACATTTCAAAGGAAGTACTCCTGCCAATATTTCCAAACTTTGCACATGCGTTGAATGCATACTGCCAAGAGATATACGCAGACATCTGTATTGAATCCTCTCCAGTTTAGTTATATGCGTTTCAGCAGCATCTTTGAAGCAAAAACTACCATATTCTATAACTGACAAACGAATCAAAGATTCTGGATGAGCTCCCCACCATGTCCCAGTTATAGTTCTTAAGAAGTTTATTCTTGGTTGACATTTCTGTTTTAAGTAATCAACATGTGTTCTCCATTTGCATTTGGAGTCGAAGTAGACTCCCAGATATTTGTGAGTGAAAGCTTGAGTCACAACCTCGCCCAACAGAGAAAGATTAAGTGAAGAAGGTTTATGTTTTCGAGAAAAAAACTACTAGTTTGGTTTTTTCTATGCCCAGTTGCAATGCCCAATCAGATAGACAATTCAGAGTGTCTTGAAGGGGCGTTTGCATATTACTTGATCCGATTATTGAAACAACAGCATCGTCAGCTAGCTGCAATAGTTTACAAGATCCTTTGAGGCAATCGTCGATGTTATTGATGTAGATATTGTAGAGGAAAGGGCTAAGGCATGAACCCTGTGGAACACCCATGTAACTAATTCGGCTTATATTTGATGTTCCACAGTTAAAGTGCATACACTTTTCCGAAAGTAAATTAGTTAAAAAGTGTTGAGTCTTGGAGAGAGACCACATCGATTCAGCTTCTCAGAAAGAACAGAAATTGCAGCATTGTCAAATGCGCCTTTGATATCCAAGAAAACCGATGCCATTTCTTTTTTGCTTTCGAATGCTATCTGTGCCTCTGTTGTCAATAAACCTAGACAATCTAGAGTACCTTTACCTCTACGAAACCCGAATTGGGTGGGTGAAAGGAGATTATTGTTTTCAGCCCAGGCATTTAATCTATTCAAGATCATTTTCTCCATAAGCTTCCTTAAACAAGAGAGCATTGATATTGGTCGGTAAGAGTTGTGATCCGTTGCAGGTTTACCAGGTTTTTGAATCGCGATCATTTTTACTTGCCTCCATTCCGTAGGAACGAGGTTTTGTTCTAGAAGCTTGTTAAATAATTTCAATAAGCGTCTCTTGGCGATATCTGGCAAATTTTTTAGTAAACTGAATTTAATACCATCTAGTCCAGGAGAGCTATTATTGCACGAGAGCAATGCTATTGAAAATTCAATAATGGAAAACTCTGGAAATCCTACATCATCAACTGAATCAAACAATCTCATGCTCGGTTGGACTGAGTCTGGGCAAACCTTTTTTACAAAGTGATGTGCCCACCTCTCCGAATGCTCATCTACATTATTTGAAGGTGGAACATGATTCCGTAAGTTCCTTGCCGTTCTCCACAGCGTGCTCATTGCTGTATCTATCGTCAAACCTTCAACAAAATGTCTCCAATAACCCTGTTTTTTATTTTATTTATCATAAATGGAAGATGCGAGGAAAGTATACTCATCGAACGGCACCATCTCTCCTAATCCATTCAATCGCTCCGAAATTAATTCCATGTATTTCTTCCAATCGATGTTACGTGTTAGATCATGCGCTGTCTTAGTTGGACTGTCCCGTTGAGTTTGTTTATGGATTATGACCAGAATTGGTAAATGGTCACTACCATGAGGATCTTGTAAAACTTCCCAGGTACAATCCAGAGCTAAGGAAGTCGAGCAGAGAGAAAGATCTATTCGGCTAGCTCTATTAGGAGGTTTCGGTATTCTCGTTATCTCACCAGTGTTCAAGATTGTCATACGATAAGTGTCGCAAATATCATAAATTAGGTAAGCTCTAGCATCATCCACTGCTTCTCCCCACTCTGTGCCATGAGAATTAAAATCCCCTAGAAGAAGTCTTGGTTCGGGCAGTGATTCAACAACATCAGAAAACTGTTTCTTAGTAATGCTTGCACTGGGACTAATGTAAACGGAAGCTATGCAGAAATCATCACCTCTGATTTTCACTTGACACGCAACAACTTCTAAACCGGAAATAATTGGAACCTGAACCTTATAAAAGGTATGTTGGATTTTTAAACCAATCAATACACCTCTGTATGAATCTGCTCTATCAAACCTAACGATGTTAAACCCTCGAATGTTCACATTTGTCTCACGAGAAAGCCATGTTTCTGAGAGAGCAAACGCGTCGCAGTCAAGGTTTGCAATGAGATATTGGAATGAGTCGCAACGGGGCATAAAACTCCTGCAATTTCATTGAAGAATTTTTATTCCCGGTTTGAAGTTTCTACGATTATGCATTGAAATCAATTATCTCGCTCAAAAGTGGCCACTTTGAAGCGATACACGTGCACATTGTTTGCACTAAAGGGAACAGGTGTTTGATAATTCTAGTAATAGAATCTGGAAGGTCAAAAAATTGCGATATCAATTCGATCAAAGACGAAAGAGTTATGAGCTCTGGAGAATTTGGAGATTCTTCGAGGGGTATTGGATTAGGGATGGAAGGGATGGATTGTGAAAATTTTGATGAGGTTTTTTGAAACTTTGGAGAAGGAAAATCAGGAGTGGGAAATTCTTTGTTGTAGCGAGGATGGTTGTTAGTTGGAGGAATAGGTTGGTTAGATGGAAGTCTGTTGGTCTTATTTTCAACATTTCGAGTAATCTTTTTGGAAACCACATTTAGAGGTATTTTTTTCCTCTTGAGAGCTCGTTTCCTTTCCTGAAAAATGAAGTTGTCCCCTATTGAGTCAGCGCTATCTACTTCCTCGCCTGAATCATCGGTTAAAATCTCGTACCGGTTTTGCTCGGCGGCTTTTACAATATCTGCAAACGATCGCTTGGAACGTTTCATCAAACTTTGTCTAAGCTTAGAGGATCGTTCCAAATATTTGGGACATTGCACCAGAACATGCTGATTTCCTCCACAGTGAAGACACTTTTCGGTTAATTGATCGCATTGTTCTTCCTTATGAAGATCACCGCACTTGGAGCATTTGGTGTTATTATTACAATGGCTCGCTGTATGTCCTAGCTGTTGACAGTTTGAGCAGCTCATTACTTTCGGACGAAACAAACGCACTGGTAAGCGCAATTTTCCGACCATAATAAAATCTGGCAGAGCTGAACCTTTGAAGGTCAAGCGGAATGATGATGAAGGTGTAAAGGTTCTTTTTCCCCCTTCCCAATTTACTGTTTGCAATTGTCGGCATTCAATGATATCAATAGATGGAAGCCCTGGTTTTCGAAAGAAT
Source organism: Uranotaenia lowii (assembly GCF_029784155.1). Classification (NCBI taxonomy): domain Eukaryota; kingdom Metazoa; phylum Arthropoda; class Insecta; order Diptera; family Culicidae; genus Uranotaenia; species Uranotaenia lowii. The sequence continues at coordinate 110,986,394 of NC_073693.1, forward strand.
CCCTTAACACCTGAAAGATCTTCCATGCTAAGGGAATCTTCTGTCACTACTCCGTCAATTTCAACAATATGAGCAGGGATCCATACACGATAAAGAGATGTAAACAAAATGTCCATAACAATGCTGTTTGCACTCTTGGCATTGTTAACGACGACGACTATTTTGTTGTTATGAATTCGGCGAATTGTTTCTATACCCGTGTGATGTTTATCTAAGTCTTTAGCAATTTGCATACGGTTCAGCATGTTTCCTGCTTTTGGACGAAAGTAAACAACATATTTATTATCCTCGCCAAGAGGATACTGACGGATGCGCGGGGCTATATTGTTGCTGCGTTCTACAGACGGAGGTAGATTTTCGTTGGACGATGTTTGACCTAAAGGACCCATAAGGTTTTGATTCGCTTTTGGATAAGCTCCCGTAGAAATAGATACTTGTGAGGCACCTTTTTCTACAAGCTGTGGTCCTGCAAAAAGCAATGGTGAACGAGCATTCCTATCATTACGGTTTCTTTTCCGGCTTTTCACCGGGATGAAGCAACCGTTGACAGAGTCGGAAGATTCAGGAAGATCCGGACCCTCTTCATCGCTGGCTGGAGCTGATGAAGGAGCTGAAAAATCAACATCTTCAAGCTCCTTCCCTTCAACATCCATATTAGGCCAACCGGCGAAAATATCCGCCAGCTCGCAATCAAAAAATTAATACCAATTGATAAAGCGGGAAACAAAGAAAAAAGAAAAACAGGGAAACAGGAAATGAAACGCTTACTTACGATTGCAACGATTACCTTCAACTTTGACCCCGCACCTGCCTTGTCCTCGAGTTGAATTCGGTTCGGATGGATCGTACACACACTTCGCTCTCGGATTGGATTCGGGAAGGTCTTTTCCGCTGCCCACTCGTGGGAGCCGCAGGTCCGACGGCCTTACTTACAGGGAACCAGAACCAGTTGGGAGTCGGATGTTTCGAACCACGTTGATTCCTGGGTTGCCCGGTTATAAATCGGGCTAATCACCTTGGCTTGCCCCAAGCGGCACCGACGGCTCACAAAACCGGATGGTTTGAGCTGCTCGGGAACTAGTATTTTCCGATACTTTTTCAATTACGTATGATTTTTCAACGTTTTTACTTCTCGTTAATGGGGAGAAAAAATCGGACGAAAATTAGAGACGTGATGTCAATTCAACGCAAGCCTACTAAGTGCAAGGGTGCAATTGAGATACAGAGAAATTTATTGCTCATTTTATGATTTTGAAGAAGCTGAATTAAAAGGCTGCTGGAAGCTGAATAGAAGATCATTAAGACTTGTTTTTGAACTTGATAGGAACTAAAATTGTGAGTTGCATAGAACGTTGAACATATAAATGATGGGGCTGAGTAAGCTTTTTTACCAGTTTTATGGATCTTTTGGTTGCTTGGGTCTGATGTCTGTGTACGTTTAGTATCCAAGATAATGAGTTGAAAAACTGAGTGAAATCTCGAGTAATCATAAAAAAACGATCCGATAAAGTTCAGTTTTTGACTTTTTGACGCCTCAAATCCCATAGCTAAGGTTTCCTAGCTGCCCGGTTTTATCCGAGTTTGCCCGGATATTTAATATTTTTTTTTTACAAAAGTCTGGTTTTTAGTTAAAATAGTCCGGATTTATCCGGCCTATTTGAATGCTGAAAAAATTTTGATAAGCTTACCCATAGAGGATTGTCCGAGGGACAAAGTTCGACCAATGTTCGAATAAGAGTTTACATTTCACATTTATTCACATTCAAAAAACGGCGAACCGAACGTAGAACCATCAGTAGTTCCTTTGAATGTATGTAGAAAAGTCCTGGTAGGGAAAATTCTCCCAGTTCGCTTTTCCCAAAAATGCCTTCCTGCCTTCGAAGTTCGAACACAGAATTCGCCCAACGGGAATGCTTTTGCAATAATAATCACTCGTGGGAAAATGTTTTCCGTTCCGTTCCGAGAGCGTCGATTTTACGGGCCAGTGAATCTGTGCGCACATCCACTACACCGGAATGTATGTAAGCATATTAACTAGTGTAGTACTAAAAGGGAGTATCGATTTAATCCTAGTCACAATCTTCAATTCTTCAGATCTGCACAAGAGCCCAAAAAAAATACTTAAAAATGTTTCCCTCTTGATTTCACGGTTTCTTGAAATGGAGGCATTTTTAACCGTCTTCTAAATTAATAGTCCTAAATAAATAGGTATGTTAAAAAATATTTTTAACTGTGTTTCGATGCAGTAGCAAAGCGACTCTGGGTGTTGCTCCATGCTGCAATTTTAAATCGTACCAAATTGCCATACAACACCTTTGAAGCTTCTCGTGAGGAGGCCAATCAGCCACCCACTACTTCATATTTGATTGGAATGTGCGACCCAAGAGGTTATTGTGAAATGTGCGTGAATATTCTTCGCTCTATTGAATTGGAGCAATCATTCACGGGTGAATAAACCCGTGCTTCGGAATGCTTCAAGGGCCATCAAATTTGGGAATCAAGAAAGTTTTTTGAGTTCCAGCTTTTCAAAATAACTTTATTAAATTGACTTTCTATATGTAAGGGAGGTGGCGAAAATTACTTTAAGAACTTCCAAAACAGACCATTTACATTTTGTTCATTGGCCCAAAACCTTTTCTGAACAAAATTTAATTAAACGGGAATAACTATAATGAAAAACGGAAATGGCTGAACTGACAGAAAAACGAAAAAAAGTCAAAAAACAACAAAAACGACCATTTGCGACTTAAAAAAAAAAATGTTTAAAATTAGAAAAAGACGAAAATGACAAAAATGACAAAAATGACAAAAATGACAAAAATGACAAAAATGACAAAAATGACAAAAATGACAAAAATGACAAAAATGACAAAAATGACAAAAATGACAAAAATGACAAAAATGACAAAAATGACAAAAATGACAAAAATGACAAAAATGACAAAAATGACAAAAATGACAAAAATGACAAAAATGACAAAAATGACAAAAATGACAAAAATGACAAAAAATGACAAAATTGACAAAAATGACAAAAATGACAAAAATGACGAAAATGACAAAATTGACAAAAATGACAAAAATGACAAAAATGACAAAAATGACAAAAATGACAAAAATGACAAAAATGACAAAAATGACAAAAATGACAAAAATGACAAAAATGACAAAAATGACAAAAATGACAAAAATGACAAAAATGACAAAAATGACAAAAATGACAAAAATGACAAAAATGACAAAAATGACAAAAATGACAAAAATGACAAAAATGACAAAAATGACAAAAATGACAAAAATGACAAAAATGACAAAAATGACAAAAATGACAAAAATGACAAAAATGACAAAAATGACAAAAATGACAAAAATGACAAAAATGACAAAAATGACAAAAATGACAAAAATGACAAAAATGACAAAAATGACAAAAATGACAAAAATGACAAAAATGACAAAAATGACAAAAATGACAAAAATGACAAAAATGACAAAAATGACAAAAATGACAAAAATGACAAAAATGACAAAAATGACAAAAATGACAAAAATGACAAAAATGACAAAAATGACAAAAATGACAAAAATGACAAAAATGACAAAAATGACAAAAATGACAAAAATGACAAAAATGACAAAAATGACAAAAATGACAAAAATGACAAAAATGACAAAAATGACAAAAATGACAAAAATGACAAAAATGACAAAAATGACAAAAATGACAAAAATGACAAAAATGACATAAATGACAAAAATGACATAAATTACAAAAATGAGAAAAATGACAAAAATGACAAAAATGACAAAAATGAAAAAAATGACAAAAATGACAAAAATGACAAAAATGACAAAAATGACAAAAATGACAAAAATGACAAAAATGACAAAAATGACAAAAATGACAAAAATGACAAAAATGACAAAAATGACAAAAATGACAAAAATGACAAAAATGACAAAAATGACAAAAATGACAAAAATGACAAAAATGACAAAAATGACAAAAATGACAAAAATGACAAATATGACAAATATGACAAAAATGACAAAAATGACAAAAATGACAAAAATGATAAAAATGATAAAAATGATAAAAATGACATAATCAGAAAAAAGCTAAAAGTTTAATTTTGCTATAAAATTTGAATTTTTATATATTACTAGCTGACCCGGTAAACTTCGTTTTACCTTCTTATGTAATCGTAATAAATGTTTGGTTTAATCTACACGTCCTTAATTTTATCGTGCTCGCGAATCGATTCTTATGGAAATCGTAAGAAATAAAGTTGAATTTGTATTGGGACCACCTTCCATAAAAAGTGAGATTCTCGAAACTATTATACAAACCATCTCTGACCCAAAAAAACCTCGGATACCAAATTTCACTTCATTCCGACCGACTATTCATACGTGATGTTGTTACAAAGAAAACGCCTCCATTTTTATATATAAGAAGATGTGAAGAAGAGATAACTTTGTATGAGGACTCCCCTTTCATAAAAAGTAAGATTCCCGAAACTATTATTTAAACCATCTCTGACCCAAAAAACCCTCGGATACCAAATTTCACTTCATTCCGACCGACCATTCATACGTGATGTTGTTACAAAGAAAATGCCTCCATTTTTATATATAAGATTTTGAAGATTTAAAATATGTTTAAGAGCAACCTTTGGTTCATGATTTCTTATTTAGTTTGAGTGAATTGTTATTTGTTTGATAAGCCAATTTTTGAACATTACATTTTCATTTATGCCGAAAAAAATATTTTTTCCAGGTTTTCGTTGAAAGTTATAACAGATCTCAAGCGAAAAAACAATTTTCCTGATTTAATGCACCACAGACTAAGATGATTTTTCAGGGCATTTCGAATCTGATTTACAGAATTTTTCCACAGAATTTTTTTTTGAGCCAATGAACAATATTTTAATGATAAATTAAAATATTGTTGTATTGTATATTCTAAAAGAAAATCTATCAACACACTCAAAACCTTAATGAATCTTAATCGATCGGAAACCTTCAAACAAGAGCCTTTTTTCTGCTCTAATCTATCTCATCCGTTTTTTGTTCCGTGCCGAACGAAAGCATCGCCAAACATCATGTTGTTTACTTCCGGGTTGTCGTCGTCGGTAAATCAAAAAACTCATTTCAATTTCCCTTGTCCGAGCAGAGCCAAGCGAGCGAAAGGATGTTTATTTTTCCGGGCTCCCCAAACTCAATTAAGAAGCGCGTCAGGCAAACAATTCGATCGGACAATGAAATGGAAAGAATGGAAGACAACCTCGGGAATAACTCAACAGGGACAGTTGAATGAAACGAAAATAAAAAAAAGTAAGGTAGGCTAAAACGATGAAGGAAGCAAAATGTAACACGAGATGTCCTGCAGGTCATTCGCCCGCCAGTCGACCAATTATTTTCTTTACTTTCAACTTCGCCTTTCATTGAGTGTGAACCTACTCGTGCGCAGTCTAATGAATTAAAAAGAATTGATTTGATTGTTTTTTTTTTCTTCCCTTCCAACGTGTGGGTGTTGAGCGTGGGAGATTTTAGGGGAGAAGACTTCTTTACTGCACCTTAATCAGTAGTGAAAGGAGCTTTGGATTTGGCATTGAGTTAAATTGAGTTGGAATCAACTTGGTTTGAAAGAAACTACGAATTTATTTTTTTGAGTTCTAACTTTTCCACAGGGACATGTTCTTTAACAACTTGTTTCAAATTTGGAACTCAAAAGCTGGAAATTTTTTAGCTGAACTGAAACTGAACTGAAAATGTTATGTGAATTTTCATAGGAGGAGTGATTAAGTTCCTTTTAAAACGTATAAAATCCATTGGTAATGATAGCGTTTTTTTTTTGCTGAACTAAGCCTGTACTGGTGACTAATGTTTACCTATGATTTTTTACTTAACAACTCAGGAATAAAAAAAAATTAAACCAAATTATGTTTGTAGCTATATGATTATTCATTATTAAGTACTCATTAATATTTCACGTATGAAATGGTAACTTGAAAAAAGACACGAATGCCACAAGGATGGAAAAGTGTCATTGACAAAACCTTTAAAAAAAAGTAGCTTTAGAAAAGTGGTCTTAGCCTAAAGGGTGAGCTATTTTTTTTATTAAACCTCTAAAAACAAAATATGAAATTTGCTTCCATCGATGGATATTTTTTTTGTATTTATTTAAAAGTCTTTTAGATCAAAGTTGTATGATTTGATCATAAAATAAGTTCTTTTAAGGGTAGCCCTCAATTTCTTAAAAATAAACTTATTCAATACTCAAATTAAACAAGCCCAATCTTCTAAACTCTTTTGCAAATTCCAAAATTCTAACCTTTGATGAAATACAATTTTCCAAAAAAAAAAAAAAAAACAGGAAGAGAAAAAAAATACGAATCAAATTTGCTTGATGCAAATTTGAACTAAGTTTATGATTTTAGTTTGGAATTTGGCTTTAAAAAAGCTACTATATTAATAATGTCAAACAATACACCATGAAAATAAAAAAAATTGTGCAGATTTTTAAGTTATCTCAGGTTCTTGTTTCTGAAACAGGAAATATTTTTCATAAAGAATAAATGTTTGATTTTTTTTAAAATATAATTTGGAATATTTTGCATGAATCAAAACTTAGAAAATTAATTCAAATTCTATTTTATATTTGTGATTTTCAGCTGAATTGTGTGTACATACTAATTCTGATTAAAAACTTTGAAATCTGGAAATTGAATTGACAATTTTTTAAGTTAATGTTTTCTTGAATTTCTCAACAATTTTATGTTGATTGAAAAACGCATTCACAAGCTGAATCTTTTTCTGAATTTAAAATCTGAATTTAAACCTGAATCCAAAAATTAAACTTTGAATCTGTTTCTGAATTTCTATACGATTTTCGAAATGTACAAAAAATACGATTTGAGAATCTTAATTCCAGATTAGAATTTCATGAGCCAAATCTTAGAGCCCTCATTCATGGATCTATTATTGAAATTCTCTAGTCCTACTTTAATCTTAATTCATTATTTCAATCATTTATTTTTAATCTGTTTTATGAATCTGATTGAAAATGAGAATTTCTAATGATGAATCTGAATCTGGTTTTCAATTTTGAATCGCCTCTTAAGAGCTTTTTATGTTGAAATTTTGTGTTAGAAAAAAATTTAAGAACTTCGAATTTGAATATAGAGCAAATCTCTTCTTTTTCCACATTCGGAAATTTTTTATCAAAATATTGAAAAATGCATTTGATCTTCGAAAAACATGATTCAAATTTCATATGAATGCAAAACCGAAATCCAACACGTGTTTCCTACTTTCTTATAATTATTCAAACTGAAAATCAAGAATCCCAAGCTTGATACACCATAAGATATACGAAAATATGTAGAAATACAATTCTGGTTATAGGAATATGGAACCAGAACCTCCAAAATGGGTTAAATTTAAAATTTAATATTCAGACCTGAATTTCTATGATGAGGTTGCCAAGATTGGCCCGGATATTTATTATTGAATAAGGGAAAAGTCCGATCCGACCCGATTGCCCAGATTTCATTGGAAATGCCCGGATTTTGCCCGGGATTGTCCTCATTCTCATTCTCAAATGAAACTTAGAAAAAAAAAACAAATAGTATTGTAATTTTTTTAATGTGTTCAAAATTTTTGCATCAAGTTTGAAAGAATAATCATTCTAGATTATTTATGAATAATTTCTGGGTTTTGACCAAAATTGCCCGGTTTTGCCTGGATTTGGTCAACAATTTTTAAATCGAATACACGGATTCAAAACATTTGTTCGGCCCGGATACATGCTGTAAAAAAATCTGACAATCTTATTCTATGCACAAGTGAGAAAATTTTGAAAAACTGTAGCAGAATTTTGTACTTGAAATGGCTTTTTGAGGTTTTTGTATTAGTTTTTAGTCCAGACAGTTACTCTTGAATATCTTTGCTCTACTATCATAATTTGAGTATGAATTTAAAATTTTGAGTGTAGAGTAGAATACCTCGCTTGCTTTTTTGGACACTCATGGGGGGGGTTTAACCCCCAAACCCCCCCCCCCCCCCCGTTCCTACGGACATGATTCATACTATTCTTTAAAACAGAAGCTGCAACTTCCACTTTAAACTGCAACACCAAGAAGAATAATTTTAATTTTCTTAATGGATGTGTTCTGTTTTCAAAAACTTATTTTTTTTTTCAATAATTTAATAAATTCTCAAATTAGTACCAAATTAGTTTTTCGCATCAAAAGCACTTTAGCCATGCAAAAATGTATGTTGAACTTCTATGGAATTCCCTCCCATTTTCCCGTCAAATGTAGATCAGGTTTCAAATTAACATTGAATCATTTTTAGTAACTAAATAGCATCACATACATGAATTTTCTTTGACGGCCTTATTAGTTTTCAAGTTACGAGAAAAAATATATAAAAAAAGCCTCCCCTTTTTTCTTGTCCCCCTTCTGAAAGAAGGGATAGATGCCTTGTAGATATAAGAGCAATTGTTTGAGATACTTTTTTCCTTTTTATTTCCTTCTGTTAGATAGAGGAGTCTCAAATCATTTCGAAATTTTTTTCTCACTCCAATACTTTCCCACAAAAAATTACTTTGTTTTGCTTGATTAGATATAGCTATCCTAATCAAAAAGGGTTGGAGCATCCCTCCTCCTTTCTCATCTTCCCTCTATAAAAATAAGATAGAAGTATTTCTCGTACCCAAATACTCTCTCATGCCAAAATGGGTCCCATTTGCTTGATCAGCTCTCGAGTTATAAAAAAAGTTGTATGAAAGCCCCCTCCCTTTTTCATTTGCCCCATGGGAAAACGGGGCAACAAACATCAAAAACATCATTTTGTTCCAAGTTTGATCATATTCTTTTGAAATGGGTTGGAGGTCCGTAACATTATCAATGAATTTTTACGGAAACCCTCTCCCCCCTTTCCTATAAAATCATTTTTTTTATATAGATTAATCTTATACATAAAAATGGAGGCGTTTTCTTTGTAACAACATCACGAATGAATGGTCGGTCGGAATGAAGTGAAATTTGGTATCCGAGGGTTTTTTTTGGTCAGAGATGGTTTGTATAATAGTTTCAAGAATCTCACATTTTATGAAAGAGGGGTCTCCATACAAAGTTATCTCTCACATCTTCTTATATATAAAAATGGATGCGTTTTCTTTGAACAACATCACGTATGAATGGTCGGTCGGAATGAAGTGAAATTCGGTATCCGAGGGTTTTTTGGGTCAGAGATGGTTTGTATAATAGTTTCAAGAATCTCACTTTTTATGAAAGGGGGGTGCCCATACAAATTCAACTTTATTTGTTATAATTTCCATAAGAATCTATTCGCGAGCACGGTGCAGTTAAGGACGTGTAGATGAAATTAAACATTTATTACGATTTATTCTTTAGAAGGTAAAACGAAGTTTACCGGGTCAGCTAGTCTATATATATAAAAAACAATTTCTGTTTGTTTGTTTGTTTGTCCTCTATAGACTCAGCCGTCTTAAGAGTTAGAGGTCTGAAATTTGGCATGAATGCTCATTAGGACCAGGAATGATGAAAAATGTTTTCAGATTTTCGGATGACCCCTTCTGAAGGGGGTCGTCCATACAAGACAAATATTGTTTTCGCGATATTGACGTTACTTTTCGTCAGATCGTGTTGAAAATTTGCACATGAATGTTTTGAAACACGGGCAATTGATTTCGGGTGTCAAGGTGTGTGTAAAGGGTCAACCAAAGGGGTCGTCCATATTAACTGTTTGCTGTTTTTGCGATATTGACGTTATTATACATCGGATTCAGATGAAAATTGGTACACGATAGTTTTTAGTGACGAGCAATGGATTTCAGCTATAAAATCCAGCGTAAGGGATCGGAAAAAGGGGTCATCCATATTAACCTTTTAATATTTTTGCAATATCGTCGGTAGTATACATCGGATTGCAATGAAAATTAGTACACGGTAGTTTTCGGAGACGGGCAATCGATTTCAGATGTCAAATGTTTTGCCAAGGGTTGACGAAAGGGGTCGTCCATATTAATTAATTTTTCACTGTTTTAAGCAATATTGACGTTATTATGCAATGAATTGCTTTGAAAATTTGCACACGGGAGTTTTGAGAGAAGGGCAATCAATTTCAGATATCAAAGATTGTATAAGAGGCCACCGAAAAGGGTTTAACTTTTTGGCAATAATAGTGTCGTTATGCAACGATTGAGTCAAAATTAATACACGGGGGTTTTGTGGCACAGTCAATTGATTCCTGATTTCAAATTTAATAGCAGACGACAGAAAAAGTAATCGTCCAATATTTTTGCAATAACTACATAACAATGAATTCGGAAGTGCATCCGGAAAATTTTCGGCAATTGACTTTCATACAAACTGTTCATGACATATTCCAAGTTCAAAGCGAAACGGAGTTCGTATGGGATCAGCTAGTCTATATATATAAAAATGAATGTTTGTCAAAATTGAATGTCAAAATTGGCATCTGAAGGTTTTTGGGGCCGGCGGTGGTTTCTATGATAGTTAGAACCCCATCCGACTTAAGAGAGGGAGGGCTTCCATACATAATTTGTAGTTTTTCGAAACAAATTAAAGTCATGACATCCATTTTCTCGAGATTTTTTCTTCCTTTGGGCGGTTTGTTTTTCGTCTCCATGGTCGAGGCGTCGCGAGCCAACGTCGCAAAAGGATAGTAACCATGGCATAGCATACTGATCAGTGGGAATATTTTGGCGCGTATTTCTCAACCAAGAATATTTTCAATGCAAGGGGTGGCGATATGAAGCCTTGATGTGATTTTTTTCTACTTGATTCCTAGCTCATTTGTACAGCACATGGTTATGAATGACGCCTAGATGAGACCCAGATTGACATTTTGCCGATCGAATAAAACATATGCCTAAATTTTTTTTTGCCAAAATCTGAAATTGAAAAGTCATGGCATCCATTTTAAGAGATTTTCTTTTGTCTGAGGGGTTTGTTTTTCGTCTCTATGGTCAAGCACATGTCGTCGTCGCAAGTGGACAGTAACTAAAGCATACTGTCACTGTTCATTGTTCGCTGGAAAAATTTAACAATAAGGCGCCTGTTTCTCAACCAAGTAGGTACCTATGTTTGATCTTCGTCTATAATTTCTTCTTATTTTCATATTTCCCTATCTATCTTCTTTTTTTTTTAAAAGTGAACTAGATATAAGCACACAAATGTTATCAAACAAAACGAGTTTGGCTCCTTAAAGCCTAAAGGTATGAGCCGTTTCAAATAAAGAATTTACAAAAAAAAAAGTACCTATGTTTCTTATGCACGTTAGGGCGATATGCAACCTAGATGTGTTTTTTTCTTGCTTAATTGCACGTGGTAATAAATGACGCCTAGATGTGACACGGATTGGTATTTTATCAATTGAATCAAAACCAATTGGAAGATTTGCAAAAATACTTCCATATTTAGTTCGTGTTAATGTAGGTAGCATTCGACTTTTCATTCTAGGAACATTAGAACATGTTCAAACGTTCAACTTTTTCTGTTAAAAAAATAAAAAATTATGTTTCCTTCTAGAAATTGTTACTTCGGCCCAAATACACAACTGCAACGAATTTAGACATGAAAAAGGGAGCTTTTTATTTTAAACTAGCTGACCCGTTGTGCTTTGCTACACCTTCCGGAAATTAATGTAATTTCTGAAAATTTATTTAAATTTAGATTTTAGAGAGCATTTTTTTTTTATTTCAAACCTCATCATAGTTCAGAACAAACAACTTTGAAGTGAGAGCTACAGCTGAAGTTCTGAATTGCAATTCAAAGATGGTATATATAATTTACTGAAACTTGATCTCTAAACTCGTTTTTCAAGATCTGAAATTTGTACTCTGTACCCAAAAAAAACTTTTTAAATATGGTCCCTTCTTTGAAAAGCTCTTTTTCTTAAATTTACATGGGAGCTCTCCCATCTTTTCCCCACTGCTTGAAGAAGGTAGGCAAATTTAACCGGCTCGATACCCAATCAGCACTTATCATGGTTATGAAAAATATATTAAATTAGTTATGTATTTAATACAGTGCAAATTTCTTTTTTTTAAATAAATTTATTACGGTAAACATATAAATATTTAAAAAAAAAATCAGTTGCATCACTAAATAAGTACTCAGCGTTTTTTTTTTATTTTCTCTTTGAAAGTCAAATATTCAAAAATGTGGGCAAAAACAAATTTCTAAGTTTACATTTGTCCCGTATATTGGGGCAAGTGTCAATGCAAAGCTTATTTACAGATGCGTCAGAGTAATGGCTTTAAAATGGATTTAATACGCATTCCTGTTTTTTGTTCTATCAAGTTTCACTGATATATCTGCAATATTCCTGCAATATTCCTGCAATATAAATTTATGTTTGTAACTCCACTTTTAACAAATGCTGTTCAAAGGGAATGACCTTCATTTACCAAGACATTTAAGAATTTTCAATATCCGCTGCAGTTTCAACATTCGGAATACCCATTCTGGTCTTTCCAACATGTTGAATCATTTTGAAGATGAATTTCTTAAAAGTTCGAAGTCTGCCCTTGCCCTACCTTGTAAGTTGACAGAAGGGAATATCGTTTTTAACACTTTAAGGGTAAACTAAAAATTTCTCTTGAATATTTTGCGTCCAGTTGAATATCAGTTCTTAAGTCTCGCTTTTCAAAAACGAAGCGGATCAAAAGTCTCTTTTATGCAGCCATGTAACACAAAAACAATTTTCATGTTAAGTACGTACTTGAATTGGTATGTAAGCAAAAAGTGCGATGGTTTTTTCAGAATTATTTAAAATAAAAAGCTCCCAATTTCATTTCTAAATTCGTTTCAGTTGTGTATTTGGGCCGAAGTACCAATTTCTAGAAGAAAACATAATTTTTAATTTTTTTGAACAGAAAAAGTTGAACGTTTGAACATGTTCCAATGTTCTTTGAATGAAAAGTCGAATGCTACCTACATTAACACGAACTAAATATGGAAGTATTTTTGCAAATCTTCCAATTGGTTTTGATTCGATTGATAAAATACCAATCCGTGTCACATCTAGGCGTCATTTATCACCACGTACTGTGCACAAATCAAATAAGCAAGAAAAAAACACATCTAGGTTGCATATCGCCCCACGTGTTTGAGAAACAGGCGCCTTATTGTTCAATTTTCCAGCAATCAATGAACAGTGTGCTTTGGTTACTATCCTCTTGCGACGACGTTTGCTCGCCTATGGAGACGAAAAACAAACCCCAGGTTGAGAAATACGCGCCAAAATATTCCTACTGATCAGTATGCTATGCCTGGGTTACTTTCCTTTTGCGACGTTGGCTGGCGACACCTCGACCATAGAGACGAAAAACAAACCGCCCAAAGGAATAAAAAATCTCATGAAAATGGATGTCATGACTTTAATTTGTTTCGAAAAACTACAAATTTTGTATGGAAGCCTCTCCTTCTTTAAGTCGGATGGAGTTTTGACTATTACAGAAACCATCCCCGGCCTCAAAAACCCTCAGACGCCAGTTTTGACGATGATCGGTTCAGTAGTTTCCGAGTCTATAGGGAACAAACAGACAGACAAACATTCATTTATATATATATATATATATATATATATATATATATATATATATATATATATATATATATATATATATATATATATATATATATATATATATATATATATATATATATATATATATATATATATATATATATATATATATATATATATATATATATATATATATATATATATATATATATATATACCCAGACAACCAGAAGTCGTATTTTCTTTTACAGATTACATCGTATAGAATGTTATTTATACTCATTTTCGTATATCTGCACCTACAATGTGCGGTTCATGCATATTCTTTATCGTATTTAAAAGCATTGCATGATTTTGTTACGACAAGAAGAGAGACTCGTATTTATGTACATATGAACTCGACCTTTGTGTACGACAATTCGCAAAAAATCCGTGAAACAACCGATATACGGTGATCAGCCGTGACTGAGAGATTTTGTCGTGCTATGCATAAAATAATTCGAAATAAAAAACGTATACAACTGCATTGATTCGTAATAATGTGCATGCAATCGTATACCTTTGCCAATTAATTCGCATGTCTGATTTTCGTAAAACGTATTTGCTGGCAATCGTAAAAGAATACAAAAAAGTTCAATAAAATCGTTTATGATAATGGGACATCGATGATTGGAATCGAATTAAAGGTGGCTTCAAAATGTTGGTCTATTTTTAGATCATCGATGACGTGTTCTACGATTTAAAAGATTTAAGTTATAGAAATATACGATTTGCTTTTGGTTTAATGCCTTTGAGCAAATCCTCTTGAATTTATATATCCCAGATAGCTTCGAGGAACCATCATGAGCTGCAGATCGTATGGTCAGGGGATCAAGTCCAGGCACTAACAATAAAATCAGCAATCTGGCAAATAATAAACTTGTACGATATAAACTTGAATTTAACAGCAAAAAATGCATTTCTTTGAAATAATCTCATTATTATTATTTTTATGGATGAATAAACTGATTGGTTTAAAGTATAAAAAAAATAATAATCTTATTTTTATTCAATTGACGGAAAATGAGAGCCCTGCACTCAAGTCGCAAAAGACGACCAAATAAGTCGTCAAATTCCATATTGTTACGAAAAATGTCGTATATTACAACCTCAATCATCTATATGATAATGTAAATTGTCATAGTATATTCCAAAAAGAATCAGGGTAGTCGTAAATGATGCGCATGACAAGTCGTGTAAATCGTAATTTAATACAATCCAAATCAAGAATATGTTTGCTAATGTACCTATATGGCCTCCAAAATGATACGTATATACTGGTTTTGTTACATTATATACGATATGTTTACAGGTATATTTGCATGTATATTTGCGTTGTAAATTCGAAATACCCACCAAATGGTTGGCTGGGTATATATATATATATATATATATATATATATATATATATATATATATATATATATATATATATATATATATATATATATATATATATATATATATATATATATATATATATATATATATATATATATATATATATATATATATATATATATATATATATATATATATATATATATATATATATATATATATATATATATATATATATATATATATATATATATATATATATATATATATATATATATATATATATATATATATATATATATATATATATATATATATATATATATATATATATATATATATATATATATATATATATATATATATATATATATATATATATATATATATATATATATATATATATATATATATATATATATAGATAACTCTGAAAAAACCATCGCACTTTTTGCTTATATACAAATTCAAGTACGTACTTATCATGAAAAATGTTTTTGTATTACATGGCTGCACTTTTGATCCGCTTCGTTTATGAAAAGCGAGACTTTAGAACTGATATTCAAGAAATTTTTAGTATACCCTTAAAATGTTAAAAACAATATTCCCTCCTGTCAACTTACACGGTGGGGCAAGGGCAGACTTCGAACTTTTAAGAAATTCATCTTCAAAATGATTCAATATGTTGGAAAGACCAGAAGGGGTATTCCGAATGTTAAAACTGAAGCGGATATTGAAAATTCTCAAATGTCTTTGTTAATGAAGGTCATTCTTTTTGAACAGCATTCGTTAAAAGTGGAGTAATAAACATAAATTTATACTGCAGGAATACTGCAGATATATCAGTGAAATTTGATAGAACAAAAAACAGGAAAACGTATTAAATCCATTTTAAAGCCATTACTCTAACGCATCTGAAAATAAGCTTAGCATCGACACTTGCCCCAATATACGGGACAAATGTAAAGTTAGAAATTTGTTTTTGCCAACATTTTTGAATATTTGGCTTTCATAGAGAAAATAGTAAAAACGCTGAGAACTTATTTAGTGATGCAACTGATATTTTTTTAATTATTTATATTTTTTGCCGTAGTAAATTTGTTTAAAAAAAAGGGAATTTGCACTGTATTTAATACATAACTAATTTAATATAGTTTTCATAACCATGATAAGTGCTGTTTGGGAAAACTTCAAGCTACAATGTCTCATGTCCACGAGTTTGGAATATGGCGAAACATTTTTTTAACATAATTTTGGCGCAAAAAGGATAGATATTCAAACTGCTTCGTAGGCGAGGATGGTGAAAAAAGCTGTTTGAAAATGATTATTAAAAATCTTTTTCATTGTTTTTTTTTATTTCTATAGCTTATTTTTTCATCTCCAAAAAATACTCCATCTAAAGCTTATCAGGAGCTGGAAGTGCTTATCATACAGAATATTAAGAATATACTCAAAAAACTGTCTCGATTCACGCTATTCATCGGTTTTAAAAATTCTATCTCCATAAAGTACAATTTGCAATAAATTCCAATATGCGAATCTTTTTCTTTCAATTAGAAATTTATGTAAACTCCAGTCAGATAAATCAGCCTACCTTCTTCAAGCGGTGGGGGACAAAATTGGAAAAGAAGGGGGAGCTCCCATGTAAATTCAAAATAAAGAGCTTTTCTAAGAAGGGACCATATTTAAAAAGTTTTTTTTTGGGTACAGAGTACAAATTTCAGATCTTGAAAACGAGTTTAGAGATCAGGTTTCAGTAAATAATATATACCATATTTGAATTGCAATTCAGAACTGCAGCTGCAGCTCTCATTTCAAAGTTGTTGGTTCTGAAGTATGAATCAAATGCTCTCTAAAATCTAAACTTGAATAAATTTTTACAAATTACATTTATTTTCGGAAGGTGTAGCAAAGCACAACGGGTCAGCTAGTGTTAAATAAAATAAGAATAAACTGCCTTTTTTTGAGTTGGTTGTCAACGAGATACCGTCAAACGGGGCATCATGCAAAAGCAGGGTTAGATGCAACATTTGTATACAACAACACTTATTCAATTTTTATTTCAATATACTGTAATAAAGTTATCATTGAATGATAACAAATTGATGATGACATAGTTTTTAACATCGTGAAAGAGTTTTTTAAAGTTATTGATTCTCATAAAAAAATCAAAAAATCGAGCAATAGATGTGCAATTTTTTACATTTTTCGATGCCGTAAAAAACTTTACCTCGTATGACGGATTGGCTTAATGATACCACCTACATTCTACAAACTTGATATTGTTTTCACTATCCAGTACCAACACTGTTGGTGTATAAATATTTTTCGGACAATCATCAAATTTTTTTAAATAAATATTTTTATAATTCAGTTAGCTGACTGGGGCAAAATGCAACAAAATGCAAATCAGAACTAAATCTCATAAATCGTGTTTCCATATGCTGGGATATGATTGTTTTGCTTTATGCGTTTGTTTACATTAAAATTTCATTCATCCTAAGATTTATTTACATGATTTAAGATAATAAAATATTTTGTAGTATTTTTTACCCCTAAATGTATGCAGCAGATTAACACTTTTTTCTTAAAAACATTTTTGACACATAAAATGTAAAATTTTATCTGAACAAAACCAAAAATTACTGCAATTGGTGCTTTATGCGTTATGACATCACAAATGTATCAAAAACTTTAAATTTTCAAACGTTTTCATTTGATTTTTCATTAATTAAAGAGTTTGTTGCAACTTGCCCCTTTTTCTTAGAAGGGTGAAAATTGCATGTTTTTGTAAATTTAAAAATAACTGGCAAAACCATTAATTTTTCTGACTACGTCAGTTTGGTGTCCCATCTACCTTAAAACTTTTGATGTAAAAGAGGTATGATTATCTCTAAGCATTAAGATTTTAGAAGCCATTGAAGTTGAAAAGTGTTGCATGTTGCCCCAGTTGACGGTAACATCTTTATCTTAAACCTATCCGAAGGTCTGACCATACACTGCTTTTCAAGCCACAGGTACAGGTGGCTTGCCAAACCAGATATTTCTTCGCGAACTTTGACAGTTTCATGTGCTTGAAAATATCTGCTACCTTTCCCCTTCCTTTTGCCGTGTAAAACTCCTGTCCCAGAAGCTGCTTGTAGTCGGCTTTGACGTAGGTTTCGTCGTCCATTACCACGCAGTCAAACTTCGTCAGCATCGTCGTGTAAAGCCTCCGGGATCGCGGTTTGGCCGTCGTATTTTGTTTATCATCGCGATTTGGAGTCACTAACTTCTTGTAAGTCGATAGTCCGGCTCGTTTTTTGGCTCGATGCACGGTTGTAGACGATACACTCAGCTTATTTGCGACATCTCGGAGAAAAAGGTTAGGCTTTCGCTTGAAACTATCGGCAACTCTCTTTGTCGTCTCAGCGGCTTCCGGTTTTCGATTTCCCCCCGATCCAGACTTCCTGGCTGTCGACAAACGTTCCCCAAACACTTTAATTACATTTGTAACGGTTGATTTGGCAACTTTTAGCGATTTTGCCAGCTTTGCCTGCGAGTAGCTCGGATTTGCACAATGCGCAAGCAAAATTTTGATACGCTGCTCTGCTTCCTTGGACGGCATTTTGACAACTGAAGAGTGAATTCCAAAATCAAAATAGGAGCAACATTCTGCACACACACACATACACACCTTCAAAATGAGGGGTGCTCAGGTTTTTTAAATGCAAAATTGAAAGAAATATGTCAAGTTGATATTGACCAATTTTTGACCGTATCACCCTTTATTCATTTCAAAGGAAATTCAATTAAGCCCTTTTGCTGCTAATTTATTGATTCTAATTAAATTGGTTTACCTCTAGAATATGACATTACAGGGAAGTCTGCAAAAGTGAATTCTCGCAACGGTGTACATAATTTGTCTTTAGTTTTGATTATTGTTTGAACAAATTTTCGCTCTACGAACCTTTTTAAGAGATATGTTTGTAGATAACAACTTTTTTCCAGGATTTTCATCTTGACGGATGATTCATCCCTAAAATAGCGACTTATCCATTTTTTTTTTCAAATTTTATAACGCATCAATCCTTTCAGATAGACTCAGTCTCCATAGGCATCCGTACACTAACCACAAGTTCTGTTTCATGACAGAACTTCACCTTGAAATCTTGGTTTTCCTTGGGTCGTTTCGCAGGAGTGGCTGAGGTGAGGTGGGTGTGACCTTTCAGTTCATCCTCCCACCACACGGTTAATTGACCACAGACGACAAAACCACAGACCCATTCTCGGAAACATAAAAACTTGCTGATGCGAGGGCGTACGTTTGAGGGCTGACGTGAAAATGTAGAAGGACCCAGTACAAGGTAGATCCTGGCTCGGGTGCAACTTCTTCCGGTAGGATGCAGGACTTGAATTTCAATTTTGTTAGCTTTTCACCGGAAGATAAACACACGGGCACAAAACCGGCTACAATATACATAGGTAGGTAGGTAGTAGTGCATAACCTGGCCAAAGATGCACGAAAACGATGAGAGTGAAAATTCACCGCCCGCCTGTCGCCATATCGTCTTGGAATCTTTCAAGCAGAGTTGGTCGGTTGAAATTTCAACAAGGATAGGGATAACTTTTTATGAGCAGGTAGTGAGCAATCCAGCATTTTGGGACTACACGACGGGTGCCGGCCGGAAGTTTGGCGGGCTGGAAAATGCCAACCCCGGAAACTGAATCTGCCCTTTTCTTTTTTGGCCTGCAGGTGCAGCTACCCAGGTACAAGCTCCAAATTTGTGCAACCGGGAACCGGGAGACAAACGAACAGCGCGCCATCTACATAATTTGAGTGCTTTCTTTTGCTGCGATGTTTCTGCTGCGCCATGTCTCCAGTCAGGTGGATGCGGAAAGGTAAAACGGAACACCGGCTAAAGATTTTTCCTGGAAACGGTCCCGTGGCAGGTGGCTCAGAGGAATTGCGTTTCCGAAATTCATCACGACGGCAATGCGGATGAATTTTTTAAACGAGTAAAAAATGCAAAAGAATTCTCTTCTACGACGAAAATCGAGCTTCTCAGTTGTAGCAACATTGAAGCAAATTAATGTTGCGCGACTTCGTCTTTCTGACTCCGATCTTTTAAAACCAGTTTAAAAGGTTCAAATTCCTTAAGATTCTTTTAAATTCTTTTAAAGGGGTTATTATCGGTTCACTGTTTTTATGATATTCTCTTGATTGAGCATAGAATTGTAATTAAAATTGGCACATGGGAGTTTAACAGAAATGATAATTGATTTCAGGTGTCAAGTTTTGAATCGTGGTAAAAAAAAGGCCGTCCATGTTAGTTGCTCACTGTTTTCGCGATATTGTCGTGATCATGCATCGGATTGAGATGAAAATGTTCAGATGAGGGTTATAAACTATGAGCAATTGACTCCAGGTAGCATGTTCCGTGTCAAGGGTCGGCGAAAGGGGCGTCTATATTCACTGATCACTGTTTTCAAGTTCCTGACAAAATTTTACATATAATTTGAAAAGAAAAAATGGCACAAGGGAGTTTTGGGGAACGTTAAATTGGTTTCAATTATCGAATTTCGGGCCATGGGACAGAAATAGAGGGTTTCATTGAAAGTTCAGTATTTTGTGCAATAATTTTGTTGGAGGCAGTTAATTGATACCAATTTAAGTGTGAAGGTCAAGCAAAAGAGTCGTGCACACAAACAAATAGTACATGTTTCTGCCATAATGTCTAGATTTTGCAACCGATCGAGAAGAAAACACTCTCACATAAATTTTAATAAAAAGCCAATCAACAGTTTAATTTGAATTTCAAGTAATAGTAATAGTAGCGACTTTAAACACTGTTGAATTTTTTCCCCAAAATTGTCGAAAGAATGTTTCGAATTCATTTTCTAAACTCATTTTGACGTACCAATGATTTAAAGCGAAACGAAGTTCGTACGGGTTCAGCTAGTCTATATATATAATAAGCAATTTCTGTATGTTTGTTTGTTTGATTGTCCTCTATAGACTCAGCCGTCTTAAGAGCTAGAGAGCTGAAATTTGGCAGGATACTCATTAGGACCAGGAAGGATGAAAAATGTTTTCAGATTTTTGGATGACCCCTTCTGAAGGGGGTCGTCCATAAAAGACAAATATTGTTTTCACGATATTGACGTTATTTTTCGTCGGATTGTGTTGAAAAATTGCATAAGAGTGTGTTGAAAGGCGAGCAATCGATTTCATGTGTCAAATTTTGTTTAAGGGGACAGCCAAAGGGGTCGTTCATATTAACTGTTATTATACATCGTATTCAGATGAAAATTGGTACACGATAGTTTTGAGTGACGTGCAATCGATTTGAGGTATCCAATTCAGTGTAAGGGGGCGGCAAAAGGGGTCGTCCATATTAAATTTTCAGTGTCTTAGTGATATTGTCGTTTTTATACATCGGATTGGGATGAAAATTAAGGAGTTATTAGGGACGAATAACTGATTTCACTTATCCAAACTAAAATCAGGGGTCGGCCAAAGGGGTCGTCCATGTTAACTATTCACTGTTGATGCAATATTGTCGTTATTATACATCGGATTCCGACGAAAATTGGTACACGAGGGTTTTGAGAGATGAGCAATGGATTTCAGGTATTCAATTCAGTTTAAGGGGTCGGCAAAGGGGGTCGTCCATATAAACCTTTCAATATTTTTGCAATGTTGACGTTATTATACATCGGATTGGGATGAAAATTTCCACACGGTAGTGGCAAATATTTTGCCAGGGGTCAACGAAAGGGGTCGTCCATATAAATTAATTCTCTATTTTTAGCAATATTGACGATATTATACAATGGATTGCTTTGAAAATTTGCACACGGGAGTTTTGAGGGAAGGGCAATCGATTTCAGATATCAAAGTTTATATAAGTGCCCCCAAAAGAGCTTTATCTTTTTGGCAGTAATTGCGTTGTTATGCAATGATTTCTTCGAAATTTATACACGTGGTTTTTGATTCCTAATTTCATATTTAGTAGCAGACGACAGACGAAGTGATCGTCCAATATTTTTGCAATTATTACTTAACAATGAATCTGGAAAATGCTTGGCAATTGACTTTCATACAAACTGTTCATGACATATTCCAAGTTGAAAGCGAAACGGAGTTCGTATGGGATCAGCTAGTAATTAAATAAAAGTGAATTTATAAGAAATAATGAAATGAAATCGATTTGAGGTATCCAATTCAGTGTAAGGGGGCGGCAAAAGGGGTCGTCCATATTAAATTTTCAGTGTCTTAGTGATATTGTCGTTTTTATACATCGGATTGGGATGAAAATTAAGGAGTTATTAGGGACGAATAACTGATTTCACTTATCCAAACTAAAATCAGGGGTCGGCCAAAGGGGTCGTCCATGTTAACTATTCACTGTTGATGCAATATTGTCGTTATTATACATCGGATTCCGACGAAAATTGGTACACGAGGGTTTTGAGAGATGAGCAATGGATTTCAGGTATTCAATTCAGTTTAAGGGGTCGGCAAAGGGGGTCGTCCATATAAACCTTTCAATATTTTTGCAATGTTGACGTTATTATACATCGGATTGGGATGAAAATTTCCACACGGTAGTGGCAAATATTTTGCCAGGGGTCAACGAAAGGGGTCGTCCATATAAATTAATTCTCTATTTTTAGCAATATTGACGTTATTATACAATGGATTGCTTTGAAAATTTGCACACGGGAGTTTTGAGGGAAGGGCAATCGATTTCAGATATCAAAGTTTATATAAGTGCCCCCAAAAGAGCTTTATCTTTTTGGCAGTAATTGCGTTGTTATGCAATGATTTCTTCGAAATTTATACACGTGGTTTTTGATTCCTGATTTCATATTTAGTAGCAGACGACAGACGAAGTGATCGTCCAATATTTTTGCAATTATTACTTAACAATGAATCTGGAAAATGCTTGGCAATTGACTTTCATACAAACTGTTCATGACATATTCCAAGTTGAAAGCGAAACGGAGTTCGTATGGGATCAGCTAGTAATTAAATAAAAGTGAATTTATAAGAAATAATGAAATATTCGTTGATGTAAAGCGTATTTCAAAAATAATTCTAAATGAATGCTACTCGAGACAGGTACAGTTCAACCATTTTTTCTCTGGGATTTTTTATAAGAACTTTCTAAAACTTTTTAAGTCAATTAAAACACTTCAGCAATTGAAAAGCTTTGATAGAATTTACATGAGTTGTCTCTCTGAGAACAGTCGACTAAACTTTTTGGTGCAAGAAGGCATCGAGACATTCCGTTGAATAAAGGACAAATACGCTGTTCATGAAACAATAGAAAAGTAAGAATTGAAATGAAAATTTTCTTTGTTTTATTTTAGGTTTTGTAATTGCTTATTATATTTTTGATGAAAATTTTTTTAATCGAAATCTTTATTAACACTAAATAAAGCTAAAAAATGTGAAAAAACTGCATTGCGAGAACATGCATAGGCTCATATGCAACACAGGGTTGAGTAAAAAAAATACTGATCTCAAATGACAGTAAGTTTTGGTTTAGATTTTTATATACCTATTATCCTTGAATAAACGTTAAACGCCAGTTTAAAGTTATTTAAAATTTATGGTTGATTTTTTTTTCGTTTTTAAGGATGTTTACCAAACTAGGAAAAAATTCTATAGAACTTATTCAAATACAACTGGAATCAAAGAATATTTGCACGGGACTTTCATTCTTTGGGATGATTTATTTCTAATTCACAGAATTCGAAACTGAAACAATTATAAATATTAAAAATGTTAAATGAACATTTCCATTGGATGTAAATTTCCCTTCACCTCGCAAAACAGGGTTATCAATTTCTTTGAATTTTATAAAAGTACATCTTCTGCTGTTTAAAGCGCAACATCAGAATGCGGGTCGGCTTAATTGCGGCACGTCATATAAGGGAAAACTACTTCTGGTTCCCAGAGCCTTCATACATCTTGGTTGTTTCTTAATGGTTTGATAATTTTATATTCGAAGCCTTCAGTTGTAATGACTTTTCATCCTATATGTAAGCGTTACAAGTGCTTTAAGAACTTTGAACTGATTCCTTGCAGAGATTTATAGTGTACTTGCAGCATCTTACACAGAAATTTTTTTTTACTATTTCGTGTCACTAAAAACTACAACCTTTAAAATAAATTACCTCTTATTAACGAAACCTATAATTTGAAATTGTTTTCCTTGAAAGTAAACGAAGATTCGTTTATTATTACAGCAAATGTCCTGTAAAAAAATTGTACACTAAAAATTAAATGTCGCGTAATCATGATTTTGACCTGTAAAATTACGGTAAATGTCCTGCTCCTTTTTGTTACAGGACATTTGCGTAATTTTACAGGAAATAATTTTTGATGTTTATGATATGTGCTTTGATTATGCTGATTTTAAATTCTTTCTTACTAAGGTTTCCAGAATTCTTCCGACACGTATCAAATCTCAACTAATTTGTCAAAAATCCAGCAAATATCCGGGCAAATTTGATTAAAATCCAGGAATAATCCAACAAAAACAAGACAAAAAACAGTAGAATTGGTTTTCTTCAAAACACATCAGTAGATTATAAATCGTATTTGAGGCTTCCAGAAAACCGGTAATGATGTTTTTGCCTTTCTTTCAGAAAGGTATAGTTATCGGTCGATTTGTGAGATCCTTAATTATGGGTCTTAGATATACCTTTATAGGTACCTATCGAATCAGCTCGACGAGTTCAGACGATGTCAGTGTATTTGTATGTATTGGTGTGAATTTTTGTAAACTTTGTCACTACGTTTTTGCGAAACTGGGCAGTACAATAAAAATGATTTTTGTCTTAAAAAATTTGATTTTTTTCCCTCTTCAATGTATAAAAGAAAGAAAAAAAAACAAAACAGTTTGAAAAATAAATTTTCATAGTAATTATCATCAAATCATCACTCCAAAAAACGTATCCATTTGGCTTGCCAGCATTTTTCAACAATCACTCATGAAGATGATCGAAAACATGGAGCGATAAGCGCTGGGTACGCTTTCACTCCGTGTAATTTCCCATAAGGAAAACAGAGGGCGCTTCCAATCGAACGATAAAAATGAGTTTATTGACAAATAGATGTCAGTAAACAAAAGTTCATAAATTATATATTCCCAATAAACGTAGAAATTATATAAGAATATTCCAGTCCACCCTAAGGCGAACAGGTGTAAAAATTAATTTCGGGACTGTAACCCAAAATTAAAGATCATGTGAAGGGATTGCAACACGAGGTACAACCCCAAATTCGAATGACTCAAGCCGAAGGACTAGACCCTCACATCGCATATTTCTATAGTGATGGTAAGTCCCGTCTCGCCCAACGATAGATTCTCAAGCATAGATTGCTCTGAGAAGGGGAAAACGACACGGGAGGGAACGCGGACGATGTATGCACACCATCTCATCTTTTCACGTGCCGTTCGTACTCAGGGAGCTTTTTCTAAGCACGAACGACAGGAGAGAATTTCGCCCGTGGAAGCAAATTGAATCCAATAGGACAAATGCTACTGAATCCTCTCGAGCTTTAAGCTCTCGGGCTTGGTTTTTTTTGTTCCCTTTTCTCTTCCTCTCTCCAGATCTAACGTTGCGCGATGAAAACTTTTCGTTCGCATCGAAAATCTGTGCAATTGTTGCGTTGTTGTTGTTGGGGTTGGTGTCTAGAAAAAACAAGGACGGCTTGGAAGTCAATCCGAACTTTCACTTGCTGGAGCCAGTGGAAAATAACAACCAAACAGTAGCGCCACCAAGCCCTCCATAGTAGAGTTTGAAGCATTTGGTTTTTTTTTGGAACATGCATATAAAGCTAAAAAGCTAATAATAATATTCGACAAAGTTGAATGAAGAAACAGATAAAACTATCCGAATTAACCATTTTGGCCAGGTTGACAAAAAGAAAAATGACAAAATTGACAAAATTGACAAAATTAAAAAAAATGACAAAATAGACCAAATTGACGAAATTGACAAACTTGACTGACTTGACATAATTCACTGATTTGACAAAAATGGCAAAATTGACAAAGTTGACAAAATCATGAAAATTGACAAAATTTATAAAATTGACAAAATCGAGAAAATTGACAAAATCGAGAAAATTTGCAAAATTGACCAAGTTGACGATGACAAAATCGACAAAATTCACTAAATTGACAAAACTGACAAAACTGACAAAACTGACAAAATTGATAAAATTGACAAAATTGACAAAATTGATAGTACCGACAGAATTGACAAAATTGACTAAGACAAAATCGACTAAATTCACTATATCCACAAAATACATAAATTGACCAGATTGATTAAACTGGCAAAATTTACAAAATTGACCAAATTGACAAAATTGACAAAATTGACAAAATTGAAGAGATTGACAAATTGACAAAATCTTAGAAAATTGAAAAAATTGTTAAAATTGGCCAAATTGACAATCAGAAAATCGACAAAATTCACTAAATTGACAAAATTGACAAAACTGACAAAATTGACAAAACTGGGAAAATTGACAAATTTGACATAAGTGACAAATTTGACAAAATTGACAAAATTGAAAAATTTGGCAATTGAAAAAATGGCAAACTTACATAATTAAAAATATTGCGATTTCAAAATTTTCTAAATTTTTGATTTTCAAAATTTATTCTACCGATTTTCTACGTTTCGGTATCGTATATTACTCTAGCAATTGAAATTTTATCCAATAATTTTATCTATGTATCCATTACTTGAGAGGTTGGATTATTTGAAATACATGGTCATGCATCATTTTTCAAATTGTATTCTTAATTTTTATACCCCTTCCATTTTGAAGTTACCATATGCTATAACTCCAAAAAGAGTAAATTGAGTTAGAAAGCTCATCAAAGCTCATCAAAAGCTCACTTTTGCCCAGCATGTCGCGACGACTACAGCCAAAGGTTTCGCTTTGCTCGGTTTTCTTCGTCGGAATACGTCAAGTTTTGAAGACCCGTATGCATTGAAAACTTTATTCTGCTCGTTAGTACGCAGCGTCTTAGAATATGCTGTTCCTGTTTGGGCACCCTACCACTCCGTTCACAGCGACAGGATTGAAAGAATCCAGAAAAAATTTCTGCGGTACGCATTACGCCGTCTGCCCTGGCAAGATCCCGTACGGCTACCTCCTTACTCTGAGAGGTGTGGCCTACTATCAATGACGCCTTTGAGTCAAAGAAGAAACTATCTTCAACGAATGTTCATCTACGATATTTTGTCCAACGCTGTTGACTGTCCTCAACTGCTCCAGAGTTTAAACCTCTACGCCCCAGCTCGACAACTACGCAGTCAGTTGATTTTTTGGTTGCCAAGAAGCAGAACAGTATTTGGACAAAATCACCCCTTATACCGATGTTGTCAAGCTTTTAATGTTGTCTCGCACTTATTTGACTTTCATATATCTAAATCTACGTTTAAAAGTGCAATCCGTGATGTAAACTAGTTTTTAACTAATTTTTAATAGTTTTGTAATCTTATTCATAAGCTAGCTTTAATATTAAGTCTGTATGACAGTAGTCAAAGACTCCAAATAAATAGATTATAATGTCATAGAAACGAAATTTTACAAGATATTCCAGAATCTAGTCATTCAAAAATCTCCAATTAAAAACTTCAAATTTTTATTTCCTAAATTCTTTTTGGATTTACTGCGTATGAAATTCATTAATCATAATTCATTTTGTGACATATGTACCCAAATATAATTTACAGGCTGTAAGAAAGGCTACAATCCACTGTCAAGTGTATTAAATCGGGTTTTTTTACTTAAAAATGACATTTTTCAAAAAATCAAAGATAGTATTCACTTAACTAGACTTTGTTGTATGATTTTGCTAAGAAAAGTGAATAAATCCCGATAAAATCCGGACTTTTTCAACGAAATCTGGCTAACTACACCGGCCGGGATTATTCTCAATTTTTTATCAAATATCCTGTTGAAATTAGGCAAAATGAAAAACCTAAATCGATTCTTTTACACTATTCTGATCCCTAAGCCTCACTAGTATGTCTTTTTATATGACACTTTTTAGTTACGTGATATTTGTTCTGGACTGGAAATTTGTGCCTCTATAGTGTCGCTATAAGACGTACTTCAGAGTCAACAAATGAAATATATAAAACATTTATCCATTCATTAAGACCAGAGAAATTCATCTGCTTTCCTAAGGATAAATCTGTTCCTGGGCAAAAAAACTTATTTTTCAACGAACAAAATCGGTACATCTACTTTGTGAACCCAGAAAACGTTCAAAAGGAGCGGAGAGATGTAAAAGTTAAACAAATTACCCAGCAAAACTTACAAACGTACTTTAAACGAAATGAAGAAGAAAAAAAAACTTCCGGGATTATACCGAAGGACGTGTTTTGCATTTGACAAAATAATATCAAGGTAAACGGTTCGATTCCGATGAAGTCGTTTAACAACTTCAATTCGTTGAACAAGTAAACTAAGTGTTAAAGTTTAAAACTGTAATTGTATTATTGATTTATTCCTAAATATTTTTCTTACTCTGGCAATCCAAAAGAAAACTAAAATTGTCACAAATTGGTACACCAACCCTAGCCTTGATAGCTCACCCTCTTCAAATACGCGATGGTTAAAAAACATATTTACCGTAACGAAAAGGCATAAAGAAACGCGAAGTGGTTGTGACAAAAATCGTACCTGCACATGGAATTGACACCAGTTGATTTACATTTCCCAAGCCGTAATTTGCTTTCGGTTTCTTGTTTACTTTCCTTAGCTTACCTCTTCATGTAGCTATGTTGATGGTTCCCGATTGTGTGCTACAATTTATTTGCGTGAAGCGAAGCCATCACCCCTAAGCTCCATTGCTGATTTCAGCAACCCCACCCACTTCCGACGAGACGTTTTCCACTGTTTCGAGTGGGGGTGTTAGTGTTGAGAAAACCACTAGCATATCTAATTAACTGCTGTATAATCGACCTCGACGTTCAAGTAGTGCTTGGGTCTAACGGGTATAAAAAAAACACCATTTTCACGATTTTTTTTCTAGAGCCATCGTTCAAACAAATGTATTCAATTTTTTTGCATTATACAAAGCATTGTTAAAAGATCATTTAGTAATTTTTTCGTAGAAAAATATTGAAAAATGAGCCGGTGACGGAGCATTTTCGAGGATGCCTTTTAGAAAACAGGATTTGCGGTGGACACTGTATCTCAGCACAGAATCATCTGAAGTCAAAAAATCAGAGCAAATTATTTTTAATACATGTTTTTCTGGACCCCAACGTTTTTATTTAACTTAAAAATATTTTTATGAAATTTTTGTGGCTGTTTGAAGTAAAAACTACGATTTTTCACTAAAAAATCCGCCATTTTTCACCTCTAAAATCTCCCCAAAGTAAAAAAATCAAAAAATAAAAACGTTGGGGTCTGGTATTTTATATGTAGAAAATATGTTCAAAATTTGAAAAGAATCGGATAAGTAGTTTTCAAATGACGATGTCCACGGACTTTAAAAACGTGCTTTCGAGAAAACCGCGTTTGAAGTTTCTGCTTTTGCTTTCTTGCAGTATTAGATAGTAGGAGATAAAGGCCCATAACTTCTACAGTTTTGCTTCAATTGACTTGAAAATTTGACACAACATTCTTGAAATGTTTTGCAATATGAAAATAAAAAAATAAAAAAATCGATTTTTTGAAAGTGTTAGACCCTACCCCCCCTTAAGGAAGTAGAAATGTTGTAGAAGCAATCCTGTCCGACTCTATTTTCAACCCTTCAATAAATATGTCTTCATGAAAACTAATGGGTAGAAAAGGATTCGTCTTCAAACACAATGATGAAATGAGCATCTCATCGCCGAATTTTATTATGTGAATTTCTGGTGCTGATTTATGGAGCTGAATTGAATGAAGGCGTTCATATTCCTACCTTAAATTCAGAGTTATGTTTAACAGCGATAAATATGTATGATCTTAACGCATAAAGGGCCGCAAAGAAATCTAAGCCCGAAAACACCAAAATATGACATTTTCTATCCCAGAAACCACTTTGACCAAATTCTATGAATTAAGTTTCTTTGACATTTTCGTAGGTGATGGAAAGAATGAGAAAACATGAGCTATCAAAGAACGAAAGAACATAAGTCGTAAATATCATGATTTTTTCGAAAAAGATACAACGGCTCACCGACAGGACTTGAACCTGCAATCTCCGCTTCGGTACAACGGCGCGTTAGCCAATTCCACCACGGTGAACGTGATGGAATCGGCGAACACGAGCAATCGAGCTCTGCCGATCAACTGCTGGACCTTCTATCGAAAACACCATGCGTATCCCGCATGTGATCTTTCCCGCTATTGATCTCTCTTGTTTCTCTAACCCCACCCATCGACTCGGGATATTAGCCGAGCGAGCACATGGTAAAATTGCTTCTGGTTTGCCGCAACTTACGGTCAGATGAATATTCAGTGCAGCTTAAGGTTTCCGCCAGACCTCGATTGCTTGTGTTGGCCGATTTCATCATGTTCACCGTGGTGAAATTGGCTAACGCGCCATTGTACTGAAGCGGAGATTGCAGGTTCAAGTCCTATCGGTGAGCCGTTGTATCTTTTTCGAAAAATTCATGATGTTTACGGCTTATGTTCTTTTGTTCTTTGATACCTCATGTTCCTCTAATTTTTTCCATCACCTACGAAAATGTGATTATTTTCAGGTACAAAGATGTACCAAGCGATTTCATAACATCAGTATTGAAGTTTCTTTGAGGTATAGAAAGTATTGTGTACAATTTTGTAGAATTTTGTTTCTCTATAAAAATTGAGTTTTGCTTCTTAGTTAACCACACACGCGTCTAGCGATAATAACAAGAAATTTGGACCGCAAAGAGTTAACATTCTTTTTTACGACAGCTTATCATCCTTCGTTCTTTACATGAAATTGGGAATATTTTCAACAACAAATAATGTTAAATGAATCTGTAGTTTCAGAACCAGTTCATATTACTAAATACCTAAAGCATCCTTAAAAACGATATTTACGCAGCGTCCACTGACACTGAAACCTTATCTCAATTATTTTAGGTTCTTAATTCATGTGTTTGTTTAGGCACGTTTTTATTTGTTAACTTGCTTACTTGGTGTGCTTTGTTACACATTCACAAAATTTATGAAATTTGTGATTTTTTTTATTTATTTATTTGATTAGCATTTTTTTTTGTTTCGATTATAGTCGTTTTAACATCTTTATGTCATTCGTGACTTATATCAACGGCGGACAGTCATTGAAAAACTTTTCCGCTTCAACTGTGATCGATGTTTACTCTTGGTCTTGAACTCACGGACATCGGCTCAGGAAGCAACTGATTTGCCAACTGAGCTATATCACAAGCCCTCAAAATAGGAAATGGTTGTCATCCAAATATTTGTAAATCTTTCAATAATGGGGTTTTTTTTTTGTTATCTGACAATTTGCGCCGGGGGTCTTCAGATCTTCCCCAAAATTGAGAATTGGGTTCATTTTTACGACTTCAACACATGTATTTTTTCAGATTTCAAACATTTGTATTTTTTGAATTCGATTTGGTTATCTTTTTTGTTAATAAAAAAAACCTATTTCAAAGCTCCAGAGTTATGCTGTTAACAGTGTTTACACCTGCCTTGATAAGTACCTTTGTTCCCTTGTTGTAAGAAGCGCGCGCTGCTTTCTCATATGAGTGCAGTTGTTCGACCATTGTTTGTTTTCGATGCAAAAAAAAGAGAATTTTTGTCATTATTTTTTTTATAACTCTAACAGAAAACATAGCCTGACTTTGGTGTCTTCAGATGAAAGTTGCAACATAGGTTGAGCTATACGATGGTATTATTTTCAAATATGCGGTGATGCAGACGGTATTTTTAGACATCATTTAAAGCTTATTCACAATAGGTCATTACTTATATTTTTTTGAATATTTTATTTGGAAATCTGGTAAAACTTCGGTGCATTTTGATATGCTTTTTCATGATTTCCGTTGGAAAAAATAGAATTATGTAGCTTTAAAATATGGTTTAATCTACAAAAAACTTTAACCAAATCGAACTCGAAGAATAAAAATATTAAAAATCTGTAAAAGTCCATATGTTTTTATTCGTAAAAATGTACCCAATATCAATTTTAGGAAAGATCTGAAGACCTCCGGCGCAAATTATCAGATAATATAAAAAAATCCCCATAACGGTGATACCTATGCATGTAGAAAATTCTTTTTAAAACATGCAGATAAGATCATTGACTATAGATGGATTTCTGAAAAAAAAAACATAACTCCCGTCCATTTTTGTGAAAACGTGGATTATATCACTTGTTCTCAGGATTGGACAGATATCAGAATTGTTCTTAAGTCGGGGGAAAAAACTAACAAGGATCAAAATAGGTTTCTTTATATTTTCTCTTTCCAATAGTTTAAAGTTCAGATAAACGTGTCAAAGTGTCAATGATGAAGACATTGTGTTTGTAATACAGTTTCAACAAATAAATTTGGAATCTCCAAATAATAGAAAAAGTAAGAGAAAAATTTATAAGTGTAATATACCAATTGAGTTCAAGTCATTGTGATTCATTAAACAGTTTTTTTTTTTTAATTTAAGTAGTTTTAACGAAATTGACTAAAAAAGGCCAAAAAGTTCCTTATTTTTCACTACAAACAAAAAACAAAATTCTGTTATGGTTTTCTGTGACGCTTTTTCCTTAAATTTCATTGAATGTCCACGAAAAAATGGGTCTTTTTTACACGTTACTTGAGCAAATTCAAATAACCTTACTAATCTCATCATATTCTTCTAATCTTAACCTAAAAATCTAAAATTAAAATTGACATCAAAAATTAAAATTTTGAAAACACGTTCAAGATTTAAAAAATCTGTGACATCTGTAAATATTCTCAAAATTCTGTGTTCTGTGACACAGATTCTGTGATGAAAAGCCGCTCAAAATTCTGTGAAATTACAGATTTTTCTGTGATTTCGGCAACCTTGGTTATAACCAAAAAAATCAATTGTCTGATAGTTGAAAAAAAAACTTTTCATGATTCGCTAGATCGCAATTTTCAAAATATCATTTCGAACTTAGGTCCAAACTAAGATCTCTTCCGGCAACTTTCGTGGTCTGCATTTCCAAAAAGTTTATTCCTGTGTGTTCTAACTTCTATTCTGCTTTTAATTCAGTTGCTTTAGAAACCTAGCATACTATTCTGTCTGTAACTTTCCAGAATATACGACCAAGGCCTTACAAGAAGAAAAATTAATTGACAATAGAATTTTTCCATAAAGCGTATTGCTTGTACGAACAGGTATGCAATGTTCGAAATATTTATTTAACAAGCAAGTTATTTACTCTAGACTTGTTAAGTACCGTAAACTGGGGAAAAATTGATCACTTTTTTTTGTTCATTTTCAAATATTTTGTAAGGGGTTGCTTTTTTGTAACACTAAAAAATTTTATAATACTTACTGAGGTAAGGATTATAAAGAACGATCATTGATAGCAAAATATTAAAACTACATTACTGACCATCACTAAATGTTAGTTACAAAACCAGATTTCATGTTTCAGGGTAACTTTGATCACTATGGTTTTAACGTATTTCAACATCTTCAAAACTATTGTTTTGATGCCAATAACCGCAGAAGGTTTGAAACACCAAGAACAGTAGTTTGTGTTTTTAGGGGCGAAAATTATAAACATTTCTCAATATGTTTTGGCCTCAAAAACAAATAAAATTTTACCTTCATGCAATTCCCTAGATCCTCCCACTGTTCCTATGATCTATTTTTATTTAAACTGATCCATTTAATAGGATTTTAAGTGGTTTGTTCTATACAGGCTTTCTTATAGAAAATGTTTTTATATATCAAAAAATTATCATAGAATGACCATAAAAATGACTCTTAAAATACACCTTTACAAGGGAATAAAGTTTAACTTTCATTTAAATCAATTCATTTGGTTCTAAGTGCTATCATTTTATCAGGAGAGGTGTATTTTGTGAATCATCGAAAAAACGGATATTTTAAAACTACATTTATTTAGCTTATTACAATTTAGCTTATTTAAAACTCAATGTATAGTCTTTCTAACGCAGAAAACAGTTTTCAGATATTTCTACTTCAGGCTTAGTTAATCATGATTATCTGCAAAAAAATCATGTTGATAAAAGTTACCCCGGTGATCAAAGTTCCCCCAGTTTACGGTACTCTCAACAATTTCATTAAATCAAATCCACAATATAACAGAAATACGTGTAGATCAAATTACAACTTTTAATGATTTTTTTTTCAGAAAGAATAGAGATTTATCTGATTTAGATATCCAAATTAAATTATGAAATTTGTACGTGCAATCAAAAGCTAATTTACTGCAAATAAGATGGAATAGGAGATAATAGCATAACGATCACCCGAATCGAAAGGGACATCCTTCTTTATTAAAAAAGAACACATTTCCCAAACTATTTTTTCAAAGCAAAACACTTCGATAGTTCAAATATCTCTGAAGTTTGCTATCTCTAATAAAAGTAAGGTTCTAAAAAAGTAAGGTTCTCTTCATATACAGCCAAATATATTCAAAATTCCAACCTTTTTGCCTTTCTTACAGAAAGGTATAGTTATCGGTCGATTTGGGAGATCCTTAATTTTGGGTCTTAGATATACCTTTATAGGTACCTATCGAATCAGCTCGACGAGTTCTGTCGATGTCAGTGTATTTGTATGTATTGGTGTGATTTTTTTATAAACTTTGTCACTACGTTTTTGCGAAACTGGGAAGTACAATAAAAATGATTTTTGTCTTAAAAAATTTGTTTTTTTTTCCTCTTCAATGTATAAAAGAAAGAAAAAAAAACAAAATAGTTTGAAAAATAAATTTTCATAGTAATTATCATCAAATCATCACTCCAAAAAACGTGTCAATTTGGCTGGCTAGCCACAACCAGCAATCACTAAAATCAAGATTATCGTATAAATGACGTCAAATTATAGATGACGTCATAGACACGATGGGCGCGCTCACTACCTTACACAAACGATGAAGTCAGGAACGACACCTTTCCCTCCCACTCAGAATTGCTGACTTATAAGCAACTGAGTGGGAGGAAAACAATGCTTTTGGAAGCCCAAATAATTTTATAAATTGTTTATGGTTCAGCTTTACGCCGAACCATTCCAAAAAATTTGGAGCCAAGCACCAAATACTTAAATTTAATTATGGTTTTTACCAAGGGGTACAACCCCGAATTAAGAAGAATCAGTCATGAGTACTTGTGGCCAACATCGCTTGGTACGAAAGCGATTGTTACTTCGATGTTTCGCTAAACGCTATACTCGCAAGCAAAGGTTGCTCTGTGAAGGAGATAACGACGAAGGGACGCGTGCGGGCGGACGAAGCAAACCATCTCAATTTCTCTCACACGCTTACTTTCAATTAACCATTTTATAGCAATATTGTCAATTTTGATTTTTTTTTATTTAATATAATAAAAAAAATCAAATAATGAGATTTTGCATTGTTCTTTCAGTTCCAGTAACCGGTACAAAACATTGTTGTTGATTGCACCACGCATCATATTCATCATAAAATTATGATTATCTGCGGTAACTCAACATACTTAAGTAGTTTTCTTAGAAATACATTTTTCTTCTCTCCCTAGAATGAGCAATTTGCTCAAATTTTTATATATACCGTGCATATCGAGCTTTATTCGAGACGATTATTGAAACATTTTTTCTTACTAAATTTTATTTTCATGTTTTTTTTTCGAACGCATTAAGACCGGAACAAAATTGAAATTCTTTATCTGTCACCCCCTTCAGTTTTCCCGAAAATCCCGAAGAGGGGAATAAATAAAGTGAATCGTATTGGAGTGAAAAAATTGAAAAATTCTTCGAAAATTAAAACAGTTGAAAGAGAGCAAGTCAAACTGTAGAAGATGAGAATTGTATCCCCTTGGGTAATGGAGATATTTTTTCAAATTTACAATCCCAAATAACCTAATTTTTAAATTTGGATCAATATAGATGGTACGCAAATACATGCAAGCTGTTGTTCAATTTATTCCTATTTGTTAACTTTTTGATTTTTCTTAATTATCTCCCCTAGTAAATATGTTTCAACTCCAAGCGACAACAACAGGATTTCAAATTTGTTTCTGCCTAATTGGACTAAAATTTCGCTTCAAATATACACGGACAAAACCAAACTACCCACTGAACTACGCACTACTGGGTTGAAGCCATTTAAGTCCCAAGTACGTAGTTTTTGGTGGGTAGTTTTGATCTACTTGGAGGTTTTTAGCAAAGTACCCAGTGGGTGGGTTCTATATTTTTTCCAGTGTCCGACATTTTTTTCTCAACTTAGCAGACGCGTGTGTTCATTTGCTGCAAACTCTCGGGCACAGCTTACCGGATGTTAAAAATATTTAGTCCTTGCACAGGAAGAAACCACTAGACAGAGCTTCCGGTAAGTTTACTTTAACTTTTTTGCACTAAACAGAAAACACCGGATTTGCCTCCTAATTGATTGCGTTTGCAGGTTCTGGTTCAAAGTTCCAGCAATCACCTGAAAAAAGCGGAAAACATTCCAGTATCTGTCGGATCTTGTGATAAGACGGGAAACGAACGCTTCGGATGCTTTGGTAAGC
Organism: Uranotaenia lowii; assembly: GCF_029784155.1. NCBI lineage: Eukaryota > Metazoa > Arthropoda > Insecta > Diptera > Culicidae > Uranotaenia > Uranotaenia lowii. Next base: position 111,023,045 of record NC_073693.1, read on the forward strand.
TATTTTTGTTAATAACAGAGTGATGGTTTACCATCAATTGTTTTCTAGAAATTGGTTTTCTAAAATTTAGAGGATAACTCAGAATTTTTTCACTGAGCGAACCACTAAAAATTGTTTTTTTTTTTTCATTTACAGAAACAGACAAACTTCCAGAATTGCTTCGAAGGGCTTTGGCAGCTCGGTACATAATTATCTCACTGCTCTGGTCTAAGAAGAACTGCGTTCTGGTCTTTCCGGTGGTCATGAGCCAACATTATCGGGCAGTTTCATTTTTGACTACATTAAAAATTCTTCCTGAAGACTTCTTCCTGAAATCCTATGAGGATTTAAGAAATCTACTTGGTTAGTATTTCTTTAAAAAAATCTTTTGGTTTGATATGCATAGTTTCTAGTTTAATTAATATTCCGATTTTATCAATTTTCAGCACCAATAATTATGGCATTCTGCATAGCAAGCTGCCTGACGAATTGGTTTATGATTCAACATTACGGAAGTTTCCTACGTTTCCTCGATCAACGAGTAGAAAACTGTATCCGACATGTGAACTACATTCAATCAGCATCCTAAAAACACCCTCGGACGGACCTCAGCGACTTCAACATGCTAGAGGATAACATTTTGATCCTATGAATCATCTATATAGCTTTAGTTGTAGTACATTCTGAAATTTAGAGTTTTGAAATGCTTGTCTATCAGAAAGACATAAAAACACTCAATTGCCAACTCCGCTGGCTTAACATATTTTGATTTTTTTCATGATTAATCAGAAGGCAATTTAACCATCAAATAGTAGTAAAATTTAGATATGATTTTTCATCTTATCTCGTGTTTTGTATCAAAGTATTTAGTATAGGGTATAATGTATAGGGTTCATTCACGTTTTTGATGAAGAATGATTGATTTGTAAAGTATAGTTTTGATTAGAGCCATTGCAGAAGTTAAAATCAGAAGATTTTTCTTTGGAGAATGATAAGATATGTCATCATTATAATTTTAAAGCATGCATTCTGATAATGAATAAATTAACCATTATAATAAAATTTTATATTCATGTTCTTAATAGATTTTGAAGATATATTTTAACGATCATTGGACTCTATGTTAGAATCAATGATACTCTATTCTCGCTGTCTTCACTCCAACGTTTGGTCCCAGAGCAAACGTTGAATTATTTGAAACACATGGTTGGAGACCTTTTTTTTATATTGTAATCGTGAATTTTATATTCATGTTTTTAATTGATTTTGAAAATATATTTCACCGATCATTGGACTCTATGTTAGAATCATTAATACTCTATTCTCGCTGTCTTCACTCCAACGCTTGGTCCCAGAGCAAACGTTGAATTATCTGAAAAATATGGTTGGAGACCTTTTTTTTTATATTGTAATCGTGAATTTTATATTCATGTTTTTAATTGATTTTGAAAATATATTTCACCGATCATTGGACTCTATGTTAGAATCATTAATACTCTATTCTCGCTGTCTTCACTCCAACGCTTGGTCCCAGAGCAAACGTTGAATTATCTGAAAAATATGGTTGGAGACCTTTTTTTTTATATTGTAATCGTGAATATTTATATTCATGTTCTTAATTGATTTTAAAAATATATTTCACCGATCATTGGACTCTATGTTAGAATCAATGATACTCTATTCTCGCTGTCTTCACTCCAACGTTTGGTCCCAGAGCAAACGTTGAATTATCTGAAACATATGGTTGGAGACCTTTTTTTATATTGTAATCCTGAATTTTATATTCATGTTCTTAATTGATTTTGAAAATATATTTTAACGATCATTGGACTCTATGTTTGAATCATTGATACTCTATTCTCGCTGTCTTCACTCCAACGTTTGGTCCCAGAGCAAACGTTGAATTATCTAAAACACATGGTTGGAGACCTTTTTTTAATATTGTAATCGTGAATTTTATATTCATGTTCTTAATTGATTTTGAAAATATATTTCACCGATCATTGGACTCTATGTTAGAATCATTAATACACTATTCTCGCTGTCTTCACTCCAACGTTTGGTCCCAGAGCAAACGTTGAATTATCTGAAACATATGGTTGGAGACCTTTTTTTTATATTGTAATCCTGAATTTTATATTCATGTTCTTTATTGATTTTGAAAATATATTTTAACGATTCAATGACTCTATGTTTGAATCATTGATACTCTATTCTCGCTGTCCTCACTCCAACGTTTGGTCCCAGAGCAAACGTTGTATTATTTGAAACACATGGTTGGAGGCCTTTTTTATATTGTAATAATGAATTTTTTATTCATGTTCTTAATTGATTTCGAAAATACATTTTACCGATCATTGGACTCTGTGTTAGAATCATTGATTCTCTATTATCTTCACTCAAATGTTTGTTCCCAGAGCAAACGTTGAATTGATTGAAACACATGGTTGGAGACCTTTTTTTATATTGTAATCATGAATTTTATATTAATGTTCTTAATTGATTTTGAAAATATATTTTACCGATCATTGGACTCTGTGTTAGAATAATTGATTCTCTATTCTCGCTGTCTTCACTCAAACGTTCGTTCCCATAGCAAACGTTGAATTGATTGAAACAAATGGTTGGAGGCCGTTTTTTTATATTGTAATCATTAATTTAATATTCATGTTCTTAATTGATTTTGAAAATATATTTCACCGATCATTGAACTCTATGTTAGAATCATTGATACTCTATTCTCGCTGTCTCCACTCCATAGGTTACCCAGAGCGAACGAAAAATGAACTCACTATCGGATATGTGCTCAAGTTTAAGTTCTTAGAATCGAACAACGTTTTGATTGTTGGTCAAACTTAATTTTGGGTACTTAAAAAGGAGCGTGTGAGAAGTGGGTTTTTGTTTGGCATTTTTTGTCTAGAAGAAACATTTTCAACCGTTTTTTCGTTGAAAGGTGAGTGTTTGGAATTGTAGTCGAGTGGAAACAGTTATTTTTGTGGAAAATTTAAAGAAGTGAGAATAATATTCACGGTTGATAATTCACACCGTGGTGCGAACTATACAGGGGTAAGTGCAAACGCATATTTTAGCTATGTAACATCGACCTTTCAAAAATTTATTTCTCATAAACGGGGCTTCGATTGATCACTGTTATCAGGGGTGGAGGAGGGCGCTGTTAGAAACTGGTCAAGTGAAAATTTTTAACGACGTGTTCGTAAATGGATTCCGACAATAACGGATGTTTACAGCGACTTTTAATTTCAACTCCTATGTGGAGTTGATGTGTATCATTTTCAATTTCAATTTTCTCGTAACATAGCGGGTTCTTAATGACAAACTCTAAATTGAAACAATCCTAACATTCGGAAGTAAGTGAAAATCTATAATTCTTTTTCAATCAACCAATATATTTATTCTTCAAATTTGTTCCGACGAATTTTTTGATTAGTTTTATCATGATTGTTTGCAGCAATCTGTTTTAATATTCCGACATTAAATATCTAAATTAAAAGCCAACTATATTTTTTTTTATAATTTTCAATAAGCCAAAAAACGAGGCGAAACAAAAAGAGGTAATGAAGTAATTCTTCTTGTAAACAATGTGTGTTTGCAGATTCAGAATTTAGATTCAGTACATACGTAAATTCAAAATTAGATTCATATTTATGATTTACATACAGAATTGTAATTCTGAATTTAGATCTAGATTTCACACAAGTTTAGATTCAGATTTCAGATTCATTTGAAATTTAGGTTCGGGATTCAGAATATCGATTCAGGTTCATAATTAAGAATCATAATATATATTGAAAATTCTATTTCAGTACTCAGATTCAGATTCATAATCCAGATTCAGATTAACACTTTGAAACGGATCCAGAATCCAAACACAGAATTCATATCTATATAAGGTACACCGGGGCAAGTGCAAACTCGGGGCTAGTGCAAACGATCAACTTTCCTCTGTTACAAAAAAATTAAAAAATATTTCTTCTTCTAGAAGTTGTTGTTGTTGTCCAAACCAACAATCTGACATAGATAAACTAAACTTTCTTTTAATTATTCACTTAAAACACGGCACTGTTTGATTACACACGAATTCAAGTACGTACTAGACATGGAAAGTGTGTTTTTGTTTTGCTTTTATTAACTATGAAAAAGGACAATCATATCCAATTTTTCGTTGAAAAGTGAGTGTTCGGGACTGATATTCAAGTGAAAGCAAAAAAATTATGATAAATTTTCAGTAGACCCTGAAATTTGTGAAAATAATATTCACTCATGTCAACCCACACTGTGGGGCAAGTGCAAACGACACGACCGGGGTAAGTGCAAAAGCACCCTTTAGCAACGTAACATCAGACATTGAGAAAAAAAATCATCTCAAAAATGGTTCAGCATTATATTAGAGTGGTCAGAAAGGGTATCCAAAGTGTTGTATCTTAAGCGAATATTCAAAATTCCGTAATGCCTTGACAAATGAAGGTCTTTTGCTTCAAACAACAGTCAGCTAAACTGAAGTTCCAAAAAGTAATTAATATTGCAGAAAAACAGCAAATATTTCAAAAAAAAGGTTATAAAACATACCGGAAGATGTATTAAATTCGTTTTAGTAACGATAGACTGACGCATCTTTGAATAAGTTTAGAAAAAACATTGCGTTTGCACTTGCCCCCATAAACGGGGCAAGTGCAAACTTAGAAATTTTTTCACAAAAGTGCCGTTACTTTTTACCAACATTTTTTAATTTTTCACTTTCAACGGGAATTTGTTGAGAACCATTTTAGTGATGCAACGAACGATAATTGATAATTTTTGAAGATTTACATATTTTTCTAGGACATGGCCCCGGTGTACCTTATATAAAAAGCAATTTCTGTATGTTTGTTTGTTTGTTTGTTTGTCCTCTATAGACTCAGCCGTCTTAAGAGCTAGAGAGCTGAAATTTGGCATGGATGCTCATTAGGACCAGGAAGGATGAAAAATGTTTTCAGATTTTCGGATGACCCCTTCTGAAGGGGGTCGTCCATACATGACAAATATTGTTTTCGCAATATTGACGTTACTTTTCGTCGGATCGTGCTGAAAATTTGCACGTGGGTGTTTTGAAAGACAAACAATCGATTTCAGATGTTAAATTTTGTGTAAGGGGACAGCAAAAGGGGTTGTTCATATAAACTGTTCACTATTTTTGCGATATTGACGTTATTATACATCGTATTCAGATGAAAATTGGTACACGATAGTTTGGAGTGACGTGAAATCGATTTGAGGTATCAAATTCAGTGTAAAGGGGCCGGCAAAGGGGACCGTCCATATAAACCTTTCAATATTTTTGCAATATCGTCGTTATTATACATCGGATTGAGATGAAAATTTGCACACGGTAGTTTTGAGGGACGGGCAATCGATTTCAGCTGTCAAATGTTTTGCCAGGGGTCGACGAAAGCGGTCGTCCATATAAATTAATTTTTTATTGTTTTTAGCAATATTGACGTTATTGTACAATGGATTGCTTTGAAAATTTGCACACGGGAGTTTTGAGGGAAGGGCATTCGATTTCAGATTTTAAAGATTGTATAAGAGCCCCCTAAAGGGGTTATGCAATGATTTAGTCGAAATTTATACACGCTGTTTTTTGGCACGGTCCAAAGATTCCTGATTTCAAATTTAGTAGCAGACGACAGACAAAGTGATCGTCCAATATTTTTGCAGTTATAACTTAACAATTAATTCAGAAGTGCATCTGAAGAATGCTTGGCAATTGACTTTCATACAAACTGTTCATGACATATTCCAAGTTGAAAGCGAAACGGAGTTCGTATGGGATCAGCTAGTTCAGAATAAAACTCACTATTCATATTAACAATTCACATTTTGAATTCAAAATTCTGCATCTAAATAGAATTCAAATTAGATGCAGACTGACAATCCAGAATCGCAGTTAAAATTCAAAAATCATCATTCAGACCCATATTCAAATGCATGATTCAATTTCCGATTTAAGATTTGGAATTAATATTTTATGAATTCATTTTCAGGTTTTAATGGATATAATATTAACAAATTTCAGTTTCTAGATTCAGAGTGTTCATTTTTTCAAACTAAGACATCCTAATCCAGATTCAGATTTAGAATAAGAATCTAAATTTATAAATGATATATTACAAGGTCATGAGTATTTCAGACTACAGATTCTGTTTTTATTGCTTTTTGTCCAATAGAATTCCAATTCCAATTTGTCTAATTCAAATGATTGGTTTCGCATTCCAAATCGTGTATTCTAATTAGATTCATTGAAAATTTCAATACGCGTGTTTAATTACAAGTAAAAAGCTTTCGCTTGCGGGAATAGAGAAGTTACTTTGTACGGCTCGCAAGTCCAAATCAAGCTTTGCAGTCCGGTTTTATAATGTTTCGGACAGATATCATGCTCGCGTAAGTCGGCAATGTTGCGGGCAGTAAACTGATAATGTACAGTGATCACTTACGCAATATGTTGTCTTATTATGAGTACACATGTAAATGGTATATGGGTATATGAGAAAAACCCTTTTTGAACTGTCAAAAGTTGGGTTAAATATTAGCTGCATCCTACTTGCACTAATGCAAAACCACATCCAAATTCGTCAGCGCTTCCATCGCCTATTACGTCGGGGTGAATGATGCACGTTTGCCCCTGTGCCAACTGTATGACCTTAGCTAGCCACCGCTGCTCTTCCCCTTAGGCTGAGGCTACAAGCATCGCTTTGCGTTCTAGGTTCCAATAAAAAAGCAATGCAACGCATTGGTATGTCATGCTAACGCGCCATAGTGCTTTCAAAATTCACTAAAAATCATCACTTCTATACATTGGTTGGATAATGCTTGGAATCGCCTCCTTTCTTTCGAGAACCATTAAAAACTCATCAAATAATGATCCGGATAGCGAAAATTCCGAAATTTCAACCGACAAAATTCTTTGTTTTTTTTTTGCGGGAACTAAGAATTTAAGAAAATTTTCTCGTCGATTAAGATATTATTTAGTTTATCACACAAATCGGACGGATCTTCGAACTATTGTGCTTAAAACCCGAAATCACTGCTTCAAACCGAGAAAAACAAGATTGGACTTCCTACTTGTCGCGCTACAAAACACCCTGGCATCAGCACCCTGTCGTGTGAACGTGTTGCGCTGCTTGTCGCCTCAGCATGACATCAGCCTTAGTCTGTGTAAAATCCGTCCACTCAACTATCCCCAAGAGGAAAGCTCCGTTCGAACGACAACTCCGTTGAATCCGAACGGACCGTTTTTTGTCGACTTGCCATTGCTCGTGTTCGCTAACGACGGAACCTCATGTCTTATGAGTGAAAGCGTGACGAGGGGCTAACGAATGTGCTATTGACGAACACTGACTGATGTATGCACTGATCCAAATCCAACTCTTACATTCTCCCTCTACTCTATTAAAAAATCTGAAAAAAAGTACAATTTAGTTTCATGAATTTATGTTTCACCCTTTGCAAAATTATATAACGACATGCAAACATTTTTCTTATTTCTTATTTTTACTTTTGAACTGCGTAATGACTGCAAATAAAGACAACATTCCAAGCAAAGGAAATCAAAAGATTAATACATAAAAGCCAACCCGCATAAATCAGTATTATACAGTGACTATTCCCATTATCTTCTTCCCAAGACACCCAAAAGATTACTTCTATAGTTTTGGATTATTAATGTAAGATAAGGTTTATCATTTTTTCATGAGATGGTATCGTTTGGACGCACTTTACGATACAGGGAACGGGTCGTTAAGTAGAGTAACCATTCATTTTTTTTGCCTTTTTTACTCTTTCTAAAACGGGTCGATCATACGTGTTATCTTTATCTAATGATCCAATCATAAAATGATGACGATACCGCATATCGTCAAATTAAAATTATAATATTCAAAATCATACTGGGGTTTTGGTTTTTTTATTTTATTGAAGTAAAATTTTCGGATTAAAAAAAACATTATTTTACACATTATTTTTTATTTGAAACATTTTGTCGCGCAAAATTGTAATTGTAATGTGTAATTTTGCTATTTTCAAAAGAACTTATCAATAGCACTTTCACAAAATAATCATCCGCACGTTCGTCGGTGGTTCCATCTCGAAACTTCCGGCGAAACACAATTTTCACACACTGAGTTTGGCCACGGCCGTGCGATCCAACTTTTGTTTGACGCTATGGCTGTTCCGCGGCTTATCGGACGATGGAACCCCAAATCTTGCCAGGTTCCCATCTTCCTCCGGTGACTTTCCGCGGCTTCCAATTGCCTAAGAGTCCCTGAAAGATCAATGTTTTAGAAGAAGCATTAATTTTGCCCGTAAGTAATTAATGAATATTTAAGGTCACTCACCATTTCCGGCAAAGCTGGCACCGTCGCCTATTGATCCGACCTTCTCCATTTCCAACTTCACGAGATCGACCCGAATTCAGCCAGGAGATTTTTTCACGAATTCAACCACGTGTGTTGACGTGACAGCAGAAAACTCGGGGCGTGTTGCAAAAAACCTCAATTTGTTTTAAGGACCGTTAATTGTATCTTCCAGGAATAGTTTTTTATCATTCCAGCGCGTTGCTAAATTTATCAATTCGGTATTTAGAAGATTTTTCGAATCTTCCAGAAATAGTATTTTTTTCCATTTTAGTAGAGACACATTAAACCAAGACGCGATATGCACGTTACTATTAGCGTTATCAGAAGAGAATAATACGGATGATTCAGCATATGGTTTTTACGTATGCGGGAACTCTTTTGTAAACATTTCTCTTTTCATTGTTTTTCTACTTTTCCTAAAAATCATGTTCAACGACTACGTGTCCTACAATTTTGAGCGAATTATTGTTTTTAGAATGCACAATACTCAGTTAATTTTATTTTTGTGGCATCACTATTTGCAACATCTATAGCTGACAGCATGCTGTCAGTAAATAATGCATTCCAATTAACCGTAGTCGGGTATTTGCAGTTCAGAGTGAATGTGTTTGTTGTAATTATTTACATCGAGAAAAATAGAAAAGTTTCGGTCGCAATATCTTCATAAGTCCAAAACCAGGTATTCTTCTGATCGTATGATGACTGGGAACTAATATCTATCAGACTCGAGGCACAATATGGAACGAGAACTTAATTCAACATCATTACCGGTAAGCGAAACCATAAGTTTGAGCCTATCTAGGGATGTGAAATTTATACCCTTTTCTCACTAAAGGATTGTTTACTACTTTTACGGTCGCAGACACAAAGGCACTTTGAAGCTACAACGAGACAGCCTTGGACAAAAACGAAAGGAAACAAGTGGATATTCCTATGCATGGGAACAAGAAGATCGTTTGCCAAACGTCCAACTAAAAGCATATTTAGCTAAGGCTATTTTCAGACTGCTTCCTGATCAAAAAACACAATGTTCCACAAGACCAAAAATTCTCTCCGAACATGGCTGATCACCATCAGCACGAAACCTTGCCACATATTTGTTGTGAAATTTAGCACAACACCAATCAACAAGTTTCCAGGAAAGGTAAAAGAAACCGTTAGACACCATATGAAAACCAATACGCACACTTTACCATAACCATGCTCATATTTTTTGATTGAGGTATCCGTGCTCATAAATAATGAATAGATTTTGTTCTATTCAGCTTGGTCAAAATTTTTTAATGTAAACTCTTGAAGCTAGTTAGCAGATTGCTAACATCAAATAAGTGATAAATGAGTCTCATTAACTATAAGTTTATTTCTCGTCTGCGTTTCATCATTTTTCTTTAAAGGATGAATAAATCTCGAATTTATATACAGGGCTACACATTTAAGGCTTTAAAATTTTAACTTTTTCTGCGGTTCCACAATAAATACTGATGTTTGATTGAACTTATTTACCGTATTTGATGGTGTATTCATCTTATGATTAGGGAAACTATACCTGAACATTAGGATTGCTCGCAATCATCACCTAATAAGAAAATTGTGCTGTCGATAAAGGGTTTTTTTTTCTACCGATGCTGGCGTTCATAATTTAAACACATTCTATGCAACAGCATTGGAAGGTAATAAGACATCTACCAAAAATATCGACGCATCACCCAAAAAATCAATTCACGAACACGTCGTAGATTTCGTTTTCAGATTTGCTAATTTTAAAATGTATATGAGCTGGAGTACATTGATTCATAATTAGATTCATATTTATGATTTATATACAGAATTGAAATTCTGAATTTAGATCTAGATTTAACACAAGCTTAGATTCAGATTTCAGATTCATTTGAAATTTAGGTTCGGGATTGAGAATATCGATTTAGGTTCATAATTTAGAATCAGAATTTAAATTGAAAATTCTATTTCAGAATCAGATTCAGATTCATAATCCAGATTCAGAATAATGTCGATTTTGTTTTTTTATATTGTAATCTTTAATTTTGATTTTGAAAATATATTTTGCCCATCATTGGACTCTATGTTAAAATCTTTGATACTATATTCTCGCTGGCTTCACTCCATAGGTTATCCAGAGCGAACGGAAAATGAACTCGCTATGTGCTTTCAGTCCAAAAACACAAAGTAGGAAAATGATAACTCAAGTTTAAGTTCTTAGAATCGAACAACGTTTTGTATTTTGGTCAAACTTAATTTTTGGTATTAAAAAATGAGCGTGTGAGAAGTGGGTTTTTGTTTGGCATTTTTTGTCTAGAATAAACATTTTCAACCGCTTTTTCGTTGAAAGGTGAGTGTTCAAAATTGTATTCGAGTGGAAATTTTGGTGAAAAATTTAAAGTTATTGTTGAAAATATTCACTGTTGATTATTCACACCGTGGGACAAGTGCAATACAGGGGTAAGTGCAAACGCATATTTTAGCCATGTAATATCCACCCTCTAAAAATGTATTTATCATAAACGATGGTGCCTTCGATTGTACCCTGTCATCAGGGGTGGAGGAGGACGGTGTTAGAAACTGGTAAGCGGCGTGGATTTTTTTATATCGAACTGATTTTTTCTATCGATACTGGCGTTAATAATTTAAACATATTTTATGCTACAGCATTGGAAGGTGATTTGACATCAGTGAGTTATCGAGTATAGCGATAAATCCTTGAGCGGTTCGAAAGCCTTGAGTATCGATTAAAGATCGCTTAGAATCAAGAATTTGCAATAATATTCATTGCCATGTAGATATTCTCGTTAGCTCTACCTGTAGATTGGAATCTTATATATAAAAATTGAGGCGTCTCCTTACAAAATTATCTCTTCTTCACATCTTATATATAAAAACTAGCTGACCCGGTAAACTTCGTTTTACCTTTAAATAAATAAATCGTTTAAAGGATTGACCTTTATTTAAACGTCCTTATGAAAGTCGAAAAAGAGAGATTCAACTATTATACAAACCATCTCTGACCCGAAAAACCCTCGGATACCAAATTTCACTTCATTCCGACCGTTCGTTTATAGGTGATGGTGTAACAAAGAAAACGCATCCATCTTATACATGAAAATGAAGGCGTTTTCTTTGTAACACCATTTAAAGGTAAAATGAAGTTTTCAGGGTCAACTAGTCTCTTATAAACATTAAGTCTCAATCAATCACAATCGTCTTCCTGCATCTTTTAAGGTACGCCGGGGTAAAGAGGGGCACGGGGTAGATGGGAATGCTGATTATTTAAATAACATTGTGCATTTTTTTTTCTAAAATGTTAAAATAACTTTTAATCTATCTAATAACTGCGAAAAAGAGACGATTCCGACAATAAAGGATGTTTACAGCGACTTTTTATTTTAACTCCTATGTGGAGTTGATGTGTATCATTTTCAATTTCAATTTTCTCGTAATCTAGCGGGTTCTTGACGACAAACTCTAGATTCTTATTTATGATTTATATTCATAATTGAAATTCTGAATTTAGATCTAGATTTCACATAAGGTTAAATTCAGATTTCACATTCATTTGGAATTTAGATTCGACATTCAGAATATCGGTTCAAATTCAAAATTTATAATCAAAATTTATATTGAAAATTGTATTTTAAAACTCAGATTTATAATAGTATCGATTTTGTTTCCTGCAAATGTTTGCGTACATTGAAACGGATTCAGAATCCAAACACAGAATTCATATTCAGAATAAAACTCATGATTCATATTTACAATTCAATTTTGGGATTCAATATCCTGCATCAATTTCAGGTTCAATTTCAGGTTTAAGGTTAATACAATATACAGAAATTTCAGATTCTCGATTCAGAATGTTCATATTTTCAAACTAAGACATCTTAATCCAGATTCAGATTTAGAATAAGAATCTAAATTTATGAATGATATATTACAAGGTCATGAGTATTTCAGACTACAGATAAGGTTTCTATTCCTTTTTGTCCAATAGAACTCCAATTCCAATTTGTCCAATTCAAATGATTGGGTTCGATTTCAAAATCGTGTATTCGAATAAGATTCATTTAAAATTTCAATACACTTGTTACATTACAAGTAAAGAAGCTTTGCGGTCCGGATTTATAATGTTTCGGACAGATATCATACTCGCGTAAGTCGGCAATGTTGTGGGCGGTAAACTGACAATGTATAGCGATCACTTAAGCAACATGTTGTCTAATTATGAGTACACATGTGAATGGTATCATACGTTGGGGCTAATGATGCATATTTGCTACTGGGCCGATTAGACGACCAATTAAGATCGCTGCAATGTTTGATGGAAATTTCAAATGCTTAAATGTTTACACTTCCAATAACTAGTTTTGGTACCTTTCGCTGCCAGAAAGAGCAATAAATTTTTGAAAGCGCTCCATTCAGTCCTGAATTAGCGCAACGGATTTTAATTATGAATGGAAATTTGTATGGGAAAACTAAAATTTTCATCCAAAAATCTCCAGAGATGTACTGAAAGCTGCATAAAATATAATTTTGGATGACAAATATTTCATTGACTCTTAAAGTACAATTCTCGTCAACAAAGTAAAAATCGAACTTTTAACCCTGAAAAGATATAAGATGTTATAAAAAAAAATAGTTAAAAATTATTTATTACCATTATTTATTACAACATGTAACCATTATATCTCGTGTGAGCTCTCATTACGTCGTATGTAACAAAATGTAAACAAAAAGTTTTATAACGATAAAATACAAAAACGGATATAAAATAGTCGCACTCCTTCACATTTTGAATATTTGTAACCTGGACAACATATTCTATACGTAAAATACAAATCTTAAAGTTCTATTGATAACTGTTGCAGCAGTTTTTTTTATGAATTCTCTAGAAGTTTCATAGGACGTAATGAAAGCTCAGGCGAGATATGCATGAACACTATTATTGTTGTTTTGAAACAACATTTTCGCGTGAGCTTTCATCACGAAACGAGAAAAACGCTTATGAATTTTGAGGAGTATATTTCAAATCCTAATTTTATTCTTTTACCTATAACCCTTTATGAAAATTTAATTTTTCGAATAAAAATGATGTTCATCTGATTCTGACGCCTCAATTGGTTTCTATTTTAAAATAGTATTATCGAAAAAAAAATTGTTTTATTTGGATTATAGTCGTTTTAACATCTTTATGACATTCGCGACTTATTTCAACGATGCAGTTGGCGGACAGTAATTGAAAAACTTATTCGGTACAACTCTGATCGATTTTTACTCTTGGGCTTGGACACACGGACATCGGCTCAGGAAGCAACTGACTTGTCAACTGAGCTATGTATATCACAAGCCATGAACAAATTCTATTGACAATTAGAGTCAAAAGGGTATAAATTTCGAACTTATTTTATTTCTGAATTTTGTTCCGAAACAATCGATATATTACGAATACCTTATTTTTTATTAATTAATTAAATTTATGATTGAATTTTTATGAACAAATTTTAAATTGGAAAGTTTTTCAAATTTTTTATTTCAGCTTTCAAACATGTCTCGCACCAAAAAATATTCGTCGCAATACAAAGCGGACAAACGTCGTTTATACGATAAGCAAAAGAACATTAAAAAACTCGCTTCCATTATAAATGATCAAAGAATGAAATCAGATGTCAGCTCTTCTAATAAACCAAACGCAACAATTTTGAAAGATATCCAAACAAATCAAAATTGTTACAGTGAAGAACGTCGACAGAGAGAAACCTTGAATCATACAGAAGCAATTGATGATGATGCTTATCCTATTGTTAAGGAAGATAAAGAGCAAAAACAACAAAGAAACCAGTTTCTATTTGAGAGGAAAAGAAGAGATATTGAAATATCTTCGATCAATCGAGAAAAAAATGCTAAAAGGATTCGAGAAATAAGAGCAGATATGAGCTATTACGAAAATGAAAAAAGAATGAACAGATTTCGTATTCGTAAGATAAGGAATGAAAACATGGAATACTATGCAAGAGAGAAGAACAACATTTCTTGTAAATTAGCAGAAAAACGTTTAACAAACGTAAAAGTCCAAGCTGCGTCGAATCATTCAAATTTCTTGAATATGCGTTTACAGAGAAGCAATGAAACGTATCATGTTAATGAAATTGCACGCAACAGATTATTACGACGGGAGCAAAGAATGGATGAATTCATAGCTCATCGAGACAGATACTACAACCTTCTAATTCGTTCGAATGATATTCAATCGAAATCAATAAGGGAATTCATTGAGAATAGAAAGCAGATGCCCAGTTATGTATGCGCAAGCTGCGAGGGTTCATTTTTCTTTAAGAGTGTTCAAAAAATTTCTAAACAGATAATTGATAAAATTATGAAAAACGAAAACATTCAAAATACTTGCGATTCACGCACTTTGAATTATTATTTTCAAAATTCTTGTAATTATCTGTGCAAAACTTGCATTAAATATGTAAAAGAACGTAAAATTCCTAAGCTTGCTACAAGTTGGGGCTTAAAATTACCGCCGGTTCCTGAATGCATTACAAGACTTAATGACATTGAAGAAAGAATAGTTTCTCCTTATGTTGCTTTCCAAAAGGTTGTTCTCATGTCAAAACGTGCTTGTAATCCACAGCTTGGAATGAAAGGGAGTGCAATTCATGTGCCTAGTAGTGTGCCCCTAATGGTTTCGTCTTTGCCAAGACAACTAAATAATCTTGATGTTATACCTATACCGGTGGAATTCAAACGACATATGGGTCACTCTTCCACATATATTAGTGGATTGGTCCGTGCGTCATATGTATCAGAAGCTCTTGATTATTTGAAAAATACTGATTTATACAAAAAACATGACATACAAGTTTCTTCTCATGAAATGAGAATTTTCACGGAAGAAATCAATCGGAACAATGTCATAAATTTAGATGACAGTGAAAATCAAGTTGCTTCAAGCGACGAAGGTAATATTAGGGATAATCAACCCTGTTCTGGATTAGAACAAGAAGTGAATCTGAATTTACAATTTGACGGTTTAGAGGTCGATGATGAATTTTATGAACATTTGGTAGATGATGATGATGAATGTTTACTTTTCGACTTCAATCAACAAACGGCACAACATGCCACTATTGTTATGGCTCCAGGACAAAATCACTGGCCTGTTTCAGTTCACATTCAACCAGATGTTGAGTGTTTTTGTTTTCCAAAAATTTTTGCTGGAAAAAAAAGGCAAATACTTAACAAAAATATTACGAGATCTGATTTAATTAAATGGGAAGTACGCTGCCACACAGTAAAAATTTCGGCATTCAGAATTTTATATTTGGCCAAAATCAAATTGGAATCAGAAGTTCTTAGTTCAACTACACTTACACTAAAAAAGAAATCTAATGCTAAAGGTGTTACAGTTGAGGAAGCATTGAATCCCCAGTTTATTACAGAGCTTAGGCAGCATAATGATGGGTTGAATTTTTTAAAGCACATCAGATGTTCTCCAAGTTTTTGGAGCTCGAAGAAAAAGAATCTCTTTGCGATGTTGCGGCAGTGCGGAAAACCTATGTTTTTCTTAACCGTGTCTGCAGTTGAAAATAAATGGCCTGAATTGATACAAGGTTTGGTATTGAAGACTACAGGGAAACAAATTTCGTTATTGCAAGCTCTTAACCTTCCGGAACAACAAAAACACGATCTTATCAAAGAAAATCCTGTTTACTCAGCATTGTACTATGATTTTAAAATTACTGAGCTAATAAAATTAATGAAACAAAGCTCAGGCCCATTCCAACCGTATAAAATAACAGACTTTTACCGAAGGCGCGAATTTCAAATGAGGGGATCTCCCCACGATCATATGTTACTGTTCATTGAAGATGCACCTTGTCTAGATTTAAATGATGAAGATAGTATAAAAGCTTTTGAAAAATTTGCAGATACATTTATCACATGTCAGTATGACGCTGATAATCCACTTTGTAAATATTTGCGTCACAAGCACACTGATACATGTTCAAAAGGACGAAGTAATAAAAACACATGTAGATTTAATTTTCCAAAATTTGTTCTATCAGAAACTAAAATTTTAAAACCATTGCCCAAGAACGAAATTACTGCAGCGGTTAAGAGAAATCTACAGAAAATAAAAGAAACGATGGAAGTTCTATATTCAAGTAAAGAAAGATCAAATCTTAGTTTTGAAGAAATTTTAGAAAGCTTAGATTTGACAAAAGATGATTACATTAACGCTTTAAGAGCTTCTATAAGTAAAGTTACAATATTTTACAAACGCAGGAGTTGTGAAGTTGATATCAATTCTTATAATCCAATAATATTGAATTTAATGGAATCAAATACAGATTTGCAACTTATTCTAGATGAATACGGCGTTGCAGCATACATTGTTGATTACATAGCTAAGTCTGAATCAGGACTCTCGAAGCAATTGAAAGAACTGCAAAATGAATTAGATAAAAGAAATACTACTTATCTTGAAAAGTTAAGGACAATTGCTAACAAATTTATCAATTCGAATCTAATGAGTGTCAGCGAAGCTATTTATCACTGTTTAAGTATTCCTTTGTCCCATTTCAGTCGAACTCATATATATATCAGCACCTGTAAATCTGAAGATAGAGTAGTTTTTCTTAAATCAGAAAAACAATTAAGATCAATGTGCAAAGATAGTACTGATATCGCTGGTAAAGATATCATAACATATTATGCGGAACGGGTAGATTTACAGAACATTTGTTTAGCTGAGTACGCTGCATTTTATTTTAAAACTAAAGGTAAAAGACGTCCTGATAAGAACAGGTCAGAGATTTCTGACGAAGAAGAGGACATTGAAGAAACAGAAGTAGATAGAGAAAATCCTAATCATAAGAGAAGAAAAATAGCTCGGATTCTAAGATATAATCGATACAAAATCGAACAAGATCCCGACAATTATTATCGAGAGCAACTACTTCTATTCTATCCTTGGAGAAATGAAATCAATGAAATTGAAACAGTAAACTGGTTGGAAGTGTATAATAATAACCTAGGTGTTATTACTAGAAATCGTTCTAAATTTCAAATACTGTCAGATGATGTAATAGACAAAGCAATAGAAGCCGCAATTGATAATAGAGCAGAATTAGAAAACGAAGAAATTTCCGAATTCGAACAAAATCAGTTGTCTAAAGATCATGAAATTGATATTCTTATACAAGGAGGTATTGATAGACCGAAAACGTTTACTCCATTTGTGTATTCGGCTCCTCCGAAAGTAAACAAACGTGATCTTCTTGAAAATCTAAGGAAGCTGAATAACAGACAAAGAGAAATTGTAATTCATATTTACAAATGTTTTAAACTGAACAAGTTACCTTTTAAAATTTTTATCTCCGGCTCAGCAGGTGTTGGAAAAAGTTTAGTTATATCAACAATATATCAATTGATTACATATTTTCTGGAGTACTGTGTTGAAACCTCAGTTTGGCAATCATCAGATTCTGTCAAAGTGTTATTAAGCGCGTTTTCTGGCAAAGCTGCCTTTTTAATTGGAGGGAATACTTTACACTCAGCCTTTGCCTTACCTTTGACTGAAACTAGAAACATTCCAGATTTACCTATGGACGTCGCAAATAATTTACGTCAACAGTTGTTACATTGTAAATTGATAGTTATAGATGAAATATCAATGGTTGGAAGTACCATTTTTAGTCGTATAGATACAAGATTGCGCCAAATTACAGGAGTTGATGAAAGTTTTGGTGGTTTATCTGTAATAACCGTAGGAGATTTCCGACAACTTCCGCCGGTCAAAGATAGATTCATTTTTAACCCTCCCAGAGATTGTTTGGTGACGTTGGATCTTTCCCCTTTATGGGCGGATTTTGAATTTTATGAATTAACTGAGGTCATGAGGCAGAAAGACGACTTAGACTTTGTTAATGCGTTAAATAATTTTGCCCAGGGAACTATGAATGCAGCAGATATCAACGTTTTTAAAAGTAGAGAAGTCGCTGAAAATGAAGTACCTAGTGACGCTATAAGGTTGTACTATACGAATTTGGATGTTGACAGATATAATGCCATAAAAATTGCAGAGTCTAAGGAAACCGAAATTTTAAGTTTGGCTGAAGATAAATTGACAGGCAATTTGAAAGAAGACCAAATTTTAAAGAAACTTGATATTTGGAAGGCTAAAACTACCAGAGATTGTGGAGGGTATCCATATTCAATACAATTCAAAAAAGGTATCAAGTACATGGTAACTGCAAATCTAGATGTATCGGATGGTATCGTAAACGGCGCAACTGGAGTTTTGGAATTTGTTTTTTGCAATCCACAGTCAAATAAACCTATCATAGTGTATCTTAATTTTGACAGTAAGAAAGTTGGCAGAAACGCTCGACTTAAATTTCATGAATTTACAGAAAATTTGCATCTTAACAAAAACTGGACGCCTATTGAAAGACAAAGATATAGTTTGACTAATCATTTTCAACGTGACTATCAAATTACTCGAAATCAATTCCCATTAGTTCCCTGTGAAGCGCTTACAATTCATAAAAGTCAGGGACAAACATATTCAAAAGTATGCGTTGATTTACGCAAGAAAGGGAACTCGACTCGTCAGTTAATTTATGTTGCCTTGAGTCGTGTTTCGAAATTATCTGGTCTTTATATATTAGGAAATTTTCCGGGAAATATGGCCGACAATCCTACTATCAGAGCTTGTTTGAAAGAAACGGAAAGATTGAAGACGTATAGACAATTAACTTTATCTTTTAATAATTTAACAACTCACACAGGATTGGTTATTGCTTATCAGAATTCTAGATCTTTAAGAGAAAATTTGAAGTATATCAACGCGGATGCATGGTATTCGAGATGTGACATAATTGTATTTTCTGAAACGGGTATCCTGACAAACGATGAAGTAAATATACCCAATTTTAATATTGTTTACCGATCAGATAGACAAACACTTCCATTGTTTGTTAAGAGTGGCATTGCAAAAGGTATAATATGCTATGCGAAAATTGGTTTAATAATTTCAGTAGAAAGTCATAAGACGGTTTTTAAAGCCAATAACCTCAATAAATATGTTGGCCATACCGACTTAGTGATTCTAAAACATAGACATATTTCGCTTCTTACAGGCTATAAATCACCTAAAATTAATTGTAATGAATTTATATCTGTATTCAATTCAATTCACAATGATTATAATGACCCAACCATATTGATAGGAGATTTCAATTTCAATCTCAACAGTACATGTGACGAAACAAAAAAAATTGTTAAATACCTGAATAGAAAGAATCTTTTTGATAAGTTAGTTTGTAACGAGCCTACAACAGATCTAGGTTCAAGATTAGATATTGTGTTTTCTAACATAAGAAATATTTCAACTGGTGTATATGAGTCTTATTTTTCTGACCACAAACCAGTCTTTGCAATAATTCGTGAAACAGTATTGGAATTAGAATCCGCTGAATTTCTAGAAAGTGAGTACTTTGATAATTCTTCATCAAATTTAGTTAATGACAACATTCACAATGAACTTTTCAATGACCCTCCAGAAGAATTTTTTAATGATGCTGATATTTTGAATGAAAATTCAACAACACATATACTTGAAAACGAAGAATGGTCCAACGCTGAACTTTTTAGAAATTTGAATGATGCGTTATTAGATATTTTGGTTACTTCAATTGATTTTAATGTAGATACAGAATACCGCATTATGTCATTGTTAGAAAATTATTCTGAATCCCTTGATCTTGCTTATACGCATTTGAACGTTTGCCCAATTCATATTTTTGACCGTCTACGTGATCTTGACAGGATGGCAAACGAACAGTATTTTCAAGAATTTGTTGAAATTGAAATCCCGAGAGATGGAAATTGTCAGTTCCATTCGATTTCATATTCTTTGATTGGAAATACAATATTGTCAAATGTTCTCCGAACGTTCGCATTCAGAAGTGTTTTACAAAATAAGTCCTATTTTGAAGGTAGAGAAAATTTACTTGAATCGGGATCATTTTTCAATCTTCTTTGTGTTTCATGCGAAGACAGTGCCTGGGGTAATGCGGATACTTTATACGCATTAAGCATTATTTTAAAACGAAGTATTTTTGTTGTTATCAAAGGAACCCCAGTTAATTGTTTAGAAATCAGACCACCAGTCGTATCATTGACTCCAATTGTTATGATTTACGGATCTTCACATTATAATGTACTTCTTCCTAAAAAACTTCATTCTAAATATGAGTTTCCGAATACAAGTGTAATTAATGTAAGAGAAAGTGAACTGTTCTTGTAATTTTTGTTTTTTATACGATTCACACATTAATTATTGGATTAATATTGAGTACAGTACATAATAGTTGTGATGTTTTTCTCTGGTTGCTAAATAAGATCAGAAAAAATATGTGGCATCAATTTGCAAGTCTTTCATTTGAGCTTCCTTCGCGCACGCAGTGTATCAGATACATCAATAAAAGGTAAAATGAAATGCGAAGAGCTTGAAACAATTCAGTTTAGATTTAAATAAAATTTTAAGTAAGATGTCAACATTGATGAGGCAAGTCACTGCAGATATTCAGTTATTCCTTAGTATCTGTGTATTGTATCGAAATTGAAACAGTCAGCGATGGTTCGTCCAAATTCTCATAGATGACAATGATAATGATGATGATAATGATAGTGATAATCTTTAAGATTGTTGAATTTTCAGTGGCCTTTTGTCAACTTGAAATTAATTAAGAGAAGTCTACATATATTTGAGCACTGCGCGGTATTTACATGAATTGTTTCAAATCTGAGATGTTTTGTAGTACAATTGTAGCAGTAAATGTATGTGATTTGTTAAAAAAAAAATCTTTTCAAAAGAATTGCTCGATCCGCTCAAATATGTGTAGGGGAATGAGGTGGGAACATTATCATCATCATTATCATTATGATTTTATTATTCAAATTTCATAATCGCAGTTGATATTATTAATTTTGAATCCTAATAGAATCGTTGAAAGAATAATAACTGTTTGAAGCGAGATAACATTCTCAATTGTTTTGCATTGCACAGTGTGGCTGGACACTTGAACATCCGCCTTGAACAAGCACAGTGCGACGAGACATCCACTGTTTGAAGCGAGATAACATTCTCAATTGTTTTGCATTGCACAGCGTGGCTGGACACTTGGACATCCACTAAGGCGTGGCGAGACACCCGCCTTGAATAAGCACAGTGCGACGAGACATCCACTGTTTGAAGCGAGATAACATTCTCAATACTTTTGCATTGCACAGTGTGGATGGACACTTGGACATCCACTAAGGCGTGGCTGAACACCCGCCTTGAACAAGCACAGTGCGACGAGACATCCACTGTTTGAAGCGAGATAACATTCTCAATACTTTTGCATTGCACAGTGTGGATGGACACTTGGACATCCACTAAGGCGTGGCGAGACACCCGCCTTGAACAAGCACAGTGCGACGAGATATCCACTGTTTGAAGCGAGATAACATTCTCAATTGTTTTGCATTGCACAGCGTGGCTGGACACTTGGACATCCACTAAGGCGTGGCGAGACACCCGCCTTGAACAAGCACAGTGCGACGAGACATCCACTGTTTGAAGCGAGATAACATTCTCAATACTTTTGCATTGCACAGTGTGGATGGACACTTGGACATCCACTAAGGCGTGGCTGAACACCCGCCTTGAACAAGCACAGTGCGACGAGACATCCACTGTTTGAAGCGAGATAACATTCTCAATACTTTTGCATTGCACAGTGTGGATGGACACTTGGACATCCACTAAGGCGTGGCTAAACACCCGCCTTGAACAAGCACAGTGCGACGAGACATCCACTGTTTGAAGCGAGATAACATTCTCAATTGTTTTGCATTGCACAGCGTGGCTGGACACTTGGACATCCACTAAGGCGTGGCGAGACACCCGCCTTGAACAAGCACAGTGCGACGAGACATCCACTGTTTGAAGCGAGATAACATTCTCAATTGTTTTGCATTGCACAGCGTGGCTGGACACTTGGACATCCACTTAGGCGTGGCGAGACACCCGCCTTGAACAAGCACAGTGCGACGAGACATCCACTGTTTGAAGCGAGATAACATTCTCAATTGTTTTGCATTGCACAGCGTGGCTGGACACTTGGACATCCACTAAGGCGTGGCGAGACACCCGCCTTGAATAAGCACAGTGCGACGAGACATCCACTGTTTGAAGCGAGATAACATTCTCAATACTTTTGCATTGCACAGTGTGGATGGACACTTGGACATCCACTAAGGCGTGGCTGAACACCCGCCTTGAACAAGCACAGTGCGACGAGACATCCACTGTTTGAAGCGAGATAACATTCTCAATACTTTTGCATTGCACAGTGTGGATGGACACTTGGACATCCACTAAGGCGTGGCTAAACACCCGCCTTGAACAAGCACAGTGCGACGAGACATCCACTGTTTGAAGCGA
This sequence comes from Uranotaenia lowii, assembly GCF_029784155.1. NCBI lineage: Eukaryota > Metazoa > Arthropoda > Insecta > Diptera > Culicidae > Uranotaenia > Uranotaenia lowii. Next base: position 111,045,947 of record NC_073693.1, read on the forward strand.
GATAACATTCTCAATTGTTTTGCATTGCACAGCGTGGCTGGACACTTGGACATCCACTAAGGCGTGGCGAGACACCCGCCTTGAACAAGCACAGTGCGACGAGACATCCACTGTTTGAAGCGAGATAACATTCTCAATTGTTTTGCATTGCACAGCGTGGCTGGACACTTGGACATCCACTTAGGCGTGGCGAGACACCCGCCTTGAACAAGCACAGTGCGACGAGACATCCACTGTTTGAAGCGAGATAACATTCTCAATTGTTTTGCATTGCACAGCGTGGCTGGACACTTGGACATCCACTTAGGCGTGGCGAGACACCCGCCTTGAATAAGCACAGTGCGACGAGACATCCACTGTTTGAAGCGAGATAACATTCTCAATACTTTTGCATTGCACAGTGTGGATGGACACTTGGACATCCACTAAGGCGTGGCTGAACACCCGCCTTGAACAAGCACAGTGCGACGAGACATCCACTGTTTGAAGCGAGATAACATTCTCAATACTTTTGCATTGCACAGTGTGGATGGACACTTGGACATCCACTAAGGCGTGGCTGAACACCCGCCTTGAACAAGCACAGTGCGACGAGACATCCACTGTTTGAAGCGAGATAACATTCTCAATACTTTTGCATTGCACAGTGTGGATGGACACTTGGACATCCACTAAGGCGTGGCGAGACACCCGCCTTGAACAAGCACAGTGCGACGAGACATCCACTGTTTGAAGCGAGATAACATTCTCAATTGTTTTGCATTGCACAGCGTGGCTGGACACTTGGACATCCACTAAGGCGTGGCGAGACACCCGCCTTGAACAAGCACAGTGCGACGAGACATCCACTGTTTGAAGCGAGATAACATTCTCAATACTTTTGCATTGCACAGTGTGGATGGACACTTGGACATCCACTAAGGCGTGGCGAGACACCCGCCTTGAACAAGCACAGTGCGACGAGACATCCACTGTTTGAAGCGAGATAACATTCTCAATACTTTTGCATTGCACAGTGTGGATGGACACTTGGACATCCACTAAGGCGTGGCGAGACACCCGCCTTGAACAAGCACAGTGCGACGAGACATCCACTGTTTGAAGCGAGATAACATTCTCAATACTTTTGCATTGCACAGTGTGGATGGACACTTGGACATCCACTAAGGCGTGGCGAGACACCCGCCTTGAACAAGCACAGTGCGACGAGACATCCACTGTTTGAAGCGAGATAACATTCTCAATTGTTTTGCATTGCACAGCGTGGCTGGACACTTGGACATCCACTAAGGCGTGGCGAGACACCCGCCTTGAACAAGCACAGTGCGACGAGACATCCACTGTTTGAAGCGAGATAACATTCTCAATTGTTTTGCATTGCACAGCGTGGCTGGACACTTGGACATCCACTTAGGCGTGGCGAGACACCCGCCTTGAATAAGCACAGTGCGACGAGACATCCACTGTTTGAAGCGAGATAACATTCTCAATACTTTTGCATTGCACAGTGTGGATGGACACTTGGACATCCACTAAGGCGTGGCTGAACACCCGCCTTGAACAAGCACAGTGCGACGAGACATCCACTGTTTGAAGCGAGATAACATTCTCAATACTTTTGCATTGCACAGTGTGGATGGACACTTGGACATCCACTAAGGCGTGGCGAGACACCCGCCTTGAACAAGCACAGTGCGACGAGACATCCACTGTTTGAAGCGAGATAACATTCTCAATACTTTTGCATTGCACAGTGTGGATGGACACTTGGACATCCACTAAGGCGTGGCTGAACACCCGCCTTGAACAAGCACAGTGCGACGAGACATCCACTGTTTGAAGCGAGATAACATTCTCAATACTTTTGCATTGCACAGTGTGGATGGACACTTGGACATCCACTAAGGCGTGGCTGAACACCCGCCTTGAACAAGCACAGTGCGACGAGACATCCACTGTTTGAAGCGAGATAACATTCTCAATACTTTTGCATTGCACAGTGTGGATGGACACTTGGACATCCACTAAGGCGTGGCGAGACACCCGCCTTGAACAAGCACAGTGCGACGAGACATCCACTGTTTGAAGCGAGATAACATTCTCAATACTTTTGCATTGCACAGTGTGGATGGACACTTGGACATCCACTAAGGCGTGGCGAGACACCCGCCTTGAACAAGCACAGTGCGACGAGACATCCACTGTTTGAAGCGAGATAACATTCTCAATACTTTTGCATTGCACAGCGTGGCTGGACACTTGGACATCCACTAAGGCGTGGCGAGACACCCGCCTTGAACAAGCACAGTGCGACGAGACATCCACTGTTTGAAGCGAGATAACATTCTCAATTGTTTTGCATTGCACAGCGTGGCTGGACACTTGGACATCCACTAAGGCGTGGCGAGACACCCGCCTTGAATAAGCACAGTGCGACGAGACATCCACTGTTTGAAGCGAGATAACATTCTCAATACTTTTGCATTGCACAGTGTGGATGGACACTTGGACATCCACTAAGGTGGGCGAGACACCCGCCTTGAACAAGCACAGTGCGACGAGACATCCACTGTTTGAAGCGAGATAACATTCTCAATACTTTTGCATTGCACAGTGTGGATGGACACTTGGACATCCACTAAGGCGTGGCTGAACACCCGCCTTGAACAAGCACAGTGCGACGAGACATCCACTGTTTGAAGCGAGATAACATTCTCAAATGTTTTGCATTGCACAGTGTGGATGGACACCTGGACACCCACTAAGGCGTGGCTGAACACCCACCTTGAACAAGCACAGTGCGACGAGACATCCACTGTTTGAAGCGAGATAACATTCTCAATACTTTTGCATTGCACAGTGTGGATGGACACTTGGACATCCACTAAGGCGTGGCGAGACACCCGCCTTGAATAAGCACAGTGCGACGAGACATTCACTGTTTGAAGCGAGATAACATTCTCAATACTTTTGCATTGCACAGTGTGGATGGACACTTGGACATCCACTAAGGCGTGGCGAGACACCCGCCTTGAATAAGCACAGTGCGACGAGACATCCACTGTTTGAAGCGAGATAACATTCTCAATACTTTTGCATTGCACAGCGTGGCTGGACACTTGGACATCCACTAAGGCGTGGCGAGACACCCGCCTTGAACAAGCACAGTGCGACGAGACATCCACTGTTTGAAGCGAGATAACATTCTCAATACTTTTGCATTGCACAGTGTGGATGGACACTTGGACATCCACTAAGGCGTGGCGAGACACCCGCCTTGAATAAGCACAGTGCGACGAGACATCCACTGTTTGAAGCGAGATAACATTCTCAATTGTTTTGCATTGCACAGTGTGGATGGACACTTGAACATCCACTAAGGCGTGGCGAGACACCCGCCTTGAACAAGCACAGTGCGACGAGACATCCACTATTTGAAGCGAGATTACATTCTCAATTGTTTTGCATTGCACAGCGTGGCTGGACACGTGGACATCCACTAAGGCGTGGCGAGACACCCGCCTTGAACAAGCACAGTGTGACGAGATATCCATTGTTAAAAGCGAATACGATTATCCAAGATTCACCGGAATGGAAACCATCCTACGACCAGGGAAGAGCGCAGTCCAGTTTGATTTACTTCATGCTGACCGAAGCTACAACAGCGGAAATCGAGGAGGTTTGCGATTATGCAGCAAATTTCGATAGCTATTGATCGGAATCCAACTAATAATCTGCATCTGAGAACCTTTATCGAAAATCCTGATATTCCGCGCTTGCCGTAAGTACCCAGTATTTACTACAAATATTACTCCACCTTATATTTTGTGTCTTTGAGCAGCGCCGGAGTCCTTTACGAAAAATTTAGCAACGGTGGCACGCGGTGCTGGTTTGTTGATCAAGACGGTCAAAAACTTCGGCATCATGAGTAACGTGCCGCGGATTGGAGCTTGATGCCATTTCCAATCCAAAAACAATCGCCGTGCCCGTCACCTGAGACGAGTGGGGAATTATTATAGCCCACGGCAAGGCTGTGTTGCTCAAAAGGTGGACCGATAATCAACGTTTTTCAGTTACGAGCTAACGGCGCTTCCATCAGCGATTTCAAGTGGTAAGTTAGCAATTATTCCAACCATTATCAATCAATTAAAAAATTATTTTGTCATTTCTAGGCCAAAATTATTCATCGAAGGTGCATGTGCATGTTCCTAGGCGTATTGATCAGCCCAAGGACATTTTGTGATGGTCACATTTTCATTGGTGGGTATCTTTTTAATATATTTTATGACTAATTCTATTGATTGAAACATATCCTATTTTCCATAAATTGACGAAAGGATGCTTCAGATGAATGCATAAGCGTTGGTGAGCGAACACCCATTTGTTTTTAGACGCTCTCAGAGGTCGGATACCTTCACTTACCACCAGATGTCGGTCGGAAAAATGTAGTTATCTACCGCCTTTAATCTGCCGGAGAAAGGAGACTAGCTGTTTCTGAGTAACCATAAGTTCAACATCGAGTCGAAGATTCCATACCTGCCAGAGTAGTGAGATTGGCCGCAGTGCATCGAATGAATTTTCTGGATATATCCCAAGAGTTAAACTACGCAACAGGATTTGGCAGCCGACTTTATGCTTAAGCTGCATAAGCGTTCTGAATGATACGTCGCAAGCGTCAATGATAAAGGCAGGTGAGCAATTTTTTTAACTTCCTTTTGAATTTGTTACCTCATCCATCCAAATTTCTTATTTTGAAGTAGATGTGTTCAAATGATGATAAGCTTAAAATTAAATTTTATTTAATTCTTGATTTTTTTTTACTTTTACGTTCTAAATTCGAATTTTTATTCAAATTGTGTTTTTATAATGACATGGCATTTAAAATTCATTAGTTTTAAGTAAATAAAATCAATCTTTGATAACTGATGGAAATAATATGCCAAACGAAAACTAATTTAAGATATATTTACTCTCCTAATCTATCGCCTAATTTTCCTTTAAATCCTTTTCGGCTTTCTATACATACATAGCTGTTTAAATGCAAACAAAAAAAGATTGAATTATTTATGAAATGTCAATAATAATAATAATGCTTTTGCTTGGTTATTTCTAGATAACAATCGTACGGGTGCTGAAAATCATCCCGATATGGAACTACAACGCTGCACGGGGAATAGACTACATCACATTTGTAAAAAATGCGATGATTCCACGGCGATTGTTTGATTCTATGCTCGCCAAATTTCGCGCGAACACAAACGATTGCTGGCGAATACAGTACCAGCAACAAAAAAAACCATCTCCACCCCGTCTGGGGCTGAGTAAATGGCTTGAAGTTTGTACAAACAGCACCATACACCATGCCATAGACAACACAAATGGCGTGTGCAAATTCGATGATTCCAAGACGATTGTTTGATCTATGCTCGCCCACACACGATACAAACGTATTTAGCGCGAACACAAACGATGGCTGACGATAACACTAACAACAAAAAACCACCGCCACCCCTACTGGGACTGAGTAAATTTCCTGAATATTGTACAAACAGCACCGTACACTATGCCACAGAGGGTGGTTTGTGCAAAATATTTCGATCCAGACTGATTTTACTCAAACCGTTTGCGCGCTCATTCAAGCAGTGCCATACCTCTTGCTAGGGAATTAGTGGTCCATGGTTCATAAAAAATTTATTTGTTCAAAAAATTTTTTGATTGTTATGACACTAATCTAAGTTTCAATTACTCATACTATTACATTCGATTACCATTCGAATTTGGATTTCTCCAATTGTCCGCTTAACTTAACATTATGAAACGAATTCAAATCCATACGCGGAATACAAATTCAATTTACATTTTATAATTCATAATTTGGATTCAAAAACCAGCATCTAAATAGAATTCAAATTTAAATGCAGACTCACAATTCAGAATCACAGTTCAAATTAAAAAATCAGCATTCAGTTCAAAATAATATTAAAATAATAATATCATATTCAAATCTGATTTTGGAATTGTAATTCACAGTTGTAAATTCAAATTCTGGTTTAAGATTCAAAATGTACATATTTCTGATAAAACTAGCTGACCCGGTAAACTTCGTTCTACCTTCTAAAGTATAAATCGTAATAAATTTTATCTACACGTCCTTAACTGCATCGTGCTCGCGAATAGATTCTTAAGGAAATCGTAACAAATAAAGTAGAATTTGTATTGGAACCACCTTTCATAAAAAGTGAGATCCTTGAAACTATTATACAAACCATCTCTGACCCAAAAAACCCTCGGATACCAAATTTCACTTCATTCCGACCGACCATTCATACGTGATGTTGTTACAAAGAAAACGCCTCCATTTTTATATATAAGAAATAGAATAATTGAGGCCCTCAGGATCAGAGGGGTGCAAGTGCCAAAATCATCAGTTTTGAGTTAAGTATACCTAACGGTGCAAAACTCAGATTTTTTCTATAATTTATTAACACTTGTTTGATTGAATTAAAACTGCTCGAATTCGAAAAATATATGAGAACTCGAGCACCTTCCCAACTTTGAAGCGCGTTTTCTCGAAACTATCATTTAGGCACTTGACCCCTTTGATCCCAAGCGCCTCAATTTGAATTTAGAATTTACCTCTACATATTATAATGTCATGGGGTTAATTCATGAGATTTTATGATTTTATACTAAAATGAACGGGTTTCAAATTACAGATTCTGTTTTTAGAATTATATTTTTGGTTCCTATCTTTTCTAGTTGTAGCTGCAGAATCAGATTCAAATGATTTTTAAACAATTTCATTAAATTACTTATTTTAATTTTGTGTCAATATCAGTTGCCCAACCTATAACGGGTTTTGATGAACGGAGCTTTAAGCTCGCGGGGATAGAGAGGCTACTTTGCATGTCTCGCTAGACTCAATCAAGCTTTGCAGTCCGGATTTATAATGTTTCGGACAGATATCACATGCTCGCGTATGTCGACAATGTTGCGGGCAGTAAACTGACACCGTACAGCGATCACTTATGCAACATGTTGTCATATAGTCTGTACATCTGTAAATCTCTATTCCCGTCGGGGTGAATGATGCTCGTTTGCCCCTGGTCCGCTGTATGGCCGTAAATTGCCACTGCTACTCCTTTCCCTAGATAACACTTACTAGGCTTCGGGTGGCTGGTGGCAATGGTGGTTACAGTTGAGGCTCATTTTTGGTGCGGCCGACGACCGCGCAGTTAGAACAGGTGTGTCTGACTGTGTTGTTGTGGCTTGCTAACAACTCCTAACGGAGGCAAAATCATAAAGCTCTAGAATATTCCAACTGGATGTAGTCCGGGTGGATGCTCAATGGGGCCGTGAAGACGATTGATGGGTGATCAAGCTGCCAGGGATCCACAGGTTGATGAGAGTTCAGGATGCCGCGTCACGATTTGGCGTGGCTAGGCAGGCTGTCTGCTGGTAGTAAAGAAATGACTGGATCTTTGAATGAGATGCTGGCGGGAGCCTAACACTAGACTAAGAAAGAATAATTTTGTAGGTAATATACCTTCCCAAATTTGAATGCACAGGTTGCTTTCAAAATTTAAGTTATCATTGTATGTAAATATTCGAAATATGGTATTTGAGTTCAATTATTGTGATTTATATACGTATATATTTGTTAAAGATAAATCATTCTATTATTTAGTACTAAATTCTTTATTTTTGTGTATTGATATCACTTAGACTTAAAATGAAGTGATATAAATATTGAAAGTAGCCATTCCAAAAACTTAATAATATCAATAACTAGATTTTCCTAGCTTGAAATCTGTGCTTAGTCCATACGAAGTATTTCAATTCCAGGGGTCATTTAATAAAGAAAAATCATTAGAACATTGTTACAACGACATTTTTTTTTTCAAAAAGCTGGATTTTCATGGAAAGTAAAATTGAAACATCAGATAATCTAATCGTATGTTTTAATCCACTATTTTCAATTTCGTATATTTTAAAATTTTCTATGTTAATTTTTAGTCTGTTCAATGGACTTTGGTTGAAACGGGTCGAAACAAGTAGAAATGGATTGACAGTTGATCATCTGTCTCTTTCCGATTGACTTCGACCGATTTCTACCAGGTCGAAACGAATCCTGCTGCCGAGCTGGATTGGTTTCGATTAGTTTCCACTTGCTCCATTGAACAACGACCCAACTTGTTTCGATCAAACATTGGCTCGTTGAACATCAATCAATTGACCGATACCAGTTGAAACCGATTTTTACCAACGGTTGAACGAAGCTTTTGGTCATTTGACATTAAATTTGATTTGAAAATGCATTAAAAAAAAATTTGTCATCGACATCTGTAAAGTTTTAAAATAATCTTTCGCTAGAATACTAGTTCTTGGTTGAAAGCGATTAACTGCTTTAACGATTTAAGGGTTTCCACATCACAGTGTTCCACATTACAGCATAAAGTAGGCATCGTTTGTGTTAACTGACATTCTATGCAATCCTACATGAATGTCAGCTGCTTATTTTAATTCTAAATGATGATGATTTTATGTTGAGATATTTCGTTGAAATTAAATGGTTTGAGGTTCAGACTCGTATCTTTATATAGATTCGGTGCTCAGATAGAGATTTTAGAATTCTTTAAGCTCCCAGTTATAATTTCGCAACTAGTTAAAAATAATTTGTTGCGATTCCAAATCGTTCTATCGAAACAAAATTGTTTTTGCCGCTCACAAGAACAGATTTTGTTGCTTTTTATATGCTTTTAGTAAGGCTTTTTCTAAAATTTCAATTTTAATTTTTCGATTAAAGGATACCTGTTTGAGGATTTCATCGACAAAATACCTTCACTAGAGCCTTAAATACGTAATTATGGTTCGATTTTCTTTCACATAATTTAGGTTTTGAATTACTCACAATTTCGACATTTCAACTAAGGTTTACAAAATACTTAAATTCATTTTCACTTAAATTCGTAAAAAAACAATTTTTTTTTTAATTGTCATTTAGTCATCGTAGCATTAGCAGTTTAATTCGTGCTAAGCAACCCTCGAATAAAAAGGATAAATTTGAGTACGGCTGCCGAACTTAGTATTGAGTATGCCCCTCAGAACTTAGTTTGGCGATTGCCCAGTCAAACTCAAAGTTGAGGGCTGCCACTGAAGTGCTGTTTTGAACCAAAACTACTTAATTTTGAGTTTAAAAAAAGGAGCGTGTACGTGTACGTGTACGAGTGTGTAATTTGGTGATTACGGAAAACAATCTTCTCAACACAATCGATTTGTTGGCGCGTCTGGCCGAGGGCCCCGGAAGGTTTGGTCCATCTTATCGAAATGCTTCGCTCGATAAGAATCGAAGGTGGTGGATCAAGAAAGAAACACCGGAATCGTCCACTCGGGAGACTTCCGTCGTAAGCAGTAGCGGTACCGCGACGAAGGAAATCAAACGTGGAAAACGGGAACGGGAAGAAGCAGCCGCCGAACAGAAGCGCGAGAAAGAAGCCGAGAAACGGCGAGAAAAATCGATCAGAGGTGTTATTTTATTTTTGTTCGAATAAGAGCTGTTCGATAACTTGTTTTTTTTTATATTTCAGCTGCTCTAACTGCAGCAGCGGCCGACGAATACGAGCTGCAGGCTGTCACGGAGCGCGAGTCGCGAGCCTTGGAGAGCAAACGAGATCGCAGCGAACGGGATTCCCATACCTGCATCCTGCACTGAAAAACCGGTGTATAGTTTCGATTCTGGATTGCAGTCGAAGAGCAGTTTTGGAACAGAAAATTACTCCGGTAGTAGAACGGAGTGGATCTGTTACAGTGCTCAAACAGGAACAAAATCTCCGTAATTCGGAAACCATGGAAGGAAAACCGGTTCAAGTGCTGGAAATCGGAGACGACCACATGTTTGTGTTAAACGAAAATGCACTGAACGAAATATTGTTTAGGAATAGGTTCCGGACCGAACTGTGTTGTATCGGTAGCCGGTGATTTTCGAAAGGGCGAAAGTTTTCTGAATTTGTGGCTGCGCTAATGTACTCAAAGTACGGATGCCATTAGGCTGCCTCAGCCTGATTGGATGACGGAAACAAGCCGCTAACCCGATTTTTGTGGCGCGGTAGAAGTGAACGGGACACAACCGGTATACTTATGTGATCGGATATTTTTCTGCACGACATGCCGAAAGGAGGAAAGTTGGCAATTCTGCTCATGGAGCCACGGGGTGCCTTCGAAAGCCCAAGCACATCACGGGATTGTGCCTCAGTTTTTGCGTAGAGTACTGTCCATAAAGATCTTCTGACTAAATAATTAGAATTGTAGATACGCTAAACTCTCTTCTATTACAGCTAGCCCTGAAAATGGACGTCTAGCGTTTACAAAGGCGAAAACAATGGCAAAAATTGTTCCAGAGACTTCAGTTTCTAGCCGAAGACTGGTACGAAGCTGGTGCATTAGGAGGATTTCACGGAAATTGTATGCTTTCTCATGCCACACCCCGGCTTAACCGTGGCTACGAATCAAACATTCGTTGGCTGACATTACCCCAGAGTTGAAAAAATCTCAAGGAGCTGGTTCCCATGTTGTTTGTCCCACAGAACCTCATTGTCAAAGAGATCAATGGTCAGAACTTGAGATTTAGTTCAATATTTCAAATCATACATCCATTTACAAGGGAAACGATCTGCCCGAACCCAAAGTATGCTCGTTGCAACGGCTAAAGCAAATAATCTAACGGCAGTGGCGGCTGCTGAAGAAATCTATGTCCAGTTTGTGGAAGACGTTTGCGGTGGAGCAAAACCTTACCTGAACTCAAACCATCTGGATTCAGAACATAATCACATCAAGAAGAAGTTTTACATCACTCTGGCAAACCTAAGATGGAAGGAGAGAAGTTTTCCAAAAAATACCGTGAAAAGTTGGAACTGGATTCCAATGACGCATCCACCACGTTCCGGGCGCGTAACGAAAGCAAAAACAGCCGAACAGATTGGTGCAATACTAAACTCAAAAGTCATCGCAACGACAATTACTTGGCAAGTAACGATCTGTTGTAACTGTCCCTTGGATCCAACTACTGCGTCGAGGAGTATGCCGACCGCCTGCCGAGTATCCATAATATGTTGCAAGAATACCAAATCCACTCGAACGTTGTTTTTTTCCCAGACAAACCAATGTTCTACCATGCCATTAGAGTAAGTTGAATCTTGTTTAATTTATAGAGACAATATTCATAATTATTGTTTTCCAACAGCAAAAGTACGATCAGCTTCGGATGGTGGATCAAAACTCGGAAAACTTTCAAACTCCCAGAAAATGGCAAAATATCTGGAAGCCACCTGTTTCGAAATGTATCGAATCCATGCGACCGCTGCATCCGCCCAAGATTTGGGAAGACATAAGCCCCCAGTTCTTGGTTACCTTCTGGTCCCTGAAAATGTGTGATCTGCAAGTTCCTATTGAGAGTTATCAGAAGGAAGTAAACAAGCTAAAGCAGCTGACCAAGTCATCAATGGGTTCCAAAGAACAAAATGCATCGAAGAACAAGAAGGAACAGGAGCGCCACAATTCTCTGATCGACAAGTCACAGGACGAGAGAAAGAAACATCAGGAACACGTCGACAAGATCATGCATCGACTGACGAGCGAGATGATTCCTGGTGCCTATCCCGAGTCTGCAGCTTTGTCTGTTCTCGCGGTGCAGACTCACAGCCTTGGATGCGTTGAACTTTGCCACACAGCCTTGAAGACGGTCAATTTGTTTACCCTCCTATGCTACTATCGAATATTCTGCAACACCACTTACTCCCGAAAACGAAGCCACACATTACGGGAGATTCCTGTGCGCTATGTTGGAGATGGTTATGCGATGACATGCCGATTAGAGCACATTCAGTCGCGAGTGCTGCAATTATCCAGGCTAAGTACAAAATTCCGCGTGAGCAATCAAGCAAACGAAATCTATCGTCACGTTTGCCACAAGTGGCATGACAAAATTACCGAAGCGATGGTGTTTTGCTTAGATTCCAAGGTTTACATACATATTTGCATTTAGCTGATTATTCTTATGCGAGTTTTGCCAAGCTTCCCGGTACTTGCCAAGCTGACTCAGATAATTGCAAAAAAGTTGAAAAGTTGAAATGAGAGGTATGTTCTTTTATCTCTTTCGCTTTTGTAAACTACAAAATTGCATGTATCGGCAGCACCAAATTGTTGGCCAGTGAAGCTAAAGGTTGAGACGAATTAAAAGTCAGATATGGAGACAAAATCATTCTGAGCTGGAGGAACTCTTGTACCAATTCTACACTACAGCTCACAGCAACCGCTGTGTTATTCTAAAATTTGAACACTTCAATCGGTGCACGCTGGACCGCTTCGTCCAAGACTGTGACAGGTAACCGGAACAAGAACAATCAACTTTTACTTGCAGTTTTACTTGCTGTTATAGATCTAAAAGGTAAGTTTATTTCAATCAATATTAATCAGAAGTTTTATGCTTTACGCATCCTGAACCGCAAGGCAGAAATATTTTACTTAGTACATGAAAAGAAAACTTTTTCTTAGCGTTATACGAGATCTTGGGTTCTATTTTTGTTTCCTAATAAAAAAATATGTTTATTCTTTGAATTTGTATAGCTTAAAGGTTTCTTTACATTTCGACATAAGTGATGAAAACATTCTTCAAGAAAGCAATATGTGTTTGCAGAATCAGAATTTAGATTCAGTATTCAGATTCCAAATAAGATACATATTTATGATTTTGATACAGAATTCAAATTCAGATTTTTGAAGCAGTTTTCAGAACCCATATTCAGAATTCCGATTCGGAATTCAGAATCAACATTCAGCTTCAGTATTCAGATTCAAAATTTAAATTCAGAACACAGATTCAGGATTCAGATTTAGAACCCATGTCCAGAATCTAGATTGAGAATAAAATTGAATTTGGTTCCTGCAATTGTTCGCTTTTTACTCTGTTAACGCATTAGGAAGCCAGACAGAATCAAAATTCATATTAAGAATTTAATTCATATTTACAATTTAGAATCGGCATTGAAAATTCAAAACTCCAATTAGATGCAGACTTATAATTCAGAGTCACAGTTAAAATTCAAAAATCATCATTCTGTTCCGAACTTATAGTCAAATGCATGATTTGAATTCCAAATTTAGCGCTGATGTGGTCTAGTGGATAAGCTGGCGCGAGTCTGGTAACCCAGGCGTACTGGGTTCGATTCCCGGTATCGGCAAGAAAAACTTTTGGGTTCGTATCCCATAATAGTTGCCGACAAGTAAGACTTGTTTCTATATATAACTTACTATATACCTATAACTAAATATTCCAGAGGGAATGCATCTGGGGTTAATCTCAAGAGACTAATGCAAGCGGAGTGGATTGCCAACCATTGTAGGTCTCTGAAGGTTTGATGCCTTCCCTCGACGAACCATCGGCCGTGGAAGCCTGAGAAGCAATTCGAAGGCCAAGCCACACAGACATAGGCTGAACCTTGCTACCGATGGGGGAACCATACATACATACATACACAAATGCATGTTTTGATTTTAAAATGCATTTCAGTCATTCAGCATCAAAATTAAAATTTCGATTATCCGAATTTCCCCTCTTTGGTAATTTTTGAAATTTTAAAGTCGATTTTTGACAAAAACAGTTTTTCGAAAAAACACCACTTTGGTTGATTTTCATGAGCAAAAAGTGGTTTCTCGTATTTCTCGTATCGAATCAAGTACTAGATTTGCCCTTTTGAAATGTTACGCGAGATTTGCAAACATCTTCAATCACCTACTCTTTCAAGCAAAAGCATGAATACATGCTAGAGCGAAAGCTATTTTATTTGGGAAGCAAGAAGGAGATAACACCGAAACAAACCAAGGTATAGAAAATCGCATCGACTTTGAGAAAACGGAGTCTGGCGTGCGGAAAGGAAAGGAAAATAAAAACAACAAAACAAATCTTGTTAAGTTGGCAGCTCCACCTGCATAACCTAATTAAACAGTTGGTATTTTCTAGCCGTGCTCCACAGATTGGCCACCAGTTACGAGCTGTTCGAAATTGAAAAAAAAAAAACAGCCAGACAGGCAATTGCCCAAAGTCTACAGAAAAGGCGTTGAAACCGTGAGTATTTCTTGGAACCAAAGTTATATTTATTCCTGAACGGAAACTCTTTTTCTGACAGGACCCCTTTTTGATCGAGCTCTCGAGATTCACCAGTGACCACCTTGTGCACTTCCGGTTCCGATATCCGAGAGGGCAACTCGCCACTTCCCTGTTGACTGAAAGCACATTCAGACGCCGCTACCTAGTGCTTCGGCGGACAAGCAGCCAACCAAGGAAAGCAAGTTTCGGCGCCCTCTTCCGGAGCACATGTTCGTGCCGATCTAAAGGGGTGAGTCATTCGAAAACCTTCCGAAGTCCAATAGGGTCACCGCCTTTTATCAGCTGAGGACACAATTGCCGGTTTTTTTTTCGCGTCTACTGGTGGTCAAAGACGTTTTTCGAAGTCCCTTTTGTGTCCAACTGCAGGAGGACAGTTTCGTTTCCCTAGGATCGATGCGGTGGTTCGGAGTACGAGAAGGGGTCACCGGTGCGGAAATACCCTCTCAATCGCTTGGCCAACAGATGACAAGAGAATGGAACACCAGAGAAAGTCCACAGAATGGACAGGAACATCGAACGTCCTTTGGACGCGCTGAAGTGCGCGGAATTGCAGCTGTTGTCAGCTGTATCACGTGTGCTAAAAGTGAATGGTGGTGTCCAGTGTCAATGCATGAAAGCAGTGTGGAGGACTGGATAGGTCTGTCGTACTCAACGGTGGAAGTAACAGCCCACCCGATGTGGGAGGATGATACGGTGCGGTGAAGGGATTGTTCGAGGCTCAAGCAAGGTCTGCCCGCACCTAATAAACGCCTGGAAGGTATGCAACCGGAGAGCCGAAGCATCTAAGCAGAACCAAATGTAAGTCGCTAACTTTTATTAATATTTGGGGAGAAAATGGCACCTATCGATTGAAGTTAATCAACACTTATGCTCGCAAAAGCTTGTTGATATTATTTTGTGGCACCGACCAAACCAACCGTTGTTAAACATCATTTCTAAATTTTTCAACGTGAACATATATTTATGTCAGCAGTAAAATAAGATGATTTATAATCGGAAGATAAAGATGAACTTAACATTTCATGTAATATTTAATTTGATATAACACTCGGTATGATACATTATATACCGACACAAAATTAGCACATACATTGCTCATATCATGCAATCTCAAAAAGGTTTAAGAATTTAGATTTGGGTTTTTAATAACATGAAACCATTTAACATTACATTATCAAGCATTAAATTCAAACTCAATTTAAAGAAACTTATTTTATCGTGTTATTTCGTGTTTTTCGTTCTCGTGTTTTTTCGCGCAAAATCTAACGGCCGCATTTTTGGATAGAAAAGTGCATCCACGCGATCTGAATCTGATTTGGTCTGTGTATTATTCCAAGGCTTAAACCTGATCAACGAAAGTGCATTAAGTATCAATTACAAACGGCAGTGGCTGGAGAAACTCGTGTACCAATTCTACACCACATCAAGCAGTGCATGCTGGACCGCTTCGTCTAAGACTGAGCCATTGGTAACCGGAACAAAAAAGACCAGTCAACTTTCAGTTGTTTTCGACTTGCTGATACAGTTTCAAACGGTAAGTTTTATTGAATTTTAATCAACAGTTCTATGTTCAACGCATTCCGAACCGCGGTACAGAAAGATTATACATAGAACATAAAAAGAAGAAAAATTCTTCTAACACTTATTAGTAATAATTTTATTATATGTAAAATTAATACAAAATATTATAAACTTCTAAATCGAAGCAATCGGAAGATTCCCTTTAATTAAACCACGGTATAAGAAAAGCTCAGATATTGCTGTTTCAATCGAAAACGAAGTAAGTTACTTTTGAAATACCGGTAGATACCGGTATTTCAAAAGTAAGTTCAGATGAACTTTTCTTATACTGTGCTTGAATTAAAAAGAATCTTTCGATTGGTTTGATTCAGTAGAATTATTCAACCCTGTAGGCTCATATCATATATTAGAAACATGTTGATTATTGATTCATTTTAAGAAGCTTTTTCATAATTTTATGGCACTTGTTCATTATGACAGTTAGAAAGAAATAAACGTTAAGGTCGAGAATTTCCTTCAAATCTCAATCAATTAAGCCACACATCAGGTTCTTCAGTTTGTCTGTAATTTGTTATCAGTCTCATACAACTTTACCTTTATTGGTCCAGATGGTTTGAAATGTAACAATCATCTAAACTACAGCTAAGTGTGTAGAATTAAATATTTTATTTAAGAGTTTAAATATTTTTGTGCGTTTACATTACGTCGTTTTTTTATAACTACGTTGAATGTATTGTTCCAAACATTTGCAGCTTATATTAGATACGTCAATTTACAAGAATTTTTAGTAACGTCATACAATGAGAATAGCGATTCTTAGTGTAATTCTTTTACATTAGGTTTGTTAAAAGATTTTATTGATTTCTACCAATATCAATCAACCAAAATCTTCCCCAGTTCCAAAGGGATTATTATTTTCGTACAGTTTCGATCCGAAACAACTTATTGTTAGCACTCTTATAATACTGCTAATATAAAATTGGTCGTTCACTACGAAATGCAATACTTTGGATTTTTTCGACAAATATTTTTAATTTGATTTGTGAATATTGTTTGGAACGGATAGCTTATAGGTTGCTTTATTAGCTAAATAAAAGTTAGCTATTTTGTTTTCTTACCATTTTCAAAAAGCCAAAAATGAAGCGAAACTAAAATAGGTGATTAAGAAATTGTTGAGAAACAGATTCAGATTCAGATTTAGATTCAGTATTCAGATTCAAAATTAGGTTTAGGATTAACTTTCAGATTTTAAATTCAGATTTTAGATGCAGATTTCAGATTAGATAAGATTCAGAACTCATATTCAGAATTCAGATTCGGAATTCATAATAAGCGTTCGGGTTCTGAATATGAATTCAGAGTTCAAATTCAAAACTCAGATTCTGGATCCAGATTCAGAACCAAATCGATGTTGTTATTTTTGCAATTGTTTGCTTAACTTAACACTGTGAAACGGAATTAAAATTATATGCAGACTCATTGTTTAAATTTAAACTCATCGTTTAGTCATTCATATACAAGATTCAAATTCAGATTTTAGGTTTGAAATTTAAATTCGCTAATTCAATTTAAGGTTACAATGTGTAAATACTTATGCAAATATGAAATAGATAGCCCTTACTTCTAAGTAAGGTTTAAAATAAGAATGCTCTCAAAGGCATTGAAATTTTTGCTTCTAGCTCTTGACATAGTTCAAATTCAAAAATTATCATTAAGCCTCGAATTAATATTAAAATGCAAGATCCAAATTCCAAATGCATCGAAAAATTTTAAGTTTGAGCTCTATGAGGCACCCCTAAACCACGTCCGATTGAGATTTTACACAGGTTAGTTTTTTGGACCAATCTACTAAATGTATTTAGTCGATCATCGAAATTCGACATGAACCATTTGGCTGCCACCCCTAGTGCACATATTATGAAGTCACAAAACTGATTTCAAAACTTCGATTCGGGTACATAATTACATGAAAACATGTAACATTATATCACCAGGCATGTAATTTAAACTCAATTCAAGGAAATTTATTTTTTCGTGTTGTTTACATTGAATATTGCAGATTTTTTTCCGCGAAACCGAACGGCCGCAATTTTGGAAAGTGCATCCACGCGTTTCGAGCGAAATAATAAACCCGAGAAGTCAAGAAGGTAGAGTTCCTACAAAGCTTTGCGTCAGGTTACAGATCCACCGTTCTATACAGTATCAAGATAACCAGAATCTGATTTGGTCAGTGTACTGATCGCAAGAGTGGCTGGAGGAACTCGTGTACCAATTCTACACCACAGCCCACAACAACCACCACTGTTCTACTTTAATAGTTCTGGAATTTTCTGTAATTCTAAAATTTTAACACATCAACTGGTGCATGCTGGACTGCTTCATCTAAGGCTGTGATATAGGTAACCGGAAGAAAAAAAATCAACTTTCACTTGCAGTTGTACTTGCTGATATAGTTTAAAACGGTAAGTTTTTTTTTTCATTATTAATCAGCAGTTTTATACTCTATGCGTCCTGAAGCGAATGGCAGGATAATTTCACTTGGAACATAAAAAGAAAACATTTTCTTTCACGTTTTCAATAACGAACACTTTACAGAAATATTGTTGAAGCTTCAAGATGTAAAACAATTGTTATGATTATCATGACTATATATTTTGTATGTTTACATTACGTCGTTTTTATAACTAATTTAAAAGTATTGTTCCAAATATTTACAGCATCTATTCTGTCAATTTATAAGGATTTTTATTTCCGACATGGAATTTGTTGAAATTTTGTTGATTTATACCAATATCAAAGAACGAAGTTCTTCCCCAGTTTCAAAGGAATCATTCAGAGGGCATCTATTTTCGTTTAGTTTCGAAACAACTTAATACCAGGACTCTAATAATACTACTTGCTCACTTCGAATTGCAATATGAGATCATGAGTGCTGGTATTCTTTAACAACAACCAATATGTTTATTCTTTGAATTTGTTTTGACCAATATTTTGATTCTTTTCATAATTATTGTTTGGAATGGATAGCTTATCGGTTGCTCTATTATCTAAATTAGAGGTCAGCTGTCTTATTTTTTACAATTTCTAAAAAGTCACAAACGAAGCGAATCGAAAAGAACTTTTTCAAGAGTTTAATTTTATTTCAGGTGTATGTACAACATGAACACTCTACGAGGCTATTTGAAAAAGTCAGTATCTGAAACAAAGCCTTCTTTTGAAAAAAATGAAGAAGATAAAACTCGAACTGGGTCAGAAACTGATCAACCGAAAATTGATGCGAGCAAACCTAAGAAACGTAGCGTTCGAGCTACCAAAAAATCTCTGGATGACAGCAACAAATCAAACCAAGATTTGAAGACAACTAAAACACCTAAGAAGAAAAAAAGAAATGTTTCAATTGATTCGATTCCGGATGAATTTTTTGATATTACTT
The DNA here is from genome assembly GCF_029784155.1 of Uranotaenia lowii. Classification (NCBI taxonomy): domain Eukaryota; kingdom Metazoa; phylum Arthropoda; class Insecta; order Diptera; family Culicidae; genus Uranotaenia; species Uranotaenia lowii. The sequence continues at coordinate 111,065,062 of NC_073693.1, forward strand.
TTACGCAAGAACAAACAGACTAAATGTCTTTTCATCTTTAAAAAATCTTTTTGTTTCAATCAAAACCAATGTTAAGCGTAAAGATGAGAGTTTGAGATAAAATCAAATAAAAATAACTGACACAAAATCAATATTTTAACACAATTTTCATTGTCTTTTAAAAGAAATCATTCCAATTACTAAACGAATTCTTTTGGATGGGCTCTTCTATACATTTACTTTTTTTTAAATATTTCCATGATTATGTATCGTATTAAGACAGTAATGTACACATGTACTTTGTTTCGTAGTTAGATCAGGAACAATGGTTGCTTATATATAAATAACTTTTTGAGATTTTGTCTTGGACACTTAGTCATCCACTTAGGCGTGGCGAGACACCCGCCTTGAACAAGCACAGTGCGACGAGACATCCACAGTCCACTGTGCAGGTGAGCCATTTTTTTACCTACCTTTACATTTAAATTTGTAACCATTCAAGACTTATCAAAATTTCTTATTTTAAAGTAGATGTCTTCAAATGATGATAAGCTTGAAATTAAAATTAATTTAATTCTTGATTTTTTTTTACTTTTATGTTCTAAATTCGAATCTTCAGTCAGATTGTGTTTTTATAATGATATGGCGTTTAAAAGTCAGTTTTGAGTAAATAAAATCAATATTTGATAACTGATGAAAATAACATGCCAAACAAAAACAAATTTTGGATCAATTTATTCCCCTAGCCTATCACCTAATTTTCCTTTCAATCCTCGGCTTCCCAAACATAGCTTAAATGGTACAAAAAAGATTCAATTGTTTATGAAATGTCAATAAAATAATGGTTTTTATTGATTGTTTCTAGATAACAATCGTACAGTTGCTAAAAATAAGCGATCCCGATAAGGAACTACACCGCTACACGGGTAATAGACTTTTGACATTTGATTTCTCCAATTGTTCGCTTAACTAAACATTGTGAAACGAATTCAAATCCATACGCGGAATACAAGTTCAATTTACATTATATAATTCATAATTTGGGTTCAAAAAACCAGCATCTAAATAGAATTCAAATTTAAATGCAGACTCACAATTCAGAATCACAGTTCAAATTAAAAAATCATCATTCAGTTCAAAATAATATTAAAATAACAATATCAGATTCAAATCTGATTTTGGAATTGTAATTCGAAGTTGTGAATTCAAATTCTGGTTTAAGATTCCAAATGTACATATTTCTGATAAAAAATAGAATAATTGAGGCCCTCAGGATCAGAGGGGTGCAAGTGCCAAAATCATCAGTTTTGAGTTAAGTATACCTAACGGTGCAAAACTCAGATTTTTTATAATTTTTTAACACTTGTTTGAGTGAATTAAAACTGCTCGAATTCGAAAAATATATGAGAACCCGAGCACCTTCCCAACTTTGAAGCGCGTTTTTCGAAACTGTCATTTAGGCACCTCTACCCCTCTAATCCCAAGCGCCTCAATTTGAATTTAGAATTTACCTCTACATATTATAATGTCATGGGGTTAATTCATGAGATTTTATTATTTTATACTAAAATGAACGGGTTTCAAATTACAGATTCTGTTTTTAGAATTATATTTTTGTTTCCTATCTTTTCTAGTTGTAGCTGCAGAATCAGATTCAAATGATTTTCAAATGGTGCAGTCTAATCGAATCCGTTGATAATTTCAATAGATTACTTATTTTAATTTTGTGTCAATATCAGTTGCCCAATCTATAACAGGTTTTGATGAACGGAGCTTTAAGCTCGCGGGGATAGAGAGGCTACTTTGTACGTCTCGCGAGTCTCAATCAAGCTTTGCAGTCCGGATTTATAATGTTTCGGACAGATATCACATGCTCACGTATGTCGACAATGTTGCGGGCAGTAAACTGAAACTGTACAGCGATCACTTATGCAACATGTTGTCATATAGTCTGTACATCTGTAAATCTCTATTCCCGTCGGGGTGAATGATGCTCGTTTGCCCCTGGTCCGCTGTATGGCCGTAAATTGCCACTGCTACTCCTTTCCCTAGATAACACTTACTAGGCTTCGGGTGGCTGGTGGCAATGGTGGTTACAGTTGAGGCTCATTTTTGGTGCGGCCGACGACCGCGCAGTTAGAACAGGTGTGTCTGACTGTGTTGTTGTGGCTTGCTAACATCTCCTAACGGAGGTAAAATTAGAAAGAATTAGAATATTCCAACTGGATGCGGTCCGGGTGGATGCTCAATGGTGCCTTGATGACGATTGATGCGTGATCACGCTGCTAGGGATTCACAGGTTGATGAGAGTTCAGGATGCCGCGTCGCGATTTGGCGTGGCTAGGCAGGCTGTCTGCTGGCAGTAAAGAAACGACTGCATGACTCTGATGAAATGCTGGACGACCTAATCCATTTGCCCTTTGGATTGAGTTGTGTAGTGTGTGGCGGGAGTTTGATATAATATCATGAGAGAAATATTCTCTAACATTGTTACAACAGAAACAACTTTCTAAGAGCGCAATTTCCGTTCAAAGTAACATTTGCATTAGTCGTTGAAATCGTATGTTTTTATAAACTGTTTTATATTTACATACCTACATTTTAAAAATTTCTTTGTAGATTTCATACATCATTGAATTGGAAATTCAAAACCGTTTTGTTCGTATAACCATTCGAATTTTTTGCTGCATGAACATACATTTTTATCGGCAGTATGATAAGAGGGTTTGTAATCAGGAACAAAGCTCAGTTTCAAAATTTAATTTCAGATAACAGATTCAGGATTCAGATTTAGTATTCATGTTCAGAATCTAGATTCAGAATAAAATAAAACTTGTTTACTGCAATTGTTTGCTTCTTACTTCTTACTCTGTTAAAGAATTTAATTCATATTTACAATTTAGAATCGAGATTCAAAATTCAGAACTCCAATTAGATGCAGACTTATAATTCTGAGTCACAGTTAAAATTCAAAAACCATCCTTCAGTCCCGAATTTATATTAAAATGCATGATTTGAATTCCAAATGCATTTCAGTCATTTAGCATCGAAACTAAAATTTAGATTATCCGAATTCTCCCCCTTTTGCAATTTTTGAAATTTTAAAGTCAATTTTGACAAAAACAGTTTTTAAAAAACACCACTTTGGTTGATTTTCATGAGCAAAAAGTAGTTTCTCGTATTTCTCGTATCGAATCAAGTACTAGATTTGCCCTTTTGAAATGTTACGCGAGATTTGCAAACATCTTCAATAACCCACTCTTTCAAGCAGATGCATGAATACATGCTAGAGCGAAAGCTATTTTATTTGGGAAGCAAGAAGGAGATAACACCGAAACAAACCAAGGTATAGAAAATCGCATCGACTTTGAGAAAACGGAGTCTGGCGTGCGGAAAGGAAAGGAAAATAAAAACAACAAAACAAATCTTGTTAAGTTGGCAGCTCCACCTGCATAACCTAATTAAACAGTTGGTATTTTCTAGCCGTGCTCCACAGATTGGCCACCAGTTACGAGCTGTTCGAAATTGAAAAAAAAAAACAGCCAGACAGGCAATTGCCCAAAGTCTACAGAAAAGGCGTTGAAACCGTGAGTATTTCTTGGAACCAAAGTTATATTTATTCCTGAACGGAAACTCTTTTTCTGACAGGACCCCTTTTTGATCGAGCTCTCGAGATTCACCAGTGACCACCTTGTGCACTTCCGGTTCCGATATCCGAGAGGGCAACTCGCCACTTCCCTGTTGACTGAAAGCACATTCAGACGCCGCTACCTAGTGCTTCGGCGGACAAGCAGCCAACCAAGGAAAGCAAGTTTCGGCGCCCTCTTCCGGAGCACATGTTCGTGCCGATCTAAAGGGGTGAGTCATTCGAAAACCTTCCGAAGTCCAATAGGGTCACCGCCTTTTATCAGCTGAGGACACAATTGCCGGTTTTTTTTTCGCGTCTACTGGTGGTCAAAGACGTTTTTCGAAGTCCCTTTTGTGTTAGCCAACTGCAGGAGGACAGTTTCGTTTCCCTAGGATCGATGCGGTGGTTCGGAGTACGAGAAGGGGTCACCGGTGCGGAAATACCCTCTCAATCGCTTGGCCAACAGATGACAAGAGAATGGAACACCAGAGAAAGTCCACAGAATGGACAGGAACATCGAACGTCCTTTGGACGCGCTGAAGTGCGCGGAATTGCAGCTGTTGTCAGCTGTATCACGTGTGCTAAAAGTGAATGGTGGTGTCCAGTGTCAATGCATGAAAGCAGTGTGGAGGACTGGATAGGTCTGTCGTACTCAACGGTGGAAGTAACAGCCCACCCGATGTGGGAGGATGATACGGTGCGGTGAAGGGATTGTTCGAGGCTCAAGCAAGGTCTGCCCGCACCTAATAAACGCCTGGAAGGTATGCAACCGGAGAGCCGAAGCATCTAAGCAGAACCAAATGTAAGTCGCTAACTTTTATTAATATTTGGGGAGAAAATGGCACCTATCGATTGAAGTTAATCAACACTTATGCTCGCAAAAGCTTGTTGATATTATTTTGTGGCACCGACCAAACCAACCGTTGTTAAACATCATTTCTAAATTTTTCAACGTGAACATATATTTATGTCAGCAGTAAAATAAGATGATTTATAATCGGAAGATAAAGATGAACTTAACATTTCATGTAATATTTAATTTGATATAACACTCGGTATGATACATTATATACCGACACAAAATTAGCACATACATTGCTCATATCATGCAATCTCAAAAAGGTTTAAGAATTTAGATTTGGGTTTTTAATAACATGAAATCATTTAACATTACATTATCAAGCATGAAATTCAAACTCAATTTAAAGAAACTTATTTTATCGTGTTGTTTCGTGTTTTTCGTTTTCGTGTTTTTTCGCGCAAAATCTAACGGCCGCATTTCTGGATAGAAAAGTGCATCCACGCGATCTGAATCTGATTTGTATTATCGCAAGGCTTAAACCTGATCAACGAATGTGCATTACGTATCGATTACAAACGGCAGTGGCTGGGGAAACTCGTGCTCCAATTCTACACCACATCAAGCAGTGCATGCTGGACCGCTTCGTCTAAGACTGAGCCATTGGTAACCGGAAGAAAAAAGACCAGTCAATTTTCACTTGCAGTCGACTTGCTGATACAGTTTATAACGGTAAGTTTTATTGAATTTTAATCAGCAGTTCTATGCTTAACGTATTCAGAACCGCGGGACAGAAAGATTATACAAAGAACATAAAAAGAAAAAAATGCTTTCATGTATTTAGTAAGGTTGAATCAGTCTTAGCTTTTAATGTTTTAACACTTAACAGTAATATTTTTATTACATGTGAAATTAAATCGTCTGAATCAAAGTAATCGGAAGATTTTCTTCAATTCAACCACGGTAAAAGAAAAGCTCAGATACCGCTATTTCAATCGAAAACGTTTACTGAAGAAGGTAGTAAGTAACTGTTGAAAAACCGGTATCCGAACTTTTCTTATACTGTGGTTGAATTAAAGGGAATTTTTCGATTGCTTTCATCTCAGTAGGCCTAATCACATATTAGAACTATGTTCATTATTGATTTATTTTAAGAAGCTTTTTTATAATTTTATGGCATCATTTTTATCATGACAGTTAGAAAGAAATCAACTTTAAAGTCGAGAGTTTCCTTCAAATTTTAATCAATTAAGCCAGGTTTTTTAGTTTGTCTGTAATTTGTTATCAGTCGAATACAACAAAACTGATAGCCTCGGTCAATCACGGAGTAGCAACCATTGGCGATGTGGAACACGTTCTACTGAGCCACACCTGCGATTTTGGAATCCTAGATGCATTTAATTTGATACAACTGTCATAATGATAAAATAAAACTTGAATAAAAAATGCTAAATAAATCTAACGAAATTGATCTATTATGATCTATTACTTACAACTATGAAAAAGCATTTCGGGTTCAATGATTTAAGGTGGATGTGAGTAGTCAATCAAGCTAAGCTAAGCTAATTTGTTATCAGTCTCATACAACTTCACCTTCATTGGTCCAGATTAATATTTTATGTAAGGTTTAAAATATTTTTGTGCATTTACATTACGTCGTTTTGAGTAACTACGTTAAATATATTGTTCCAAACATTTGCAGCTTATTTAAGATAAGTCAATTTACAAGGATTTTTAATTACGTCATACAATGATAATAGCGATTCTTAGTGTAATTCTTTTACATTAGTTTTGTTGAAAGATTTTGTTGATTTCTACCGATATCAATCAACCAAATTCTTCCCCAGTTCCAAAGGGATTATTATTATCGTACAGTTTCCATTCGAAACAACTTATTTCCAACACTCTTATAAAACTGCTATTATAAAGTTGGTCGTTTACTACGAAATGCAATACGAGATCTTAAGTTCTACTATTCTTTAACCATCAACCAATATGTTTATTCTTTGATTTTTTTTTCGACAAATATTTTTAATTCGTTTTATGAAGATTGTTTGGAATGGATAGCTAATCGGTGGCTTTATTTTCTAAACAATAGTTAGCTATTTTATTTATTACAATTTCCAAAAAACTAAAAACGAAGTGAAACTAAAATCGGTCATTAAGAAATTGTAGAGAAATCAATATGTATTTGCAGTTTCAGATTCAGATTTAGATTAAGTATTCAATATTCAGATTCAAAATTTGATTTTGGTTTAAGTTTCTTAGGACTTCAAATTCAGAATAAAGATGAAGATTTCAGGTTAGATAAGATTCAGAACTCTTATCCAGATTCAGAAGAAAAGTGATTTTGTTTTGTTTTGCAATTGTTTGCTCAACTTAATATTGTGAAACGGATTCAGAATAAAATTTCTAATTTATATAGATATACAATTCCGAATTGGGATTCGAAATTCAGCATCAATGGAATTCAAATTATATGCAGACTCACAATTCAGAATCACAGTTCAAACTGTTCAAATTTAAAACTCATCGTTAAGTCATTCAAATTCAGATTTTAGATTTGAAAATTAAATTCGCGATTTCAATTAAAGGTTACAGTGTGTAAATACTTATGCAAATATGAAATAGTTAGCCCTTACTTCTCAGTAAGGTATAAACTAAAAATACTCACAAAGGCATTGAATTTTTTACTTCTAGCTCTTGACTTTTCCAAAAATTCTACAACATGACAAGCCCTGGAAAGTATGTCCGTACCCTTAGATTCAGTTCTTCCTCTGAAAACGATGTTGAAGAACTAATGTCGACCACCAGGTTTGACATGATATCAGAGACAGGTAGCGAATCCGGTAGTCGCATGTTGTAAGTAAAGTTTAAATAAGTTGTTGTTCTTATAATCATATGCAATTATATTCGGCAGAACACGAGTTGATTCTCAATGTTCCAGCGATGGTAAATCTTTCTGTTTGAATAGTGTGTTGGAAACAGTTGAGATTGAGAATCAGGATCCGAGTATTCAGACCAACTCAGAGCATGGGGAATCTGGTAGGCATGTATCATCGATTGGTGGAACAGCATCTTTGGAAACACTTTCAAACCGAACACGTCAGGCTTCTCACAACTCCATGGATCGATTTGGAATATTGCTATTTGACCTTGTTGATGCCTATCGCTATGGACAACAGCATACAACGTCAAATCGAAATGTTGCACTTGAAAAAAGCCGATTGCCTCCGAACCAACCCAGCGAATTTCATCAGACTGAGAAACAGCAACAGACCCTCGTAAATGCATCAACCGTGCCTTCACTTATCCGTTGGGACCAAGTTAAGCGTTTTCCAGAAAATATACCTGCTAACAAAATGTGGGAGTCCTGGTGTTGTTTTATCAAAAATTTTACTATGGCCGCATCTCTTGGTAACGCGCATGACCCTACACAACGTGCACAGCTTTTATATATTTCGCTCAGTGAGCAACTGCAAAACATAGTTAACGCTTTCAACCTTATGCCAGACTTGGCGACTTTATCTTGTTACAATGATTTCGTCAAAAACATTGAGCGTCACTTGCTTTCAATGACCGACACGACAGCTGCGCATGAGGCGTTTCAAGTTATGCGTCAAGGTAGGAAAGAATCGATGGTGACTTTTTACTCGAGACTTGTCGAGAAAGTTCGTTTGTGCGGTTACAGTCTTGAGGATCAGCAGAAATTTGTTCGAACACAATTGCTCAAAGGGATGACGAATAGGGAAGTAGCGCGTATGGCGCGGATTTGCGGATACGACATCAATGTCGTCGTTCAAGCCGCAACGCGTGAAGAAGCAGTTAACCTCGATGCAGGTCCTTCTGGAAGTGCGTTTGCAGTGAGCAGAAAACCAATATCCAAGGAAGTTTCTCGATTGAAACGAAGAAGCCTGTTTCAGAGAAGTTCGACTGCTAAAACTATGTCATCTCAAAGCTATTCCAGGGATAATCCCAACTCCGGAAGACGTAGTCGTTGTTCCAGATGTAATTTCATGAATCATCGGAACAAGCAATGTCCTGCCATCAAAGAACAGTGTTTGAAATGTAAAGAATATGGTCACTACGAAAGTGTTTGTCGAGCCGATCGTTTTCGACCAATTTAAGCTTATATCGATAAACAGACTGTAAGACAGAAAAAAATAAGAGGTATGAACCATGTGTAAATTCAAATCAAATACATATGCACTTTCTTTGCATAACATTAACCTACTACATTACGTCGTTTTTTATAACTAAGTTAAAAGTAATGTTCCAAATATTAACAGCATTTGTTCTGTCAGTTTACAAGGATTTTTATTTCCGACATTGATTGCTTGTAGTGGTTCTATTGTTTTACATTAAGTCTGCTGAAGAATTTTATTGATATAACCAATATTAATGAACCAAATTATTCCCCAGTTCCAAAGCGATCATTCAGAGGACATCTATTTTAGTTATGTTCCGAAACAACTTATTACCAGGACATCAATGATACTACTTGCTCACTTCGAATTGCAATATGAGATCATGAGTGCTGGTATTCTTTAACAACAACCAATATGTTTATTCTTTGAATTTGTTTTGACAAATATTTTGATTCGTTTCATCATCATTGTTTGGAACGGATAGCTTATCGGTTGCTCTATTATCTATATTATAGGTTTTATAAACAAATAATAATTTGATTTCAGTAGATGTACATATTGGTTTCAAAAAATATTGATCAACATTTGAAAGGCAATTGGATTCTAATATATGGACCAATTCCTTGCAAATTTATTTTAAATACTTCTTTAGTAAAGAATTTTTTTTGCAATGTTCAAAAACACATAAAACTTATTTTTTGCAAATTTTATTTATAAAATATGTTGCAATGTTCTTAGTTTTCTTTAACAAATGTTTTCACGACTACAATGTTTAAGCGTTCAATTCAATTTAATTTTTATATGTTAACAATTTTTTTCAAGAGCTTCATTTTATTTCAGGTGTATGTACAACATGAACACTCTACGTGGCTATTTGAAAAAGTCAGTATCTGAAACAAAGCCTTCTTTTGAAAAAAAAAATAAAGAAGATAAAACTCGAACTGATCAAACGAAAATTGATGCGAGCAAACCTAAGAAACGTAGCGTTTGAACTATCAACAACTCTCGGGATGACAGCAAAAAATCAAACCAAGATTTGAAGACAACTAAAACACCTAAGAAGCAAAAAAGAAATGTTTCAATTGATTCGATTCCGGATGAATTTTTTTAAATTACTTTTATTTATTTATTTATTTATTTATTTATTTATTTATTTATTTATTTATTTATTTATTTATTTATTTATTTATTTATTTATTTATTTATTTAATTATTTATTTATTTATTTATTTATTTATTTATTTATTTATTTATTTATTTATTGATACTTGTAAAGTAAGAAAAAATCCTTATCAATTATTGCAATCGCTTTTCAAAAAGCTGACTAATCTAATTATAAAAACTTAAATAAAATTATAGCTTATACGCAAGAACAAACATACTAAATGTCTTTTCATCATTGAAAAATCTCTTTGTTTTGATCAAAACCAATGTTAAGCGTAAAGATGCGAGTTTGAGATAAAATCAAATAAAAATAGCAATAATACCACAAAATCAATATTTTAACACAATTTTCTTTGTTTTTGAAAAAAAATCCTTCCAATTACTTTGGGAATTCTTTTGAATGGGCTCGTCTATAGGTACATTTACTATTTTTAAATATTTTCATGATTATGTATTGTATTAAGACAGTAATATACACAAAAAGGCTTCAAAGACTGGCCTTTCGATTTTTTGTTTCGTAGTCAGGAACAATGGTTGCTTATAAATAAATAACATTTTAGGATGTTGTTTCGATGAAGCAAATGATTGAAATGAAAATTTCAACGTGCTATTTGTTTTTGAAGTTCATTTCGATTTTTGAATTTTATTCAACCTATTCGAGATTTTGCGTTTTTTTCCAAACACGCGCTAGGAACATTACTGGAAAGGTAACTTGACTTCGTTTATTATAATTTTTTTTAAATCAAAACTTTTACTTGACTATGAATATGAATGATTTCTTATTTTTACCAATATAAATTTTCTTTTTCATTCAGTAGTTAATTCGAAATAAATCGTAGCTCTGAGTTTATCTTCAAGTTTTTATTGATTGTAATGAAAATTCTTGTTATTTTATAGAACTCGAAAAGGTTTACTGAAGAAGATAGTTGCTATCGAAATTCCGGTATCTTAACGTTTCATTTACCGTGGTTGAATTAAAAGGAATCTTTCGATTGCTTTGATTGAGTCTTAGAAGTCCTTTTTAACATTTATCGTTTGATATTTTCATTTAACAAAAATCATTTACAAGGACGATTTTGGCAAACATCGTGGACTAAAATGGGTAATCATGAGAATTGTACACCGCATTCAATTTATTATTTATAAAAACAAACATGTTCTGGATCTGTAAGAAAGGCTCCAATCCACTGTTAAGTGTATTAAATCGGGTTTTTTTCTAAGTGACGGAATAAGTGGAATTTTCGAGCACATAGAATCAAGCTTTAAGGATGTGTGTTTTATATTGATAAACTTTCACTTCCATTAAATTTTTGGGGTTTCACTTAAATTAGTGTCAAAACTTATTTTTTACTTAAACTTGTTTACGAGGGGCAAAATGAGCACCGTTAGTCAGGCAGATTAAGCACCCTCTCCCACAGAATTCTACAGCTCACTCAACTTGGCAGGCTTTAAATTTTGTTTGTTTATTCTATCAGTGCTTCTTTTCAGTGATATAGCATACAAACAAGAGGACCACTGGGTGCTCATAAGCGGTCTTGGCCACAATACGACAAATCGCATTTTAATCAAAGCACTCCAAAAATAATTTATGTGTGTTTAAAACGTTCGTATGTGTGAATATGTGTAAAAATAGTGTTATGTTTGACCATGCTTATAGTTTTAGTACCTGTGTGCACTTCAGAAGCTTGAATTTATATGGATGCTCATTCTGCCTCAGGGGTCGACAGATTTTTAGCTTTTGGCACACTTTTTTAAATGCATGTTTCAACATTACTCTGGATTTTCAAAGTTTTCGACCAGACAATAAAGTGTCTGAACACGATTCAGTGGTGCAATTCACATATTAAAAGAATTTTCTATGGTTAAATAAGCGTTTTTCTTAAGGTGGTCATTATGCCCTTATCTCCCCTACCTAATATGATCAATAAAAGCTGTATGTTTTCAATAGGTTTTTATGACAACTTTGGAAAAATTTTCGAAGTTTTCTTATTTCAGCAACCTGGCGACATCTTGGAATTTTTTCCCCAAGACAATAAATAAAACAATGATGAATTATTATAAACAAATAATAGATTGAAAATCAATATTATTCTTGTCCTAAATAGCTAGGATGAGTTACTCTACTTTAGACCCTTTAAGCGGTGGTTTATATTCCCATGTTTTTCTCACAAATGTAACATGTAAAGAAAACCCATTCGAAGATAATGGTTTTATCTGCAAGTTTCATTGAGAATTTTTATCCTTGGGTTTGCCGTTTTTTTATATATTCACACAGATGTGAATGATCATAAATTGCTACTTTGTACCTACTGTTCCTGGTTTGGTACTGGACTGGTACCCTTTATTGGACCTAGATCTAAAATTCCTGTGAAAATATAGATTTTTCGATAAAAAAATTAAACAACTAATTGAATATTTTATTTTAAATTAAAAAATACCACGAACAAATGTTTTGGAGTTTAAAAGATCCAAATATACACCTTAATTTCTGTTATAAATATCTCAAGCTTTTTCCTGTACAGCACATTTCTTAGCAGCATAATACTACTAACTATTTAGTCTGTTCTCTAATAGCTGATTTACCTAAAGCTGTCAAAAATGTGGAAAATGCTCAATATAGGTTTTATATTATGCCCATATGCAAATTTACACCTTAATTGATTGGTTAGTATTGAAGAAATGGATTATCATGACTGGAATTTCTTACTTTTGGACCCTTTGACTATTTCCGGGTTTTCCAATTATTTTCTATTATTTCAGGAAAAATAGGTAGTATAGTTCCTATTCATCACAGCAATGGTAGTTTCTCTTTAAACTCAGGCTTGGCCTGTTAAATAATGTGATTTATTCTTAATCACATTGATTTCTCAAAATGCTTCCCACCTTTTGAGCTGTCTGTTTTTCCACTAAAGAGAATGTACTTTTTTGAAAACGTTGAAAATTTTATTAGAATTACTTTTCGTGGCAAATAGCGGTATTATAGGATAAAGGAAGTATACGAGTTCACTTATGCATAAGAGTAACTTAAATCTATGCATACGAAATGAGTTATTTCCAATTTTCAGCATTTTAGGACTAACGTAGGTTCTAGGTTCAAAGTAGGAGAACTCATCCAATAATTTTGCACCTTTGCTCAAGTTAGTAAAGAGTTTGATATTTCATATGAAAAAGATACCAGTCCTAATATTTTCAATCGCTTTTTTCTTAACGATTCTTAGTCTTAAAGATAATTGTAGTCAGAGAATATATCAAAAAATGAAAATACCAAAAACTCAGAAAACTTCAGCCACAACGTCTTGGTGGTCGAGAGGTTAGCGTGGTAAGAAGGAAATCGCTGGTCCGATGATAGCATGGGTTCGATTCCCATCTTGGTACTTAGTGTCAAAAAATAAAAAGTTTCTCATGATTATTTAGTCTGGAAAGACCAAATCGAGTTAGACGGTGAATATCTTTTTTTTAATAACTCATCAAAATTGAATAATTTCCATCCAAAACATCAAATGAACACCAGCTTATCTTAATTTTAAAACCGTGAAAAATGCTCATGTTGCTTTTAACCAAACACAACCATATAGATCTTGAAGATTTTTAAATAAAAAGATTTAACTATTTGACTTAGAAGTGTTAGTCAAATAACATATAAAAACAGTACAAAAACATGAAAAATATGAAAATTATTTAATCAAAAATGAAATCTCAATGAATCTGTAATCCTTGAACAAAACTGTTAAATCATTAAAAAATCTTATAATTTTTCGTTGTTTCAAAATGCTCACATGTATTACAAGTGTTTTCTAAGAATTTAAGTATAAGTATAAGTATAAGTATAAGTATAAGTATAAGTATAAGTATAAGTATAAGTATAAGTATAAGTATAAGTATAAGTATAAGTATAAGTATAAGTATAAGTATAAGTATAAGTATAAGTATAAGTATAAGTATAAGTATAAGTATAAGTATAAGTATAAGTATAAGTATAAGTATAAGTATAAGTATAAGTATAAGTATAAGTATAAGTATAAGTATAAGTATAAGTATAAGTATAAGTATAAGTATAAGTATAAGTATAAGTATAAGTATAAGTATAAGTATAAGTATAAGTATAAGTATAAGTATAAGTATACGTACAATCTGGGTAAAAACAATAGGACTATATTAAACAAATATTTAAAAAAAAAAGTATCAATTAAATCAATATGGTTTAAACGTTTAAATGTCGTAAACTCATTCATTACGGTCATTACATGATATGTTTGAAATATTCGATATGTTCGTAAATAAGGTTCTGTTATTTATTTGATCAGGAAGTTTCCAGTGATATAAACAAACTGATGGTTTTCATCTTTTTGCAGAACCGTTGTTTAAATTGAAATAAAATTGACAAACCTATTGAGTCCTCTACATTCCATTTGGCGGAAAAACGAAAAAAAAAACTCCCAAACTTTGACCCCTGGGGGAGCAAAAATATAGCACTCCAATTAAGTAATAACATTTTGAACAGCGTTTTTTTCGCTCCGGAACCCACCCACATTTGTGTGCGCTGGACCAACAATTCTTACTAAGCAACGCGGCACAATTTCCACCCTATGTGTAAATTGAAACTCCCGAAAAAAAATACCCAATTCGACAAGTAAGTTTCTGAACATCCATTTTGCATCCAGTAGGATTTAGATGCCGGCGGATTTTGGGTGGGTGGATAATTGAAATTGCCCTCTAACAGTTCTGCCGCCAACGCCGATGCCGTTGCCTGAGTGTGGGTGGATCCGGAAGGCGGGAGAGCGTCGTCGTCGTCGGTTGGAACAAAGCACATCCATTTTTAACGAGAATACAATTTATGAATGCTGCCGGAATGTTGCGAATGTTTGGTTGGCTGGGAAAAGTGAGATTTTTTCTCCTCAAAAATTGATAATCACGTAGCACACACTTTGGAGGCGTGATTTTATTCCCGATTTCTTTTTCTATTTTTTTTTGCAGTTTTAACTTGTCCAGTTGTTTTTGGGGCGCGGCAAAGCTTGGAGTTTGTGGTACTGAGCAAGTTATTTTATTGTAAAGAAAATATCAGTTTCTAAAAGTTTGTACGGCAATCACTTGTCGAAAAACGAATTGATGGTAATGACTAAACGATTGATAAACTAAACTTAGAAGCATATTTTCAAATGAATTCATTTTTCCACGGTACTGGGGCTGGGTCATTCGGCCGAATGTCATGAGGCCGAAAACCATTCGGCCAAAGGTCATTCGGACGATGGACGTTAGGCCGAATGGGTTATCTGGCCGAATAGGAAACTAGGCAGATTACTAGGCGGGTTATTCGGCTGATGATTATCCAGCCGAAGGCTGTTAGGCCGAAAGGATGTTCTGCCGAATGGTCACTAGGCCGAATCGTCATAAGGCCGAATGGTCGTAAAACTGATAGACCGAATGGTCGCAAAGTCGAATTCGGTCTTATCACCATTCGGCCTGATGGTTATTCAGCCTAACGACCATTAGCCTTACCGATTGGCCTAACATGCAAAAAACGTTAATATGTCTTACAGGCCTAGCATAAATTCGGCCCAACGACCATTCAGCCTAATGACCATTCGGTCAAATGACCATTCGGTCAAAAGACCATTCGACCTTACGACCATTCGTCATATCATCCATTCGGCCAAAGAATATTCGGCCAAATAACATTCGGCCTAATGTCCCATTCGGTCTATTGCCCTATTTGACCGAACATCCGTCGACCTTTTAACCCATTCGGCCTAGCGATTTTTCGGCTTTCCGACTCCTATTTTAAAATACACATCTCAGTATGTTGTTAGGAAGCTAACGTGATCCCAAAAGCTAACAGGTTCATTCTCAGAACTATCTTAAAGGTTGAATTATGCTCTGCTAAAATACGTATACTAACACATTCATTATTCTGTTTACCGATGTTGCTGAAGCACATAATACCTAACACAGCAAGAACTGAATTCGGCATTCTTCTCACAAACAGCGGTCAGCAACGAGACGGAAGCTCGATGAAGTAATAAAATTAGATCTTCACAGCGGCACAATTACACCATCATTACCACGCCGTTATAACGTGAACGAACAAGTACCTCCTCATGCACCGTCCAGGTTAGATCAAAAGCAATTCAACGTCCGCTCCCATCCCCGAAAATGCGAGGTTGAAAAAAAAGAATAAATTCCTGGTATTTTGCCGGAGCACCTTATTCTTGTACCTTGTAGGTCCTACCTCGAAGAACACTTTTCCCTCCATTGTTCGTTTTGCTCTATCGCAAACAGAAAAAAATGAAGCAACAGAGTGCCCTCCTCGACGAGCACGGCAGCGGTTCTTTGATGGTGGTAAGACTGACTTCCTACAGGCCGCCGACGAAAAGGGCAGGAAAGTTACGATAATTACTTCCTGGGTTGCAATCCGTAGGGTGCTGTGGAAATTTTTGTTGTTGTCGGGAGTTTTCTCCCCTAGATAGCTGGTGGAACCATTTCCTCCCTCATGAAGACACAGGTGTAATTGGACGAGGTTGTGTTAAGATGGGAGATTTCGATGAAGTTAATAAAATTAAATTCTCACCTTATCAATCAACCGAGATGTTGGTAGGTCATTTAAGAATCGTGATTAATTTACCACACACAACTTTTCAAATAAGATTGATTTACTTTAGCATCGTAATTTTAACAGCTTCGCGTGATTTCTCGGCGCATGTCAAATCATGCGCGGTCCTATGGGGGGTGATCGGTGTGATCATCCCCCTCCCTCCTCAAGCGAAAAAACCGTTAAAAAATTACACCAATACACTCAATTTTCTACAAAAATTTTGTACTTTTCCTAGTCTGTGGCTGATAACTGCTTGCAATTCGTTGATAAACAGGTAAAATAATATGGGACCCAGTACTGAGCCCTGAGGTACACTAGACACTTAGCAAATAGGTGTTGGTCACACGTTTCACAGTTGAATCGTGTCACGTTTTATACTCCTGGATGAGAATGAACTAAACTAGAAACTGTTTTCTATTGCCGGCAGGAGTATGAAACGTTACATGATTACTCTATAGAACGTGTGACCATCACCAATTTGCTAGGTGTTAGTGAATATCGTTTTAAGCTTTTTTTTAAGGAGTGTTTCGAAAATTAACTATAAACATATTTTGGCCTTCTACTTACGCGTGGACGCGCACAACTGTGCTCACCTGTATGTAGCATCTTGATCTATCAAGAGTGAACCAGCGCTTCGTTTATGTTTGAAACATTCGTTTCTCCCAAAATGTCGCGAATTTAAAAAGGAGTTAAAATTCGTGTGTTGGACACTTGGATCCGAGAGAAGGGCATCTCGATGAATGAAATGGCGAAACGTTTCGGCATTCATCCGGCGAGCGTAAAATCCAGCATCCACAAGTTCGGGGAACACTATACGTTCGATGGTTTGTCAGGAAGAGGCAAAAAACCAGGACCATCTGACCCAAATCTGGACCGTATGGTAATCAACCTCATCAACCGGAATCGATCGATGTCCATACGGGATTTGGCGAAAACAGATCGGGATGGTACAGTGGATCAAGAAGCGGAACAACCTGAAGACATACAAGAAGCAGAAAGTGTCCAAACAAACGGCTGAACAAAAATCATGAGCCAAAACCAGAGCCCGGATTCTGTATCATCGGATTTTGCAGAAGCCTGATGCGTGCATTCTCATGGACGATGAAACTTATGTTAAAGAGAATTCCAGTACTTTTCCGGGACCACAATTCTTCACTGCAGGTATTGGAGAGGATGTGAGTGACCACGAGAAGTCGATTGAGGTAGAAAAGTTTGACCAGAAAGTGCTTGTGTGGCAGGCAATCTGCTCCTGCGGATGGAAGTCGGCGAGTTTCTTACAAAAGGAACAATAAATGCCGATATCTACCAAATGGAGTGTTTGCAGAAAAGGTTGCTGCTACTTTAAAAGAAACATACGACTCCATCATTGTTCTGGCCGGATTTGGCGTCAGCCCACTACGCTAAATCCACTCTTAGATTGTTTGAGGATTACGAAGTAGATTTCGTTGAGAAAGATATTAACTCATCAAACTGTCCTCAGCTTCGCCCCATAGAACGATATTGGGCTATCGTCAAGAGAGTTTTCAAGAAGGATGGTAAGGCCAACAGAACCATGGCGATTTTCAAGAAAAATTGGAATGATGCGGCCAAGAAGTTTGATCAACCAGTTGAAACTTAATGAAACGCGTCAAGTCGAAAGTTCAAGAATATTACGAATAATTACTTTTGTTATTTGTATTTCTTTATAAACTGTAAGAATAAGCTTTTTAAAACTGTTTCTTTGTTTGAATCATCAATAAAATCAATACAATAAAAAAAATGTGTTTATAACTTATTTTTGATACACTCCTTATCCAGATACTGGCAACGTTACACGATTTGTCTATGTATCGTGTGACCAACACATTTTAAATATGTGCTGGTGAATCTCGTTTTTAAGCTTTTTTTTGGATTGAGAGCATAGGAGACGAAAGCTTAAATCTGAGGAAAAAAGCTTAAATCTGAGAAAAAATAGCTTAAATCCGAGAGAGATGTGCTCCACACGGATTGTATATCTTATATTGTATACCGAAAACAAAAGCTGATAGAAAAAAAAAACTAATAATTTTAAACTTGGTGAATAAAAAAATAAACAAATAAAAAAATGAATAAAAATAAAATGTTCTCACATTCTTTGCACCTCGAAAAAATGTGAATTATTTGCCTTGTTTTATTCGTGAATACGTATTTTGAGTTTTGAAAATGGTGTTTTATGTATATCGCCAAAGCACTAATTCCTTCATGTTTGTGAAATTAGATCAACATGGTTTAACTTTAAGCGCTCGCGTATCAATACAGATTTATCTTTATTGATTGACATTTATCGAATTTGTAACCATTAACCAACTACGATTCAGATCATCAAAACAAACACATAGATTAGTTTCTACTTCCGTTTAGAAAATGTTCAAAAGCTACCCAAGTAACCATAAGCATTAAGCCATAACCCTGACCCAGCATTAAATCAACATTTCTAAAGCAAGTTAGCATTATATCAACATTCATAATGCTTTTTAGTTTTATATAAGCATTATTAATGCATAGAAGTAATAACAAAAATAAGCACTAATGGTAGCACTATATGCACATGTAGAGTAGGGTGTCCCAAAATTGCATAACTTCTGGGAATCTGGGGGCTCAACCTCCAAATGGTAGATTAGGATGTGCAGAACAAACTTTTGTATAGGGCCGATTGAAAAAAATCATGTTTAGAGGTTCCGCAAGCGCGATCTTTGAAAAAAGTCCACTTTCAAAAGATTTGATTTTTAATAAATTCTGGATCCAAATATTTTCATAAAATTTATATATTTTATATTTTTTAAATTTGGTTTGAGTTAAATACTACACGTAAAAAATGAAAAATGAATCAAATTCGTATCAAAAGGTAAAACAAGCAAGCTATTTCCAAGAAAAAAATTTTTTTGGTCCAAAAATCTTGTATTCAACTGACCAAAATGTGTACCAAGCGTAAAATATTTTTGATACCAATACCATCAAAAGATGCGGATTTTAGTGCACTTAAACTTTGCTGAACAAAACATGTTGTTTGTATCATCGTGTGAAGAGCTATTCACGGTTTAATCCTCAATAAAAATCAAAATTTAGGATAGATTTTATTAAATTTATCAAATTTGTCTTAATAAATACCTACTTTAAAATCAAAATACTTGCAAAAAAAGACTTTGATGGTTTAAGGGAGTCATCAGAAGGTCATATGCCAAATTTGAGTGGAATCGGACAACAGGAAGGGGTTGCACTGAATCTCAAGTGTGAAAGGGATCCGGAGACATAGTGTTCTAAAGAAGCATAAAAAACTGGTTTTTCATCGTACATTTTTTTTTCTTACCAATGGATTGCTTGATTATGTAGATTTAATTAAAATTTCAATTAGGACTAACATTTCACCTGAAGACTGCAACTCGATTGGACTTAAAACAAAAAAGTTATGGCTGTTCAAAGATTGAATTTTGGTTACAAATTATCCTGTAAAACGTAATGAGTAAAATGTACTCCCCAAGTAACCATAAGCATTAAGCCAAAACCCTGAATCAGCATTAAATCAACATTTCTAATGCAAGTTAGCATGAAATCAACATTTCTAATGCAAGTTGGCATTATATCAACATTCATAATGCTTTTTAGTTTTATATAAGCATTATTAATGCATAGAAGCAATAAAGAAAATTAGCACTAATGATAGCACTATATGCACATATAGAGCTACTCTACAAAGTTAAGAAGCATTAAGAGTGGTGTGACCCGGACAGTACTTGAAGTACGAGTTTTTTTCACCCACCTTATCAGCATCAAGAGTGGTCGAAATGGTAAAGGCGCAAGGAAAGATAAAGGATGCTGCGGGATCCTCGGTTCGAGACTCATCAAATGTAATCCATATGTCAATTATATTCACTTCTTATTTCATAGAAGAATTCTTTCAGCAGGCATAACTCTCCATTCAGCATGTTGATTGATGTTGTAGATAATAATTAATTATTCTTTTGATTTTTGTTCATTTTAATTATTCGAAAAATAATAATTAAGTAAACAAAAGGTGTTCTAAGTATGCATTGTTAATGCTTTTACACGGCTTGCGAAAAATGACGTTTCGAAGGTGCACTAATTCAGCATTTGTAATGCTTATTAAAGGCTATGTTGTGATAGCATTTAATCAGCCCGCTATTTCGCCTTTTTAGCATTAAATCTGCATTATATACGCATATAGTGCAAAACAAGCATTAATACAGAGCTATATATGGGAATATAGTGTTGATTAAGGGCTATGTTTTAGTGCTTATGGTTACTTGGGTCATTGTGTGTTAAACGACAATTTGTCACAAAAATACAATCTTTGAACAGCCATAACTTTTTTGTTTCAAGTTCAATCGAGTTGCAGTCTTCAGGTGAAATGTTAGTCCTAATTGAAATTTTAATAAAATCTACATAATCAAGCAATCCATTGGTAAGAAAAAAAAATGTACGATGAAAAACCAGTTTTTTATGCTTCTTTAGAACACTATGTCTCAGAATCCCTTTCACACTTGAGATTCAGTGCAACCCCTTCCTGTTGTCCGATTCCGCTCAAATTTGGCATATGGCCTTATGATGACTCCCTTAAACCATCAAAGTTTTTTTTTGCAAGTATTTTGATTTTAAAGTAGGTATTTATTAAGACAAATTTGATAAATTAAATAAAAAATATCCTAAATTTTGATTTTCATTGAGGATTAAACCGTGAATAGCTCTTCACACGATGATACAAACAACATGTTTTGTTCAGCAAAGTTTAAGTGCACAAAAATCCGCATCTTTTGATGGTATTGGTATCAAAAATATTTCACGCTTGGTACATATTTTGGTCAGTTGAATACAAGATTTTTGGACCAAAAAAATTTTTTTTCTTGGAAATAGCTTGCTTGTTTTACCTTTTGATACAAATTTGATTTATTTTTCATTTTTTACGTGTAGTTTTTAACTCAAACAAAATTTAAAAAATATAAAATATATAAATTTTATGAAAATATTTGGATCCAGAATTTATTAAAAATCAAATCTTTTGAAAGTGGACTTTTTTCAAAGATCGCGCTTGCGGAACCTCTAAACATGATTTTTTTCAATCGGCCCTATACAAAAGTTTGTTCTGCACATCCTAATCTACCATTTGGAGGTTGAGCCCCCAGATTCCCAGAAGTTATGCAATTTTGGGACACCCTAATGTAGAGCTTCTATATAAAGTTAACAAGCATTAAGACTGTAGCACTAGAACTTCCTGTTATTGCTTATATGAAGCTTTTATAAAGCGTAGAAACGTCAAACCCGCGAATATAAACAAGAGTGATTTTCTCATTTGCTGCGTGTGAGTAAGCAAGACAGCAAACGAAAACAATCAGAGCGGACAGTTGCAGTTGTCTTCTCCCAAAATTTTCCAATACATTTCCAAACCTTCTCACGCATACATTATCTATGAAGTTGTGTGACCCGAACAGTGCTTGAAGTACAGGTTTTTTCACCTACCTTATCAGCATCAAGAATGATCGAAATGGTAAAGGTGCAAGGAAATATAAAGGCTGCTGCGGGATCCTCGGTTCGAGACTCATCAAAAGTAATTCATAATTCAATTATAATCACTTCTCATTTCATAGAACACTTCATTAAGCAAGCATAACCCTTCATTCAGCAAATTGATTGATGTTGTATAGATAATGATTTTATTTTTAATTTTTGTTCATTTTAATAAATCAAAGAATAATTCCCTATTTTGAATTTCCGTTTCACATCAATCATGATCAATCAATTAAAAAATTAAAAGGTGTTCCAAGTATTCATTGTTAATGCTTTTATTCGGCTGGCGAAAAATGACGTTTTGATGGTGTTCTAATTCAGCATTTGTAATGCATGTTAAAGGCTATGTCGTGATAGCATTTATTCAGCCCGCTATTTCGCATTAAATCTGCATTATATACGCATATAGTGCAAAACAAGAATTAATTCAGAGTTATTTATGGGAATATAGTGTTGATTAAGGGCTATGTTTTAGTGCTTATGGTTACTTGGGTATTTAGCTTGAAACAGTATCAGTTATCCACAGTTTCGTTAGTTTCGTGATCACAGCTTTATTTAGTTGATTCAAGTTCACTGTTAGTTGAGATTGAACATTTATCTTGTTATACGAAGTATATTCACTAATTCCTTAAACCATTTACAACAGGTTAGCGAAGATCACAGAAAACGGTCAATTTAGTATCGATATCGTTTATCCAAGTATTTGGAAGAAGTTTTGTAATCGATGCTAACAACACTGAGTTGTGTGGGATATGAGCTAGTGGGTATTCCTCCTTCATCATACTCAAAAAGCGTTAGTCAATTTCGGACGTACAATAGTGTGTGTCCACTTGCGCCACCTTAGCAAAAGTGTACCTCATTGGATAAGGATTCCTCGGCAAGACGTCAGACGCTTGCTTCGGTTGCGTCAATTTTCCCCCACAGTGATCGTCTGGGCGCTCGAGAAAGCAGTACAGGTAAATAACCGGACCACAGGAGATTTCCCTATCGACACGGAACTGTAAAGTTTTACAAATTGTTCTCAAACTAACAGTAAGTTTTGATAAATTATATTCACTCGAGTACATCGAATCGCATTTAAAATGTCTAAAACCGATAGGTTAGCCAAAAGATTACTCGCTAATTTTGAAATACTCAGAGCCCGACTCCATTTTACTCAGACATCGCCGTTTATATGGCGCATCCGTCGCATGATCTAAATCGACTCAGTTTTTCCGAGGAAAATTGACACTCGGCGGATTCGAGTGCTCGAAGGCGACAACTGAGTAAATTTGGATCAGTTTTTGCGAGGCAGTCGACTTTGTTTGTTTTCGACAACAAAGAGCTGGGAAATTTGTATGGTAAATGTAAATTTTTAACGGTAATCTCATTATAATAACGAGCTTTTGATCATTTTACAGGGAATTGCGATGATTGTTTGTCGAATCCGAGGTGCGTAATAAAAATCCGTAGAAGTGCGTTGCAATTTTACCGGCGGAGAAGTCCAGGAACGAACAAAAGCATCATTTTATCAAAAAACAGGTGTGCAGTGGTTGCGTTGGTCAAAAAAAATGTTTTCCAATCCGGTAACGCAGAATAGGTCCCGTAGGAGCCACATAAACTGGCGGGGGACAAATAAAAAAATAAAATGGTTCAACATTAGGGATATTTTTTTAAATAAAGATTTATGTGCAATTTTTCGACTTGTTATTTATTGAATAAACAAATCCATCATTTTTTTCAACAAATATACAGGTTTTTACATTTCCAGCATAAAAAATCCGGTCAAAAACCGTTCCGAAATCATTCACGCATTCTGAGTAACCCCGACTCAGAAGTCGCGAAAAGGGCAGTTAGTCAGTTCTGAGTAAAGGCCATTTAGTCAGAACTGAGTAAGTGTGGTTTTGGCGACAACTGAGTAACCGTCACTCTGAACTAAGTAGCTGAAAGTTAGCGAGTACTGAAACACTTCGAACCGCTAGTACTCAGTAATAAGTTGAAATTGTCGAACTTAATTGTAAGTATTATTTTTTCTATTGTTAAACGAAAGTCAAATGAAATAATCAATCAAATCACTGATGAACTGATGCACAAGTTCGAACAAAAAATCTTCAGAAACTTGTGTAAAATTTCCAGTGCTCTCTTTTAAAGACAAAAAACAGTGCCATTTATTGCTTGATTTGTAACTTTTGAACGGCGCAATAGATGGCACTGTTTCTAGATAGCTCTTTTGAAAGTAATAATTTTTCGAGAAGGCTCAATGGTGTTTGAACTCATTTATAAATATATTATTTTTTTATATTAATATATTTGCTCTATATAATTAGAGGTAAACTACGAATAAATTTCAGCTAAGAAAAATAGCATCATTATAATGTTGTCAATAGAGAGACTGACGAAATGACAGATATACGAGCTTGAATAATAAAATTCCAGAAACGTATTCAAAATTTCAAATGATATCATTTAAATAAGCCTAATCAACTTTTTAAGTACCTGACTCTTGGAAGAGCGTAACTGTAAATGATCTTAAAAATTAATCTAACATCGTTGAAATATGCACGGCTTCAATATATTTACATCAAGGTAAATTCATCTGGTTCATTTTACCTTGATTATTTATACTAAAGAGGCTAACTATTTAGCAACTTTGAACAAGCCAGACGAACCAGTTATTTTATCGAGTTGAGCTTAAAATCGCAGACACCATATACCCAGACTGACCACTGAAGGCAGATTTTGGCGCTTGTTCCGCAGCGCTATCTACGGGTCATCGTGAAACTAACGGCCACATACACAAAAGGAAAAGTCTCGATATATTATTACACACACATTTGCATTGTGCTATTTGCTTTTCTACATTTAGCGATGAACACGGTCATTTTTGATAACCTACTTTTGATAGAAAAAAAAATAACACGATATATTTCGAAAACTACTTCAAAAACGGTTCGAATTGGAGCGCATTAACCAAATGTGGTTAGAATTCAACCATAAAGCTTATAAAAAATACATCGACTTCGACAGAAACAAAAATTGAATGAAAACTTGAGATTTTCTGCACCACTTCCTTATTGCGTTTTGGTTGAAAAATAACCATTTTATGACATCTTTGGCTTCATTTGTGAAGATCACTTTCAACTGCAAGATTTCGTTAACCCCGAAACCTCCGTCAAGGGTAAGTTCAAGTTTCCCGAGTAGAAAAATATTGTGACAACCCAATTATTTGTAAATAGTTATAAAACGATCTAACGCTTGTTGAGAAAACGACAAATGGCATCATAAAAACATTCCACTGATTGTATATTGCAAAACTACAGTATATTGAATGTGGCTTTAAATTATATTACTGTTTAGAACTGTAAAATCAGTTGAATGGACAGATTCTTGCAAAATTTTGTTGAACAATCTGTTTCAGTTAAAGTTTCTCAAAACCCTTCACCTAGCCAAATTGCCACATTTATAGAGGTTTACAAAAACTAAATAAAACAAAAGTAGAGGTGATAGGTTAACAGAAGAAGCTTAATGAAAATCACAACAACGAAATATACCATTAAGTCACCATCTACAAGAAAAACCGGTGTCAGATTTTTATTCACTTTTTTCTCCAGTAAATCCTAAAACTTCCATTTCTTTGAAAAATTTAGTCACATTCGAGAAATGTCTTCTTTTCAAAATATCTAACTAAACTTAGATTTCAAGCATTGAAATCGATATAGAAGTTTAGTTACAGCGAAATTATTTCTTATTTACTGGGCAGCGGTTAGGGAACATTAAAATGACCCTCATTCAAAATTATGGATTTTTGAAGAATGGAATCATTTAGTAAACTAATTACTTACTGGTTTTAACAAAACTTTGAATCATAGAATTTGGTTGAATGTCAAAGGTGAAAAAATTTCGGAAGCAAAGAGAAATTGATTTGAAACATACATTTTGAAATATTCCAAATTTTTTCAACAATTTTTTTACGAATAAAAGCTTTTTAAGTTGACATTTCTCACGCGCACTTGCTCTCGTGTACGGACTAAGATGGGGAAAAAAGTCGCTTTTGAGGGTCATTTTCCAGTCCAGTCCAGAATTATGCCAAAATCTCTAGTAAGCATTCATTACGTCGTATGAAACAAAATGTAAACAAACAGTTTCATTACGAAAACAAAACAAAAACTGACATAAACAAGTCGCAACTTCTTTCCATTTAGAATATTTGTAGCCTGGACAACATATTCTGTATATGAAATTAGAATTTTAAAGTTGTTTTGATAACTTTTGAAGCAATTTTCTGTTAATTTTTAAGATTTTCATACGACGTAATGAAAGCTCACGGGAGATGGTCATTAAAGTTGCTTTTTGACATTTCTCCCGCACATTTGAGCAGGAAAAAATACCCGGTCGGCAAACACGGTCGTTTCTGAGGTTATTTTTCCAAAAAAATATAAGTTTTAGTGAAACTACCAGCATTATATCACGAACACTTCCAGCGGCAAATAGGATTATAGGTCTTATCAAAACATTCATCACATTTAAATATTATTCAGCTTTTTTACACTGTCTAAACACGTTCCAATCAACCCAACGAGGATGTCAATAACTTATTTCACTCCTCAAACCTATCTAGGTACGAGCCAAAAAACAGTTAAGATAAATTAGAATTCAAGTTTTTCAAGGAGTTATATGTAGTTTGTCTTTTTGGTCGCAGTCAACCTTTCAGATTAAGACGAATAATTCCGAACTTAATGAATTACTTTTAACAGACAATATAATTTTCATACTGTTACTCAGCCGGATAAATTAATTTTGAAATCAAAACTGAATCTCAAAATTAATTGGCTCTGCACTAAGGACCGCTATAACGTGCGTTTGTATTTTTTTTCATCTCGATCAATCTACAGTCATTGTTTGTATAACATTCATCTCTTATTATGATACAGTAAATTAAAGTAAACAATAAACATTGAAGACAAAAACGGTGATGAAAATACTTGAAATACAATTTCAAATACGAATAGGTGATTTAATCAAGACGGTTTTCATTTGGCTTGTTAATTATCAAATGTAATTTTTTTTTCTTGACGAAGCACAGTAGTTTCACGATGCCCCGACAGATGGCGTATGATTCTGGGCGACTTGTAGTTGTATGAATTCAAGCGCCACTGATCAGTCTGGGTATCTGGTGTCTGCGTTAAAATCAACAATCCAACGAAGAAATACAGATTGCAGGCTTCTCTGAGCGGGCATTTTCACGCATCATATCTGTTTATATTAAGTGCTTCATGTTAGTTTGAAGCAACTCGAAAAACAGCTTTAATCATCAACATCAATTTGCTCGAAACTCGTCAAATAGATACGACCTTTTCATAATTGACTAAAAGTTTATTATTTTGTTTTGTTTACATTTAATTTTCTTCTTGACAGTTCTCTCTGGTGTCCTTTGTTACCATTGGGGTACTTCGCACAATCATACCCATGAAGAGCAAGCAGTTGGGAGTACTCAATCTGAGTGCTCGGAAGTAGAAATCTTAATCGATTAAACATCGATAATTATTTCCGCCAATATTTGAATTTAAATAAGAACACAATTTGTAAGAGAATTTATTAATAAAACCTACTCTATGATTAAAAACAATAAATAAATAAATAAAGTTAGGAGATTAAAAATAACGATCACTCCAAATTCAAAAACAGAAGCTAGCACATGCAAACACTTATGACACAACACAAAACACTTGCCCGATGAGAAGCAAATGAGCAATGGGAAAACGTCAGGTGGAAAATGGAACGGAAATGTGGGTTGCGATGGTTCAGCTAATCACTTATTAAAATTCGCCAAGTCTTTCCGCCTTCGACCAGCACACGGTTCACATCGTTACAAAGTGACCAAAGTGGCCATAATAAACGTGCACGGCTAAGTTATCAGTGTCGAAATACGATTTAAAACGCGGAAAGAACTAAATTAGTCGTTAGTTATAGAGTGAATCAAGTGAGTTTAATATTTAAGTGATTGCTGTGAATACCATCCTAACCCCATATTAAATCCACCAGGACCCAGCGGTTCCAGTTAAGAGATTTGACCCAGCGGTTACGGTCAAGAAGACTGATCCAGCGGTTTCGGTCAGGAGAGTTAACTCGACAAAGCTCCAGTTTGTCCAAGTCAAACGGGCCAGTGAGCAAAGATCTACTTCCGTTTCTCTGTTAAGGAGCCTGCGCACGGACTCGAATTACAAGTCCGGCGGGCATTCCGAGAAGCAACCAAAAGTTGATCCCCCACGCGACAATCCGCAACTACCACCCACGTAGAAGTCGTCGTCAACATCCGGTCCTAGAGGGCACTGTTCGATCCCTTCAAACGGGTTAGTAAAAGTTCGAACGTGTGTCCCTCCGGGCTCGAGGCTCTGTTGAGGAGCACGCGGTGTTTTACACCTGCGTGTACCATCCAGAGCTACCACAACGAAGGTTGGCTCCACCACGAGGGCGATCTAACCTCCATTGCCAACCAGCACTTTGGTCAGTTGACCCACAAAGTAAGGATTTTCCATCGGACAAGCATCATAGCACCAGCCGGCCGGCCCTCCAGCAGCAGCAGCAGCAACACACTACACACCTACACTTAACACGTAAGTTTATAAATAATAAACAGGACATGAAAACTTTAAGATAGCGTTTGTGTTTCCTTCCGAACTACCGACCGGTGCATCATTGCGAGAAGCCGACCCGAGGTTCTCCGAAACCTCTGCTCTAGCTTAGCCAAGCAAAAGAGGCCGCATGTGAGCCCACCCTCACTAGAATTCCCGTGGCTTGACCAGGAATTCGAGGGCAGTTGTAGCTGGTCCCTCTGGCCAGCTAAGTAATACCTTGGAGACATCTGGTGGCTCAACCAAAAAAACATAAAATTGATTCAAAACGGTCGTTGGAACTTTACACACATTTCAAGGCTAAGCTTGTACATCAGTCATCAGTGATAAAATTTCAGTTGAGTAAATAGTAACAACGTTAGAACAGCATCATATTAAAACAGCATCATTGAATACTTGTTATCCCGTCTTGATTCTGAAAACTCAAAATAAACGCAAAATGTAGCTAAAACACACACAATCTTATTTTGATGCTGAAATTTTTGTGTTTAAACGCTCTAACTTCAATTAATAAATATAGAGAAGATTTTGATTTGATGTGATGTGATAGCTTAGAAACTAAATAAAATTAAATCGGATTCAAAATTTAAATATCGATAAATATCTTAGTGTAATTCTTTTGAATTTCATAACTAATTTTTAATGATGGTAAATTGAGGTCGAGAGAAATTTACGTATAAGAAACATTACTTTGATATTGAACCTTATTTATTATTTTGCAATCTATTTAACTTTAAAAATGCATATCAAACATTTGCAATTAATTTTTAAATGTTGTTTGAAAGTTTATTTTGAATGATATTATACAATTTTTTTTAACAATTTTAATCTTTTTTTGGTTTCAAAACAACTCTTGCATTACCATTTATTCTTAACTAGGAGAGATAAGGGCATAAAGAGCACTCGGGGCATAATATGCACACCACTTTTCTACAAAAGTACGTATTTTCTTTAAAAAAAATTTTCATGAGGATTAGTTCCGTACTTCCCATAGTGTTAATTTTACAACAAAAAAGAAATCTCCTTATCATTTTTACAGAAATATTTTAGAAAATCCAACTCGGTTCTCAAGTGACGAAAATATTATAATTGTTGAGCACTGAAAAATAAGCTTTTATGATCGTTAAATCATCTTAATCTATAATATACGCACTGCAACATGATGAACACATTGTTCCTCAATTTACACCATCATTATTTTTTTTTCACTATAATCAATACTAAAACACGTTTTAACTTTAACTTGTTGACTCGGGGCGAATAGAGCACAATTATTCGGGGCACGATGAGCGTTTTCTGCCGTAGCATCTAGCGGCGAATTCAGCTCGATATAGCCAACTGAATCATAAAGCTTCAGCTTGCTTTGTTTACATCTGATTATTGGGCCTATTGGTTAGATGTCGGAAAGGTAGGCTCGAGTTCGATTCCTGTTTGAGGAGATTTTTTTTTTATTCACCATTCATGATAGATTATTTTGATTGTTACATTTTATGACTAGTAGCATCTTGGCGGGTGATGCAATGCACCAAAAACATAATGTATGGGTGTGTGTGAATTGCTTGTATTCTGCAAACAGTCATACATTATTTTAGTATTGCTTTGTTTGATGGGTCTACGCCTCACCGTTTAGTGTAAAATGCACCGATCATGGATGGTAAATGAAAAAAAAAACACCTCGAACAGGTATCGAACTCGAGCCTACTGATTACCTCTCCGACATCTAACCAATAGGCCAAATCGTCATACGAAACAAGTCAAGTTGTAGCTCTATTATTCAGTTGACTTCATCGAGTGAAATTCGCTGCTAGATTCCACGCCAGAAAAGACTTTTTTAGTGTCTGAAT
Source organism: Uranotaenia lowii (assembly GCF_029784155.1). Taxonomy (NCBI): domain Eukaryota; kingdom Metazoa; phylum Arthropoda; class Insecta; order Diptera; family Culicidae; genus Uranotaenia; species Uranotaenia lowii. Next base: position 111,095,362 of record NC_073693.1, read on the forward strand.
ACAAAACAACGATGTAAGTCACATATTATAACTGTTTTCTATGGTTTAATGAGCGCCTTCCTTAAAATGGCCATTATGCCCTTATCTCCCTTACTATGATTTTTTTTTGTTTAGAAATGAATATTTTTGATGTGAACTTTGAATCATCATCGGAGATTGTGGGTTCAAGTCCTGTCGGTGAGCTGTTGTATCTCTTTCGAAAAATTGATAATATTAACGGCTTATATTCTTTCTTTCTTTGATACCTCATGTTTCTTTTATACGTTCCATCACCTTCTTAAATATGAATTATAAATAAAAAAAATTGATTGTAATAGAGGCAGGTACACCGGGGCCAATACAAATGAAGCATTTTTTTCTTGTAAAAACTTACCAAACAAATATCTAAACAAGAAAAATTGTTTTTGTGTGCGAGACGGAAGTTAAATTATTATTAGTATTTGAAAACCATACTCATTTGATTTGAGCTAATTTTCAATGCCTTAAATACGATTTCTTTGAATTAATTTGAATGAATCTTCTTAATTTAATCGTCTAGTGAGTTTCGATATTTTTAACATAGAAAAAGAATGGGGTTTTTGGATGAATTCTGTAAAAGAAGTTGATTTGAAAGTTATCGCAAAGAAATGTTAACCTTTGATTTTAAAATTTATTTATATTTCTATTTCAATCATTTTTAACATGTATGATATACAAAACCAAAGGATATAGGACCATAGGACCGCGCACGGTATTTCCCTAAATTTTATTTCAGAAAACGAGACTTGTTCCACAATCTCTTAAAACCGAGATGAAATAATATAACTATCACTTGCACTGACCTATTTCGAGGCTCAGAACTTAAAACAAAACTGCCGGATCATATACTCGAATCCAGCTGACTAGCAAACGTGGATGTCAGAAGAAAAAAAAACTCATTACAAATTTATGGCCTCCACTTGAATATTGCGATTTCGGACTTGTTCATTCCGATGGACTTGCTGTTACGGTACGGTGTCCTGTTGTAAATATTTACTGAGACTACTATTGCTCAACAGCTCACCACATTTGAGCAAATGGAAATGAACTTCTGACATATTTCAATTGTGTACGTCCGTAGTCGTCGTACACACTTCAGCTCAACCCTGCGCCTCATTAAACGACCACAGAACAGGAATGGAGGAAAAACTACACCGAAATGTGTGTCAGTGTGGCTTTGGGCTTTAGGCTGAGATCGTTCCATTTTTCATTACAAATTTAATGCCACTTCCGGATGATGGGAGAAGAAGCCAGGAAGAGGACATGGGCTCCAGTTGGCACTTTTGGTTCGGTTGGCAGAAGGCGTCCTTGCAGAGGAAAACTCTTATATCGTTCCACATCAGATGTAAGCATGTGTCGTAGGCATTTTTTTAACACGTGCAGCTCTGTTTGGATGAACGTTCACGTCGTACATGGAAGCTTGTTTTGCAGAATGTTGATGTGTTTTTTTCTTCTCTTTCTATCTCTCGTTTCTATCATATCAACGTAACGGGAACAATCTGTCTTTATTGTCGAGATGAGTTATTCCGGGGAAATGACAAAAAATTATTACGGTTCATGGATTATTTCCCTCGTATCACACATGCTATCATGCTGTTGATGATGATTTTTAAATCTCCAGGAGATAACAAGGAGAAAAAAATTACAAAATTATTCCAGAGTACTCCGTAGAGTAGCACAAATGCATTTTTTTAAATAGTTTTCAATCCTAATCCACTCTTGAGTTTCAATATGACACTTTTTTAAATTTGGCAGCATTATGCTTTATCCGGGTGCATCCAAATAAAAAAAAATCGTATGGATCCCTTAATGAATTATCGAAATCCTTAATTTTGCATCACTAATTTATTTTTTGTATTGACGCACTATTAAGTCCAGACAAAACACTCCTTAATAAGACCTTCAGTGTTAATATGACAACATCTGATTTTTATCAAATTTATTGTTTTGGAAACATCTTAATGAAACTCAATTATGTGGGGTGGTCGTTTAGCCTTATGGCTAACGTTTCTGGCTTGTAATCAGATGATCGGGTGTCGAATTCCACTGCCTCCAACTAGGTAAAGGAAATTTTGTAAGTCCAAGTTCGTTAAAATGAACACACACAGCAATGAAGCAATGAACAACACAAAAAAAAACAAAAATATTGTAAATTCTATGGAATATAAACCAAATATTTCTACTACGTATAAACAGAAACGTTGGTCATAAAGTCTCTGTAACTGGACCATTATAAGAGCTAGTTGAACAAAAAATAGCATCGGCGAATTAAATTAGAAAAAGAAGAAGAACTCAAATATGTTTTTCAGACAATATTCAACTATAACACTTCAGTTTTCCGTTACGCAAAATCTAAGAACAAAAATCCAAAAAACATGGTTCGGAAAAAGAATGTAGATCAGCTACAAAAAGGTTAAAAACAATGTCCACTTAGTGTTCAAGAAAGCTGAAGTTAGAAACTAAACGTTGCGCACAAGAATATATTTTATTAAAGTTTTTGAGGATCATAACCACAAACAATGCAAAAAGCACACCACTTCACACAGTACACCACAGTAGTTTTCAATCAATGAACCGTCAAAATTGTTTAAATAATACCAGATAAATATTGAAAAAAAAAGATTCGGAAGTTGTTTGTCAACTTGTAATTTGTTAAATTTGCAAATACTTAAATTCAACTTTGTAATGGATTTTGAGTATATTAACGCAAGATTTCCGTAGTAAATTTATACTCACCAAAAAAAAAAAAAAAAAAAAAACAATTCAATACCGATTCTGGTGGTTGCCTTAGCGCTGCAATATTTTACAAAACATCCGATAAACGTCCTCTTTTAATGTCCAATGATTCAAAAATTGATAATGGAAACCAATTTACCGCTCCTCAAAATTTCCTTGTGGAATTGTTTTTTCCTAAATTAGATGAATAATACATCACTATCGCAAAACAATGAACATTTCATATGGACAACCCTTGTGGCCGACCTGTGCCCCGAAATTATGGACGACTCCATTTTCCCGGCTCTATCGAAAATTGGACTCCTGAAATCAAATCGCAAGCCTTTTAAAATCTCGAGAACAAAATTTCATCTCAATCTGATGCATATTCATGACAATATAACAATAGCAGCGAAAAATTAATATGAACGACCCAAAACTTGATACCTAACATTAATTGCCTTTTCCTTAAAACTTCTGCATGCAAATTTTCAACTCAATTCCCACATGAAATCAATAACCCATTACTCAAAATATGAACAAAATTTCATCACAATCTGATGCATATTCACGCCAATATCGCAAACACAGAGAACAGTTGATAAGGACGACCTCTTTTTTCAACCCCTGACCCCTGAATTGTATACCGGAAATCAATCACCCTTCCTATTAAATTCATTGTGCAAATTTTGGTCTCAATCCGTGTCTCAATAACGTGAACATCTTAGAAACATGTATAGGGGAGAGGCGGGCTATATGCACATATAAGGGAAAGTACTCATTTCTCCCATATTCCAATAGATAGGAGTCTGAAAACTATATGCACATGAGCGGACATCTGTTTTACATAAGTTAGAGCAATTTTTCTGTTAAAATCTCTTACAGGTTTTGTGAAAATAATATTACAATGAAAGTAGTCAAAATAGCCGATTTCCGAAAACGGCGGGCTAAATGCGCATGTTTAAGTTTTTAGCACTATTTCATTTACGCTTGCAATATTTTGATATTGATTAATTGAAAATGGTAGAAACGGGTGTGAAGCATACGTCAAGGCCGATTTTTTATAAAAATTTTAGTTATCACTAGTTTTTTTTTGCATGAAACACGCCATATGGCTATATTTCATGGTAATATTTTTTTCACATCGTATTTTTATCGGATCAGTATTAAGCTCTTCTATTTTCATTTTAAGATTGTGATTAGGGAGTAGCTTTAATGTTTCAATGAGAAAAAGTTAAAAATTTGTAAGACTTATGTATTTTTTCTTAACATAAGCATTTCACCATGATATATGCATTCAAAACCTGTTTCTTATTCCAATATCTTATCATTTTCAACTTTGCCAAAAGCTACAATTTGTTGAATTTCCGATTTCCAGATGAATGTGAAATAAGAAAAACCATTAACATTTTTGTTTTCAAATTCTGTACTCACGATAGTTAAAGTTCAAAATATTTTAACGAAACTGACGAAAAGTTTGTCAGTTGAATTTTTAAATTATTTTGACTTTATATAACAACTCAATTTTTCCATGCCATGTGTCAAAAGCGTAAGTATTACTCTCAAACTGCACTGATTAGAAACTTTGATACATGAAATCGACTGCCCGTCCCTTTAAACCATCATGTTCACACTTCGTCTCAATCCGTTACATAATAACGATACAATCGCGAAAACAGTGAACAGATTATATGGACGACCCTTTTGGCCGACCCCTGACCCAAAACTGGATTACCGAAAAGAATTTACCGTCCCTTGACAACTTCATGCGCAAATTTTCTTCTCAATCCGATGCACAATATCACGAGAACAGTAAAAAGTTTATATGGAATGCCCCTTTGGTCGACAATTTGTCTAAAGTCGCTAAAAATCCTCGTGTGCAAATTTTCATTTCAATCCGATGCAAAATAACGACAATATTGCGAAAACAGTGAACAGTTAATATGGGCGACCCTAAACCAAAGTTTGACACCTGAAGTCGATTACTCGTGCTTGAAATCCTTGCGTGAGAATTTAAACGCCAATCCGATGCAGAATAACGTCAATAACACTGAAACAGTATGTGTGTTGAAAGGACGACCCCTTTTGCCGGCCCCTTACACAAAATTTGATACCTGGAACTAGATCCAAAATGCCCGTGAAAAGTAAGATTTTTCGAAAAAAAACTAAAAAAACTGATTGAACAGATACTATGGGTTTATAACGATACAAATAAGGCTGGAACAAATATCAATTTCTTCTTTTGTCGCCCCCTTCCTCCCCCACCCCTTCGAAATTTCCAAAAACCCGAACGGGGAAATAAATAAAGTTGGAAGTAATTTATGTAAATTCCAATAAAAAAAAATCCAATATCTGAAAGATTACAAGACCAAAAACAAATTTAAGAAGATAGGAATTATTTAACCTATTGTTTTTTTGATTTCATTGGATTATTCGATAAAAAATTACTTGATTTATAGGTTTTGTGCAACAATATAGTAAATACAAATAAACTTTTTGAGTTTATTTGTAGCTTATTTACCTAAAGCTGACAGAAAATATTGGATACCTTAATATAGGTTCTAAATTAAGCCGGAACAAATTTCAAATCCTTCTTTTGTCACTCGGAGTCGGAACATCGCCAGGGGGGGAGGGAGACAATAAAAAATAATGCGGAAAAAAAAATTATAATAAATTATACGAAAGCTTATTTGCAACACAGTTGCATAGAATATTATTGCACAAAACCTTAAAAACAAGTATTTTTTTATCGAAAAATTCAATAAAATCAAGAATACAAAAGGTGGAATAGCTTCCATCTTCCAAAATTTGTTTTTTCGTCTTGTAATTTTTTGGATTCTTGATTTTTTTTTCGAAATTTACATTGAATACTTCAAACTTTATTTATTACCCCCTTAGGGTTTTTGAAAATTTCGAAGGGGGGTGACAATAGAAGAAATTGATATTCGTTCCAGCCTTACATCCTTAAGAAAGAGTGCACTGAGAGGAAACAGTAGGCGTCGGTTGAACGTGTCACACGCGTTTTTTTTTCAAGCGCCACATATTGAATTTCTATTAAAAAAAACTAAATTTCAAATTATAAATTTGAACTTTTTTAGATTCCATGTTGTGTGTTACATAGTTTTATTTTGAAGTTGGTGGCTTAAGATCGTTGTGAACTGTGAGGAAAACTGCTATTCGAGGACCGGACCTCCCGAAGGGGAATTGATTTTTTTTTCCAAACTTAAGGTGCATTTACAGTTCTTTCGAACGTGAAAATGAAAAAACATATATTCTTCAAAAAATCGACTATGCTGCATTTGATGGTTGCGAAACTAGGTGGAATAGATGCGGAGTGGTTGAACGATTATTTTTGAACTGATTTCCTTGTTCAAAGCCCTTTAATTTTAATTTCATTTCAATTCCCCCGATTTTCACTGCGGAATATATTTTCCGCGTTCACTGACATTCCGCTCGAAGTGTAAACGCACTGAGCGAACGTGAAAACGGAAAACGAACAAGAGTGGTGAATATAAATTCCGCGTTCATTTTCACGTCCGAATGGCAATGTGCATTCTGAAAAAAATTTCACCGATGACGGAAAAAATTTTTGCTTCATAAAAAATTAGTTTTTTAATTTGTAAGCACATTTGAAGGCAATTAAAGGCTTAAAATACTACGAGTTTGAAATGAAACGCATACGATATTTTTTTTTAACTTTAAAACCCGCTTGGGCATCATTTAATTGCACCTGTTGGAAGAGTTTCCCGACGAATAGATGTACCTGTTGGAAGAGCTTCTCAACGAATAAATGTAAATGAAGATCATCGAATGGCCAGATTCCATTGAAATAAAAAAAATAGATTCCACTTTGTTCAAATGTGTGTTTCAGAAAAGGTATGGAAATAATTATAAAAATTTATGAAATCATTCAAAAAATCATGTGTTTTAAGGAGAACTGAAAAGCAGAAAAATTAACAAACAAAAGAGTACTGAACAAAAAATGGCTATCTTGTAGAAGTTATATTCATAACGTCTTTTCAATAAGTTTTTCAAAAGAATCGAATCGCTAAAGCTCGTTACTCCTTGATCGATAAATACGTTTTTAAATTCATAAAATTTAATTTAAATTCATTGTATTCAAAGATAAGAACTTTGGGATTATTTGATTAAATCAATCGTTTTCAAAGCTGAATATGTTTTGAAGAAGAACAATATGTTTTTTTTGAGAAATTTGAATTTAAATTTGAGCATTGGTTCGACAATTATCGATCAAAACATTGGTTGAATGATCTGTCATTTTCCGATTGAAACCAATTTCTACCCGCAGTTGAACAAACCTCTTACTAATTTTGAAGATTTCTAGAGTTTGTTTTGATTAGGTCGTATGAACCACCTGAGGCGTTTCGAGAAAACAGCTGCTAAAGTTTTACACCACAATTTTAATCCTAATATTTAAAATATGACTCAGAATTGTCTGAAAATTGTGTATGAAATTAAAAAATTGATGCGAAATATACTAGTGTATTCAACTAATGTTTTAATTTAGTTGTTCGTATAATAATGCACTTACAACCTTTTGCATTACGTGTTTGGCGTAAACGTCGTTTTGCAAGAAGAAAAAAATTATCTTAAAATTTGGTTTGTTTTATCTTAAACTTCGCTTATTCCTGCTCACTAGCTCCAATTACTTAAGTTCTAACATAATACTACTTTCTAGAAAGTTGCTTCATTATTGGCAAGTGATTTGGGAGGAATCTTCATATGTGCAAATTATCCAAGCACCCCAAAAAATAACATAATAGAAATATAGAAAGAGGACTTACGTTTGAATCCTTGGGGTGTTGTCCGGATCCCTGCAGGTGATATGCGCTCTACAAAATTTTCATTTGAATTGCACTACAATTGTATATATAGAGCGGGCCTTGTCCAAATCTTTACCGCTTCCAGCGAAGCAATCTTTTCTCCATCGCTGCAGCATCCTAATATCGGTACTGCAAGGAACTGTCCATCAGGTTTCCATCCGGATGTATATTGCTTGTTACTATTAATCTAACCGTTCTATTACGAAAACTTTTCCAAAGCTGTTGCTGCTGCGATAACAAAATATCAAGTTAAAATTTGTTTAGCGATGAAACTGTCGTTCATTCAACTTACCCAGCATAAAAATGGAACCATCATTCTCCTAAAATACCTAGATTCACCATTGGTAACTAATTTCATTGAAAATTTTTAACTTTTTACACTCACCGAAGCATTTTCTGATGAAAATGCATTATGTCGCAAGAACCAACAGGCCGAACTGTTTTTTGCGACCTTTGTTTTGCACGCTAATTCAGTGCAGTGCAAAAAGTCGTAAAAACCAAATTGCACTCGAAAATGAGGAAGTCATCATGCGTCCTAATTTCAAATCATTGTGTAAAAGTTATTTAATGATAAATTGAAACTAATTTTTTACCAAAGATTTAATACATGTTTATGAATGGTATGCAGCAAATAACTCAATTTTGTTTATATTGGTTTATACGACCTAATCAAAAAAAACTCTAGATTTGACCGATTTGACATTTCACTGCGGAATATTTTTTCACTGTGGTGAGTTCACGTTCACGTTCGAGTTCGAGTTCACAAGAACTGTAAACCGGGCTTTACGTGATATGTTTGTTTTTTTTACGGCAAAATAGTCCAAGCTTTTGATGACAAAAGAGTTTTATTCTATACCCGACGTTTCGGTGTCGTATGAAACCATTTTCAGGGATTCTAAAAAGTGTAAATCAAGGTTTTTAGAAACACAAGGTTCTCCGACTTTCACAATAAGTAGGCGAGGAATGCACAGGGCGCTCAGTAAGTTTGTTTACATACATAAGAATATTTGCTCAACTGATCAGTGGTTTGTTGATAAACAAACTCCATGAGTTCCGCAGTTGTAAAACCAAAATTGCCAAAATGGCTGAATCGAGAATTTTGCATACGGTAGCATCTCCTATATTTACACACCTTGGTGTAAATTGTGCTGTTTAATTACAGAAAATGATGTTGGAAACCGAAAAAGATATGATTCACACAGTTCTGCCACCTAAAAGTTACGGCTAAGAGTTTTCTCGATATTTGGTGAAATTTTCAAATTAAAAATAGTAGACTTCTTTATTAGTTTGTTGGATGATCTAAATTAAAAATTCAATTTGCAGTGAAATTAATCCATTAACGAAATCTAAAACAGTGCGCTTTAACAAAAGCAAGACACGACGACTATTTGTAAGTAGAGTGAGATGATTACGATGTAACACAAAACATCACCCATTTTCTGTAATTAAACAACATAATTTACACTTATTAGAATCCCTGAAAAAGGTGGCATACGACACCGAAACGTTGGGTATAGAAAAAAAGTCATTAAAAATTTGGAATGATTTGGCGTAAAAAAACAAACATCAATTAAAATACAGTCAACCCCTCGATTCACACACTTTCGTGATCTATTAGAATATTTATGGATTTGGTTTGGAGAATAATTGGCTTTAGTTGTTATAAAAAAGTGATCAATACGTTGTTGGAAATTTCAAATAATATTTAAGGAACCTTGGTAGCCAAATAACACCTGATGTTAAAATATTTTTCGTAAAATTTTCGACAAAAGCGACGTTTACTATCAAATTATATTCTGCAATATTGGTCTCGCAAACTGCCTGGTAGAGAAAAAGTAATAACTGATGCAGTTTGGACCGATTGCTGCTATTGACTACAAATTCTCTAAAGTAGAATCGAAAAGCAAATCGGAAGGTTCATGATATAGAAAAATGATTCAGATAAGTATCTTCTTGCATAATTTTTTTCGATTATAATTAATATTTTTTATTAAAAAATTGGTCAGCAAATTGTTGTAGAAAGAATCGAAAATTTTTATGTTTTGAATTTAAAAATGAGAATTTCTTGGGAGTTATTTGCTAAAATCATCAAAAATCTTATTTTGACTAAATAACTGGTCGATATCCGACTAATAAAATGTGAAGTTAAATATTGATAATTTTTCATTTTTTTGAGATTTATTAAAAAAAAACCTTTAGAGCTCAAAACAGACTTCGAAAGATTTATGTTCTATTAATATTTTCCGTTTTTTTTATTTTCAAGAGCAAGTAAAGGTACTTTGTTCTTGGTTGATGAACAGAAATTATTGTACACTGAAATCCAAGAATATAAAGATTAGAATTTTAAAATCCCTGTATCATATCCCAAGTTCTTCAATACTTATGTTTCTTATGTTTCTAAGATTTTGTGATTTCCGTGTATAAAATAAACCATTTGCAGTCGCTAAATGGTCCTAATTGTTAGTGAAGATAGAGGATGCTCGGATAAAAAAGTGGTCAACTTAAATACGTCATATTTTTTCTTATCATTCATACAAAAAACCTAAGCAACGCTCATTTTTTAGGTTTGTTTGTGATTAGTTTTCAAAAAAGCGTTTAAGCAAGAGTCGTGAAAATCCAAACTACACGCACGTAGAAAAAGTAAAATCATTGAGTGCGGCGAAATCAATCGTAACCAAAGAAACAAAAGTGTTCGGAGAACGTATTTCGACAACTAAGAAGCTGAGATCTGTGGGAAATCGAAATCCGGGAGCCGCATTAACGAACGGAAGAGTGGCTAGCACTTTCAAGCGAATCTCCAATCTCTCCGTTCGAGATCCGAACTATCGACATATAAGAAAGTAGTGACTGTTAATCGCAATGAAAAGCAAAACCTTACGACAAAACCAAGATCTCGGATGCTGTATACGACATTGTTGACAAAGTTTGATTGCGTGGTGACGGACGACGAAATCCACGCCAAGGCAGACTTCAAACAGCCTCCGGGACGAAAGTTTTATACAGACACTTGATGGGGAAAGGTGGCAGACATTTTCAAGCATATTAAACTATCAATGTTTGCCAAGAAATATCTTGTTTGGGAAGCTATTTGTACCTGAGGTTTGTAAAGCGACATTTTCGTTGCAGTCGACACCTTCAACCAGGAAAGTCCTGAAGCACATGACTTGTCTGTGCTGTTTTGGCCGGATTTGGCGTCCTTCTATAATTGGAAAAGGTCATGGAGTGGTATGTCGCTATCAACATTCAGGTGGTGACCAAGGATAAGAATCCTCCCAACACACCAGAACTTCCCCAATCGAAAAATTTTGGACTATAGTTAAGCAAAACCGTAAGAAGACCCAAAAAACTGTATGCTACGAGAAGTAGCTCAAAGCAATCTGGCGTTCTTCGCCAAAGAAAGCGGATAAGGTGACTGTTAAAAATCTGATGGCAGGTGCAATCGAATGTCTCGCCAATTTGGACAAGGTCGACCGGAATCTTAACTGAGTATTTGTTCCGTCTTTTATGCATATTGAAAGAAATTTTGGTTTTTAAATAAACGAATAATAGATTTACACGCAATTTAGTTTGACCACTTTTTGATCCGAACTCTCTCTACATTTGAGTTCAGTGTGATAGATATGGAAGATATGTCCTATTCCTTTGGGAAGCTTATGAAAAAAATGTAAAAAGATATATAAGAATTGGACAGCTAATTATCCTAAAATGTGTATGATCACGCTTCTCATGATTACAGTATTTTTATTTTATTTCTTATTATGAGCAGGGATTGGACAAAAAGCGATTCGAATTACTGACTTCTTAGCAATATAGTATGACTGCCTGCGTTATTTAATTTAAATCATAAGTTTTCTTTGCTAAACAAGCCATTTAAATTTATGGGGAGGAAGAAACATTAATTCCCGCATTCTTTAAAATGGGTCAAATTTCCGTCGAGGCTGAAAGGATGTCCTATAATTTCAAGAGGTAAAAAATGAGCAACAAAAAGCATTCCGTACCCCTACTTTCTCCCAGCATCGTTCATCAAAATGTGTCACATCATTTTCCATGTCAAAAAGTACGCTAGATGGTACCTCTCCCGGTGTCGCATCCACTCCTCAGCCCTGGGCGGACCCGATCCATGAGATGAAGTCGTTGAACAACATCATCCTACCCGGAATGGGATGATGCTGCTAGTACAGGATGTGCCATTTTGCACCCATATCTGGCAACATAAAGTGTCTTATCCCCCGATAATAATGGGCCTGAAACAATGGAAATCATGGTTATTACTGTTGACACCCTTTGGTTCCTTTTTTTTTTTTTTTTTTGTTTTCCATTTTCTTTCCCCTGAGTGAAAAAAGGTTGATGGATGAAAACTAGGTCTCTCGGAACTTTCGCTGCAACAATGCCTAGGATGGTGCTGTTTTCATTTAGGTTTTCTTTCAGTTTTCAAGCTGCATTATACAGATGGAATCATAAATTTTTCTCTGAAAGAGCTTTTGTTTTTTTAATTCTTTTTAAGGTGACTTGATCACAAAAGAAGTTGGATTAAAATATTTTTAGTTCAATTTAAAACACTGGTGTAAGTGAACGGTATAGAAAAATCATCATAAAATATTTCTTTTTGAATACCGCCTATGATATCACGATAAAGTTCAAACAATCAGAATTCAATTTAATCTGACCCCATCTCACTCCTACGCAAATACATTCAACCCTCAAACGCCCCCACACGAAGGTCCACACGAAGGTTCCATTGGAAATTTGTAGTAGATACCACTAATCCACTAGCTTTGCGAGGAAAAACGCCAAACAAACTAGAAGTCAAACAAAGCGAGCCTGTTCCACCAACAAATATACTCTGACTCTCTGGAGCATCGTCCATCAGAAAATCACAATCGGCTAATGTAATTAATGGACTACGATTTGAACTCTGTGATTCGATGCGGTGGTGTGGGTTCGGGTAGTCATATCTGAACGTAATCAATGGGAAACGATGGAATGGTTAACTGATGGTTTACCAGTTGATTTACGTTTTGATTCAAATTGATGAACATGATAATAAATTTGAAAGGGATTTATTTTAATATTCTTTTAATTGACCTTAATTAAAAAAAGTAGAGGTTGTTTACAAATCGCGATAGCAAAAAGAGCTCAGACCTTGAAACCTTGAGTGAACAACATGGAATTTCTGAAAATTGACCACACTATAGAGAAGAGTTTTAGATAGAAAAATTCATGAACAATTCGCGAAAATAGTCCATCAAGCTGTCTGGCTCAGTATGATCTGTGGTAATTTTAAGATTCTTACGAATCTTAATTCAGTGATTTACTTAGACACGTCTGGCGCTCACAAGAATAGTTTATGGACTAATTTTATTTTGTTTGCTTTGCGTGCACGCTCCTTTTTTTCAAACTCAAAATAAAGTTGTTTAGATTCAAAACAGCACTTCAGTGACAGCTCTCAACTTTGAGTTTGACTGGGTGATCTCAAAACTTTGATCTGATTGCCGAACTTAAAACAATGTTTGGAAGCCGAACTCAAATTTATAATTTTTCATCGAGGACTGATTATTTTCAGGGAAATATAGGAAGGTTACAACACAGAATTTTTTTTTTTGACTAATACATAAAATAAATCACCTGTTATTAACAAAACCTGTACTTTTAAATTGTTTTCCTTGAAAGTTAACGAATATTCATTTATTATTACAGCAAATGTCCTGTAAAAAGTTGTACACTGAAAATTAAATGTCACGTAATCATGTTTTCCACCTGTAAAATTACGGTAAATGTCCTGCTCCTTTTTGTTACATGACATTTGCGTAATTTTACAGGAAATAATTTTTGCTGTGAAGTTTGTGCAACCGGGTGTTGCTGTTCCGGTATATTGCATTGCAATTACAAAGCGGTGGAAACCTTGGAAGTAACTTCCAGAAGTTTCCGGACATTCCAGGCCGCTCACCATATGTTGACATGATGAACACAATTTTACGCTGACAACGGCGGGCATTCCATTATAACGTGCATTTACAGTCTTTCGGTATTTGCGACGTGTTCGTTGGTTGCTGTTCCGGTTCGTAGTGAGCTCGCTAAGTGTTTCCAGTTCAACAAAGAGAGTTAAATTTTTAGTTCATAGGGTCGTACTCAATTTTACTCCCTGGACGAAGGAAAAACACAGGTTACTTTTGAGTTTGCAGTTCGAACTCCGTTTTGAACCATTGCAAGGAGGAAAAAGGAAACTGAACTCAATTTTAAGTTCCTAGAGTCGAATTATGAATTGAACCTCGTTCATACCTAAATTTGAGTTTAAAAAAAGAAGCGTGTAGTGATGCCAAAATATCAAACGTTGCCAAAGAAATTTGTTTTATTTTATTTACTTTTAATGTTGCTGAATACCACTATTATTTAATTTTTTAAATTTGATTTATTTTCGCGTATCCGTCTTATAATGTCTACAATTTCTTTTCACCTCTATTTTCAATTGAAATTTTTATTTACCGATTTTTCTTTCTTTAAAACTAAATTTTATTTTTCAAATATCCTTCATCTCAATTCAACATTTCATTCTTAGCTAATGCTTTCCCAATCTTTTCCTGTTGCTCTGTCTTTGTTAACCAGAGCCGGAACAATCCGACTGTATGCTTAGAAACAACCTTCCCAACCAAAAGACCAAATGAAAACAAATAATCAGCAGCAGCTGCTGTAAAATTCTGCGCTTTCTAAGTCAATTCCGTCTTTACATCGGAAGAGCAAATCAAAACAAACAATCAGCAGCCGGAGTCTTAAAAATCTGCGCTTCCTTAGCCAGTCTGTTTTTTTTATACTGGAATTCCAATCAAAACAAACAAACAATCATCGAATCTGTCTTTTTCACCGGAATGAAAAATCAAAAAAAAACAATCGAAAGCAACAGCTTTCAAAATCTTCGCTTCCTAAGCCAATCTAGCTTTTAACATCGGAAGGTCAAATTAAAACAAACAGTCAACAGAAGCTGGCTTAAAAATCTGCGCTTCCTAAGCCAATCAAGTTTTTTCCAATTCAAATTCAATAAATTCAAATAAAATAAATCAATCAAATTCAAATAGAATAAATCAATCATCAGCACAGCTTTCCAAATCTGCGTTTCCTAACCAATCCTTCTATTTTCCACCGGAAAACCAAATCACAACAAACAATCAGCTGCAACAGACTTAAAAATCTGAGCTGCCTAAGCTAATCCGTCCAATTCAAAAACAATCAGCAACAATAGCCTTAAAAATTTGCGCTTCCTAATGCAATCTGTCTTTTTCCACCGGTAGGAAAAATCAAAACAAACAATCAAAAGCAGCAGCTAGTTATATACGCAAAATATACGCTTCCTTTTACACCGGAAGATCAAATCAACTCAAACAATAAGCAGAAGCTGGCTTAAAAATCTGCGCTCCCTAAGCCAAGCTGTCTATTTACATCGGAAGGCCTTACCAAAACAAGCATTTGGCAGCAGCAGCTTTTAAAACGACTCTATTCACCGGAAGGAAATCAATCAGCAGCAGATTAAAAGTTCTACGCTTCCTAAGCTTATTTTTCTTTTTCCACCGGAAAGCCAAATCAAATCAATCTGCAGAAACTGTTTTAAAATCTGCGCTTCCTAAGCCAATCCGTATTCATCCACCGAAAAGCCAAATCAAATCAAACAATCAGCAGCAGCTGTATGTATGTTGGTTATCCACCATGGGTGCACGGATTCAGCGCCAGCCTATACACTAGACCACATCGGCGCTTCAAATCAAACAATCAGCAGCAGCTGCCTTAAAAACCTGCGCTTCCTTAGTCAATCCATCTTTTTCAACCGGAAGGCCAAATTAAAGCAAACAATCAGCAGCAACAATCTTAAAAATCTGCACTGCCTGAGCCAATTCCGTCTTTAACCACTGAAAGGCCAAATCAAAACAAACAATCAGCAGCTGCCTTTAAAATTTGCGCTTCCTAAGCCAATCCGTCTTTTTACACCGGAAGGTCAAATTAAAACAAACACTCAGCAGATGCTGGTTTAAAAATCTGCGCTTCCTAAGCCAATCCAGCTTTTTCCGCTATAAGGCCAAATAAAAAAAAAACAATCAACAGCAGCAACTCAAAAAATCTTTGCTTCCTAAGCCAATCTGTCTTTTTCCACCGGAAGGCCAAACCATAACAAACATTTGGCAGCAGCAGCTTTAAAAACGACTCTTTTCACCGGAAGGCAAAAAATCAGCAGCAGATTAAAAATTCTACGCCTCCAATGCTTGTTTTACTTTTTCCACCGGAGCGCCAAATCAAATCAATCAGCAGAAGCTGTTTTAAAATCTGCGCTTCCTTAGTCAATCCGTATTCATCCACCGAAAGGCCAAATCAAAACAAACAATCAGCAGCAGCTGCCTTAAGAACCTGCGCTTCCTTAGTCAATCCATCTTTTTCCACCGGAATACCAAATTAAAGCAAACAATCAGCAGCAACAATCTTAAAAATCTGCACTGCCTAAGCCAATTCTGTCTTTAACCACTAAGCCAATCCGTCTTTTTACACCGGAAAGTCAAATTAAAACAAACAGTCAGCAGAAGCTGGCTTAAAAATCTGCACTTCCTTAGCCAGTTAAGCCTTTTCCACCGGAATTCAAATTAAAAAAAAAAATCGATCATCATCGACAGATTCCCAAATCTGCGTTTCCGCCTATTTTCCACCGGAAAACCAAAACAAACAATCAGCAGCAAAAGTCTTAAAAACTTGAGCTGCCTAAGCCAGTCCGTCTTTTTTCACCAGAAGGAAAATTTAAAATAAACAATCAAAAGCAGCAGCTTTCAAAATATACGCTTCATAAGGCAATCCGTCTTTTTACACCGAAAGGTCAAATCGACTCAAATAATCTGCAGAAGCTGGCATAAAAATCTGCGCTTCCTGAGCTTATCTAGCTTATTCTGTCGTAAGATCGAATCGAAACAAATAATCAACACTAGCAGCTTTAAGAATCTGCGCTTCCTAAGCCAATCTGTATTTTTTCACCGGAAGGTCAAATCAACTCAAGCAATCAGCAGAAGCTGGCTTAAGCCAATCAGAATTTTCCGCCTTAAGGCCAAATAAAAAAAAAACAATCAACAGCAGCAGCTTTAAAAATCTGCGCTTCCTAAGCCAATCCATCTTTTCCGGGGCTGAATCAGAAACTTTTTTTCGTAGCAGCAGCCTTTGATTGCGCGCTCCCTATGTCATTCCATCTTTCTACCTGAGGCCTAGTGAACCTGTATATAAGAGAAGTGACATCTGAAACACCAAATTCCAATCGAGCAAAAGAACTGTCAAAATCGATTCCAATCGATCCGAGCATTTTGTCGCAGAGCTTTTACCTTTCTTATTGAAAACTCAACCAAGGAAGGTATTGCGATCGTTGTTATAGTTCAAACAGATAATTTTTTAGCTGGTCATATGAATTTATGATTAGGTGCAATTTTTTTTAATGCTTTGGTGAATCATGTTTCTATTTAGAAAGCTAACTGATTATTAACGAAATTCAAGTCATTCATAACGTTTGTCGCGATCCTTCGGTCATCGAGTTCAATGTTATTTTGTTGGATTGAAGGAGCGTTCACTTTAGAGCTTGAACATTGAGCCAGAAAACAGTGCTGGGTGTAGAGAACGGAACTTTCGGATCAAAAATCACTTGCTTGCTACGAAATTCAACTACTATTCTTTAACTTTTATTTGGCTGCCACGGGACACACAACCGGTCGTGAACACGCACGTTTTCTAATTCCCCGTATTCTGTCAATCCCTAAGATATCGCAAGGACGCATATCATATTGCGAGGGGCGCGCCACTACATCCCACTTAACCTTTCTTGATGAAGTGTGTCACGTAATCATCAAACCACGAAGGCTCCTTGCGTTTCCGTCCTTTAGACGGCTCTGCTTGTTCTGAATCCTGTTGTGTATCTGCCACTCGATGATCGACAGTGCCCGACAAGAACGTACTACACTGTGGTAGTTCTAGAGGATCCCGTTCATTATGCCTGTCTCTTTCGTTGACTACTTCGGTGGTATCCATCAACTTCTTCAAATGAGCCGCATTCCTACGAAATTTTCTACCGGTTTCCACGGACTCGATGTTCGTGTCTGCTCCGACTTTGCTTTTCACTACAAAGGGTTCGTTGACGTATTCAGTACTCAACTTGTTGTCCTTTTTCGCACGTTTCATAAGAACTAGATCGCCCTCTTTTATGCCACTTTCTTGAGCACCTCTTCTGTTGTCACTATACTGCTTACCCTTTTCCTTGTTGACTCTGTCAAAATCACGCATGGCTTCATCTTCTACAGTCGAAGTAGAGATTTGCGGAAGCTTGGTCCGTATTCTGTGCCCGAACATTAACTCTGCCGGAGATCGACCCGTTGTGGTGTGAGTAGAGGATCGATATGTTAAAAGAAACTTTTGCAACTCATTTCGCCAGTTTTGCCCTAACTCTTGAGCTATTTTTAATCTTTTTAGGATTGTACGGTTTTGCCGTTCGACTTCCCCGTTCATTTGGGGCCAATATGGAATGGTATTGACTAATTTTATACCGTAATCAGAACAGAACCGTGCAAATTCTTCGCAGTCTTTAGATAGTTGAGGAGCGTTATCTGCTGTCAAAGTCAAAGGAACACCAAAGCGGCTGAACATTGTTGTAAGTTCTTGAATTGTACTCTCTGCTGAAATGGTTTTCATTTCACACACCTCAAAGTATCTGCTGTAAAAATCGACGACGACAAACAGATACTGTCCTTCTGGTAATGGGCCTAGGAAATCAATAGCTAGGTCTTCCCAAGGACCAGACGGTAAATCACGACGACTCATGGGTTCAGGTGGATTTGGAGCGGAAACTAGAGCACAGCCTCTGCACCGTTTGACATAATTTTCCACATCCTGATCCAATTTAGGCCACCAAACGGATGCCCGTAAATGGCTTTTCATCATTCTAACTCCTGGGTGTCCTTCGTGAGCTATGGTCAGAACTCTTTGACGCAGACTGCTTGGTACAACAATACGATCCCCTCTCATAAGAATATTCCCAACTTGGCATAATTCATTAGCCACAGTCCTAAGGCAAACTGGAAGTTCGTGTACTTTATCGTTTCTAAGAGCATCTAATACTTGTTTTATGTCGTCATCCTGCGCTGAAACTTGCTCGACCTCTTCCCATCTAAGAGCAGCATTTGTGGCTGCGGCTGCAGCAATTTCTTGCACGAACAGTTCTTCTGAGTGGTCGAAAGGCTTTGGTTCCAAGGTGGTTAAGCGCGATAGGACGTCTGCGATGTTTTTAGGTCCAGCGATATGTTTTACGCTGTAAGTAAACCCCTGCAATCGCAGTACCCAACGTTCTATACGTGCACACGGTTTTGATCGTGGTATGAAAAGATATTGCAACGCTTTGCAGTCTGTTACGAGGTCGAATTTTAGTCCAAGTAAATACATTTGGAACCGCTCAACGGCCCAAACTGCGGCTAATGCCTCCTTTTCTGTCTGGCAGTACCGTTTTTCGGTGTCGGTTAAAGATTTAGATGCATAACACACTACTCTGTTCTCGTTGTTGCTTGTCTGAACTAAAACCGCACCTAACGCTGTTGGGCTGGCATCTACTATGACAGAGGTTTGATGTTTAACATTAAAATAGCCTAGTTGAGGAGTATTCGCCAGAGCCTTTTTGATGTTCTCGAACGACGTTTGTTGTTCATCTTTCCACTCGAACTTTACGTCAGTTTGCGTCAGTCGTCTAAGAGGTTCATCTAGGTCAGCTAGATTATGAATATACTTGTTCAGGTAATTGGCTAAACCTAGAAAACTTTTAACCTCATTGACGTTAACCGGTGCACGGAAGGAAAGAAGAGATTCTACTTTCGAAGGAGACGGTCGAATACCCTCAGCTGAAATTACGTGCCCTAAAAATAGTACCTCTGGTTGACCTATGACACATTTTTCCTTGTTCAATGCCACTCCTCGTTCATTCAGCCGATGCAATACTATTTTCAGACGCTGATCATGTTCTTCGCGGGTTTTCCCTTCTATGTAAATATCATCAAGGTATACAACGGTTCCTTCACACCCAGCGAGTATTTCTTCCATTACTCGTTGGAATATTTCTGGTGCGGAAACCTAGAATCGAAGTTGCATGTATAATTAAACCTACAAAATAAATTCAATTTTAATTACCAATCCGAAAGGTAATCGTTTGAACCTAAACAATCCACGACTAGTAATAAATGTCGTAATATCCCGTGAATCGGGAGCCAGTTCTGTCTGAAGGAAAGCCTCACGTATATCCAATCGACTTCGCACTGCGCCTTTACCAATACGTGCCAAAATCTCATCAACCATCGGCATGGGATATCTTTCCCGCATAACTGCTTCGTTCACTCGTCTCAAGTCCAAACATACTCGAGGTTCACCGTTGGCTTTACCAACAACGACTAACGGCGAAACCCACGAAGCTGGACCCTTTTTCACCTAAAACATTACGTAACGTCATGAAAGACGAATGGAATCGTTAGCATTGTACAAAAAATATCAGTTTAGGTTGTATTGCTTCTATTTTTTTTTTTTATTTATCAAAGTAATCAGTATTTCATTTCAACATTTTCTCTTGTAAACCGTAACAGTTAAATTTCAAATAAAAATATCGTTCATTTAGTCACCTCAATAATGTCGTTCTCTAACAGTTGGTTCAATTTTCGATTGACGGCTTCTTCAAACGGAATCGGAATTCGCCGTACTGGTTGAAAAACGGGTTTCATTGATGGATCCATATGGATGTTGACTTGGATATCTTTAATTTTGGCAAATACCGGTTTTGAATCTAATTGGTTGACATCCACGCCCACTTTCAAAACGCCCAACTGCTTGGCAGTTGCGTCGCCTAGAAGACAACGTTGACCACCTTCAACCACGGAAAACGAAGCATATGTGGATTTTGTTCCAATTTCTATGAATCCTTTAAACGTTCCCAAAATCGGTAGAGGCTTGTCTTGACCATAAGCTTTGACAACTTGCTTGCAACCTTTTATCATTTCTTGAACCTTAACTTGTTGATATTTCATAAATTCCCATGTACCTTGATCAATAAGATTGATATCGGATCCTGAATCGACTAGCATTCTTATAACAACGCCCCCTATTTTGCAGTCAAGAACGTTGCTATCATTACCCAGATGGAAACAGTAAAAACGTTTATTAGATTCCTCGTTGTCAATTCCTTTCTGTTCCATATAGCGAACTTCCTTGCCTCTACCCGTCTCGGGAATTTCCGGTTCCGGTTGTTCCAACATTCGTACACGCTTAATCTTATTTGGTTTCCAATCTGAGTTGCCTCGCTTACGTTCTCGGCAGACGGATTCAAAATGCCCTACCACATCACACCGTCGACATTTCTGGTTACGCGCTTTGCAGTTCACCGAAGAGCTTATGTGACCTTGTACACCGCAGTTAAAACATTTAGCTCCACGTTGCCAATTTGCGTTCCGCGAGTTAAAAGGTGTCGACTTTTTAAATTGTTTCGTCTCAACTTGGAAAACCTTCTCCGGTTGCTTCTCTGAACTCATTTGTCCAAAATCCTTGACTTGTTGCTCCACGTTTTCAAGCATACTACCAATTTCTTCGATTTCGACTAATGCTCTGTCTTTCTGTAATATTCTTCTACGAAGCTCGTCAGAAGAACAACCCTCGATAATGGCATCAATTAATAAGATTTCAGTCAATACTTCCTGCACCTCTATCGAATACTGGTCTAATCCGCAATCTGGTAGCTGCTGCCTCAAACGTAACAAAAAATGAGCAAAACGTTCATTTTTCTCCTGAGTAATTGTACGAAGCCTACGCCTACCAAGTACACATTGTCGGCCTGGTTCAAAATATTCTTGCAACTTGTTGACAGCCGTATCATAGAAATTAGGCTTTGTTGCTACCAAAGATATTTTATCCACATCGGGCAAACTATTATATACGCGTTGCAGTTGGCTTCCACCCAGGTGCAACAGATTTGCTCTCATCTTGCTTTGGTCCGTGATACCATACGCTTCAAAGTAAACTTCTAGAGACGAGCGCCAACTTCTCCATTCTCTAGCTAACTGACCGCGTTCAATTTCCTCACAGCGAAACGGCGGCAGCGCTCTTGAGTTTTCCACCTGAAATGCCGGTGAGAAAAACGTCATTACGTTATGTTCAAAATCTATCTGTTGCAACATTCCCACATATTTCTCCAAAACATCATAATACTCAGAATGCCATCATTTCCTCAAAACTTAACTTTGTGTTTTCCCAACTCGATGTTCAGTCCTCAGACTAATTTGCTTGCGGAGGATATTCCATGAAAACTGACAAAATTATGACACTGTAAGTTTTGTTTCTCAAAATTACTTCGATTATCCGAGTTTCTCGAAACTCATCATCAATCTTTTCATTCCATACTGACCGCAGTCTGATTAACGTTCCTCGGAACAAATCCCTTACTATTCCTCAGAATATACTCCATACAATTCCTCAGAATAAACTCCATAACATTCCTCAGAACCACACCTTTTTCCTCAGAACTAAATCCTTATTCCTCAGAACAAACCGAAACTTATACTCAGAACTAAGCACATATTCCTCAGAACATCTTACAAACGTTTTCCTCAGAACTAATCAAACTTTATTCCTCAGAACTCAGCACTTATTCCTCAGAAATTCTTCCAAATTATTCCTCAGAACATCTTTCAAATTATTCCTCAGAACATCTTTCAAATTATTCCTCAGAACACACCCTATTCCTCAGAGCAGTCATACATTCCTCAGAATCGTTCACATTTCTTTTCACTCCATTCCTCAGAATCGTTCGCATTACTTCTCAAAGCAAATAACGAATATGTTCCTCAGAACAAAAACTGTTATTATCCTCGGAATCACAGCAAGCAACATAATTCGAGCAGTTTTCATTTTCTCTCTCCGTCCGTCTTCGCTGCAAAGAAAAATTTCTCAACCTCTCTTCGATTGTTGTTCTCACCACCACCACTATGTTAGGAAACAAGTTTCGAGCCATCTTGGTGCTACGCCCCCACGAGACGCTTTTTTTCCCAACAATTTCTTTTCACTAAAAATGTTAATAATAATGTTACTCACCGCACGATCCATTATCCTCGTCGCCAGATTGTAGAGAATGGAACTTTCGGATCACAAATCACTTGCTTGCTACGAAATTCAACTACTATTCTTTAACTTTTATTTGGCTGCCACGGGACACACAACCGGTCGTGAACACGCACGTTTTCTAATTCCCCGTATTCTGTCAATCCCTAAGATATCGCAAGGACGCATATCATATTGCGAGGGGCGCGCCACTACACTGGGAATTTTTTTGTCCAAGATTTCGGCAATGTCGCCACATATTTCATTTTAAAAGGGATCAGATGTCGCTTCTCTTATATGAAGGTTCACTACTGAGGCCAAATTAGAAACAAATTTTTTGTAGCAACATCCTCAAAATCTGCGCTTTCTGTGCTTATTCTACCGATTGCCTTATTGTCGTTTTTATATGAATCTTGCGAATCTCAATTCAGAGATAAACTCAGACACGCCTTCTACTTCTTCAGATTCTATTTGCCGATGCTATTTTTAGCAGGACTCGGAACTGCCATATCGACTAGTCCCTATAATGGTACAGTTACAGAGACTATATGACCAACGTTTCGGTTTATGCTTCGTAGTATTTACAATTTTTTTATACTACGTAGAGATATTTCGCATTATTTTATGCTTCGTAAAGTTTACAATTCTAACTTTGTTTCTTCGTGTATTACATTTTTCGTTTTGTATGTTCTGTTTAACGTTTGTGGACTCACAAATTTTCTTAACCTTGTTGGAGGAAGCGAGACTCGATCTCCGATCATCTGATTACAAAGTAGATACATTAACCATTAGGCGACCGACCTGCTCGTTGCCAATGAAATTTATTTTATTTTATTTGCCTTCAGTGTTGCCGAAAACAACTTTTGTTTTGTTTTTATATTTTTGAATATTATTTATTTTCTGAATATCCTTCTTCTCATATCTTCATGACCCATAAAAAAAAATCATTAGTCATCATCAAAAACGCTTATCCCAGCCCTCACAAACTTTAGGGAACTCTAATTGTGTGAAAAAATAGTGTTATAGTTGATTCATACGTAGAAAATTTGATCCATAAATTTCTTCACATTAAAAAGTTATGGAAGTTCTAAATCGAAGTGATACGTGCTTGCCATTTCTATACAATTATGTACAGTACTGTACTAGGAAGGATGTCAGCATTTCAAAAGCATCCGCATAAATTTGACTTTGTGAAATTCGTTCAAAAATATAATTTTTAGTGAACCAGATAAATCACTTAAAAGTTTCATCTCAAAATTTGTAAAAATTGATCCCTCCGTATGGTTTAAGTCACGTGCTGGTACATGTATTCATAAACAAGATTTGTAGATGACTCTGAAAATCCAATCTTACTTGATGGTTTCTATCCTAATTTTTGTTGACAGCCCATCGCTAACGATGCTCGTTTCTTAAAGAGATTTTAATTCCAAACTCATAAACAAACTCATCCACCCACTTCGCGGAGCTGTTCCATCAAGTAGATTGGGAATACATCAGCAGCCAGGGAAGAAGATATAAATTTCAATGAGACCGAAACCAAATACGAAACTGAGAGTCGATCTATCTTGGTCCTACTTCGCTCACTCGCTCGCTGTTTGGTTCTCTGGAAGCGGCAGAAAAGCGTTCCGTCTGAACAAAAGTAAACTTTGGCGTTTCGTTCGGGACTCTAAATGGAAAAAGTTTTCCTCCACGCCCGTTTGGCTTCCGTATTCTTAGAGCGAGCAAAACAACATTTGAGGTATGTACCAAGTAACTCGAGAAGAGAATAGTTATCTGTGTACAAAATTGAGCTTGGAACAGACGTCAAGAACAGTCCCGGAAACGTACAGCTGGGGAATAAAGCTGCCTCTAGCGATTTTCCATTTTCTAAATAAATTTATCTGAGCAATTGCCTGTAGTTTCCTGGATTAATTTACGTTTTTTGTGTGTTTCGCATTAGTTTTCTTGCTTCTGTGTAATTGATTTTGATTTTTTTCAAATCTATGTATAGGTTAACCTATTGTCTAAATCTTTTTCTATTTATTAATTATAAAATCGATATAAATTTAATGTTTTATAAAATTTTAAAATCGTGCTTCTTTTATTTTGAATCTTATACAACACTGCAGTTTCATTCAGGCAGCAAAGTAGTAGAAATGATCATTTAAATCCCACAGAAAACGACAATCCTGACTAAAACTCTACAACTTCAACCACATAGACAAACCGAAACTGTGGATCATTGTACGAGATTTCCGCGAAACCTCTTTTGTTTTACTACTATAGTTTCTACCAACTTTACGTTTAAATATCGTACATGCACACTTATATGAACGAGGAAAGCCGACATAAAAAATAGTTCCATCCAAGTTTATGTGCACTCATCGCGTCGGAGCTAAACTGTTTTTAGTTGGGAAAGTTTTCTCCCGTTTCGTTCACTAAAGTGCGATGTTCCGTGAAAGTAATTTTCTGTGTCAACAGGGGAATTGTTTTCAGCAGAGCAGGAATTACGATTCTGGGATCGGTTTGCTGGGTCCTTAGCTATGGGATGCTGGATTTGGTTTTGGAAATTAAGCAGCGAAGTTGGATTCTGGAAATAAGATTGCTAATATGATTGTAACTAAACTTTATTAAGTTTAAAAATCAAGATGAATTTTTGGATCTGAAACCTCTAGATTTCCTCTATAGCAGTTGCCTAGCAGTCTTAACTGTTTCAATTCGTAATTCTTTTAAAACAGCAATAGACGTGAATAGTTATAATACCAAATTCTTACAAATTTATATTTAAATCTCAGTTTCCCTAAGAATGGTATCAACTAGCAGCCGAAACGTCGGCTGAATAAATCCTTCATGTTCGGATTAGATAGACAGATTGGCTTATTAATAATCAAACAACATACAGTCGTTTGATACAAAGTCGTTAATAACAACAACAAAAATTTGACCACAGCAGAACCTCGCTTATCCGAGAAAGAGGGGAGAAAACCCATCTCGGATAAGTGAAATCTCGGATAACACGATATACATTTACAAACTCTGTCCTTTTACTCTTCACAGAAATTTTTTTTGACAATTAGATGTCACTGAAAACCGCAACCATTAAAATAAATCACCTGTAATTAACATAACCTGTAGTTTTGAATTGTTTTCCTTGAAAGTTAACGAAGATTCATTTATTATTACAGCAAATGTCCTGTAAAAAAGTTGTACTCTAAAAATTGAATGTCACGTAATCATGTTTTCGACCTGTAAAATTACGGTAAATGTCCTGCTCCTTTTTGTTACAGGACATTTGCGTTATTTTACAGGAAATAATTTTTGCTGTGTTGTTTTGCATATCATCCATGCACATAAAAAAAGTTAATACAGGGATATGCTATTTAATTGACATTTTTCGGATAGTTCAGAGTTAAAACTCGTCGTAAACGTCGGATATATAGCATAACAATGTTCCGCCGTTTCACGATTTTTACAAATCCCTATCTACAATTCGATTCCAAAAATATTTCTTCCAAAAAAATCATTTCGCAGATCTGTTGTTTTGATTTTATAACATCACTTAAACCAAAAAACCTTAGTTGAAACCTCAATTACACATTTCTCGCATTTGAATTGCGATCTGGAACATACAAGAATTCCACATTTTCCAATCACATTTTTTTCAATTTGGAGAATCCTCCAAAAGCAGATCCTTCTATTATGAAAACTTCAGTTTAGCTGCGGATATGGATCCCATCATGCAATACTGGAAATGAAAATCCTGTCCGACTCGATAGGTGAGGCCTTTGGAAAGCTATGTTGTTCATTTTCGCACTGTTCAAACATTCACCGATAAAAAATTCTTCACTGTTACAGTTCTTAGTTGTTGTTTTTTTTTTTGTTGAATAGTAAACCTAATCCAACGTAAAAGTAACAATTTTTACTTAACTTTGCAACACTAGGCAAAACAAACAAAACAAAGTCAGCTATTCATCTATTCATGTGAACAACACACGTGTTAGAGTGAATCTCTGAATTGAGATTCGTGTGATTCGGCCTTCCGTTGGAGAAAGACGGATTGGCTTAAAAAGCGCAGATTTTTAAGGAAGTTTATTGTTTGTTATGATTTGGCCTTCCGGTGAATGAATACGGATTGGCTTAGGGAGCGGCGATTTTAAAGGCTGCTGCTGCTGATTGTTTTGATTTGACCTTTAGGTGGAAAAAGACGGAATTGGCTTAGGAAGCGTAGATTATTAAGGCTGCTGCTGTGAATTGTTTGTTTTGATTTGGCCTTCTGGTGGAGAAAGACGGAATGGGCTTAAAAAAGCGCAGATTTTGAAGACTCCTGCTGCTGATTGTTTGCTTTGATTTGGCCTTCCGCTGGAAAAGACAGATTAGCTTAGGAAGCGCAGATTTTTGAGACTCCTGTGCTGATTTTTTGTTTTGATTTGGTCTTCGAGTGGAAAAAGGCGGAATTGGCTTAGCAAGGCTATGTCGTGATTTGGCCTTCCGGTGGAAAAAGACGAATTGACTTAGAGAGCGCAGATTTTAAAGGCTGCTGCTGTGGATTGTTTGTTGTGATTTGGCCTTCAGGTGGAAAATGATGTATTGGCTTTGAAACCGTAGATTATTAAAGCTGCTGCTGTGAATTGATTGTTTTGATTTGGCCTTCCGGTGGAAAAAACGGAATTTGCATAAAACCGCAGATATTTGAGGGGGGGGGGGGGGTAGGGTCTAACGGGTATAAAAAAAACACCATTTTCACGATTTTTTCCAAGAGCTAGCGTTCAAACAAATGTATTCATTTTTTTTGCATTATACAAAGCATTGTTAAAAGAACATTTAGTAATTTTTTCGTAGAAAAATATTGAAAAATGAGCCGTTGACGGAGCATTTTCGAGGATGCATTTTAGAAAACAGGATTTGCGGTGGACACTGTATCTCAGCACAGAATCGTCTGAAGTCAAAAAATCAAAGTAAAATATTTTTAATAGATGTTTTTCTGGACCCCAACGTTTTTATTTAACTTAAAAATATTTTTATGAAATTTTTGTGGCTGTTTGAAGTCAAAACTACGATTTTTCACTTAAAAATCCGTTATTTTTCACCTCTAAAATCTCCCCAAAGTAAAAAAATCAAAAAAGAAAAACGTTGGGGTCTGGTATTTTATATGTAGAAAATATGTTCCAAATTTGAAAAGAATCGGATAAGTAGTTTTCAAATGACGATGTCCACGGACTTGAAAAATGTGCTTTCGAGAAAAGCGCGTTTGAAGTTTCTGCTCTTGCTTTCTTGCAGTATAAGATAGGAGGAGATAAAGGCCTATAACTTCTACAGTTTTGCTTCAATTGACTTGCAAATTTGACACAACATTCTTGAAATGTTTTACAATAATAAAATAAAAAAATCGATTTTTTGAAAGTGTTAGACCCTACCCCCCCCTTAAGGCTGCTGCTGCTGACTGTTTGTTGTGATTTGGCCTTCCGAAGGAAAAAGACGGATTGACTTACGAAGCGCAGATTTTTAAGGCTGCTGCTGCTGATTGATTTGATTTGGCCTTCAGGTGAGAAATTGGCTTAATGTATTGGCTTAGAAAGCGTAGATTAAGGCTGCTGCTGTGAATTGATTGCTTGATTTGGCCTTCCGGTGAAAAAAAAAAACGGAATTGGCTTAGAAGCGCAGATTGTCAAGGCTGCTGCTGCTGATTGTTTGTTGTGATTTTGTCTTCCGGTGGAAAAGACGGAATTGACTTTGGAAGCGCAGATTGTCAAGGCTGCTTCTGCTGATTGTTTGTTTTGATTTAACCTTCCGGTGGAAAAATATGTATTGCCTTAGAAAGCGCTGATTTTCACGGCTGCTGCTGTGGATTGTTTGTTTTGATTTTACTTTCCAGTGGAAAAAGACGGATTGGCCTAGAACGCACAGATTTTTAAGGCTACCGCAGCTGATTGTTCGATGTGATTCAGCCTTTCGGCGGAAAAAGGCGGATTGGCTTAGGAAGCAAAGATTTTAAAGGCAGCTTATGCTGATTTTTTGTTTTGATTCGACCTTCCGGTGGAAAAAGATGGAACTGACTTAGAAAGCGCATATTTTCAAGGCTGCTGCTGCTGATTGTTTGTTGTGATTTGGCCTTTCGAAGAGTAGATTTTAAGGCGGCTGCTGTGGATTGTTTGTTGTGATTTGACCTTCCGATGAAAAAAGATGTATTGGCTTAGAAAGCGCAGAATTTCAAGGCTACTACTGCTGATTTTTCGTTGTGATTCGGCCTTCCTGGAGAAAGATGGAATTGGCTTAGGAAGAACAGATTTTTAAGGCAGCTTCTGCTGATTGTTTCTTTTGATTTGACCTTCCGGTGTTAAAAGATGTTTTGGATTAGAAAGCGCTGATTTTTAAGGCTGCTGCTGTAGATTTTTCGTTTTGATTTTGCGTTCCGACGGAGAAAGATGGATTTGGCTTAGGAAGCGAAAATTTCCAAGGCTGCTGCTGCTGATTGTTTGTTTTGATTTGACCTTCCGGTGGAAAAAGATGTATCAGCTTAGAAAGCGCAGATTTATAAGGCTACTGCAGTGGATTGTTTGTTGTGATTTAGCCTTCTGATGGAAAAAGACGGATTGGCTAAGAAAGCGCAGATTTTTTTTGCTGCTTCTGCTGATTGTTTGTTGTGATTTAGCCTTCTGAAAGAAAAAGAAGGATTGCGCAGGAAGCGCCGATTTGAAAGGCTGCTGCTCTGGACTGTTTGTTTTGATCCAACTTTCTGGTGGAAAAGACGTATTGGCTTAGAAAGCCCCGATTTTTAGGGCTACAGCTGCTGATTGTTCGTTGTGATTCGGCCTTCCGGTGGAGGAAGACGAATTGGCTTAGGAAGCACAGATTTTTAAGGCAACTGATGCTGATTATTTGTTTTGTATTGACCTTCCAGTGGATGAATACGGATTGGCTTAGGAAAATTACGTATTGGCTTAGGAAGATTTTTAAGGCTGCCGCTGCTGAAGGTTTGCTTTGATTTGGCCGTCTGTTTAAGAAGGTTTTTGTTAAGAATATTTTCGGTTTGTTCCGGCTCAGTTGGCATTGACAGAGCGACAGGGTAAACACAGATTGGGAAAGAATAAGTTCAATTATATTTTATAGATTTGAAAAGCTTATGCTAAGAATGGGTTGGAGAGCTAAGAGAAGGATGTTTGGATAAAAAAATGGCTAAGAATGGAATTCAGAATAAAGATAAATTGGTTAATAAAATCTTGTTTAAAATAAAAACAAAAGTCGGTAAGTATTAAGTTAAAATAGAAGTAAGAGGACTGTAGAGATGAAATGAAGAATATGCAGAAGATAAATCAAGTTGGATAACAATAATGTTTTCGGCATCACTGAAAACATATTAATTTAAATAAATTTCTATGGTAACGTTTGTTATTTTGGCAAAACTAGGCAAACATACAACACAGACGTGAGATGCGTGAGGTTTGTAAAATTACGACAGCTGTCTCCGGAATTAAAATTCGAGCACTTTTCATATTTTTTAACTATCCAAAGTTTGTTACAAGTCCGCATCTTGATTTTATTTTTTTTTTAAAGTAACATTTAACTTGATTAAACCATCATCCTAGTTTTTATTTCCCTCCATCATTTATCTCATAAACATTCAAACGGACTGTAAGAAAATTACGCACAGCTGGTCCATTTTATTCCAATTAAATTTCAATTTCCGCCAAAATATCTATCAAACGTTTTATTGCACTATTTGCGGGATGTAGCTGATGGGTGGAAAACATTCTCGTTCCCTTCGCTGCCGTTCTTGGCTCGGAAATTGAATACAATAATGGTACGCGCGTCGCCACCGGAAATGTTCATCTTCCAAATGCCGTCTCCTGCCCCACCCAGTTTTGAAATGAAGATTCCGCCCCGCCAGATGTACCGAAAGAGCAATAACCATTTGGATATGCGACGAGGCGCCAAGCTTTCCCCCAACCAACAACCAACCATCTAAATATGTAGAGCATCGATTTCCTTTTTCAATTTTCTCACCATTCGGTTTCAGTGGTTGTCCAATCCCGATGTTGGGGAGCTACTTTCTTCCAGTTACGTGAAGGGGTTTCTAGAAAAGGGGAGCAGTTGTGGGAAGAAGGATGGAAAATGGCACCCTCCAGAATCCATTAAGGCGAGGATTTGCGTGGGATCGTTCTTTCTCGCGCTTAGTTTTGCTTCAGCGAAAGCCATAGACTGAAATCAGAAATTCACCGAAAACCATCAAACACGCACCGGGCATCAATTTATGATCCATTTCAAATTCCGCAATCCGCACGGCCTAGCCTACTACGCGATGGAACGATTTCGAGGCCGGAGAAAGAGAACTGAACGCCTTTCTTCCTGCCGAATACGAATAGGCTCCAATGATTGACTGAATGTGAGATTATTGCCGAAATGTGACCGGCCATGTAGTAGGCTGCCGGCTGGCAGACGTTGAAGCGTTGATTTTGCGCCTCTGGAACGTTGCCAAAGGGAAGGTTTTTAAGCACACACATGGTTCTGTGTTCAAAGTTGATCTTTAATGTTGGTAAAAGATAGTAAATCGATAAAAAAGCTTTCAAGGAATCAGTAAAACAGAGTTTGATAATTTCAATTTAAATCTTTTCAATATATTCCAATACCTGCTATTTATTCTACACACGAAGAATAGAGTTACAATAAACATACACATAGATACAAACATACATTTCTACCTTCGAGTTAATTGTAAATACACCATAGATTCAATTCGAAGTTTGATGATGATTTTACTAGTAATTTGACAAGAGTGATTCAAATTTGAGTTATATTCGAATGACTCAAACACTGAGGTCTTAAAAGCTTTGTTTCAATTCATAACTTATCCC
This sequence comes from Uranotaenia lowii, assembly GCF_029784155.1. Classification (NCBI taxonomy): domain Eukaryota; kingdom Metazoa; phylum Arthropoda; class Insecta; order Diptera; family Culicidae; genus Uranotaenia; species Uranotaenia lowii. Next base: position 111,126,887 of record NC_073693.1, read on the forward strand.
TGACCATTTGTAAAATTTCATTGTAACGTTTACATGAGTTAAGTTCAATCTTATGGTTTGTATGGGAAAATTTTATTTTTTTTTTCAATAAAAACGGACATGACTTTTTTTTAACTTTGGAACCGAGCCATTGTATCGTTTCTGTGCCAGTTCATAAATTCTTCAAATGGAAATTTTTGGCTGAACAACTTTTTTGAAATTCTTAACTTTTTATACATTCAGCTAATTTAAAGTTATGATTGAAAAATTGTAACAATACGTATTTTGTACAGTTATTCGGTGGATCCATGTTCTGTTCACATGTTTAAGTTGGGGCGAGAAAAAAAAGCATTCGCAGGAATTTTTACCTCTTTGCTCCACAAAATGTACAGCATCATCTTCTAATCTCCTTAGCTTAGGTCTAGCTATGGTTCTGGGGAGCAATCAAAAACTTCACCAGATTCATTCTCTAAAGAAAATGGGATCATTCCGCGAATGATCTTCTCTGGTACAAACCTAGACAAGTTTTGGGTGATACTGAACCTAAGCTTGTACACTAGGCTAGTTCACTAAACTGCCACAAATTTGTGTGGGAAATTCGAAACCTGTGAAATGTTATGCTCTGCAGGCTAGAATTAATCCTTTTCCTAATACAAAATCTCGTACCAAATTTGGGTCAGATCAGATAACGGAAAGGGTCCGCTCAACGAGCCTGATGTTTGTATGGGACTATGAGACATTTTGTTCGGAAGAAACATGAAAAACCAGTTTTTCATCAATAAATTTGGTTTCCTTCTGCCGATTTCTTTTAAATACGGGTTTTCTTAAAGCATAAACTATGACAAATATTTTATCCGAAGAATGCATGTGAACGAGTCGGAGCGGTCGTACATATTGACACCGCATTTAAAAGAAATCGACCGAAGGGGACCAAAGTTATTGATGAAAAACTGGTTTTTCATGATCCTTCCGAACAATATGTCTCTAAATACCATACAAACTTCAGGCTCGTTAGGCGACCCCTTCCCGTGATCCGATCTGGCCCAAGTTCGGCATGAGATCTTGTACTAGGCATAGGGTTTAACATTAGCCTGCAGCGCATATCTTTTTCAAAAGTCGGATCATTTGGGGCACTCTATTGTTCACTTTTCAACTTTTTTGCAGGTCAAAGCTGGACTCAGATAGGTTATTCCTTGCGAATTTTTTAAGTGTCTATTCCAAATTTGAGATCTTTTGAACTTATCTCTCATCTGCGCAAGGAGTATCTGTGAAAAAAGTCTATTTTTTATGACTTCCTTCTAAGGTTTCTAGCATGCCGTTGTATGTATAATAGGTTATTCAACATGGGTGCACGTATTTACCGAAGTTTTACCAAAATATGAAACCTCCAGATTCTTTATATTAACAAATCGGTATGTCTCTAATGCATAGTGTGTCATATTCGGCACCATAATTTCTAATTGTTTGTTGTGAGTAGAGTATTTTACCAGGGATTTCTCGGGAATTATAATAATCGGGAATTTCCGAATCCCGGGAAACACTGAAAAAAAACTTGGAAATTCACGAAGCCAAAAAAAGTACCAAATTGCAAAGAATTTACACGAACTTAATTGTAAAAATAGATGAGATTGACAAATGGCTACGACTTAACTTTTTTAAACATTATTTGTTTATTTTATTTATTTATTTATTTATTATTTCATGTAACGTAAGATACACATCTTTTAAGTTGTTACAATTTGGTTGATTCTGTTGGATCTACTTATACTAATTGTTCCATTTCTGCTCCTAATTTTATCTATGTCGTTTTTACTCTATGTATTCTTCCAGCAAACATCTTTTGAACTCTGATTTCCTTGTAATTTATTTTCAACTTGTGGGAAGATTATTCCAATTAACAATACCCCGAACGAAGAATGATTTACCGTAATAAGCAGAACTATGCGGAGGAATTAAAATATTTCGAGTGCGTGAATTTCTTAGAGAAGAGAGCAATGTTTTGAGGTAAACTGGCTTTCCTGAGCTGAGAATTTTATGCATTATCATGCATGATCGATACTTGTTAAAGTTATCAAAAGAACAGCCAATGAGAAGTTTCTGTAGATGGGAAACTCGAGAAAACCGTGATAAATTGAAGGTATATCTTACACAGGAATTAAGGGCTACTCGTAGTTTACTTAAAGATCTTTCTGAAGCGTTCAAGTAGATAAAATCACTATAAATAAACAAAGAAAAACATAAGCTTTGAATAATTTTAGTTTGGTATTAACATCTAGATGTCTGGTTGTTAGGTTTAGTCTTTTAACAGCACCATAAATTTTGCCGCATTGAGCGTTCACATGTCGATTCCAAGCGAGATCACGATCGAAAATAATACCAAGGTTTTCGGCGTAATCTACAAATTGAATAACGTCATCATTTAAAGTAAGTTGTGGATAGCTAGAGAATGATTGTTGTTTTCCGAAGAATTTGAGAGATTTGAGTTAGACCATTCAGTTAGTTTAGTGAGATCATGGTTTATTTTACCAAAGAAGGCATTCAAGTTTGTAGTTCGCTTTTCACAAAGATATATCTGCACATCATCAGCGAAAAGGTGTATAGAGCAGTGCTGCAACGCAGAAGGTAGATCGTTTATAAAGAGCGAAAAAACAGAGGTCCTAAAATTGATCCTTGAGGAACACCTGATTTGATGGGAGCAAACTCAGAATAACAATCATTAAATAAAACGGTTTGTAAGCGGCCTTGCAAGTATGACTGGACCAATTCAACTGCTGGCCTCAAAAAATTATATTTGGAAATCAACTTGTTGATAAATATAGCATGCGAAACACGGTCAAAGACTTTAGCGAAGTCTATCATTAACAGTACAGCAATTCCTTTCTTATCTAGGGCATAGGCAATATCGTTATGCACCTTCATAAGCGCAGTTTCTGTACTGTGCGAAGGGCGAAAACCCGATTGAAATTCGTGTAATATATTGGCTATAATTGGCGTATAATATATATTTTTTCAAAGATTTTTGAAGTTGCGCTCAAGATACTTATTGGTCTCAAGTTCGATAAATCATGAGCTTTAGTTTTCTTAGGAATAGGAATAACTTTAGAAACTTTCCATTGATAAGGAAATTTTGAGGTTTTAATTATGGTGTTGAACATATGTTTAAGAGCAGGTAGAATGTGTGGTAACGTAATTTTAATTAGTTTAATTGGAATTTCATCCATTCCCAATGCATCAGATTTTATTGAATAAACTGCGTTAATAATTTCGCTGTTTTCAAAATCCTTGAATTTGAAGCCTAGTGTATAAGTATAAGGATAATGAGATTCATCAACGTCGATACTAGTAAAGTTTGATGCAAAGTAGTTATTTATTTCTTCAGCTTCAAAGTTGGATACAGCTAAGTTTCCTGAAGATTTCGACAACCCAAACTTTTTTAAATTATTCTAAAATGTTCTGACAGGCAGATCAAGATTTATACGATAAATTGAACTTGATAAAAAATGTATTTTCGTTCAACAACTGTGGGTTAAAGTGAAAAACAACAAAGAATCTATAAAACTAAACTATTCCAAAAAAGAATCGCTGGAAATGAATTTGAATTATCTATTTTTCAACACTCATTATTCAAAACCTACATTTCGCGAACTGTTGAGAATAGTTAAATCATAGGCCAAGAAATAACATATTTTTCAACAAAAGGATAGTTATCTGAAAATTAATGAGATTGGATGAAAACCTGAAGTCTGGCTAACCATCCTTATTGATACTAATCGTTTGAAGTCCGTTCCGTGGTTAGATTGTCCACATCATAGTGGATTCCGCTGCCGACTGCTCCTGAGTGAAAACCAAAACCACATGGTTTTCTTTTGGTTTCGTCTTCCTTTTGTTCGGTCAATTCACATACTAAGAACAATAGCGTTTTGACAACCAATGATGATCGATGACGATGACAACAATATTTTTTTTTGTCTTTATTTTAAGAGACTTTCAGCCTTTGGCTGGTTCGTCTCTGACAACAATATAAATGTTGTCATCAAACACGATCAACTTAGCCAACACAGTATGTGGTTCAAAGTAACTCAGCAGTCTTGGCAGTTTATTCTGAGAGGATATCTCAGAATCCGATAGAAAATAAGAACTGGTGCTGAGTTTGGGAATCAGTTAGTTTTAAGCGACAAAATGGTAATCGGTATAGTATCAAGTTATTGTATAAGGACTTGACGAAGGAAATAATCGAAGATTAACTCAACTTCAACACAAACCTGCGTTGATTACCTACTCATACTTCAACAAACCTCTATCGATGATGAAAAATCTTTCTTAATTATTCCAAATTTTTGCTGTAAGTATCAGTCAAGTTTGTCAGTTAGAATATTTTGTTTTTGTGTCTTTGGTTTTATAATAGCTAAAATTTATAGGCCTTGAAAAAGTTTGAAATGTCTTTCAATACTTCGTCTGAAAAACTTAAAAAAACCATATGGATAAGATTTTGTATGCAGTAGACTGTTAAATTCTTCATTTTCAATTTTTCCCGGGAACCCGGTAATACCCGAGGAAAGTTCTGTTAGATTTCCCGATTCCCAGGGTATTTCGTGTCATGTATTCTGGGAGAATGTATTCATCATCTCAAAAACCTGTAAGAAATTTATAATATTATTTTATATCAATCATGATCATGAATGATAAGGCCGGAACAAATTTCAAATCCTTCTTTTGTCACTCGGAGTTGAAAGATCGCAAGGGGGGGGACAATAAAAAATAATGCGAAAAACAAATAAATTGTAATAAATTGCACGAAAACTTGTATGCAACCACATTGCATACTATATCATTGCACAAAACCTATAAATCTAGTAATTTTTTATCGAAAAATTCAATAAAATCAAGAATACAAAAGGTGGAATGACTCCCATCATCCAAAATTTGTTTTTTGGTCTTGTAATCTTTCAGATATTTGATACTTTTTCCGAAATTTACATAAGATACTTCAAACTTTATTTATTTCCCCCCTCAGGGTTTTTGGAAATTTCGAAGGGGGGGGGGGGGGGGGTGACAAAAGAAGAAATTGATATTTGTTCCAGCCTAAATGAAAAAAAAAATTACCTCGACCAGAAATCGAACTCGAGTCAACTGATTACCTCTCCGACACCTTACCAATAGGCCAAATCGACAGACGAAACAAGCCAAGCTGTAGCTCTATTACTCAGTTGACTTCATCGAGTCGAATTCGCTGCTAGATTCCCCGGCAGAAAACGCTCATTATGCCTTTATTGATAGTGCTCTGTTCGCCTCTAGTGAACAAATTAAAGTAAAAAAGCGTTTTCAAATTGATTAAAGTGAAAAATCAAAAATTTTAGGATGATGAAAATTGAGAAACAATGTGTAGATCATGTTACAGTGCATACATTTCAGATCAAGATGATTTTATAAAAGCCTTTATAAAAGCTTATTTATTGGTGCTCAAAAATTATAATATTTTCGTCACTTGAGAACCTAGCTGGTTATTATTTAATATTTCTGTAAAGATGAAAAGGATATTTCTTTTTTGGTGAATAATTAATACTATGGATAGTACGAAACAAGTTCTTATGAAAATTTGTATAAGAAAATACGTATGGGAGAGTGGGGAATCATGGGCCACTTTTTTTCGTTGTTCCATAACTTCTCTATTATAAAAAATAATTTTTTTTTTGTTTATTTGTGACACTTTACCAACGTTTTGGCATTCGTGTCAAAAAAAAATGAATATAACAAATGGTATGGTTTTCTACATTTTCAAGGTATCATCAGGTATTTTTTTTAAATTTTTAATAAGTTATTTTCCCCAAATTCTGACTGCTTGAAAAAAATGCAATATTTTTTAGATTTTCAAAAATGGTGGGGAATCGTGGGCCACCAAATCCAAATTGACCAAATAACATGCAAAGTTTAAAAGTTGACCCAAAACTGTGATTTCCTAATTCATTTCGTTATTTTAAAGCAATTTCAGATGATGAAATTAAAAAGAGAGCTGTGTATGATCGCATAGATTCCAAAACCTGGCTCGCGAACGTTTTGACAAAATTTCTTATATAGGATGGACAAAATATTTTTCATAACTCTTCATTTGGCATAAGAAAACTTTACAGATACGAAAAACATATTTTTAGTTCTGAATGTGTATAAAAACATAAAAATATAGGTGATTCAAGATGCGTGGCCCACGATTCCCCACAAGCTATGATTTGCAAATTGGTTGCGTTTGTGACTTATTGATGTTTCATCAAAAATTGCTTTTCCACGTGGAAGATCATGACAAAACTAAGATCATAAGCGTATGAGCATATTTTTGTTATGCACTTTAGGTTCCCCATCGATGAAATTAGCGGGTGTTTTTTTAATTATGTAAGTAAATTTTTCTAACCTTTTTTAGCTTGTTAAATAAAAGAAGCATATGATGCGTATTTCAGTCAACAACATATAGGTATATATGCTCATGCAAAGCGACAATGATGACAGTTGGTTTGAAATTTTTATCTCAACACACATCTGAGATATTAAAAGTGGCCCACGTTTCCCCATGGCCCACGATACCCCACTCTCCCCTACTTATGTAGAAAAAAGGAGTGCTCTAATAGGCATAATTGCCCTGGGTGCTCGTTATGCCCTCATCTTCCCTAATGTTATTTTGTATATGATTTTTCCATGAAATGGAAAATACATTTTATGGGAGATATCCGATGCTTTACTCAGTATCTTTTACAAAATAGGCATAAAAAAATTACAAACATTATGTCGTATTCGTAAGAAAAAGTGCATTTAGAAAACGTTTGTTTTTTTTAAATATTTTTTTCAATTACTGAAATATCACAGGAAATACTATACTAGAATTAGAAAGGACGGAGAAATTCGATCATGTATGAAAAAGAAAATCCTTACGGTTCCTCTAAACTTACCGAAGCAAGTTTTAATTACTTATTTTTTAAAAACATGGTAATAAAATCTAAAGTGTAACAGAAAGAAAATTCATATATAGTTAAAAATCAATTATTTAGTTGAAACATGTTAAACTTCAAAATGTAGCATCGTACCACAAAATGGTTTACCGATGTAGGAACATACCAAAACCAGACATGTCATTATTTTCGGCTTCGAAGAAGCAGTTGCGCCACGTTTTTGTCTGAACATTTCAAATTTTGCCCATCAAACGTCGTCGTCGTCGTCGTTTGCCAGAACCGCTGTCACAGATGCGTGAAATAGATTTGGGAAACCAGCAATTGTTCCAATCCAAAACAAATTCCGATAACGTTTCGATGTACCAGGAGTTAAAGGGTAAACGTTCCTTGTTCATGATTTGAATTTACTTGTTGGAATGACGTTTCACTACCCACAAATCGAACCATTCACTTTACACCTAACCCGATTTTCCAAATCCCCGGCAGCTTAACCCATTTCACGAGTAGGTAGTGAGTTTTTCCAACAAAAAGAACATGAAGCGCATTTCGGGAACGTGAGGATAACTTGTTCTACAGCTGCGATGATTTATGCTATCAAAAGGACGGAAAATTGGAAGAGTCATCGAAAAGTGCTTCATTTCAGAAACTGGCCCGATCCGTGGTGCATTAAAAGCGGGGAAACGAGAAAAAAATCCCGCGAGTTTGCTAGGAATTTACATATTTTGGACGATGACTATTTCCTGAACCGTCATCGTTTCCCGCTCGCTCGTTAGGGACTGTCACTATGAACTATTTATAGTTTTTTGCCATATTTTTGGTCTGCTACCTCGATGATCAACATTGCTGGCAGGGTTTCTTTCACTGAATCTGGAAGGCGACCTTTTTGGGGGGCCACCAGCTGATGGTGAATGAAAATTGCTCCGGCATCTGGCTTTGATTTGCCTGGCATTGATTCTAGGGAACAGTATTTGCATTTGCACAAAAACGACACTTGTTTCAATTGGGGCACTTAAAATCTTTTATCCCAACGATAAATATGCCTGCCAATATCTTGAATCTCAATTTATTTTTCGGATTTTCACAAAGATAATAACAAAACCAATAAAAATAAGCGATACGATTATAACTTTTTTTGAGAACCTTGATTAAATGTGAATTTACAGACAAGCTTGATAGCCGAGAACACTCGAAAAACCTTTTTTGACGGTCGCCATGTGGGTTGGAAATTTTAACGAATATTTTGTCAGTAATGAAAATTACTATAACATTTGCTAAAAATCTGATAAATTATTTATTTGAATGTGATTTCTAAAACCTTGTTCAGGAACTCTTAATGATGAGTTAATCGTTTTCCAAATTTAAAAATTCGTAAAGCTAATCTCAAAGTGCAACATCTAGAAATAAACTTGAATCCTACTAACTAATTGACTGACTTGTCAATTACAAAGTTCTTATTTTGATTGGCTTCCTTCTCACAACTTTTTATTGCATTGGTTTTTAGACCTATTCAAAAGTTTTCGCCTGAATAATAGGGTCTTTAAGTTTTTTCATTCCAAAAAACACACTGATTCAAAACAAATCGTTCGGAAACATTTTCTATACTGGTGTCGTTGCTGCTGCGAAACAAACTTAATAGGACGCTGTCTGTTTTCCATCAACGAACGAACTCCTCAACTGTAAACTCGTACAAGATTTTCCGCATCACGTTTCCATCGGGAATCGATTTCCATCAGCCATTCGCTTCATCCTGCTAAAGTTTTCCTCCTGTTTTGAAATGGCTACGCAGACAGACATCCCCAAACATTTGAATGTGGTGGCCGATGTGATTTGATATCCTTTAACCGCACCATCACCGCCTGTCGGATCTACGTTCGGTTTGCCTGGATCCCGAATATGTGACGGTCCAAAGTGCGTGTTTTTCTGTCCAACTTTATTTTTTCCCTTCGACGCCTCATCTCTTCCAGGGATTCCCGAAGAAAAATCACCCAAACATAAATTCCGCTCGGAAATCGAACTTTTCCCATTAATTTCCATTCACTGTTCCATCCATACTTCGGAAAGCTTCGGTGCGGTTTTGCCCTCTTTGGGGTGCGGTAGGTCTTTGGGAATGATTGAAATTATCTATTTTCGTCATTCAATCGAATCAGCCGTCAAATCAATTGGAATAAACTTCTATGGGCCTCTGAAAGTTGTGTGAATGCCCTGAAGCAGACATAAAATCGTTTATCGAAGCCTACACCATCATCGGTAAACTTTACAGGGCGCCATTCCTCCTTCTGCTTCTCGAGGTCATCGTCGTTATGGTTATCAATCATCCATTTTGCGGAAAGTAGGTTAAACTTTTGACCGAACATCGGATGAATTATTATTGTTTGGTGATCATTCCTGATATGTCGATGGCGGAATTTTTCTAGTCAGCACACTTATGCTACTCTATGTATGCTCTAGTTACTTTAACATCAATATGATCCAACTTGACACAAATCATAAACGTGCTTTCACGCACATTTAGAAGTAAAGTGTTTTTCAAGGACAACAATAATAGTTCTGAAACAGGAAAAAAAACCTACTTTAACCCTTTGAGTACCGAACAACGATATATCGTCCTGTTTTACAATGACCAAAATAACCAAACAACGATATATCGTTGTTAATCTGTTTTTGCTTATAAGACTCGTAACAAGAGGTCTATGTTTCAAACTAACTGTACAAAATTTTGGAATAGCTTATTTCTGAAAAAACACACATGAAAACAATGGTAGGATTATTATTTCTTTTTCTGTAAAGTGCCGTAGACTTTTTATGCCCTTACGTTTGTGAAGCGATTTCCACTGATGCTCGTCATTTACCTTGTACTAAACTATCGATTTATCAGCCAAATCAACTTTTTGCAGAAAATGGTTGAATTCGAAGCTCAAACATCACACTTTCTAATGTATATCAATTCATAAGAAATTTTAGAGCACTAGATTCGCCATAATGTTTTGAAAAAAAGAAACAATGTTCTAAAAACGTTTGACGTTTTGTTATGGTGATTAATCAATGATTTTAAATAAATATCGAAACATATTTACCTAGTATAATTGTGTTCTTCATCATCTTTGGATTGCTGTCTGGTTTTTATTTATATTATTTAAATATTTATTGCCTTTGGTTGAATTACCGTCCAGACTAATAGCATAAATGTAAGAATTTCTGCTAAGCACTAATTTGAACCTACGTTTACGCATATCAGAATCAAACGAGTGACAAACTGAGTTAAAAAGTTCACAACACTTGTCATAAGGACGATTTATGCCATATGCGGTACGATGATTGTAGGTACGTAGACATTGATACGTTGAAATATGTATGGGGAGTCTTAGTCAAGGCAAGTCAAGGTATCAAAAATGAAAACTTGCTGCTATTCGATATGACGTTTTCCTAGTGTTTTTTTTTATTAGTTGTTAACCCAGGTGGTAAATCCATTTTACGGATTGCATTCCAAGGCACGGCGAGCCACCGCGTCCCCCCAGTTTGCTACTCTGGGTCCATGGGTGCAATTGGACGACTCATGATACAATGCTAAGCAACACTGTACCCCCTACGCCATAAAGTCCACCTCGGGGCCACTGACCTTTGTTCCCACCTCGAACTGTTTGACACACTTTGCTTCAATAGTGGGAGGTCATTTCGCGCTAGTGCGCTCCAAGGCAATACTCGTTTCCGAATCCTCTGTCAGCATAACCTCATTCTAACACAACTCGATGCGCAACCCCTCCTCTGACGAGTTAGGACCCGACATCTCATCGTGTGAATGAGGTCCCCACGTAGCGCAACTACTAACTTTATGAATCCAGTCCAAGATCCAGAAACACAAAGCGAGTTGTCGACGACACTTTCTCTGTTCAAACACGCGGGTAGGGGGGGTAAGCCCCCTAGGCCACGTGTAGGACTCAGACTCCTCCGAACTCACAAATAGTGTTGACTTAAGTCACCACTCAGCGCAACTACCCGATCTTCAAGTCGGGCGCATGACCACCCGAAGCGCAGATCGGGCTATAGAACGCCCTCATCAGGTCACACTCGCGGTTCGGGCGCATCAATTCCCGAAACGCGTGTCGAACCCTGACACCTCCGGCAGAATGTGCCTCTCGGACACTGACGTGTAAACACGTCCCTAAGTGATCGGCCCACCATTGGCCACCACTTTGCGCATCTACTCATTTTGCGAATCGGGTCTATACCCACCGAAGCGCAAAACGAGTTGGCGATCGCTCTCCCTCCGGTCACGTCCGCATATCAGGGCCAGGACCCCCCGAAAGCGTGTTGGACCATCACGCACACACCCAAGTACTGGTACCTAAGTACCCGGGTGCACCACTTCTTCCGCGCGGGTTTGGCAGACCCGTCGACAGCCTCTAGTGGATTTGGTGTAGTTCTCTTGGCCGTACATCTGCAATACGCCGGACTTGCAGACACGTTTCCACTCTGCACCACGGGGAGGTGGAACTACTTCGCAGACGTTTTCCTAGTGTGGTTAAGGATATCAGTGCACATCTCTGCTCATACGGCGGTAGTCGAAGTTGTTCGTTCCACGGGAGACGCCGTAGAGCGTATTTGGCGAAGCTACATTGAACTCGTTCTAGGCGGTTGCATTGTATACTCTGAGTAGGAGCCCACACCTGGACAGCGTACTCCAGTATGCTACGAACAATAAATGGCTTTCAGTGCGTATACTTCGTCGAAACCTTCGCTGAAACAGTGCTGACAGTCTTTCGAAAAAGCTTTAGATCATCGACATACATTAGCATATCGGATTGAAGAGTTGCACAGAGGTCGTTAACGAAGATTATGAAGAGAAGTGGCCCGAGATGGCTTCCTTGAGGTACACCTGACGGGATGGCAAATATTCTCGAACGTGAGCTGTTGACTTTCGTGAAAGCATGACGGTCATTGAGGTACATCAATGGTACAGCCTTCATTGCATTTCCGGATGGAAATTATGGTCAGAGGCCCCAGGTGGAGTTTATGACGTAAGGATACAAAGTATCTAGAGTCGATCAATTGCAATCATGTTCCAAATTGCTCATCTATTAGAATTCCGGCAGCACACACGAGCTTGGAACAGCTTTTGTAGTGATGGGAAAAATGCAGAAACGCGTGATCTGGTGGTGGCCGATCGACCCACGGATGTGCGGACTGAGGACCATGAGCGGTTCTTCAACATCAGCATCATCAACGTGCACAGATTCAGACTCATCGATTTTGTCGCCTTCAAACTAATGGTCGTACGTAGTACCTCTTTCCAATTCTGCCTCCAACTTAAATACACCTGGAGATCACCGTACCAAACGCAATCACTTCTAGGACATCAACGACGTCAGAAATTGTCGGACGCCAACATCGAGTCAGGCTACTAATCTGGTGATGGTGAAGATACACCTAAAACTCTTCGTAGTGAACAACATACGAAACCGATGCGTGTCTCGGTTAAATGTCGCACGATTGAAGCAACCTGAGGTCGCGGCAGACTACGCGCAATCGCTCGAAGCTGTGCTGCCCGCAGAGGGCGAGCTTGACGAAGCTCCTCTCGAGGACTGTTGAGATCAGGCTTCCGAAAAGTACTGGCGAACAACAATATTCTTGCGAACGTCGCGCATGCACCTCGATGAAAGCTTCCCGAATATTTCTTCCCCGACAGTTTTAAAAGGAGCGGTCGTGCGATGTACAGCGATGCCTGGTTTTACCTCATGCGAGAGTTTGTTCGTGGGTATGAAAGTTTTTTAAGCTTCGAGACAGTTTTGGGAATATCTTCGTGACAGTTTTCAATGCGTTTAATTTCGCATGGCATGGCTACTTACTCCGTCCGACTGTAGCCGAGATTCGCTCGGGCCGAGTTAATTTCGAACGAACGTATGAATTTTCCTTTTGCTTGAAGCTACTGCGGGTGGTGATCACCCCAATCATCCTCCACTTCCCTTTTCGCGTAACCTGCACAGGCACCACACATCGCGTTACGCGCCGATCGTATGCTGCTGCTCGGTGCGAATAGATGGCTCGTGCGATCTATTCGAACCGAGCAGCAGCGCATACGATCGGGCATGGGTACGGTATGGGCACGACAGTCACCCGTAACAGTCCTGCCCAAAACTGTCACGCACTGCTCCGACAGTTAGGACGAAATTATTTCCGAAACAGGAGGCATGAAGGGATGAAAATCGAACTGTCGGTTGGGTTCGCTACAGCTTAAAGCACAACATTTTTGGCAACGCATGCTTTGAGCCGATTGTTCAGATACAGCATGGGTTCTCGCACGTGTGCGATGTAGCCGAAGGGCTTCGGTTCGTTACCGACGGTACAGCAGCGAACCGAGTGGTAAGGAAAACCGAGACAGTATGTTTGCAAGAAAAAGGCTGTCATAGCAAAGCTGTACTTTTCGGAAGCCTGCACCGTACCAAACGCAATCACTTCTAGGGCATCAACGACGTCAGATCCTGTCGGACGCCAACATCGAGTTAGACTACTAATCTGGTGATGGTGAAGATGCGCCTAAAACTCTTCGTAGTGAACAACATACGAAACCGATGCGTGTCTCGGTTGAATGTTGCACGAGTGAAGCAACCTGAGGTCGTGGCAGACTACGCGCAATCGCTCGAAGCTGCGCTGCCCGCAGAGGGCGAGCTTGACGAAGCCCCTCTCGAGGACTGTTAAGATGCCATCAAGACAGCCATCGACAGTTTCCTGGAGAACGTCATCGAGCATGTGGAACGAACTCGACGGAACGACTGGTTTGACGAGGAGTTTAGAAGAGCGATGGATGGTGAGAGCACCGCGCGCAGAGGGCTTCGACTAGGCGATGGTATATTCTGCATGATGTTCAATGTGGCGCAATAAGGTGTTATCCGACGAGCGGTGGGCGAAATGCGGGGCACGATTTCCAACAGATCCAGTCAACTTATCTGCTTTGCCGACGACATTGATATAGTCGGCAGATCATCTGCGACGTTGGAGAAGATCTACCGCAAACTTAAACGCGAAGCAGGAAGAGATTGGGTGATGATTAATACGTCCAAGAAAAAATATATGCTGATCTGTGGATCCAAAACCGGTCGAACCCGCTTGTCCAGTAATAACAATGTCACGATTGACAGCGGCGAACTGAAGATAGTCGAAGACTTTGCCTATCTTGGCTCACTGGTGACCGCAGACAATGACACCAGCCGTGAGATCCGGCAGTGAATGATTAGCAGAAGTCATGCCTACTAAGGACTCCACAAACAACTAAGGTCGAGCAGATTTAGCCCTCGCACAAAGTATGACCGTGAAGGAGATCGAAGTGTGGATACGTAGGACGAACCACGAGCTCGCATCACCCTACGGCGAGCCCAGTATCCAGAAGCTGGCGAAGGCTGGATGCCGGATAACTGTTCTGCAAAACAGGCGTTCGCTACGAATCCGATAGGAACTGTAATATCTTTCGACGTTGACGTCCAAACCCCATTCGCTGAGTTAATCTATGCAAGATAGAATCACCCTTTCTCTCTCTGTGTTTACATTGTAACTCAGACTCAGATACGGAATTGATGATCAGTTATCCACAAAGAATTCAGTCTTAGACTGGTGGCTAATTCCGACCGACGTGTTCATTTTTACGTATCCGAAAATCTGTTTTGAGTAGGCTGAGCTATTGAGCAAGAGAGCTGCACAAAAGAGCTTTCCAGTAGATCGGTATAAAGCTAAAGCGGGATACTTCAGTAGTTAACGCCATTTTGGAGTGGACATTGGAATCATCTGTACTTTCAACGCCATTGTTCATCATTGGTGGAAGCCGAGCGAGAGTCAGCTGGTGATTGTTTGGGTTCAGTGGTGACTTAGTAAGAAGGATTTCGGTGAGACGCATTCTGGTTAGTCGGATTCGGGTGAGTGGTTCAGCACTGTTGGAGAGAATTTGGTGAGTAATTCCGTAATTTTATACTTCTAGTGACTCGACCTCTTTAGATTGCACAATGAACATGAAAATATTATTGGTTCCATGGAACTTTTTGTTCCAGGAACAGTGTTTAGTCAGTATGCTGAGCGATTAGAACACTTTATCGAGTTTAATCAAACCCCTGATGACCGTAAAAGGTCTTTTTTCATTACATTGAGCGGTCCTGTAATTTTTAGCGAGCTTAAATTGCTGTTTTCGAGTCAAAATTTGAATACGGTAGACGAAACGGTTGAAAGTTTTATCTTAGATTTGAAGTTGATAGCTTCGCAGTTTGGCTTGGGGGATTTTAAAGATAAAGCAATACGGAACAGAATTTTAGTGGAAATCAGGGACAAGGAATTGCTACGAGAATTATTAAAACAGGATCGCTTAACTCTGCAAACTGTTGAACGCATAGTTATCCAATGGGAATCGGCTTCGAACAGAGCTAAAATTTTAAGTAGCAACAATCCAGAAAATTCTCATTTGGAATCGGTAAGAGCGAGGTTGGGTAGAAGGGCTTATCACGGTGGCAATCGATTCCAATCAACCCCGAGAAGAGATGCAGACTAACGTAGCCGTAGTAGGAGTCGTGGAGAACAGAGGGAAGGGAGAGTTTTTTTTCGGAGAAAGTGAGAGTTTTTTTTCGGAGAAAAAAGTAATGAGAAACGTTACATCAATCCAGTTTTTAACCGCTATGGTCAGAAAGGGCACATTAAAAGGCAGTGTAGCGTCTCCTTTAACAGCAGACCGGGTACCAGCAGAACAGATCGTGTTCAAAGCGTGGCTGTTCTAGCTCTTTCACGAATCACTATGAGTAAAATTAATCAGGCGCTGACCAAACTTAGAATTGAGTTGAGTGAGGACTCAGAAGAGGATGATTCATCACCAGGTGATTATTAATTTTGTATGAAGGTATCATTTTTTAAGAGGAGAAATCACCGTGAATTTGTTTTATGAAATGAATTTGCGGCTTTATCGGTGAGGGTTAAAGAGTTGAAATGAAAGACGGATAGAAGATCAGAAGAGAATTCTAAGGTGGTGAAAAGAGCGAAGAGCATTTGAAATAGAAGCTTGACCACATGCTAAATTCTTTGTCCCGCATCAATTAACTGTATTGAAGAAGTAGTACCAATAGAGAAGGCACTACATTTTTCGATACAGTTAATTATGGATGGTTCGACCGCCATGTGAGTGTGCACATGTGCCGAACGGACAAAAAATTTAGCATGTGGTTGCTCTGTTCATTTCATAAAACAAATTCACGGTGATTTCTCCTCTTAAAAAATAATAAAAATAATTCGGCTGTAAAAAATCAATTACAAAACATCGTTCCGACAATCGAAAATAGTTAGGCCAAGATTTCTGACCGTTGACCGTATGCGACAACTCAATCCAGTTGGAACATCCGCACAAAACGAAAATGAGAAACCTACCTAGCCATCGATGGAACGATATCGCACAATAGAAGACTTAACAGAGCAACCACATGCTAAATTTTTTGTCCATTCGGCACATGTGCACACTCACATGGCGGTCGAACCATCCATAATTAACTGTATCGAAAAATGTAGTGCCTCTTCTATTGGGTTCTACTTCTTCAATACAGTTAATTGATGCGGGACAAAGAATTTAGCATGTGGTCAAGCTTCTATTTCAAATGCTCTTCGCTCTTTTCACCACCTTAGAATTCTCTTCTGATCTTCTATCCGTCTTTCATTTCAACTCTTTAACCCTCACCGATAAAGCCGCAAATTCATTTCATAGTATGAAGGTATTGTAGTGATGATAAATAGAAGCTTATTGATAGACCCAGAATCTAAAAATGTGTTATTATATTGACACGTTGAATATACTTTAGGAACTAATAAACAAACTGAATTAGACGTGTAAAAATTTGACGAAACATTTGAACGAAAAGGAGCTATGGATTTTCTTGCGAAATGAAGATCTTGCTCATCGTGGTTCAGTCTGTTAACGAGTCTTGGAACGTAAGGTTGTGTTTGAAAGAAGATAGAAAAAAAAGTGAAGTGGAATAAAATGAAAAAGTACGACAGGTATCAGAAGTGAACAGGTCAGATAGCTCATGCTAGATAAATGTTAGTTTGGAAGGAAATATTTTCACTATGGAAGTCGATACTGGCTCAGCTGTGTCTGTAATGGGAGAAATTTTAACAATTGTAGGTTAGGGAGAAACTTCTCCTGGTTGTTTTAAAAGAAAGTATGTAACAGCCAAATTACAATTCTTATCCTCTTATAGGAAGAGAATGTTTGGATTTAGTATTTCCAGAATGAAAACAAAATTCGCTTGTGGAACTTCAAGTATTAAAAATGTTGCAGTATTGCCAAACAAGAATAAAATTATTGCAGATCTGAAGAAAAAATTTGCAAATATGTTCGAAAAAGATTTTTCTCAACCCATCATAGGGTACGAAGCTAAACTAGTACCAAAAGTCGATAAACCGATATTTAAAAAAGCTTATGATGTTTCTTATGAACTTATAGAAAAAGTTTTAGAACATTTGGCAAAATTAGAAAGAGAAAATTTATTTACACCAATGAAACGAGTGAATGCGCGTCTCCAGCTATTGCAGTAGTAAAGAAGAATCAAAATATTCGGTTAGTCATGGATTGTAAACTGTCTACAAATAAATGTTTTATTGCATTGCATTGCACCATCAAAGGATTATTTACTTATTATAGGCTTTCTTGTGCAATATTTCAGAGTACAATGGAAAAGATTTTGGGAAATATTGAAGGAATTTCTGTATATTTAGACGATGATGATGTTGATGAATGTAAAAGACAAGAAATTATTACTTGTTCTTCAACGTTTATCAGTGGCTAACATAGAAGTAAACTGGCAAAAATGTAAGTTTTTTGTGTCCAAGCTATCATATTTAGGGCATATTATATCAGATAAAGGTCTCAGTCTATGTCCAGACACACTTTCAACGATAAAAAAAATGCGCCGAAACCAACTAATACAACTGAACTAAAATCGTATTTAGGATTGATTTATTGTTATGGTAAATTTGTACCTAAGCTTGCTTTACATCTTTCACAACTTTATAATTTATTAAAAAAGATAATAAAAACAAATGAACTGTTGAATGTCAAAAATATTTTGAAATTAGCAAGGAGGCTTTGTTGAAATCGAAAATTTTGAATTTTTATGATCCCATCTAGCCCTTAGTTCATAGTTGTCATAACAGATGCTTGTAACTATAGATCGGGTGATGTTTTGGCCCAGGTAGTGGAAGCAAAAGTAAAAACCGATAAACTTTACGTCTTTTTCAATGAATAATGCTCAAAAGTTAAAAGTCCTATCCATCCTATGATACTTTTAGAAGTTTTTGCGCTCGTTTGTACTATAAAATAAATTCACAAATATTTATACGGCCACAAGTTTAAAAGTATTTACAGATCACAAACCTCTTATAAGGATTTTTAGTAAAAAAGGAAAAAAATCGATTTTTTATTATGAAATATGAATTTAGTTTCTTTTTTAATCTGGGTTATAATTAAGGTTTTATTTTTTTTATTTTTGTGACTCTAATGACCGAAGCTCTAAATGTAAGTTTTATTTGAAATCATAATTCTATTTCGTTTACTGGGGTTTCGGAAATATTGAAGTTAAATATGTAAATTTGGCTGCATAGTTTTTTTTTTTTTCAGGCATTCATATGCCTTATTCATATAAGGAACATTATTTTAAAAACATATTGAAGACTTCCCGTAAATAGCATCGACTCGAAGCTTTGATTTTGATTTTTTTTTAAAAAGAATCAGTAAAAAATATTATGTTTTCGAGTTTTCCTTATCATAATTAAGAAAATGGTTTCAGAAATCAATTTTCTTATTTACTATGCATTTTTGGTATTGTCATTATTTCTAGCTCAATTTGAATTTCGAAACGCCCTCCCACACATGGACGGTTCCTTTGCACGGGCCTATCTGATGATAACTATAAATATGACAAACCCTCCGAATCGAATCTAAATTTTTATTTTCTCTGTTTATAATTTGAATATTGGGAAACATATACGTACACTTTAGGGCTTGTGATATAGCTCAATTGGCAAGTCTGTTGTCTTCTGAGCCGATGTCCGCGAATTCGAGCCCAAGAGTAAACATCGAACACAGTTGTTCCGGATAAGTTTTTCAATAACGATACGCCAACTGCAACGTTGATAAAGTCGCGAATGCCATAAAGGTGGTAAAACGACTATAATGGAAACAAAAAAATATATACATATACGTACAGTAGATAAGTTTTAAAAAAAAATTCATTCAGTTTCATACCAACGTTAGTAAACCCTACCTAAAAAGGATGGTTTAGGCACTTTTCTATATAGATAGAAACTTGCTTATGGAATCATTTCCTCAAACTTGTTTTCTCCGCCCATTTCGAGAAACAAAAGATAAGTGGAATTCCTATTGAACCTTAAATATTTAAAAAGTTTCTGTTCCTCCATCATTATTCGATTCGCCAAAACCCGAATCGAAAGGTATTAATGCAAATTAGGCATGCAAACTTACCCGCGCTGAAACAGATCCACATTGTAAAACTTGTACAACTCCACGGCGAATTCAACCGTTGCCTGTAAATCGGCCATCGCAGAGAGCGGTAGGTAATCCTTGTGACGTGGCCGTGACGGCACAGAAGAACTTAGTCCGGAATTCACCTGCCGCAGGGGCCAATATCTATCCCCTAATCGTGGTCGTGGAGTGATAGCCAAGTATTATTACGGATGAACGAATGGAAATATTTCACTCATCTTGGACGTCGTCTTCATCGCCATCGTCGTCGTTTTTCCCAAAGAGGTACTTATCCCTCATTTGAATTGCTCATTTTCTGCAAACACTTTTCAAACACTCGATTTACAAGAGGAAACTTGTGCCGCCCTTCTACGGCCCTTCTTCCGCCCTTCTAAGCGCCCTCCCAGTTGCACACCTTAAGAGCGCCGCCTCTCTTGCTTACTCACAGAGCTATATTACGCCGAATGGCAATGGAAAGAAACCTTAGCGGAGCTCTTTTGTTTTCTTCCCGCACTTTTCCCGCACTAAACGACCGAACACAACTTTTCACCGGCTTTTCCTCACACTACGATGTTGGCAGGGGGATCGAATAAATCTTTTTCATTTCAAACACTCACTAATCCTAGGCGGGCGGCGAAAGCGATGAAATTTTATATCTTTTTCGATTTACTTTACTGGGCCTGGGCCGCCTCCCATTTTTCTTTTATTTTCCCACCACCAATTCCGATGCCGACTGCTTTTGGGTTTTGCGAGGAATGTTTGCAGATTTGGCGTTCTTATATTATATCAATTCTTTTTTTTCTGCTCCTAGCCCGTCAACTAACCCCAGAAAGGAAAGCCCAGAGATCCGAGGTTGATTTTTATCGCTTCTACCGGTTGTTGGTGGCGCAAAGGCGCGCGCGTTCCGGTAGCAATTTCTCAATTGCCGCCACGTTGCTAGGCGTTTCCTGGTTTATGCTTTCATCAAAATGGGACTATCTCCGGAGAAGAAAAGCTGCTGCAGCACCAGCCGTTTGGTTTGCTTCTGGGCCAGAATCTGCAATTGAAGCAAAAAAAAAAGAAAAAAGGCTGTTAGTAAAATATTTGCGGTTTAGTAGCATCATTATTTTGACAAAATCCGTTCTGGTTTACTGACTAACTACCTGTTTTTCAGGGGCTTCGGTATAATTCTTTATCTTGAAGCTACATTTTTATGCACGTTCATGTTTTGAAAAAGTGGAATTCAAATGTAAATGATTAAAAATAATTTGAGTTTTTTGAAACATATAACTTAACATGAAACTAATAGTTATGAAATTCTCGAAAAAATATCAATGCCATTTCCATATGTATTTAAAGTGATAATTTGAAGGTTGGATCAGATAAGCTGCAAACATGTGGAAAAAAAACCAAGGAACTTTAAGATTTTGGTGTGAAGCAGGCTATTTGCGCCTAAGCTGAATACTGACGTTACCGAATGTTTCAACTTATATGTGTATAAAAACTGTATACACATCAGAAATCCGTTTTCTTCACATCGGACTGTAACTTTTCTGTTGAAATCTCTTGCAGCTTCCGAAAGAATGATTTTATTATAAAAGTTGTCTCAATTGCCGAACCTCAAGTCGTGCAGGTTAAATGTGCCTTTTGAATTTTGGGCAAAATTTTAGTTTCTCTGGCAATAGAAATTTCATTGAAGTATGACAAACTGATAACTTTCATACGACAAAGCTGTAATTTTAGTAAAATCCTTATCTAATGTGGATGATGTGGATTAAAACAAAATTTGGGTTACCATATTATGAAATAAGTTCATGTTTCTTATTAAAAGTGTGCATCCCTCAAAATTCATGGATTAAATATATTTATTATAAATAGATTTATTAGCGATTTAACTTAAATAGTCCCTAGGATGGCAATGGATACAATGGATGAAAAATTCCATGATATCATGTTCAAATTTTAAAAACGACGATAAAGGCATTTTATAGATTGGCCCAAGAAACTAACCGATGCCAAATTTCAGCTTAATTGGACTTGTGAGCGTCAGTTAACTCTTCCATTGAGGTAATAGAGATTATTCGCGGTTAACACGTTCGTCGCCACGATCATTTTGGTAGTTTTACTAGCCGGGCCCAAAGAAATTCCCGGAACGAAAAAGAATAGAGGAAAAACTCATTTGAACATTTGAAACGTGAGGCTAAACTGAGCGGCTAACTTGAGTAAGAGAGCGTCACACGTTTTTGATGTGACGGAGCCTCTCAGGAAATACACCCGTCACACGAATGTGGGTCCCATGGCGACGAATGTGTTAAAGGTAACTTTTTTAAGTGATTATTAGAATATCGCGAAAGTGACCGGTGTGTATGAAGTCTTTCCTCAAAATTTGACCTTCGAAGCGACGACTCACCAACGAGCACCAAGAAAACACGAGCGACGAGCACACCAACAGCATAAAGTTTCATCAACCCACAACCAGATGGCCAACTTGGAGACTAAATGCTGCTGAGTTACACGCTAATTTTTTTTTAACCATTTTTGGTTTAAAAATAACCATTTTATGGTTTTTGCCTCGAAACTGCCAATATGGTTATTTTTTAAGAATTTTTTGAGCTCCAAAATCAACCATTGTTAAAGTTTTTGAGCATTAACCAAATATGGTTAAAAATTCGATAGGAAAATTTTCGCCATTTTAATTTGGAAGTGAACAATGGCGAAATTGAACGCGTTTTATTGTTTTTAATCCATGTTTATTTAACGTTTGATTCCACCGGATTTGTTAAACTGTCGACTGAAGGATTCAACAATGCCAACTCTGCTGGAAGGTAATTCTATTTTTTCTTATAAAATATGATTTTTGAATTTGAAATCAAATTTCTTTGCAGGAAAACTAAACGGATCTTCCGTACCGTCTTCTTCCGTCGGCGGATTAGCGATTGCGATGGTACCGGACACCGTAGTTGAGAGAAAACATTTTCGGAAACGGAATCGGTACGATCCCTTAGCATCCGTCAATCCCGGCTTAGCAAACATCCCGGTGGTAAACAAAAACCAGCAACAACCGTGGTCGTCGTTAACAAAGTCTCCGGAACCGTGTTCAACGACAACAGTGATGATTTTCTAATAAAGCCCCGCAGCATCCCGAATCACTAGGAAGAGGAAGTGCCGATCGATAAGGAAGAAGATAAGTTGAACCGGGAGCTGTTTCGGTTCCGACGGATTGAAAAACGAAATCAACAAATACGGGCATCGATTGATTCCGATAAACTCCGTGCACCATGGTAAGTAAAAACATATAGTTAGTCTACAGCAATGCTAATTCCATTTTCAACTACCTTTTGCATCAATTCCGGTTCCACAGAGAAAAGATAAAATCGAGATGATTGCCGCTCGACCAGCTGACCTGTTGCTGTTTGCTCGGAGCATGATTGAGTGTGATGCTTCTCATCGTCAGCGACCCTGGGGGTGATAACCAGCCATGCCACCACTCCGAAACCCGTTTGCCAGCCACATTTATCAAAAGTTTTTTGAAGCCAAAGTTATACAACTTATTGTAAGTATTCTACCTAATTTGTCTCTGAAGTATTTAACGTAGCCTTGCAGTTACAATTAACTATTAGATTAGTTATACAAGAATTTATTTTACAGCTTCCGGTCGGTGCGTATAATGTCCCAGCACTACAATCGCTTTCTCAAGCTGCTGGAACGTTGGCCGGTGGATCAGAGTAAAATCGGGCGGGATCTGGGACAGTTTTTGCGGGATCAGCTGGCCGGAGTGCTGGGTGGTGTCAACATTATTGCCGTGAACGACGAAAATCTATCGTGACAGCATCGAGCGTTGGAGAATCTGGTTAACGACGTGCACCTGAAGGCACACCCGAGGATGCTTCAATCGACTGCCACCGAGCTGTCCGGGGAGCAGTGCCGGGACGTGCTTTCATCGGCAGTTTATGGAATACTTGAACAAGCAATGATGAAGGTATTAGCCGGCGGTGTTCATAGATTAGGATTAGTTTTAAGCAGAAACTTTGCCACGAATGTTGGCCATGTTCCGGTTATGGCCGGGTCACGTTTTTGAAACCTCAGAAAGGAGAGCTATTTGTGTGCGCGGTAGGTCACACCAAAGAAATTTTAAAAACTGCTCCGGAAGCCAAAACTATTGCATTGGATCGAGATCCAATTGCTCATAGGATTGCAACTGATTTGGCTTCCTGTTACCCGAAACAAATCATACCTGTACTTGGGAGGTTTTCCGAGCTTCCCGCAAAATTGCGAGAATTAAAGATTCGACAAAATTCCATTGACGGATTCATATTCGATTTCGGTTGTTCCTCGATGCAGAAGGACTGCGTGGTTCTTCAATTAGCAGAAACGGTCCCCTGGATATGCGAATAGATAAGGATCGATACCAGGACAGTCCAACGGCCGCTGAAGTCTTGGCCAAAATTGACGAAACCGATTTGAGCCGGATATTGAAAATTTACGGGGAAGAAAAACAGTACAGGAAAATTGCCATAATCGAGGCTCGTCACTCAATGCGTGAAATCGAAACCACACACCAGCTGGCTGACATCGTTCAGTCCTGCTTCGGAACGGGAATGCACCGATTGGACAAATTTAAAAGACCAAGCCATCCGGCCACGAAAACTTTCCAGGCGCTGCGAATCTTTGTCAACAACGAACAGAACGAAATCAACTACGGGATGCTGCTGGCCCAGCGATATCTGAAGCTTAGTGGCAAACTGGTGACCATAACGTTCCACTCGCTCGAGGACACTGTCGTAAAGCGGCACGTCATGGGTAACGTGTTGAACGATATGGCCAATCGGTTGCCGCTGCGCTACTCCAGCCACACCGTTTATCACGAACGGCAGGCGATGGACAGTCTAACGAAACCGTGCTCCGGATGGCAGCAACTGACCAAACATGTGGTGCTTCCGGGTGACGAGGAGGTCGAACGAAATCCCCGGAGTCGGTCGGCCAAACTGAGATCGGCGGTAAGGGTGATTTAAATTTCGTGTTCCTGGTCAGGTGTGCTAAGAAATTGCCAATAAATTCGTATTAGAACGCTGGATGATGATTTATCTTTCGATCCGAAATCCCAATTCTAGTATTTTTAAGAAAAAAAATTACCTGTTTTCCTTCCATTCTGCGATATGGTTCAAAATTAACCGTTTTTCAACGTCTCCGCAATAATTTCTTGCGGTTAAAAAGTAACCATATTTCCACTTCTCAAGAGAAGTCAAAAAATGACTTCTATGGAAGAAACCAAAAAATAACTTAACGTGGAAAGGTGTGAAAATGGTTACTTTTTAACGATAATTGGTTAAATAATTTCCAGCGTGTATCACCCGATCGAAAGCGACGCCATGTCGGAACAACGAGCGAGATGCGATAGCGAGCCGAGAGCAACTACCTGATCTCTCGGTTCAAGGCCGGTCAAAGGCGGCTGGCTGGTGCTGGCTCACTTTGCTAAAAACCACCACGGTGTGCATAAGAAGCTAAAACCAATAAATGCTAGATAATAGCTAGACACCAAGTAAACCATTCAACCTCCAAAAACACCATTTTGCTCTCGCCATAAGACCCGTGCTAATGCCTGTTGGAACAGAGCCTCTACGTTTTGGGTTAAGAAAACCTGATTTTGGATTCTACCAACCATTCTACCTCTTGAATAACCGCTACCAGGCCTACCGGTAACTGTCGGTCGATTCCATATCCCGGAGCTTGAGGACTAGACGAATACCCACCAGGCCCTCGATAGATCACTACGGTAGAGAAGGCTGTCATCGGAATTAGAGCGAACTAGTCGTCAGCGGAATCTCCTACAATTTCAGCTTGGCCGACATCCGGACATTCACCTTCATCAGCAGCGTCCGGCAGAACTTGGTATCGTGCTTAATAGTTTATGTTAAGTATAGTCTGAGTTGAGAAGTGCTTAAAATTGGGGGTTTTCTGAGTGCATTCTGGAAGCTCTCTGCGATTTTTCATTGATAAGCGTGCCGCCCCAAGGATTAGAAGGGGATTCTCTTACACGCCGGTGAGAGTGGAAGGTTTAATACTTACAGACTTGATATAGGAGTGCCTCAAAGCGCTCACAGTTCCGTTTTTTGACCCTCAAAAATCACCAAAGGGAAGACCACAGGTCACTGGAATAATGACTTAAAATGCTATATACGTTATCTCGGAAAAAATTGTTTGGTCAAAAATCGACTTTCTGTGACTTTTGGCTTTCGGAAAACCGATCAACACCCAGAAAGTCGATTTTTGGTTACTTTTTTTTTAAGATAACACCAGATTTCAACGTGCCGCTGCTTTGTCTTGTCTGCCAGCTGCTGGAGGCTTTGGGGTTTAGCCGTTTCCCAGAAGTGGTTGTTGGGTTGCCCGAGTGGACTGGTCCGGGGGGCCCTGCCAAGGATGTGAACGCAGACCTGATGATCGAAGCATGATCCCAGTTCCGTAATGCGACAAAGTGGTTGTAGGCGATTGATTTCTACGGGAATGCTAGCAGTAGGTTTCTAACATTTTGCCTACGCATGCTGCCTGGAATGCCAAGGAGTGCCGTAATAGTTTCTGTTGTTCCGGAGGCGTTGCGTTGATTGCCCAAGCATGGTAATGGTATTTCGTAGAAGATTTGAAACTGAGGTTGGCCGATACTAATGCCATATTCGTTTTCATCTGGTGGAAAGATGGTTGTGCACCAACTGCTGTCAACTTCATATAAAAAAAACGCTTTGACAGCACTTGGTGCACTACCGGTGCACCACCAGAATGAAAACGAATATGGCATAAAGTGAACGAAAGATGACGTTTTGTTTACACTAGTTGCACGAAATAGGGATGAAATCAAACTTTTGGGTATTTTATTCTCCTAATGTACACGGTACTCCATTGGATCTTAAGTTTGGATTTCAAACAAAACAAGGGAATCCACACGAACTTGAAATTGCGTTTAAAAGTTTTTGATTCAGTTTTGAGTGGGACCGTGTATGATGTGTACATGTTCACGGTTGATGAATATAACATTTTATGAATCAAATTTTAAAAAACGATCTCGGTTTATGAAATAGTGGATATTAAATGCCTTGGTAAAATTCAACTAGGATGGTGTTCAGCTGACCTAGAGTAAATCAGAGTCGTTCAAATCTCAATACGTTTCTATCGTTTTCGATTAGGTTTTATTTTACATAGCTAAGGTTTATTGAAGATCGGAGCTTAGTCCTCACGGCATCACCGTCTCGTAAAGACGAACTCAAGGGTCAACAGCAAGCGTTCTGCCGATTTCATTCGTAGGTAATCTGGCAATGGGAGATTTCCCGTGGAGTATAAATCCAGTGTTTTGTAATGGTTACAACATTTGGAAGACATTTTATTGATGGAAAATTTTTAATTTGACATGCAATGGCGATACATTCCTATTTTTCCAAATTTTTTTTCTCTCCGGAGAAGAAGGGGAATGTGAGGAACGGATTTGTCGTGGTGTAGTTACATTAAGTTACAGTTTGTTTATTGACATCAACATCGAAACACCCCTCGTTGATATGTCAAACGAATCACATCTATATGTCTCTCTCTCTCTATCTTCCTCGATCGCACGTATCCAACTTTCTCGCGTACGGTATACGGTAGAATAAACGCCAGTCCAATGCCAGAGCGGCAACGGTAAACAAGTAATAGTTTTCGCCCTTAGTAATCCGGTTAGTGTTTGATTCGGCAACATAGTAACCGGAGATTTCCCAATGAATCGGAAACTAGTATTTTACAATGGTAAGATGAAATTCTCGGAAATTGTTTATCCTGGACTTTTTCAGTGTACCAGCAGGATGGAGGACATTGATTAATATGTTTGTACCGCTTTTAAGAGAAATTTTGAAAAATAAAGCTCTCACCATGACCCTCATCGCAGAAACAATTTCTATTGATGGCTAACTCATCCAATGAGGGAAACAATTTGTTTCTGTAGTGCAATGGAACTGCAGAAGTATTTTACCAAAATTAGACTCATTGAAAATATTAATACACAATTTGAATTGTGATGTGTTCGCCTTGTGCGAAACTTGGCTTTCTCCTAACGTAGATTTCAACTTCCACAGCCACAACAATATTCGCCTGGACCGTGATGATCAAAGAGGAGTGGTGTTCTTTTGGGGATCAAGAAATGCCACTCTTTCTATCGTTTTCCACTACAACCATCTCCAGGTATTGAAGTCGTTAGTTGCCAAGCTAGAATTAAAAGTCAAGACCTTTGTTTAGTCTCGGTATATATTTTGCTAAATTTAAGCGTGAGCCGGAACCAATTGGCGAATATCATTTCACATCTCCCAAAACCCCGGTTAGCTCTGGGAGATTTTAACTCCCATGGCGTGGGCTGGGGTAGCTCACGTGATGAAGATCGTGCTAACATTATTTATGAGCTGTGCGACGACTTCAACATGACTGTCTTAAACAATGGGGAAGTGACTCGAACTAATGGATCCCAATCACAGCATAGTATTTTAGACCTTTCTTTAGCTTCTTCCTTTCTGAGCTTGGATTGTACGTGGAAGGTAATCCAAGAACCTCAGGGAAGCGATCAATTGCCTATCCATTAGACCGCTGCAGGCTTTGTATGGGAAATCGGAAATTTATAAGTTATTACAACTCCCATACCATTTTTTGATGGAATTTTCACACACAAAAATCTCCGTAAAGTTTGGAAGCGATACATTGAGTCCTGATTTAGCGCAGCGAGTTTTAATTTTGTATGGAGAATTACATGGGGAATCAATTTTTTTATTCAAAAATCGCAACAGATTTACAGAAACTTCGGAAAAATAAAAAAAAAAGGCTGAATACTATTCCTCGAATTAATCTCTACAAATGATGTGAAGGTACTATGATGCTTAATTGTAACACAACAAAGATATTTGGAATTTAAAAAAGATTTATCAAAAACTCAGACGAGTTTACTTCACTCATGGCATCGCTGGCTGAAAACTTGCATGCAAGTTATTCCTTCCCAGATCGCAGAAACGGTCCCGAATCGGCCCGAAATCGGTCAGAAATTAATCCAAAGTCAGTCCGTTTAACATGTGAAGATTTATAATGTTGAATTCTTTATAAACTAGTTTAGTAACTTTACTATACACTATGGTGGTATTATTTAGAGAAAAAGCACCATTAATACAGTAAAAAAAATCATAACTTATACAATTTTCAATCGATTTCGGTGAAAAACCTCTTGAATCATTTGTTTTCACTGATTCACAGAATCCACAGGAAATGAATTTTTTCAAATGTTAAAATCAGGTCCAAAACCATAACTAAAGATGATTTTTTCAAAAAAAAAAATGCGTTATTTATCGTGTTTTCTATCATTAATTCACAAATACTGTATGTATTGTGTTTAATTTACACAAAATGAAGTTCAGATGATCAATTGCAAATTAAATACTAAACATACTGACAATTTTTATATACCTATTCATACCGCGAGCGGTCATACCTTTTCCGCTAAAACTCTCTTGTTTCTTTACTGATTTCTACAAAATTTATAGTTTTGGAAAGCTCGTAATGTGACTCAATTACGGCTATTCAAAGTCAAAGAAAAAAAAAACGAAAAACAGGCTTCGGGAAAAAGGCTCTAAATCAGTTATTAAGCACTCGAAAAAAAAATTCACTTCATGCCTGAGAACGCTGAAGTTAGAAGCTATACGTTACAAATATGGAAATATTTTTTGAAAATTTCTTAAGATCATGGCCACTAAAAATATAAAAAAGTGATGTAAAAATCGTAATGTTTATTAAATCAACCGCCAAAGCTGTTCCCGTTACAGTAGAAAATTCTTGTAAAGTGAAATGGAAATTTGACGTAATTTACATTTTGGCATCTTTAGATTTCTAAAACACAGAATTTTTGACGACTTTTCAAAGGTAGCTGTTTCTTTTTTTGCTTTTTATCAATCTGCCTTTTCTGAGACTATTCTAGAACCTAGATTTGGCTTTGCACTGGAGCACAGCGTTCTCAGGCACTAAGTGGAATTCTTTCCGAGTACTTAATAACTTTATAGCCTTTTTCCGAAGCCTGTTTTTCGAATTTTTTTCTTTGACTTTGAATAACTTTGAGAATAATAATTGTAGCTAAATTTTGTCTGAAAATCGTATATGAGTCACATTACGAGCTTTCCAAAACTATAAACTTTGTAGAAATCGGTCGAGAAACAATAGAGTTTTAGGGGAAAGTGTTTGCCGTCATTTGACCGCTCGCGGTATGCAAAGGTATACCACATGCGTAACTTAATCTTATTTTTCAACTTGGTTGTGAATTCCGGGATCGTTTCACCACATCTATCACCGTGTATCTCGAATAAACTCAATAAGTTTGTATCTTACTTTCTACATAGTACTGCAGTTTTTTTTCTATCTGCGTTACCCGATTTAAAACGCCTTTGTGTATGCCACGCAGTAGCTTGTATTCAAGAATTCAGCTAGGAATATTGCATGCTAGTTCAGGATTCCAGTGCTGCTGACAGTTTTGACTGTTGATCTACTATGAATGATTTTTTTTTACAGATTGCTTTAACTTTTTTCTGGTAGCATCTTGCTGAAAGCAACCTTAGTAAAAATTGAAGTTAAAGAATACAGTAACCCATTGAAGAAGTTATTTTTTGCATAAAACCTGAAATCGCTTCCCTAGCGATTTTAATCTGAAAAAAAAAACTTTCCCCATACTATTTTCCATACAAATTTAAAACCCGTTGCGCTAATTCAGAGATGAACCAAATCATCTTATATTTAACATAGATGATTTGAGAGCAAAAAGGAATCGAAAAACACATGGGAGCAAAAAGTCAGTTTTTGCAGCGGTCTACTATCCATATTTCTACCACCAGTAGTCATAGTCCACCTGAAGAGATCAATATTCCTTATAACCTTACAAAGTATATAGATTGGAAAAAGTATGCATCGGGTGTTAGCGACGCCATCAACTCAACGGACGAACTGCTTCCGGAGGCAGAGTTATGGTTTCATCTCCGGGACGATTGTGGACTGTGCAATCGGGGCACAGGTAAGACGAAACGAAAACTCAACGATCCTGAAAAGACCTCCTACACAGATAAAAATTTGGACTATTACGTGTCACTAAAAACTGCAACCTTTAAAATAAATCACCTGTAATTAACATAACCTGAAATTTTTAATTGTTTTCCTAGAAAGTTAACGAAGATTCATTTATTATTACTGCAAATGTCCTCTAAAAAAGTTGTTCACTAAAAATTAAATGTCACGTAATGATGTGTTCGTCCTGTAAAATTACGATAAACGTCCTGCTCCTTTTTGTTACAGGACATTTGCGTAATTTTACAGGAAATAATTTTCGCTGTGTACTCCGTGGTGGGACGGTGAGTGTTCTCGCGCGGGAAATGAAAAGCGCAAGGCGTTTGTCGAGTTCGCAAAACCGGAAGTTCCAGCGTTACTTAGCTTTAGAACGCAAATTCAAGAACTTAATCAAGGCCAAGAAACGTGGATTCTGGCGGCGATTCGTGGATGGGTTATCTCGAGAAACGTCTCTGCGCATACTTTGGCAAACAGCACGAAACATGCGTAATCACACTCCCTCGAACGAAAGTGAGGAAAGTTCGAGTCGATGGCTATTAAAATTCGCGAACAAGGTCTGCCCGGACGCAGCACCAGCTCTGAAAATATATCGGAATACAGATCCTATTCTAGGACTTGGTAAAGCGTTTGTTTATGTTTTGCCTCAATGTTTTTGATTACTTTCTACAAATTTGATACACGTTTAAGGGAGGGGTAGGGTCTAACACTTTCAAAAAATCGATTTTTTTTATTTTCTTATTGTAAAACATTTCAAGAATGTTGTGTCAAATTTTCAAGGCAATTGAAGTAAAACTGTAGAAATTATAGGCCTTTATCTCTTCCTATCTAATACTGCAAGAAAGCAAGAGCAGAAACTTCAAACGCGTTTTTCTCGAAAGCACATTTTTAAAAGTCCGTGGACATCGTCATTTGAAAACAACTTATGCGATTCTTTTCAAATTTGGAACATTTTTTCTACATATAAAATACCAGACCCCAACGTTTTTCTTTTTTCTTTTTTTTTATTTTTGGGAGATTTTACAGATAAAAAATGGCGGATTTTTTTCGTGAAAAATCGTAGTTTTTACTTCAAACAGCCAGAAAAATTTCATAAAATATTTTTAAGTTAAAACGTTGGGGTCCAGAAAAACATCTATCAAAAATATTTTGCTCTGATTATTTGACTTCAGATGATTCTGTGCTGAGATACAGTGTCCACCGCAAATCCTGTTTTCTAAAAGGCATCCTCGAAAGTGCTCCGTCACCGGCTAATTTTTCAATATTTGTCTACGAAAAAATTACTAAATGTTCTTTTAACAATGCTTTGTATAATGCAAAAAATTTGAATATATTTGTTTGAACGATAGCTCTAGAAAAAAAAATCGTAAAAATTGTGTTTTTTTTTACCCGTTAGACCCTACACAGCAAGAAAAATTCGTGTAAATTTAGATCGAAAACGATGCACGAAAACGGAACATCGATTTCGATGTAAAATTCTATCACGGTTTATTTTTTTCCAGGATGTAATTTTTGAGGCGTGTAAATTTAGATTGAAACCAATGCACGAGATCGGATCACAAAAACCGTCGTGTAAAAATACACAGGGATGTAAATTTTTAAATTTATTATCGTAAATATTGATATTTTTGCTAAATATTCAGGATTTTGCTTTTGTCTTTGAATGAATACGCCCACACGTATTATTTTTATTTCACATTTATTTACAAAACTGAAAATTAAAACACCATCACGGAAAGCGTCAAGCTGGAATTGTTGTTGCATCCGATGATTCCCAGGACGGGGATGTTTTCAAAGTTCAGCGTCATCAGTATCCTCGAATGGTTCCGGAACATCACGATCTTTCGGTCAGCACTTGGACACTTGAATTGATGTGACAAAAGTTTGTCCGGATAGATATCAGCCTCTGCGAAAAAATCTGACCTTGCTGTAATGGAGAAAAAACTAGTCAGTTTCAACCGCATTCTTCATTTCACGTATACTTACGACTTTAAAAGACTCTAGAAGTGCTGCTGTAGGTAGCTACGCCTTTGATCCACTCGTTTCCGAATATTTTTTCGACTTGTTTACTTTGTGCGCAAACTAACGAAATATAAAAAGGCAGAAGTTAAATATTTGCATTCAATTTTAAATCAAACAGATCTAACTTTACACGGTTTGTGACATAAATTTCATTGACCGGTTGATTTTTGCACGACGCAATGTAAAATTACATCAAAACAGTTTATTTCTATCCTATTTTTGAAAAAAGTCTAATATTACATCAAAAGGAGTTTAAAATTAAAATTATCTTTTTGCAATTACACTCAAGAAAAAATAGATCACTCGTTTTTTAGATTCCGTGTACTTTTAGATTTTTTTTGCTGTGTACCCTCCTCTTAACATATATAAAAGAAAACCTATAAAACGATGTTTTATTTTTACGACTACACCTTTGAACTCAGTGCTGAATGATTTAAGTTTCAAACAAGTCAAGAAACTCGGAAAAGTAATATCAGCGCCAGCGATTTTCAGTGGCAACTTTTCATGTTGGCCAGAAATCTATCAAGTATCTTTCAATTGTGAGATGCAAATTTTAAAGGTGTTTTGATAACTATTGCAGCAGTTTTCTCCGATTTTCGTACTCTACACTTGCAGGATGATTAACTGAAATTCAAAGAATACTAAATTTTGTTGGAGAGATGGATTGTTACTAAAACAAGACTTGGTGATTTGGGATTTTAGACTTTATTGACCAACTGCTTGAAAATATCTGACAAGATAACAAACATTAAATTTTAGTCTTTGCCTCCTAGTTTCTTTCTATTATTCTGACATTCATGCTCTCTTTTTCCTGTTACAATTCCATATACCTACCTACTACGAAGCGTCGAAAGGAAAATTAGTTTTGCTTGAATGAAAGGTTCGTAGAAAATCATAACAGCAATTTCATCTAAAATTGATATTGTAATGTTTATTGTTGCTTGGTTTCTTTCGCTTGTATAATTTTCCAGGCGGTTGGCTCTAGATATGTTACTGTTTTATTGAAAGCCAATCTCTCTGAACCAGAATGCTTCTGGCTGGCTGTTTGAGTATCTTCCCTCCAATTCGTTCCATCCGTTTTTTTTGCGCATCGTTCGTTCTCCGTTGACAAATTTTATTAAATGTTAAAATCTCAAATGCAAATTCACCTTGTGCCATGACTCGGAGGTTCCATTCTGTTTGCTATCGAAAGATAAAAATGCTGAAGCGAGTAGAGGAAAAAAAAACGAGCAAAAGAAAAACAAATATTCTTCTATCTTCACAAACGAAACACACCATGAGACCTACACCATTTGTCGGAGCAGTAAAGGCATATTTGAAAAGGACAAAAGTGAGAAAAAATATTCATGCAAGGATGATAAAGTTTTCCATTTTCATTCGTTGCAACTTTTCCACCAGCAGATCTCGAAGTGGCAAGGCAAGCGAATGCGAGTCCAAGAGAAGAGCCAATGCGTAACGAACGATGTCTTTCTGAATGGCTTCATGTTTGAAGTTGGTGAAGGGTAGAGGTTCAGATTTTATTTTTCCAGCTTTCTCTACCAAATAGAGAAAGGGTCAAAAATCATCAGCACAACTTGTGTTGTAAGTGGCTGCAGGATGTTCGATGAATGTTAAGTGACTTCTGATTCTTATTATGCAATAGAAATCGATTTAACTTTTTTTTAATTTAATAAAAAATTAGTCAAGATTCAAGAAAAGAGCGATTCAAACTCATGATTGCGTTGCATTCAAATTGAAGGACTCTATCTACTCTAGTATGAATTCATAAAATTTTACTTCCAAATAAAGCTATTTGCACCTCACTTCTGTTGCTCTCCCCGAAAAAAACCCTCGCATTCTAAAACGTTCCCAAAATTCACTGAAAAAAGAAAAGCGGCCAAAAGCGAAAGCCGGAAGTGCGAGGCAAGATCTATTGGTTCGATTGCTGAAAGCTATGGGGCTATAACGAGAACCATTTCTTATCCGGGGCCTAAAATCTTGGAATATGTGTATTTTATTCCACTTTTTTTTTGGTCGAGAATGGGCGACTCGAATAGCCTATGGATTTCCACTCCTGTTTGGGATAGAATTTCCCTTCACGCAAGACGAGCGAAAAGATGGGCTCTAAGCCGACAATTTTCTATCCCGTCGACACTTGAATGGCGTGGTCTTCTCGTTGTTGGAGGGCTTAATGGTTGCTGTAGAGTTTTTGCTATTTGTCTTCATCTTGCTTCCGGGATGGAAATGAATAGACGGGATGAGCGTTGAGCTTTGCCATTCTTTGGTCGAACCGTGTGGGTGGATTCAAAAGGTGTTGGCGATTTTTAGATAAGGCTGGATTTTTGGTTCAAAATGATATCAAATTTTAATAGATAGTTTTGGAAAGTTGATCTCAAAAGGACTCAATAAGAACTATAGGAGCATTTTTTATTTCAATATGTTCGTCACTCAAGCCAGAACATGTCAAGTCAAGTGTGCGTGCGACATTAGAGGTTAAAGGGTGATACGGTCAAAATTTGGTCAAAGGAAAACGCTTGTGTATCAGTGAAATCGTTTATTAAAAAAAAAATCAAATTCAATTTCTTTTTCAAGTTTAATTAGTATAAAATTCAGGAAAAATATTCAGTTAGGCTTCCGCTTTTCCAAATCTGAATTGCCGGGCCTTACGCTTAACCCCTGCCATCAGATGTTGTACAGCCACCTTGTCCACCTTCTTCGCCGCAGAAAGCCAGTTTGCCTTGAACTGCTGCTCGTCCTTAGCAGGTTTTTTGGTCTTCTTTAGGTTTCGCTTGACAATAGCCCAGTATTTCTCAATTGGGCGTGTAGGGAGGGTTCTTGTCCTTGGGAACCACCTGCACGTTGTTGGCGGCGTACCACTCCATGGCCTTTTTACCGTAATGGCAAGATGCCAAATCCGGCCAAAACAGTACGGAACAACCGTGTTTCTTCAGGAAAGGCAGCAGACGTTTATTCAAACACTCTTTCATGTCAATTTCTTTTGACAGCCCCGGAAGCTATGAAGATGCTGCTTTTTAAGCAACAGGTACGGATGGCTTGCCAAACCAGATATTTCTTCGTGAACTTTGACAGTTTCATGTACTTGAAAATATCTGCTACCTTTCCCCTTCCTTTTGCCGTATAAAACTTCTGTCACGAAAGCTGCTTGTAGTCGGCTTTGACATAGGTTTCGTCGTCCATTACCACGCAGTCAAACTTCGTCAGCATCGTCGTGTCGTGCCTCCGGGATCGCGCTTTGGCCGTCGTATTTTGTTTATCATCGCGATTTGGAGTCACTACCTTCTTGTAAGTCGATAGTCCGGCTCGTTTTTTGGCTCGATGCACGGTTGTAGACGATACACCCAGCTTATTTGCGGCATCTCGGAGAGAGAGGTTAGGGTTTCGCTTGAAACT
This sequence comes from Uranotaenia lowii, assembly GCF_029784155.1. Taxonomy (NCBI): domain Eukaryota; kingdom Metazoa; phylum Arthropoda; class Insecta; order Diptera; family Culicidae; genus Uranotaenia; species Uranotaenia lowii. The sequence continues at coordinate 111,162,779 of NC_073693.1, forward strand.
ACCGGCAAATATCTTTGTCGTCTCAGCGGCTTCCGGTTTTCGATTTCCCCCCGATCCAGACTTCCTGGCTGTCGACAAACGTTCCCCAAACTCTTTAATTTCATTTGTAACGGTTGATTTGGCAACTTTTAGCGATTTTGCCAGCTTTGCGTGCTAGTAGCTCGGATTTTCGCGATGCGCGAGCTAAATTTTGATACGCTGCTCTTCTTCCTTGGACGGCATTTTGACAACTTAAGAGTGAATTCCAAAATCAAAATAGGAGCAACATTCTACACACACACACCTTCAAAATGAGGGGTGTTCAGGTTTTTTAAATGCAAAATTGAAAGAAATACGTCAAGATGATATTGACCAATTTTTGACCGTATCACCCTTTATATTTTGATTTTTTGCAAACAATTTCTTCCAAATACTTTTAAAAATTTAATCGGAAAAAAATTCAACTGAATATTTGTTAGTTTCATGTGGGAGGCTCCTTTGCAAAAAAAAATCGAAAGGTTATTAAATATCAAAAATTTTGATATTTTTTGATAATTTTTTGATATTTGATTTTGATCAATTTATATTTTTAATTCAATGTATCACTTCAATTGCCGGACCCTGTTAATAAAGAAACCCCTAAATTGTAAAATCTCTACGACACAGGGGTATTTTAAGGAGAAATTTATACTTGTCATGGCTCATCCCAGTTTTAAAATCAAATTGGTAATGTTTCCATTTCCTTTGAAATATTTACTACATAAAGATATTTATACAAGGAAACACATCTCACCTGTCGGCAACTAATGAGCAAAGTAACCGATAAAATTTAGTGGTTTTGAGAAAATAAATCTGACTTTCTGTTATTTCACCCAATAGTTCTGTGATAGTTTTCTGTGATGCTATTTCCTTAATTTTATTGAAAATTCATGATAAATTGGGTCTTTTAATATTTCAGCTGGGAAAAATCAATGAACAATTCATATCTAATCATACATTTTTGATTCAATGCAAAATAATCTTAATTTTATATTTATTGGTCAAAAAAAACTACAATTTTGGAATTCCATTCAAAATTTCGAAATAGTGTGAAATCTGTGAATATTTCTAAATTCTGAATCCTGTGACACAGATACTGTAATTAAAACTTGCTAATAATTCTGTGAAGATGCAGATTTTTCTGTTATTTCGGCAACCTTGTTTATGGGATTCGAACTCAAACTTTTCTTGCCGGTACCGGGAATAGAACCCAGTACGGCTGGGTTACCAGACACGCGTCTATTTGCTAGACCACATCAACGTTTATCCGCTAGAAAAATTATCGAGTTATGCAAGAACTTGTATGAGAGCCCTCCTCTTCCCTATATTTCTCTCCACTAGAATGAGAGAGGGTTCGCAAATAGGAATACTTTTAGAAAAATATTATTATACATACACTCAGGCAAATTCTTATTATAATTTTCATAAGATACTTCTTATGAACCGCTCTTTAGAGTGTAACATAGTTTTTCATAAGAGTCTTATGAAATTCTTCTTATTCTCATACGAAGTTCTTATGAAAAATAAAAGAATCAGTCATGTTAGTCATGTATTTCATCGTCGACAGAAGCACTCATCAGTTGTTAAACTATTATACTTTTACTAAAAACATTCATATGATTTTGATCTCCTAAATGTTTAGAATGAGTTGAAATCTATTTTTAGTTTAAAATTTTTGTAAACTCAAGGTATATTTTATATTTTATTTACTTTTTAGCTTGGATACCGGAGAAAGCGCGAAGTTAAAGGTCAGAGGTGCAATAAATCTTTATTATGGAATCGTTTGTTGAAAGGCAGCTGAGTGTCACCATGTATTTTTTCAAACGAGTTAAGCAGAAAATAAAATGAATTGAAAAATAATCTTGAGTTTATTTTACTTTTTTTTTGCGATATTGCATTTTTTCCATAAGAATATCTTTTGAAAAGCAACAGCCCCTCATTGAAATCGGTGTTCATCCTTTGGGTTCATTCCAACATAAGACAGTTTTATAAATTTCATTAATTTTTCTTATGGCGCCACTTCATAAGAGAATCTTATGGCCCACATAAAAGGATTTTTCTGAGTGTATATGCCATAAGATTTTCTTATGAAGTGGCGCCATATGAAAAATCATTGATGTCCCGTTTGATGAGAATAATTCAAAACAAATTATGTAAAAAACTTTCATTTTATCTTGGCTATTTATTTTTTTTAATTACATACGTTATGGTCACCATCAGCAGCACATAAACATTTGTTTTTTCGGCCGCATCTGGTCCTTGACCTTGGGTTTTTCCCAGTAAACAAAACAAATTGAGTTCACAAAATAAAATAACTTCAATTCAAACTTACCATTGAGAAGAATAAAATGGCACAAGCAAATCAAAAGCAATTTTTATTTCATAATCGATAAATACTTAGATTCTTAAAAGTGGTGACTATTTTTTTCTATTATATTTTTACCTTAACAATGCATGAATTTAAAAAAAAATAAATATATTTTTGGCATGGCCGTAGGGGGGGGGGAGAGGGGGGGGGGGGGTTGGGGGTTAAACCCCCCCTCATTAGGGTCCAAAAAAGCAAGCGAGGTTTTCTACTCTACACTCAAAATTTCAAATCCATAATCAAATTATGATAAAAAAGCAAAGATATTCAAGAGTAACAATATAGACTAAAAACTAATGCCAAAACCTCAAAAACCCATCCCAAGTTCAAAATTTTGTTACAGTTTTCCAAAATTTTCTCACTTGTTCATAGAATAAGGTTGAAAAATTTGGGCTGTTTTATATAAAAAAAAACCTAGAAAAACCGGGTATTTGATTTCAAAATTGCCGACCAAAATCCAGGCAATCCGGCCAATTTGGATCGGAACCTAGGAATTGCTCATCAAAAATCAAGAAAAACTAGTAAAAACCTTTTATGATTATTTTTTTAAAACTTGCTTCAGAAATGTCGGACACATAAGCAAAAAAAAAAAAACTACAACACAATTTGTTTTTGAAGTTTGATTTTAAAATGAGAATAAGAACAGACCTGGCAAAATACGGGCTTTTCCTATGAAATCCGGACAACCGGATGACCGAATTTCTCCAACATTTGATATTGAATATATTTTCGTAATTCTGATTTTGATTCTGAAGTTAAGGATTCTTGATTTCTTGTTCGAATTATCATTAAAAATCAGGAATTAAATATATACTGCTTTGAAATCCTGGATAAAATTCGGTTTTGCATTTCATATCAAATTTGAATCATGTGTTTGGAAAATCATTTGCATTTTCAATATTTTGATAAAAGTTTTCCGAATATGAAAAAAAGAAGAATTTAGTTTTATATTCAAATTCGAAGTTCTCAAACTTTATTCTAACACAAATTTTAAACACATTATCTAAGTGATGATCCAGAAATAAAAATTCAGATTCAGATTCTTCATTTAAACACATTTCAATTCAGATTCAGAACACAGATTAAAAATATATAATTGAAAAAATGAATTAAGATTAAACTAGCGATACAGGATTTAAATAATAGATTAGCTTCGAATAGAATAGATTCATGAATGATTGCTCAAAAACTTGGCTCATAAAATTCTGATCTGGAATTAAGGGATCGGAAATCGTACTTATTTTACATTTCAGAAATTGTATAGAAATTCAGAAACAGATTCAAAGTTCAATTTATGAATTCAGGTTCAGAATTCAGATTTAAAATTCAGGAAAACATTTAACTTGTTAATGGGTTTTTCAATCAACATAAAAAATCTGCTCAAAATTCTATATTTTCTCGGTGTATTGTACAACATTATTGATATTGCAGTTTTTAAAGCTAAATTTGAAGTGGAAATCATAAATTTAGTTCAACTTTGCATCAAGCAAATTTGATCTGAAAATTTTTTATCCCTTACTGTTTTTTTTTTGGAATTTTTTATTTATTTTCTTCAAAGGTTAGAATCTTGGAATTCGCAAAAGTTTGGAAGATTGGGTTGGTTTGATTCGAGCATAGAATAAGTTTTTTTTAGAAGGCAAATTAATTTATGCTTAAATTCAATAATTTAATAATAAGACTCTTAAATACATATGTAAATGCGAAAATTTTAACCATCGATGAAAGAAAATTCCATGTTTTGTTTCTAAAGGTTTCATAAAATAAAATTTAGCTCACCCTTTAGGCTAAGGACCACTTTTCTAAAGTTACGATTTAATACAAAAACGTTGAATGAGCACTTAAAAATGAGTAACCATATAAGTAGCAAATATAGTTTGTTTGTTTTTTATTCGTATGTGGTTGGGCAAAAAATGTTAGGTAAAAATCAGTCACCAAACCCCCTCTATAGGTCGTTCCTTCCTACGACCCTGATTCTTGGTACTTATATGATCATTCATTTTAAAATTCTTTTAAATAAATAGTCTTTCTTATTTTATAGTTACTTCAAAAATACGTCCTGACATCTTTAGAAGGGTAACTGTATTTGTATAATGAAGCAATAAATACCGTAAACTGGGGAAACTTTGATCACCGGGGTAACTTTGATAATCATGAAATTTTCGCAGATAATCATCATTAACTCAGTCTGAAATGAAAATATCTAAAAACTGAACAAACGCCTCTCCTGATAAAATGATAGCATTTGTTGTTTTATATGAAAGTTTAACTTATTCCCTTTGTATAGGTATAGTTTTGGAGTTATTTTCATGGTCATTCTATGATAATTTTTCGATATTAAAAAAAAAACAGACACTTTGTATGAGAAGCCAGTATAAAAAAAATGGTTAGCGAGGAAGAATGACCTTTATGGGTTAAATTCCTATAAAAAGAAAAAAAATTGTTCATTCGCTATCAAATGACTAAGTTTCAATAAAAAAGAACTGAGGAGCAGTAGGAGGACCTAGGGAATTGCATGAAGGTAAAATTTCATTTGTTTTTTAGTCCAAAAAATATTGAGAAAATATATGCAGCAACTCTGTTCATCTTTTGAGTATATTTGTTTTAAAAAAAACGTTGAAAAATTCAATTGAGTCCAAACAAAAAAAAACTTTTATTGATGATTTGAGCCTTCTGTGCTAATTGGCATCAAAGAAACAATTTTGAAGATGTTGAGATATGTTAAGACCATAGTGATCAAAGTTACCCCGAAACATGAAATCTGGTTTTGTAACAAACATTTAGCTATATCCTCTAATGTCGTTTGAATATACTGCTATCAATTTTCATGCTGTATACTCCTTACCTCAGTAAGTATTTTTAAACTTTTTAGTGTTCCAAAAAAGCAACCCCTTCCAAAATATTCGGAAATGAATTAAAAATGTGATCAAAGTTCCCCCAGTTTGCGGTACCTAAAAGGCTTGATTAAGGATTTTGATTTTAGCAAGTGATTTTTTTTTTGGAAAGCCTTTCATTTCTTTAAAAACAAAACTTATTATGTGCTCATATTAAATAGCTAAATATACCACACCCAACTACAAAATGTTTAAATAAATTCAATCTTTTCAATCATCTAGGAAAATCAATCATATTTTAAAAAAGAAAAAGATAGAGCTAAATTTTTTTCGGTTCAGGCTTGATTCTTGCAAACTTGATTCAGTTTAAAACTTTATTTTGGAATTTGACTTTTGCAAAAATTAAAGTTGCAATATTTATAAAGTACAGAAATTCATCGAGGAAATAGCGCATTCCCTGCAGATTTTTTAACGTGAAGATTTCGTGTTTCTTTGTCAGTAATATTTAAAAAATCAATTCCATAAAAAATAATCCTATGCATGATTTTAAAAAAAATAAATATCAGGTGCCTTAATTAAAACAGCATATGTAAAATAAATAAAATTATTTTTAATCTTCGTGATTCTCAGCTAAGTTTTATTTACAAACTGACTTGGATAAAAATTTGAAATTTTGAAATTGGATTAATAATCAATTTTATGAATCTGTTATCTCCTACGATTTGAATTCATCATCGAATTAATCATCTTGATATTTTCATCTTGATTGCATAACTCATTAACTAGCCTACTCTGAATCTAAATTTCAAATGTTAACTAATATTCTGAACCTGAATTTAAGTTGTTTTTGGATCTGTTTTCAAAATTCAATTTTGTTTCCAAATATAAATTCCAGTTTGGAATTTAAAAAATGAACCAAGGAGTAAAATTTAATCAAGCATTCCAAATTGTCTAGATTTATCAAGGCTCTCCCGGTTTTGCAATGAAATTTTCGAGACAAATCCGGTCCGCCCCGAATGCCCGGATATATGAGAAAACAGTTGGGATTTTGTCTGGTTTTATCAACATTGTTTGGTAAATCAGACAAATATCTAAAATTCAGTCATGTTTCAAACGTCCAAACAAGTTTTTTTTTAAAGTTTGTTTCATTCAAATAATCCATTTTTTCTGATTGCCTTAAATAAATTGAACGCTTCTAATGTGCTTCGACAAGTAAATTAAATTTGAAATATAGGTTTAAAAAAAATTCCAAGAATTTTCCGGCCGGGTAACGTCTTGTAATTCTGAAACGCTCAATTTTTTTGGTTTCAATCTGAACTCATTATTTGAATAATTATTTGTTAACCCGATTTGTGAAACGGAATTAAAATATAAATACGATGATTCTGAGTTTTAAATTCAAGATCGTCATTTTAATACTTTGTTTAGTTTGATCTCTGCAAAGAAAATAAGTTTAAAAACATAGAATCTGAATATGAAACGAAAATTCAGTATGGTTTCTTTCATTGTTTTTTTCATTTTCGGAAATTATAGTCCAAATATTTAACATGCATATGAGATTCGAAAATCGTAAATCAATTTTTTTTTGATTTTTTAAAACTGTAGAAAAATTTTGGATTTAGGATTAGTTTTCGAGATTTTGACAGATACTGTGATGTTAATCATATCAAAATCTATATTGTCAATTGCATGAATTTTTAGACTATTGAGAGAACCTGATTTGACAGGTAACAATTCCGCACTCACTAACACCATCACATTCTTTAAGGGCGATGGGCGAGCTCGCAATCCCGGTATACGTTTTTTCATGTGTTAAACAGAGAAAGCAATAGCCTTAACTCCAATTTCACTCCGATTAGCTGTCATTCTTATGGAAATCTGTGTAAGAGTAAAGAGCAAGCTTTATTCTTTTTAGTAGGCCCAAGCCCAATATAAACTATCATGTACTAAAAGTTGATAAGGGACTATATGAAAAAAGGACCTACATCAGAGTTCAGTTACTTCAAATTATTTCTACCAAAAAATCAACTTTTATACGCACCGTTGCCGTCCTTAACAAACTGCGCAGATTGCACCTATTAGACCCCCGGGCAAATAATTTGCACGCAGTAAAATCTGCTCACAAACCTATACATAGACAATGAAACATATCGATATTTTTTTTACATCTTTGGATAAAATTGAATTAAAAACAATTGCGACTGGTGTGTCAGTAAAAGTTGTCAGTGAATCCATAATTTTTTGGCTAATTTTTCAGTAATTCGAAAAACGCCCGAATAATGCATGATTTATTTGTTCCACTTACATTCTCGTACCCGAATGTACAGAATGCATTCTGTTTTCTGTTCGTTTCTTTTCATTTGTTGATCGGTCAATTTTCGTTATTAAACTCCTTGCCCGAATAGACTTGAACCGTGAAAAAACCATGAAGTTCATGTTCACATTACCATCAAATGTATGGTTGGCACAATCATTTCTATGGTCCACGATACCGTGAATGCACATTGAAATTCATAGTTTACGACCATACATTTCATTGTTTTGACGAAAATAACCATGAAAAAGGGGTATTGTTATGCAGCGTGACCATGAAAAAAATGACGATTTTCCATACATTCAGATGCCCAAAAATATTAAGTTCATGGTAATTACAGCTTCCATTTATTCATAGTAGAACCATGAAAATCTTTTTATTTTCATTGTTAACCCACTGAAATAAAAAAAAAATGCACGTGGTGGAATTTCATTTTATATTTTTTGGCTGTCATCATTTTTATAGAACGGTTTAATTAAAAATAGATTAATTTATTTACATTTATAATTTATTTTTAACACTTGTTTCACATATCCCGGTTGATAATCCGGGTTTTTAGAAGAAGAAAAAATTAATACACTGGGATACACAAAATTGGAACTTATTTGATTGATTTTCATGATCTGCACTGCGCACCGGCTCACTACCTTTCGCGGAATTATTCTCGGGAAACGGCTCTGGAACCCATTCTAACCCCAGGCTCCGGATATGCGAATAATAAGCACGGGTTGTGCCATGCATGCGCCCACGTCTTAAGCACTTAGCTCTGTGATACTCATGCTCTCTCCATCTGCCCCTGGAAGAAAATAATTCACAAATAACTTTTAAGTCTTATGTAAAATACAAGTACTCACCGCGCTACCACCAGAATCCGTGCCGTCTCCTTCCGATTCCAATCTTTCAGCTATTTCCAGCTGAAATTGTCCGGAATAACCCGGTTCCGACCATAGAAAATATTAAATATGGCGCCCATTGGAATGGAAATTTTCCTCTATGCAACAAACCGTACACGCTCATCTTGAAGTCCCAGCTGTCTAGGTAATACATACAGTGAAATGTTATGTATTAACCATATTTTTCATGGTTATCGCCATATTTATGGTAATCTATATATATAAAAATGGATTTCTGTCTGTCTGTCTGTCTGTCTGTCTGTCTGTTCCCTATAGACTCGGAAACTACTGAACCGATTTGCGTGAAACTTGGCAGGTGGGGTTGTTGGAGGCAGGGGAAGGTTCCTATTATGGTTTGAGACCCCTCCCTCTCTCATGAAGGGGGGGAGGGGCCTCCCAAACAAAAGACAATTTTTTGCATAACTCGAGAATCCATCAAGCAAATGGTATCGAATTTAGCATGGGGTGGTATTTGGGAACGAGGAATATTTCTATGAATATAAGGTACCCCTCCCTCCTCTCAGTGGGGTGATAGGAAAGGGGGAGGGGGGCTACCTTACAATTTTTCATATAACTCGAAAACTAATCAAGATATTGGAACCAAATTTGTGCACGGAAAGGTATTTGTATACGAAAAATATTTCAATGATTATTTTAGACCCCTCCCGCTTTCCAGTTTAAAGGGGGAGGGGCCTCTTTCATATTTTTTTACATAACTCAAAAACTAATAAAGCGAATGGAACCAAATTTGGCATGAGAAGGTAGTTGGATGCGGAAAATATTTCTATGATTATTTGAGACCCCTCCCTCTTTCCATTAGGGAGATATAAAGTGGGGAGGGGCCTCTTTATATAATTTTTTACATAGCTCAAAAACTAATTAAGGAAATGGAACCAAATTTGGCATGGGCGGGTATTTGGGAACGTGACATGTTCTAATGATTGTTTGAGACCCCTTCCTTCTTCCAGCGAGGAGAAAGGAAAGAAGGAGGAGAGTTTCATACAGTTTTTACTGCATAACTCAAGACTACAACAGCAAATGGAACCAAATTTGGCATGGAACGATATTTGGATACGAAAATTGCTTCTATGAATCCTTCACTCCTTCAAAGAGGTGGATGAAAGGGAGGAGGAGAGGTCTCCCTTACAGTTTTCAGTATAACTGGAGAGTTGATCGAACAAACTGAACCATATTTGGCATGTGAGAGTATTTGAATACGAGGAATGTTTCTATTATAAATTGAAGCCCCATTTTTTTTACAGCGGAAAGATATTAATGGGGAAAGGGGGCATCCATACAATTTTTTTGCATAACTCGAGAATAAATTGAGCAAATGAAACTAAATTTGGCATCAAAAAGTATTTGAGAACGAAAAATATTTTTTCTATGTGAAACAATTCCTTTCTTGCAGTAGGATGATAGAATTGGGAATATAAGAAGGAAAGGGAAGGCTTATATTTTACTTTTTTTTTTTACAAAATCCGAAAAATGGACAAAACTTAACATGGAAAATCATTTTGCTATGATTCTATGAATATCTGACACACCATCCTCCTTTCAGTGAGTAGGTACATAGAAGGAGAGGTGTGAGCCCAATACAATTTTGTTAGCATAAGTTCTCAATTTATGCAAACGAAACCAACAAATGGAAATAAATATGGCATGGAAAGGTATTTGTTTACAAGATATCTTTCTAAATAGTTATAGATATAGACTCCTACGCTTTACAGTTTAGAGAGGGGAAGAAAGGAGGATGCTCCTTATAAATTATGTTGTAAAGCATCAAAACTTATCAACCAATGGAGTTATATTTGATATAAGAGGATTTTTGGGCACGCAAAATGGGTATGATTATTAAAGACGACGACCTTCATTCAGCAGGGGGTGAAGGGAAGAACAGGGGAGGCTCTCTTATCAGTTTTTAGCATAAATCCAGAGAATATCAAGCAAAAACAACCATATTTTATAAGTTAGATTGTTTGCGTACGATACATTTGAGACCCTCCTTAAAGATGCAGATTAAAATTATCAGATCTTTAACACCAATTTATAGATCAAAATTCATAAAATTAGTTTAAGTCATCTTTGTGTTGCAATTCGAAACTCCAACTGCAGCTCTCATTTTAAACAGTTTTAAAATAATGTCAACAAAACAATAAAAGTTTGAATAATTTCTGAAAATATAATTTGTTTTGGAAAGGTGTAGCAAAGCACACCGGGTCAGCTAGTTTCACAATAAAACCCAAATTTTACTTTTTAAAGGGATTGAGATTTTACATTGTTTTTCATTGTTAAGACGAAAACCATTGTTATTACAATGTAGAACCATGGTCTTGGTCTATTCGGGTGGTTTGCATTTCATAATAATTTTCGCCAAAACAATAACAATTATGCCGTTTGGAAATGTGATTCGAAAATCAGAAGCGAGTAACGGCTGATTTGAAAAACTGACACGGGTTGTCTATGTGTGCGTCAGTGCGAAAATATTTCTGCGTGGAAATTATTTGCACAGGAGTCTAAATAGGTGCAATTTCCGCAATAACACTCTTCATTTAAATGATTTGGTTTCGGAAACCTGGGAACCCAAAATTTGGACCGATATTTTTAGCTCGTGTAGATCATTCAGCGGTCCCAGTGAGGTTTAACTTAGTTATTGATCTTCAACAGATCGAAAAAGTGATAAGTACAAAACCAGTCACTGCTGCTTGTTATGATTATGATGTTTTTTTTTATGATTTATTTTTTTTTCGACGACCAACATATAAATCCAGTTCAGTCGGTAAACGTATCGCATTGTTGTTGCTGTTGATAGATACGAATGCAATCACTTTTTCAGTTGATCTGAACTGGTCAAATGAGATGGATTAAGTAGTATGTTCGGGTAAACTGAAATGCTTCAAAGTTTGTTGATCGTAGTTCATCAACTGGTTCCATGGTGTAATGGTTAGCACTCAGGACTCTGAATCCTGCGATCCGAGTTCAAATCTCGGTGGAACCTAGATGTCATTATTTTTTGCAAGTATTTGATTGACATAAAATTGTTGGTCTCCAATGACAAATTTTTAAGGTCATATGGAACTTGACGTTTTAACTTTGTTGATTCAATTAATGAATCATGGGAAATGCTGTTTTTATACAATTATTAGCGTTACTGATAACAACTCAATAGAGTATATGAGTCATGCTGATGAAATAGGAATGGAATTGTTCTGGTAGAATAACAAATAACATTTGTACAGCACGCCACTTTAGCTTACAACTTATTTTTAAAAATCAGTTCAAGCAACAAGCTTCTTATCAAATTTATGGAGAGTTTTATTTACATTCGCAATGGAACGATTCCGAGTAGGATCAACTTTACAGCGAAACACTTAGTTCACAACTCATTGATTACTATTCAACAGCGCCAATAAGAAGAACTTTTCGAATATTCATACCGTAAAGGAGCGTAGAGAATTCCGATATCGTTCAGGCTTTCATTTCCATAATTTCCCACTCTTGTAGACACACACACAGTCACTCTCACACTTGTTCGGTGTCGGAAAATCGTAAAAATGAAAATGAACTCGGAGCCGTCATTAATCGGAACACATTTTCACCTCTTTCCGAATGCAATAAAAACAGAAACAGCCGGAACAGAACGGAATGAAGGGGCAAGAAAAATCCGAAACGAACTGCCAACGCCTTTATTATAATTTTTTTATGTGAGTATTGTCATTTTTTTACAATTCGATAGCGGCAGATTTTGATTTGGGAGTACAGTGGAAGTCGTGGAAAATAAAATCGAAATAAAAACAAGCGGGGATCCTTTGAACGGGTTTGGGTTTGAGAAGCGTCTCAATATAGTAGTAGAAAGTCCTCATCGAGGAAAAGTTTTGCACTCGACAGCTCATCAGAAGGAAAAGGTCAAACGATCAAAACCGTCTATATGGAGAGGAGTAGATGTAGAAAATTTTGAGCCACCCATGTCAAACCACAATGAAAATTCCATCCATCCAAGAGCTTTTCCTCCGACTTTGAGCGACGACAGCGGGAAGAGTCGAGAATGTTGGGGGCAAAGTGTGCACCTTTCAGTTTAATCGGAAAAGCATCGAACTTTTGCTGCTACCGGCCTTTGAGTTTTCCGTCGTTGGTCCGGGATGTAGGTATTTGAACTTTGAACAAATATTTAATGTTTTGGAAGCAAGCAGAGTTCCGTCCGACTTTTACTCTCAAACCGGACCGGATCGGTTTGAATATTTTTATTCTCTGAATGTGCACCCCATGAATACAACGAAAATCCAACCAGCTGTAGGTGGAAAAACAATTCACCAACACCACCACAAGCTCTTAAAGTGAGGGAAAAGGCGGAGAGAAATCCATGACTTGCCGGGATCATAAACGGGGGCACTCTCTCCAGTTTTCCCTTTTTGGACGTTGAAGTTGTCTCCCGAAAAATGGGACGAGCTTTTACGGATTTTTAGTAACTTGTACCTATTACTAGACTAGGCAAACGATGAGACGTGGGCAATCATCGTAGGATTTGTCAGAAGCAGCAGCAGCTGTGTCGGTCGGATGGACGAATGGTCTCTCGGAAAAGGTTCCCCGCCACCGGCTGTCCCATGTATGTGTCCCGTGGTTTGGATGGTGTGTGGTCATAATTTTCCATGTCTACACGTATCATACGCGTCATGTATACCTCTATCTGAGGTGTCATTTGTGGCGACAGTGTTGCTTATATTATGGTTCCAAACAGACTTTTCAATACAACATGTTTGTTGTATATTTGTTATCCACCATGGCTGCACGGATTCTTAGCAGTTTCTGACGTAGTATGTGCTTGCATGCATTTTTAGACTAATAAGTTCGACAAATCTCCAATGCAGCGCGTACACCATACCCGGACTTCATAGCTCCGTATGAACTGTTATGAATTTCGAACGAATGAGTCAATCAGGTCTGCTTGTTTACTACAGACTTTTAATAAAACATGGTAGCAAACTATTTCTGCTTCATAAAGAGTTTTCATTAACAGTTGTGAAGTCGATTTGGAAAGTAGGCAAAATTCTCTCCTGAATAAATAAAGTGGCGCTCAATACATGGATTACATCTGTACATCACTTTATCATTAATACCAGCGATATTGATTTCCTACATGGACTGCTAGATGGCTTCATTCTTACTTGTTGAATCGTAAAGGCTTCGTAGACATCCAAGGAACACGCTCTTCTGTATTCTTCCGGCCGCCTGGAGTCAGCTACTTAGGACCGCTTATCTTCATGCTATTTATAAATGACTTAAGGAGGCTCTGGGCTGGTAGTTCCACCTCTTCCTGGTCCAGGGCGGAAACGTGTCTGCAAACCCACTAGAGGCCGTCGAAGGGCCAAATCCGCGCGGAAGAAGTGGTGTACCCGAGGGAGAGCGATCGCCAACTCGTTTTTCGTTTCAGTGAGTATAGATCCGACTCGCAAAACGAGTAGATGCGCAAAATGGTAGCCAATGGTGGGCCGATCACTTAGAGACGTGTTTAACACGTCAGTGTCAGTGAGGCATAGTATGCTGGAGGTGTCAGGGTTCGACACGCGTTTCGGGAAGTATTGTGCCTGAACCGCGAGTGCGACCTAATGAGGGCGGTCTACAGATCGATTTGCGCTTCGGGGAGTAAAGCACCCGACTTGAAAAATTGAATAGTTGCGCTGAGTGGTGACTTAAGTCAACACTACTTGAGAGTTCGGAGGAGTTTGAGTCCTACCCGTGCCTTAGGAGGCTTGACCCCTGACCTGCGTGTTCGAACAGAGAAAGTGTCGTCGACAACTCGCTATGTGTTTCTGGACTTCTTGGACTTGATCCACGAAGTTAGTAGTGGCGCTGAATGGGGACCTCTTTTTAACACGATGAGATGTCGGGTGCTAACTCGTCAGAAGAGGGGCTGCGCATCGAGTTGTGTTAGAATGAGGAATTTACTGACAGAAGATTCGGTAACGAGTATTGCCTTGGAGCGCATTAGCGCGAAATGACCTCCAAGGTCAGTAGCCCCAGGTGGACTTTATGGCGTAGGCGGTACAGTTTTCCTTAGCATTGTATCATTAGTCGTCCAATTACACCCATGGATCAAGAGTAGCAAACTGGGGCGACGCGGTAGCTCGCCGTGCCTTGGAATGCAATCCATAAAATGGATTTACCACCTGGGTTAACAACTAATGAAAAAAATGACTTAAGGAGGGAGGCCAAGTTCCTGAAGCACCAACTGGACACAAAAGGAAAAAGGCTACGGTCCTCACGCAGGAGAAACTCGGGGAGACAGCGGATATCCATGCCCTGGGCACCACAGTTACCGTCTAGATAAAAAATGAGGTCAAAATGAGGTCAAGAGCGCATTGAAGGACCTGTGCAAGATCGAGACGAAACAGATCTCGATCACGATGCGGGAAGGATTTCCCAAATCCGGAACCCGGGTGGCAATTGCGAAACTTCCGGTTGCGGCAGTAAACGCAGTAATGAAGTGTAGGCGGCTAAAGGTGGGGTGGTCTATCTGCCAGATATCCATCCACCAGCATGGTGTTTCCGCTGTGTTGGTTTAACCTCAACCACTGCCACTCAATAATTGGGTAACCGATAAAGCCAAACTGGCCGCGATATGGGTGACAGGAAGATACCCCACGAAAGAGTATCGGTAAGAAAGTAAGGGGGGAGACGGGCCTGCAAGGTCTGCCTTCTGCAGGGCAATTAAGGCGAGCAAAAAGCCACGTTTAAGGCAACTTTGTGAGGACGCCAACGACAACCTCTAGAGCGACACTTACAAAATTGTCATGGCCAAGAATCGGTGCGGAGAAATGCCGCAGGAAACATACCCGATCAAACTGCGCGAAATCGTCAACGAGCTGTTTCCACAGTTCCCATGGAACACCCTGAAATGTTTCGGTCATCACTGCAACACTGTAGAGATGAGAGGGTCTTTCCTGATGGGTGGAAGCGGCAGCAATTGGTGCTCTTACCAAAACAGGGAAATCCACCAGGTGATCCATCAGCATATCGCCTGCTGGAGAAGGTGGTCCAGAGCAGGATACAGCTCGAGGATGTGAACGGCCTTTTCGATAAATTTGGTTTTCGGAAAGGCAGTAGTACGGTGGATGCCATTCGACTAGTCATCGAAGGAGCAAACGAAACCTGGCTGAAAAAGAGAAGAGGAGACCAGTTTTGCGCAGTGGTCACCCTAGACGTAAAGAACGCCTTCAACACCGTCAGTTGGGCAGCGATTGCTTGGTCGCTCATTCGTATGAGGATTCCGTCATATATCTGTTTGATGTTGAAGTGTTGCTTTCATAACCGCCAACTACAGAATATGACCAGCGAGGGATTGGAAACAGTGAGTGTTTCGGCAGGGGTTCCACAAGTTTGATACTTGGCCGGGTATCGTGGAATATTGTCTACGGCAAACTGCTGAGACTGAGTCTTCCAACGCGAGTAAGACTTGCGGGATACCTCCACTGCCGCGGAGTATCTGAGTAGAGCGCGCTCCCTACGGCGGTCGACTTCACAGTCGAACTCATATGGGAAAGAGTATTCACGCCGCAGAATACTCTCGGATAGAGTGACTTCACGTAGTCGGCGGGTATGTCACTTGAGTCGGTGTAGGATGACGTCTTCGCTGGGAATCATCCGAGTAGTTTCGTATAGCTCCGGAAGTGTGCTGTGACAGGAGTGAGTCTAGGATGAGCTGCTCTCGATTGGCACAAGAACGGGCAAATTGGAGAGGGCCTTGATCCAAACCAAGCGGAGCCAAGACCTCAAGTCGTTAGAGGAGAGGTCATTGGTCTCTTGCAGTGGTCTCGAACAGAAGCGGAGCGCACGATAGTCGTGGTAACCAAGCGAGCTTCGAGTTGTAGGAAATAATGGAAGTTAATTGATAAATAATAACATTTACGATTGAATGAATAAAAAAAATATATATATATATTTGTTTGTTATTTGCTGACAAACACAAGTCAATAAAATATATCATATATAGATACACCCTTCCGATTCTTATGTCTCGAAAAGAATTATTCCTCAAAAGCACCATATGGGAAAAGCAAAACGCTACGGGGGTTCCGTGAGAGATACACTCATTGTGAGAAAGACAACTGCTGAACTCTCGGAACGGTTTGAAATCTCGTCATTCAGTTGAGTAATTTTGGTGACAACGGATGCTCAAGTGTAACCATATATTTCGGTGTCGTGATTTCGTGAAGAACAATTTTAAAAATAAATTGGTGAAGAAAAATGGAAGAGCACCACAATGGCGCAGCCGATAGGTAAGTAAACCAATTCGAATTAATTGTTATTAAGTATGTGGGAACAAGTAATATCAAATTGAATTCGTTGAAAGAACAAAATGGCGGCTCAAAAAAAATCAAGATAACAAAGGAATGAAATCTACAAGGGCTTCACTATTTTCAACGCATATCGAACAACACAAAATGATTTAACAAGTGACCAGGATGGTATACAGTAAAATGTGGCACGGAGTGCCTTGGAAATAAAACATTGATCTTGAAAGGAATCTGGTACAGAGTACCAATGATAGTACTGAGTACTATAGAGAGATGGTGACACAGTGTGTCTATGTTTTTTGTTTCTGTGTTCGGTACAGAGTACCTTGGTAAATGATATAAAGTGCTATAAAATATTGTTGGTAAATGGCGGCACGGAGTGCCTTAAGAAGTTTACAATACATGATAACATAATAAGTGTTAAAATGTGCACGGAGTGCTTTCGGTAATAATCTGGTACAGAGTACCCTAGTTCGAAGTACAGTAGTAAAATTATGACACAGAGTGTCTAAGATTATGTTCGGGTACAACGTACCTTGAAAAATGATGACACAGAGTGTCTAAGTTAATGATTGGGTACAGAGTACCTAAATGAGTAAATGCATTCAGCGTATCTGCAAAGTAACGAGGTTATTTGGGGGAATAGGAAGCTCTTGTAGAAGGTTCGTTAATAAGAGTTCTAGATTTTTAATTATTATAGTAACTACTAAGTAAAATAATAAATAAATTAAAATTTTGTGCCGTCATTTGTCAAGTTCAACAAATTTAAAAATGCGACCCTTTTGTTCCCTGTTTTCAGTGGCTCGGGAACTAGTAACAGACTGCAACAGGTTTTGAAAGAGCTGGCGGATGAGAAACGTTTTTCAGAAAACCAAAAGGTTGAGTTAGAGAAAGCTAGAGAAACTATCAGATCCTTGCAAACACGACTGTGTGGTTCAATGTCAGAGCAACAGGTTATACGAGAATTGGAAGAAGAAAGAGTACGATCAGACAGGTTATACGCAGAACTTAAAAAGGCACAAGATATGATACTAACACTGCAAAATGATGAAGAAAGGTCGAACAGTTCAGGGATACGTAGGAACGATGGTCCGTCGAGCACTCGTTACTCATGCGTAATAAACACTCCGGAAGAATCCCGCTTTATGACATCGGTCAACCAAATCTCTATTTCTACAATAAATATTCCGGAATGCAAGGCTTTAAACGACTTCGAAGAAATTGATCGCGTAACCTTCGAAACGTGGAGAGATTTGTTGATGGACCACATGAAATTGGCAGGAGTATCAGATGAGATAACACAGTTCACGGTTTTCAAGGTCAAAGCCGGATCCAAACTAATGCAAATCTTTAAAAACACTAAGTCCAATATTGATTCCCCAAATGCTACTGAACGTCCGTTTTCAAATGCCATGCACCGATTGCAAACTTATTTTGCAACTAGTTCAAATGCACTGCTACAGCGTCGTAAGTTGGCCTTGATCTCACAAGCCGTGGATGAATCCGATTATAATTTTGTCACTAGAGTAGCAGCAATTGCAAGGCTATGCGATCTAAGTGAGGACAAGGAATTCGGCGAAATTGTCAGCACAGTAGCGGGCCATGCTATAAATCCAGAAATTCGTAAAATGGCTCTAAGAATGCAGAGTCGTACCGGAACATTCACAGAGTTAATTGATAGGGTCCGAGAAATAGAGGCTGAACGCATGAACGAAGAGTTTTTCCAAATGAAACACGGATCAAAACCGGCCGTTGTAGCTCCGATAAAAGCCGAACAAGGTCAATTCTTTCAAAGAAATACGCGTGGAATTAAACGTGAGTATCCAGTGCATCGACCCGGCACGTCATCTGAAAAGTTTAACGAACGCTGGAACGACCGGGCACATGAACGTTTTAACTTCTCTTCGGATCATCGTTGGAATGATCGTCCAAACGCACGCTCTTTCGATCGTAATCGCTTCATGGATAGCCGAGTCTCACCTTGGAGACCAGGTCCAAATCGTCGAGCAGAACGCTGCCATCGTTGTGATAAAATTGGCCACACACCGCAAAGTTGTTATTGGGTGAATGAACGCTGTACCAAATGTAATCGACTTGGTCACTGTTTCACCACTTGTCGTTGGGAGAATAAACCACTCATCGAAAGGCACGAGGACACAGTTATACCGAAGAAAATAGCTGCAATTGAAGATATTGATAAGGATCATAATGTAGGTTAATTTTCTTCAATACTCTTTAAAACAGATTAACTTTCTATCCCTAACAACGAAATGTTGACTACTATGATTGAATTAAGTTCTGTTTGTTAACGTTTCTTTTCACAATTAATCAGTTACGTAAATGTTAACTGTTATGATGGAATTAACTCTAACAACTGAATTTGCGATGAAATGTTGTTATAACAACTTTCTTCCTAACAACCCTCTACCTAACGACCAAATGTTAACTGCTACGATTGAATTCACAATTTGTTTGAACCGTTTTGCTTTTGACAATTAACGTTGATTACTATGATGGAATTAAACTTAAATTATTCGAATCACATTTGAAATTGAATCATTAAAATAGTTTTATAGAAAATAAAATAAAAACAAAAAAAAATAATAATAATAAAACATGAAATGAAACGTTTTAATTTTTAGCTGCCTCACTTTCCCGAAGCAGTTGCTGTTTTAGCAACTAAGTTCGAAGAAGATGGCTTAATCACAGTAAGGTTGTCCGGCTTGGTCTGCCAATTCCTAATTGATTCTGGCGCCCAGGTGAACACAGTAACAGAGAAGATTTTTTCGGCAATTCAGGCAAATGAAGAATTCAGATCTAGCTTGTTGAACGTTCAGAACAAAACGGATAGACCCTTAAAAGCATATGCGTCTCTGGGGGTGATTCAAGTTTCGGCGGTTTTTGAGGCACCACTCTACATATCTGAAGATCGTCCAGTATACGTAGAAAAGTTCTACGTGGTGAAGGAATCTCGATCATTGCTAAGCAGAGCAACAGCTCTACGCTACAACGTCTTGCTTTTAGGCTTAAAAGTTCCGGTAGAATGTAATGCCCGACAACTTTTAGCAATCGATATACATACAAAATTTCCTAAATTTAACATCCCTGCGATTAAAATTGATTACGACCGTACAAAACCACCATGCAGGAATGTATTCATGAACATACCACTAGCAGTAAAGCCATTAGTGGAAGAAAGATTGAAACAACTTATTTCAGCGGATATTATAGAAGCTGTTACAGACGACATGGATACTTCTTTTTGCTCATCCATGATCGTTGTGCCCAAAGGGAAGGATGATATCCGACTGGTGATAGACTTGCGTGGACCTAATAAATATATCAACAGAACGCCGTTCGCAATGCCGACTTTAGAGCATATTTTGGCTGAGTTGAATGGAGCTCAGTGGTTTTCAACCATTGACTTGGAGAATGCTTATTTTCATATTGAGTTGGACCCAGAATGTCGTCATTTAACTAATTTTTTCACTGAATTCGGCATGTTCAGGTATGTTTAATATACTGTGCAAATTGATATCGTTAATCAACCCCTTTAATTTCAAATTGAATTCAACATGTCTAGGTATGTACGGCTTCCTTTTGGAATGTGCAACGCGCCTGACATATTTCAGGAGGTCTTACAAAGAATAATCCTCGAAGGATGTGAAGGTTGCAGAAACTATCTTGATGACATTCTTGTGTACGGGAAAACCAAAGAGGAGCACGACAGAAACCTTTCCAAAGCTCAGGCGAGGCTCGCAGAGCATAATGTTAAAATCAATTATGGTAAAAGTATTTTCTGCAGTCAGTCAGTGAAATTTTTAGGGTTCACCTTGACGCCCACAGGGTGGGAGATTGAAGATGGAAAACTTGAAGCGATAAGAAACTTCAGGAGACCAATGAATTGTTCGGAAGTAAAAAGCTTCTTAGGCCTTATAACGTATATGGACAAATTTATAATGCATCGAGCCTCGAAAACAGAGCGATTACGAGCCTTGTCCAATTCCGACAAATTTTATTGGAATGAGCAAGAAGATACGGAATTTGAGTTCCTACGAAAAGAAGCTCTTAACGCTATTAAAAAGCTCGGTTATTATAATGCAAACGACAGAATAGAGCTTTTTGTGGATGCTTCACCTATAGGATTGGGTGCTGTAATGGTCCAGTACGACAGTGTAAACACACCTAGAATCATAGCGTGTGCATCAAAAGCTCTCACATTGACAGAAAAAAAGTATCCCCACACACAGAAAGAAGCACTCGCTGTGGTGTGGGGTATCGAACGCTTTTCCTTTTACTTGATCGGCCAACCGTTCGTGGTAAGAACTGATGCCGAAGCGAACCAATTTATTTTTAATGGTGTTCACCGAATCGGAAAAAGGGCTACGACAAGAGCTGAATCTTGGGCACTTAGGTTGCAACCCTACAATTTTAAAATGGAGAGGGTGGCTGGAGAAGACAATGCTGCAGACGCATTATCCAGACTAATCCAAGAAACACAGCACGCTGAGCCCTTTGAAGACGATAACACAGATCACTTCCTCTATGCATTGGATGCATGTTCGATGGAGATAACTTGGGAAGACATCGAGAAACATGTCGAAAATAATATAGAACTACAAGGAGTAATAAAATCATTGGAAAGCGGATATTGGTCTCCCATGTTGAAAAAATACGAAAGCCAAAGAAACAGTCTTCATCGGCTAGGGAATATGCTATTTAAAGACGACAAAATTGTTCTGCCAGATAGCCTACGTCTAAAAGCAATGAAGTCAGCGCATGGAGGACACATTGGGGAGGTGGCTCTTAAACGTATTCTACGAGAATATTTTTGGTGGCCAGGGCTAGCCCAAGCAGCTGAAAAATTTGTAAAGGGATGCAATACATGTAACTTGTTATCCAAAAAAAATCCACCAGTTCCACTTTGCTCTAGAAATTTGCCAGATGGTCCGTGGGAGATACTCCAGATCGATTTCCTTTCGCTTCCTGGTTGTGGTTCGGGTGAGTTTCTCGTTACTGTAGACACATATTCGAGGTATTTATCTGTAGTGGAAATGCGAAGCAAAGACACACAATCTACTAATACTGCTCTATGTGAAATTTTCAAAACGTGGGGCTTACCAAGAATCATTCAAAGCGACAACGGCCCTCCTTTCCAAGGTTCTCCCTTCTGTGATTTTTGGGAAGATAAAGGCATAAAAGTAAGAAAATCAATTCCACTAAGCCCTCAATCAAATGGAGCGGTTGAACGGCAAAACCAAGCCATAATTAAAGCGGTAGCTGCAAGTAAAGTAGAAGGTTTGAACTGGCGCACGTCTTTGGAGAAGTTTGTTCATAACCACAATACACTTATTCCACACGCGAGGCTCAAGGTCACACCCTTTGAGTTGATGGTAGGGTGGAAATATCGAGGGACCTTTCCAGTTTTGTGGAGTAGGACCGTTGATAAACCTTTGGATAGAATAGACATTCGCGAAAAAGATTCGGAATCAAAACTGTCTAGTAAGATATACGCTGACACTTCTAGGGGTGCAAAATTATCGGACATTAATGTAGGCGACAAAGTGTTGATGGCGCAGTATAAAAAGTATAAAACTGACCCAACCTTCTCATCAGAATATTACCGAGTAATTGCAAGAAACGGTCCAAAAGTAGCCGTCATGAGTTCGAATGGCGTACAGTATAGCAGGAATGTCCAAGATCTAAAAAAGATTGAGATGAACAAACCGGAATTGGAGAACAATTCAAAAGTAAATTTTAACACCGACTTACCGCGTGATACACCGGTCTTAGAATCCGACATTGTAATGGAACAACCGGAAGAAACTGGTACTAGTTCCCTAAGGTGCAGGGAAAGGATCAGAAAACCACAACGATTTGATGACAATTATGTCTATGCAGTATTTCACTGAAACAAACACAAAAAGATTTGCTTAAGCGAGGTCATTAAACAAGTGAGTATGTACCAGTGTTTTTTCCCCTTTAACAATTTGTGACTATCACACTACGTTCTATCTTGTTACTGTATCCTTTATTCTGTAATTTTAGGCACCCGAATAACATACCTTCTACAATTCGAATAACAGAAAACAAATTTATGATGCAACTTATCACATTCATTTTTTATTTTGTTTTGATTGCTTTCCGGCGTCAGTAAGCGTGCGATGAAATATCGAATAGGAGTGTTCAATCGAATTTGTTTGAAACTGATTTCCACTGGTTTTTTTTTTCACTGAACAAAAAGGGGACAGGTCGTTCAGACCGGATTTGAATATAAAAACACTACAATAAACTTGGCCATAAAATTCAAATGTTTGCTCTTTTTATATATCAAAACTAACAAAAGTTTCTAAAATGTACCGTGCTGATAAAGGTAGAGAAGGAGGGCAATGTAGGAAATAATGGAAGTTAATTGATAAATAATAACATTTACGATTGAATGAATAAAAAAAATATATATATATATTTGTTTGTTATTTGCTGACAAACACAAGTCAATAAAATATATCATATATAGATACACCCTTCCGATTCTTATGTCTCGAAAAGAATTATTCCTCAAAAGCACCATATGGGAAAAGCAAAACGCTACGGGGGTTCCGTGAGAGATACACTCATTGTGAGAAAGACAACTGCTGAACTCTCGGAACGGTTTGAAATCTCGTCATTCAGTTGAGTAATTTTGGTGACAACGGATGCTCAAGTGTAACCATATATTTCGGTGTCGTGATTTCGTGAAGAACAATTTTAAAAATAAATTGGTGAAGAAAAATGGAAGAGCACCACACGAGTTACGAGCAAAGGCCTCATGTCGTCAGAGGAGAGGTCCTTAGTCTATAATCGTAACAAGAGGTAGGGTATATTTGCTAGAGTTTTGACTTGAAACCGAATAAGTCGATGAGAGCTTAAGCGCGGACTTGGTCTCCCTTCACGGGTACAGCCTTCGTTGCAGGTCCGAATGGGAATTATGGCCAGAGACCCCAGGTGGGCTTTATGGCGCAGGGGTACTTAGCATCTAGACTCAATCAATTGCACCCATGGACCCAGAGTAGCATACTGGAGAGACGCGGTGGCTCGCCGTTCCTTGGAATGCAATCCGTAAAAAGGATTTAACATCTGGGTGATCAACTAATAAAACAAAATGAGCAGGCAACATTTCTCAAGTCTTCAAGACTGCTATATGCTGATGACCTGAAAATCTACAGAGTTATTGACTGGATAGTGGACTGCGCTGCGCTGGCAACAAACTATTCCATTCCATAGTTAATACTATTCCATAGTTAATATTCATTCCAAACAAATGAACTTCTTGTAGCCATCCTTTTAAAATGAGTTTTGAAGGCAAAACGCAGCCAGATTGTTGTAGCAATTAGAAACAAAAAGCGGCCACAAGGAATCATGAAGGATTCAATGAAACCTAAAATAATGATGAAATTTTACCAAATACTGCTGTCATGCTTTTTTTAGCTAAATTTGGTAACAATTTGCCCAAATAACGGTGAAACAATGTCCCAATATTGCTCTATCTTCTCACACAGATTACACAGTCATGCCAAATTTTAGATGTGTTCAAAGCTCATCGACACCTCGTGAAAACAGCCTTTTCAAAGTAATTTTGCCAAATTTTTGATGTATATTATCGAAACCAAAAACTGGCTTCACTGTGCTCTCAAAACGCGTTTTGAGAGGGTTGTTAATCTTGGTATCATTAAGGTTTCAGTGAAACCTACAGTTGATGTAATTGCTGTATCGGTACCTTTATGAAAAGTTAGACCCAAATTTTGGCACCATTATTTGGTTAAAATTATACCTCATTTTTTACTAAAGGCTTGATAGCTAAATAATGTATAATTTGGCAAATACGTCTGCTCGAGTATACAATGTATTAATGTTCATGTATCTGTTGAGTTCGTATCTCGCCGGAGCTTCCATTTAAAAACCCTAAGAAAAATGAAAATAAAAGTAAAGCATTTGTCTATTCTATCGAAATCTGGTTTGTGCAAAACTGGATTGTAAAAAATTAAAAAGTTTCACATAGAGAAAAATTTCCCAGACAACCATTTGGTGGGTATTTCGAATTTGCAACGCAAATATACGTGCATATATACGTGTAGACATATCGTATATAATGTAGCAAAACCAGTATATACGTATCATTTTGGAGGCCATATAGGTACATTAGCAAACATATTCTTGATTTGGATTGTATTAAATTACGATTTGCACGACTTGTCATGCGCATCATTTACGACTACCCTGATTCTTTTTGGAATATACTATGACAATTTACATCATCATATAGATGATTGAGGTTGTAATATACGACATTTTTCGTAACAATATGGAAAGTTTGACGACTTATTTGGTCGTCTTTTGCGACTTGAGTGCAGGGCTCTCATTTTCCGTCAGTTGAATAAAAATAAGATTAAAATTTTTTTTGTATTTTAAACCAATTGGTTTATTCATTCCCAAAAATAATAAAAATAAGATTATTTCAAAGAAATGCTTTTTTTGCTGTCAAATTCAAGTTTATATCGTACAAATTTATTATTTGCCTGTTTGCTGATTTTTTTCCACGTTCATGAAGTTATTGTTAGTACCGGGACTTGATCCCCTGACGATTCGATCTGCAGCTCATGATGGTTCCTCGACGCTATCTGGAATATATAAATTCAAGAGGATTTGCTTCAAAGGCATTAAACCAAAAGCAAATCGTATATTTCTGTAACTAAAATCTTTTAAATCGTAGAACACGTCATCGATGATCTAAAAATAGATCAGCATTTTGAAGCCTCCTTAAATACGAGTCTAATCATCGATCTCGTATTATCATAAACAATTTTATTGAACTTATTTGTATTCTTTTACAATTGCCAGCAAATACGTTTTACGAAAATCAGACATGCGAATTAATTTGCGTAGCTATACGATTGCATGCACATTATTACGAATCAATGCAGTTATAAACGATTTTATTGCATATATCTCCAAGTGGCAAGCAAAGTTGCGACCTTATTTTCTTTCTGTTATGATCTAACACCTGGTTGTTATGATAATATAATTCGTATTTCATGTTAAAAAAAATCTTAACTTCGAATAATTTTATGTATAGCACGACAAAATCTATCAATCATGGCTGATCATCGTCCCAGACAACCATTTGGTAGGTATTGCGAATTTGCAACACAAACATACGTGAAAATATACGTGTAAACATATCGTATATATTGCAGCAAAACCAGTATATACGTATTATTTTGGAGTCCATATAGGTACATTAGCACACAATTTCTTGATTTGGATTGTATTGTCGTAATAAAATCATGCAATGTATTCAAATACGATAAAGAAAATGCATGGGCCGCACATTGTATGTGCAGATATACGAAAATGAGTTTAAATAACATTCTATACGATATAATCTGTAAAATAAAATATGACTTCTGGTTGTCTGGGTTGTGACCAATTCGCATTCTAAGCGGGCTATCGAAAATGTTTAAATTTTTTTTAAAGAATCAAATCAGCAGTTACTTTATGGAAAACATACAAATTAGTAATTTTCAATCTGGATATCCCCAAATCCATACCACCATAACTGCAATGATAAATGTGTTACCTAAGAGTTGAACTTGATAAATCCCAATCGGTTATCCTGATTTTATTAGACTTTTTGAAAGCTTTCAATTGCATAAGCCAAAGGGTTTTACATAAAATTTTTTCCAATGATTTTGGAATTTCAACTTCCGCGATCAGTTTAATCAGATCATATTTTACTAATCGATTTCAGTAAGTGTTCAATATTAAACGATACTCTATTTTCTCACCAATCACATCAGGGGTACCCCCAGGTTCTATATTGGATCCGATTTTCTTTACGATGTATATAAATGATTTATCAAATGTTCTGAAATACTGCAAAATTCACATTTTCGCTCGGGTAGCACTCAATTCCTGTGTTAGATTTGTCAATTATCCGTTACGAGCACGTGTCACACCAGACTGGCCCATAACAAAAAAAATCCTTATATTCCACGAGGCAACCCCTAGATTGTTGCATTTAGGTGAAAAAAGGACTTTCTGAAAGTTTCAGGTCTTTTGGCAGAAGCACGAGCTGGCGCAAAGGATTTGAAATTTGTATGGAGATTTTCGGAAAAATGTATGATTTGGTAAAAATGAAGTAGAATACGGGTTCTTCTGCAAGTTTTGTCTTATGACAAACTTATTAAAAAAAACCATCCACAGGAAGTAATTTTTAATTAAAACTAATTGATGATAGAGACACATGTATCTTCTCTCAAAGAAGTACAGGGAACTCAAAACGTTTTGGTGTATTGTTCAACATTATTAGTATTGCAGTTTTTTCAAGAATCAATCTAAAATCTTGAACTAAGATCGAGTTTACATAAATTTAATATTTTACTTTAACTTTTTAAAACTGGATTTATTTTTAATATTTTTAAGAAATTTAAGGCTTTCTTAAAATAAACTTATTGTAAGTTTTAATCAAATAAGCGAAATTATGCTTGTCAAATTTTCCTGGATATTTCCCGGATTTTGGTTTGAAATTTTTTAAATAGAATGCCTGAATTTTGCTAGGTTGTAAATAAAAAAGCCCAAATTTGCGCAACCCGGATATGTGCGGGAGAACTTCTGGCAATTATAAGCTTAGCTCACCAGATTTTAATGCAATTTTTATGATTTCAACCATCGATGAAAGTAACTTTTCTATTTTGTTATTAAATCCTTATCCTTATCCTTATCATCATTTGACTAATCATCATTTGACCTTATCATCATTTGACTAATTCAGGGATCTTTTAAGTTTCTATTTAACACGAAAAAAAATGTTTTATTCATGCACGGTTTGAGCAAAAATGTCAGAAAAAAATAGGTCCTCAAACCCCTCCTCCATGAGTCAGTTCTTTCTACGGCCTTGGAATATCGAATGAGAATAATAGTTTTGGCTAAATCAAACTGGAAAGAAAAGAAGTTATAGATTTTTGCTCGCAAGAAGAACTACCTAGTCTGCCATCCCCAAATATGAGCACATGATCAAATTTGGACCAAATTTGATGATGTTCCCTTTTCACATGCATGACTAGAAAAGCATGTAAAAAATCGGTACACATCCGATATCTGCGATTTTAAAAAAAACCACACGAAACTCCACTAAACTGCCAAGTTGTCAGGGGGTTGGTTATGTCAGCACTTTTGACTGACGAGTGACTTAGATGAGATTGTACAACAACTTTATGTATCGTATGAGTTATCGACGCCTAAATCGTTATTTTACTGTTCCATACCTTCACAACAATGATTTCATCGACTGATTGCAGTGGGCTTTCTACTCTCTAGCCGAAAATCAAAGCTGAAACGGACCTCTCAGTTCAAGTTCTGGAATTTCAAATTCAAACAGATTTTGTTAATATAGAAAAAGTGAAAATATCCAGATAAATAGTATTTTAAACATGATTTGGAAATCAATGCTTTGTATACTAGAAAAAAATCGGCTTCAAAACGTTTTAGATATTGGACTTTTCTATATAAGTTATTGTAGCGTAAATTTCATCACATGGATTTATCTTTTTACCAACCTGAACGAAATGTTATCCTGATTTTTAAGTTCCAACCAAATATTGTACTGGCATCTCTGTCTCCTCCTGTTCCTTCGTGTAGCTTCAGTAGCAGCGTTTTGGATTTTCCCTTTTTGAATGAGATTTTCTACGCACACTGCACTACACTCTGCGCTGAAGCTGGTCCTGCTGCTTTTACTGTTTTTGCCGTTTCTGACATGATCCAACGAATACCCTCCCACCACGAACATTCACCTTCCTCTTAACTTTTCGCTTCTTTTGCTGCCGCTTCTGCTACTAAGCCAACAACCCCATCGGCCAAGTTTGTAATAACGCGCTTCCCAAGCATCTCACTGCTGTTTTCCTTTCCTTTTTTCGAAAGGCGAGTTCATCACTCTCTTGTATTTTCATTATTTTTTCATCGACACGAAAAATAAAGAAAGAAAGCCTTCCCCGGTTATTTGGCCACCCGTTCCGTAGTGATAATCCTCTCTAGTAGATTCTTCTAAGGGAATGCTCTCAAGCTGTAGGACGTGGAGCAGCATAATCTATCAATTAGCGTACACTTTCGTCTCGGATTGAACACAACAACGAGAAGAAGAGAGTGATGGTTTTCTGATTTGGGGCACCCAAAAACACTGCGGTTGTAGTTTTCCATTCCAACGCGGTTTTCCGCCCACTTTTTGGTTTGGTTTGGTGTAGTTGCTTCTTCACAATGTCTTGATCTTCTTTGGATTTGATACGGATTTTCGGTTACTGAAGATACTAGCTTCACTTTTTTTTTTATCACGCTTAAAGAACGCAGGTATCCATTGGTGCATTTTTCATAAACCACGCACATTCAAAGTCCCCACCCTAAATCGACGGAAACATTTGGTGAAAAATGCTCACTTCATTCCGATTGCAGCGGGACTTTTCTCCCCACTCGGTAGAATGCCAACTATCCAGGCCATCGTAGTCCTCGTTTTTTGAATCCAACATTCGGTTTGTGGGCGTTGAAAAAGCTAAATGACTCAACTTTTATGCTCCCATAGGGCAGAAGCCTAGATGGGGAGAAAAAAACTTATTCTGGACACCTTCCAGGGGGATGCAGAGATTCATTCAGGAAAATTAAACTCACTCCCAGCCCCACGAATAACCTGAATTCTTCGAGAGCTCACTATCGGGTACTCGGGTTGGACAGTTGGTCTAATATAATGGGGTTCCAATTGCACTAAAACTCCACCCGTCGCCGTCATAAAACTTCAAATCCCAATCGTCGCCTTCATCCTTCTATTTTGTTAGAATGAACAACACAACACACTTGGGAAACACAATATCGGAGGACTAGGAAAAAGGAGACGCCTGACCCGTCCCAAAACCAGGCGTTTTTCAACCCCAGGAAAATGGGTGCTAATACAGCGAGGAAAAAAAATCCTCCACCGGAAAAACCGAACCCCACGAACCATGCACGGATCGAAAAAAGGCGGAACCGACCTCACCGAAGGTGCTTCGACTTCTGACACCGCGGCAAGGAGCAAATTTTCCGACCTGTCCGAATTTCCCTTTTTCCATGCTCCCTCTGAGTTGGGAAGAAGCTTTTCGTGAGCAGTTTCTCTCATTCTCTCATGTGTCCTGTTTATTCATTGGTGTTGGTACGGTTCCAAAGCTTTTTCAGTTTCATTCATGCTTTGCATCAGAAAACATGTGGCAGCTCGTTTGTATACTCGAGTGTTTCTCCAGTGTATTTGTGTATCTGGCGCTTGGAAAATCTTGCGAGCGCGGGAAAATAGTGACAGCCAAATCGGTTGACGTTTGTATGCTAAAATGCGACGTTTTGGAACATCGAACAGTGAATTTTTAGAACAAGGCTGAGCAATTCAAAAGGGACTTCAATTTGACTTAAAAAAAACTTTAGTTAGGGTTTGTTTCGCTCCCTTTATTCTACCAAAAACTTTCCATTTTCTGAGA
This sequence comes from Uranotaenia lowii, assembly GCF_029784155.1. Lineage (NCBI taxonomy): Eukaryota > Metazoa > Arthropoda > Insecta > Diptera > Culicidae > Uranotaenia > Uranotaenia lowii. The sequence continues at coordinate 111,193,014 of NC_073693.1, forward strand.
CGGCCTCGATATGTCGCCTAAATTTTAAGAAAATGAAAAAACCTAGTTATTTTTAGTATCGTACGTGCTACACATATGTATACAAGAGGTCTGTTGGGCACACATTACGATTTTTTTCACAATTTCGTTTACGTACAACTGAAACACTGATCCATCTTTAGTTTATGCCTCTTAAGTTTGGATCAATTTTCGAAATTGTCAAAAATCGGCTTATAAAACCATTCTCATTAAGGAATTTCTCATTATAATTTCATTAAATGAAAGAACATAAAACACTTCATACTAAGCGCAAGATTAACACAACGAAATTTGGATGATTCTCATTTGCAACTTTACGTTCGAAAATGCAAATATTTGAGATAATTTTTAAAACCATTGCGTTGAATTTAAAACTTATTTTAAAACTTTGATATTTTCGTATTATTCTGGTATACTTGTCTGAATAGTGAATTCTCGGTTCGTGTTGTTTTTATTAATTCTCAAGTTCGTTTTTCATTTTGAATTTTGGTCGATGAATTTTTATTCTGAATTAAAATTTAATTCTGAATTAAAATTATTATTTGAGATCCTGATGACTGGCGCATTTGGAACACTACTTTCATTGATTGCCTTTTTAATTTCAACTTCTAATCCAAAAATTTTACCTTTATTTGACCTGGATTGAACGAAATGAATTTTTCGCCTTTGTTTCGAATAGTAAGAAATTTACTACAGAGAATGTATGAAAAAAGTTTTTTCTATGTCTTGATGGACACATTATTTCCAATTTTATTTAAAATAATTTTTGAGATATTATTCTGATATCAAAAGGCAATAACATTCACATTTTCAGAGATGCAGCAACATATGGTTATGACTGGTTTGGGTGTGTTGAACTGAATGATGCATTGAATTTCATTCTACCAGCTTTCATTTCTGAGAATCCAGCTGAAAATTGGTAAAAATTCGTTTAATAAATTTGTGCTCTATTTATGAAAAAAAAACTGTAAAATGTTACAAATGTTAATAAAAAATAAAGGTTTTGAAGCAATGGTATACTTTCTCGATGATTTCAGGTAATTTTTAATTCTTAGAAAAAATAACCTAAGTGTTCTTTTTTTCAATTCAACGGCAATTCAGGAATTTGACGAAATTTCAAAGAATGCAGAAAGAAGAAGAAAATGCATTTTTAAATCATTTTAAAGCAAAATGTATAGCGATCTTCAATAAATTTGTAGTTAAAATTTTCAAAACTCCCATTTTTTATGTTAAAAATATATGTTTTTGTTTCAATTAAATTTTCTAAAAATTTCAGTTTTTTTTCTAAAGCATTGTATATCTGAAAATAGAAAACCATGGCATAATCTCTATCCTTCATCGGATAAAATTAAGTCAAAAGATTCAAAATAAGATTTTAGTATTTAGCTAGGTTTGTTAGTTTATCAGCTATCAGCTTTCTATTTTTTAATATTTTTCATTGTATTTTTGGCATGACGGCGAATTATGATTTTAAAATAGATAGGCTGAAAGGTGGAAAGATCAAAGAAATAGAAGAAAATTTCTTAATAAAATATTTGATGAAAAATGTGAGCTGATATCCTCTTTAAACGATTGGATGGTTCTAAAATTAATATGCATCTTCTTAATTCTGTGATTCCAAGAGATCCCTATCGTCTCCCTAGAATGGCGTTGACATCTTTCAAGAAGACTGTGAGCCCAATTTTGAATTTTCGAGGTCGTTGAAAAGGCTAAGGGGCGGTGAGGTTTTGGCGTTTCACAATCCAGAAATGACGAACAATTAGGAATTTAATTTTTTAATGATTATTCACAAAAAAGAGGTTTTGGTTAATTTTCACTTCACATCTGCATTATTTTTTTTATCAATTCAATTGTTGCAATACAATTTAAAACATAGATATGAAACTTATTCTCGACTTGATTTTCAACGACTTAGAAAGAAATCATGTGGAGAAGCGTAACAATTATTATCCAACACAGCAAAAATTATTTGCTGTAAAATTACAGTAAATATCCTGTAACAAAAAGGAGCAGGACATTTACCGTAATTTTACAGGTCGTAAAAAAAATTCAAGGGCCTTCAATTTTCAGTGCGCATATCCAACAAACCTCTCTTTAAAATTACAGACCTGTAATGTTTTTTCATCTATTTATTCACTTTGATTTCGTCAATTTTTCAGAAATTTTAAAATAATTAGACATTCTGTTTGATTTTTCTATATTTTATTACCTATATGTTGAAAAATTTCTTATGTATTTAAATGAAACTGCAATATACTTTTTCTTAAAATTTGGAAACACAATTTCAAGCACTTTCTTCTGACTATCCTTGTAGCAGCCACTAAAATCGGTTTTATCCATCGACTTTTTGCTAATCGGGTGACGAAAGCCTTGTTATCCGGAGTCCAAACGCGAAACACTTTCCGAGGAAGTCATCTTGGTTGGAAATGATCAATTAGGACAGTGCGGCTGCTGAAAAAAAGAAAATGAAGACCAGATATTGAATGTTGATGCTTCATCGCTTAATTTGTTTCAAATTGTATTTACAGCATAGCAATGAAGCAAACCGTGCACAATATAATTGTTTTGGCAAAAATCTATTCGTATTATTAAATTGAGTAGCCTAATTAAAAAAAACTCACCTGGGAAGCGATCTGATACTGCACTAATGCCTCAAACGAGCCAAGATTCTAGCTTCCGGTAAACTAGTTGCGATGCAGAACCTCGGTACCGGGAAAATTGTTCCAACCGTATATGTGAAGACTCATCGTTAAATGTCTCCTCCTCGCCATCTCCGCGGATACCGATGTACAGAAACCGGGGCAGACTTGGCCGGTACTGCTGCAAAAAGAATGTACGAACGATATAGATCGGTTAAATCAGTTTTCTGTGAATTATAAAACTAAGAAAATAAATCTTACCCTAAGAACTGCAACATGGAACCGTTTCTTGATCTGAGATGATGCACTGCTTTGCGGGAGGAGGATTTTGTTACTAGAGGAATTGCTGCTGCTGCAGCTACAGAACAAAACAAAACAGAATCGAAAAAAATAAAACAAGCTGCCGGCCGCCGTCGCCCGCGCTCATTTTGACGTTTCTCTTTTGTTGCCTAACTGGGATGCCAGACGAACGTAAATTGCTTTATGTTCAACTGAAAATTATTGTTCGACACGTCATAAACAGCACGTAATATTTTTTCGACCTGTAAAATTACGGCAAATGTCATGCTCCTTTTTGTTACAGGACAATTACTGTAATATTATAGCGTTGTCTCTTATTTTTCAAATGAATGCATTCAAAGTTACACGTTTTTTCAGTTACGGGCCGTTTTATTTTACAGGCCTTCGTTTTAAATGACACGTGATATTCATTATTTTTTTTCTGTGAAGAATATTGAATAGATTGGTACATGGGACATGGTATTTAGTAGTGAACCTGTATATAAGAGAAGTGACATCTGAAACACAAAATTCCAATCGAGCAAAAGAACTGTCAAAATCGATTCCAATCGATCCGAGCATTTTGTCGCAGAGCTTTTACCTTTATTATTGAAAACTCAACCAAGGAAGGTATTGTGATTGTTGTTATAGTTCAAACAGATAATTTTTTAGCTGGTCATATGAATTTATGATTAGTTGCAATTTTTGTCAATGCTTTGGTGAATCGTGTTTCTAGTTAGAAAACTAGCTGATTATTAACGAAATTCAAGTCATTCATACCGTTTATCGCGATCCTTCGGGCATCGAGTTCAATGTCGTTTTGTTGCATTGAAGGAGCGTTCACTTTAGAGCTTGAACATTGAGCCAGAAAACAGTGCTGGGGATTTTTTTGTACAAGACTTCGGCGATGTTGCCACATATTTTATTTTAAGAGGGATCAGATGTCGCTTCTCTTATATGAAGGTTCACTAGTATTTAGGAATGTAGTGTTAATAAGCAACAAAATAAATTACTTATGCCAGCATTTACATTAAAATTTGTCTCTCTGTTATCTGAAATAATAATTGAAATGACTCTCACGCAAACTGATAAATTCAATCGATTTTTAAAAAAAATTTTTGATTTGATCGTTTTGCATTTTTTTTTATGAAAATGACTATTTCATTCAATTGAAGAAAATAGAAAGAAAAACTACTCAACCTTTTGACGTGGTTTGTTGAAATCAGCATGAAACCTAAGCGAACCATTATTCTAATTTACTGTGACACAGAATATTTCAAAATATGCTTATCTAGCAATCTTTATTAATGTTCACTGTTTGACAAGCAAATGTCAAAAACTTTAACTTAAAGAAGCTTTAAAACTTGAGAAAACTGTAACGAATTACGAAAAATTAACATTTTGTATTGAAGCATTAGAAATCTGTATTTTTTTTTTTTTTGAAAAATGCTTCATATGCTAGCCAGATAAGAAAAAAATATAAATCCCGTCTAAAGTAAGCATTCCAGATTGCCTGGTTTTATTCGAGCTTGTCCGAAAATAAAAAAAAAAAAAAACATCAGGACAAGTTTGGCACGGCCCGGCCCGGATTCCCGGATTCAATAAAAAACTGACCGGGTTTTGCCCGAAGCTATTCTCAACGACATTATTTTCTTACGGCCTTATCGGTAAATGTTATGTTCTCATAGTGAGAACATTTCAGATTTGAAAATTATAGATGGACAGAAGTAGATTAGCAGAAAACTACGGTTGTTAAAAATGAGCTGGTAGAAATTTTTAAGAAGCATGTTCACCACATACCAAACTTTTGTTCAAGCACGGATCAACTATTTTGAAGTACGGACAGGGGTGAATAAAGAAATCATCCTAAGATAATGAAGGCATCTGCGTTGACAGGAAAAGCAGTGAGAATTGATAGCTAGTACAAGATGTTTATGACAGTGAGTCGAAATTGAAAATAGAAATTGTTTAGTTTGTATTCGAATTTATTGAACACCCTCTACTTACAAGGAAGTTCAGATCATTGAGGCTTCTAATTTTAGGTTGGTATGCTTTTAACAAATGTTGATATTTTCTATTGGGGTAACGAACTTACTTTGGACCGGGTACATATTTGGTTCTGATGGAGGTCCGAAATAGAAACATTGTGGTCCAAAATACGATCAGAGTAACTATCGAGTAAACGATGCAGCAATCGAATCTTCCATGTAAATCGAATGATTCAAAGAATGGTTCTTTGTGGACTTAGTCGGGTTGCGAATATATGTCTGCTCAATTGCACTCCCTTTATGTCGCACAGTGGGCCAGGAACCACACTTTTGCGGTCAAAACTGACTGCAGGCCAGAGGCTTCGTTGTAGCTCATTGGTGTCTTCGACAAAGTTACTCGGCTATATTTGCGCTATCTATTGATGGATTTGAATTAGTTCTATTTTTCTCCGCAAGGTGGCACCAAAATCTAACTTTTCACAGAAGCAAGATACAGGCATGGTTTCTTGTACAAAGTTGTTCATTATACCTTTAACATCAACTTTGTAGAACATTGTTAAGCTCTATGTTGTGTACTTAACTTGCAAAAATAATAATTTAAGGAAACCTTGCAAAAAAATGGTTTTTTTCACCTATTTTTGTGTTTAGCTATACAATACCTCAAATTTCCACAGTATTCAATTGGAATAGACTTAAATGAGATATTCTAGTGGAAAACTTATTCGTTTCGCCGATTTTTTCTGTCAAAATTGCAAAAAATTGGTTAAAATTATACATTTTTCAAATTTCAATAACTTGCTTGCGAGCAGTTTGGCGCACCTCATTTTTCGAGAAGTGACAGCTGTGATTATGTTCTAAATGCATGAAAAAAATGTCGGTGGGTTCTCGTGGGTTCCTTGCCAAATGATTTAATAAAGTTGGTAAGTTTTCAATACAAATCCACATATTTTAAGACCTTTTTCAAAGAAAACATCCGAATTTCTCGTAGAAAAGTCGAATTTTCATCGTTCAATTATTGGAGTTGCTGCTTGAATAAATAATTCAGCACATTTTTCGCACTTTTAATCTAATTAGAAAAAAAAAATAAAAATTTTCAAAAATTTATTTAAATAAAAAACAGTTTTAAATTATTTTTTATTTTTTTCAAATAAATTTTACAAAATGTGCTTAATCGCTTAATTAAGCATCACAATGGACTACAGCAATAATAAAACGACGAAAATTCGACTTTTCTACGAGAAATGTGGATGTTTTCTTTGAAAAAGGTCTTAAAATATGTTGATTTGTATTGAAAACCTTTGTGAAATCATTTGGCAAGGAACCCACGAGAACCCACCGACATTTTTTACATGCATTTAGATCATAATCACAGCTGTCACTTCTCGAAAAATGAGGTGCGCCAAACTGCTCGCAAGCAAGTTATTGCGATTTGAAAAATGTATAATTTTAACCAATTTTTTGCAATTTTGACAGAAAAAATCGGCGAAACGAATAAGTTTTCCACTAGAATATCTCATTTAAGTCTATTCCAATCGAATACTGTGGAAATTTGAGGTATTGTATAGCTAAACACAAAAATAGGCGAAAAAAACCATTTTTTTGCAAGGTTTCCTTAAATTATTATTTTTGCAAGTTAAGTACACAACATAGAGCTTAACAATGTTCTACAAAGTTGATGTTAAAGGTATAATGAACAACTTTGTACAAGAAACCATGCCTGTATCTTGCTTCTGTAAAAAGTTAGATTTTGGCGCCACCTTGCGGAGAAAAATAGAACTAATTCAAATCCATCAATAGATAGCGCAAATATAGCCGAGTAACTTTGTCGAAGACACCAATGAGCTACAACGAAGCCTCTGGCCTGCAGTCAATTTTGACCGCAAAAGTGTGGTTCCTGGCCCACTGTGTGTCGCCTGAATTGAATCTTACCATCTTGACCAGACGGCCTAATATTTTCTTCCAAGCTCATCCTGTAATTTTTTTATTTTTGTCAGATATTCCTTTCCAAGTTAAGTCAAATTATCTCGAATTGAACATTTATTGGATAAATCCTGTAAAACCTTCGTCGAACCAAGTGAATGCATTGGAGTTTTCATCCTTCATTACGAATTTATTATTGCGTCATCGGAAAAATGTTTAATTTGGTGTAGGGCAGTCCAAGGGGGATAAATAGAAGGTGATACGATCATTAAAATTTCAGAATCAGCCATGTTGATTGCTTCCTAGCGTTTGTTTACCGTTAATCCAAAGGACAGTTGAGACCTAAGCTTGCCTTTTCATTTAAGCACACTGATAGTTTGTAAACAAAGATACGAGCATCACCCCACTTCACCACGCTCTTTACGCCTACTTACTGTAAAAGTCAGAGAACCTAGTATTTAATGACTTTGAGGGCAGTCCTTAGAATTTAGTTCAAATGGCCTCCTCAACTGTTAAACAAAAAATAGTTTGGGAAAAAAAATAGTTTTTTGGTGCAGCAATGTCATATTATTTGAGTTTCTTTTTCCACTCAAGATAGTAAAAATCAAAACTCTAGAATGATAAATTTTAAACAATGTTGGAAAACTGAAAAAAAATCAGTCCATTTTTGAAATTCCTTCTGTGCAAAGATTCCTTCAGTGAAACCAATGTTTTAGTATTTTACTTAATCCATTTGACGAAAATCAACAGCTTTTATAGAGGCACGAAAGCCATAACCGTGGTAAAATATCTAGATTAAATTTCAAAGAAACAGCTTTTATTTGATATAGCAAAAAAAAACCAACAATTAATACAATCAGCGTTGGTGGAGATTGAACACTAATGTTTTATAAATTTAGTTATGGAAATTGTTATTTTACAAAAGCACTATTTTGTTAGGGGAGAGTAGGGTAAACGGCATGATTTTCTAGGTTTCTATGTATCATGAGGCAATTTTTTATTTTATTAATTAATTGTTTTCTCCGAGCTCTGACTGTTCTGAAAAAAAAGTAATACTTTTTGATTTTTGTTCAATTGTGGGGAATCGTGGGCCAAGAAATCAAAATTGACCAGCCAACATGCAAAGTTTAAGAGTGGACCAAAAACTGTAATTACTTAATTCATTTTGTTATTTTAACGCAATTTCAGACGATGAAATATAAAAGAGAGTTGGGTATGATCGAAAAGTTTCAAAAACCTGGCTCGCGAACTTTGGGGAGATTCCTTAAATAAGATTTATGTTCGTCTATATCATTGGTTTTCAAAATAGTCTCTATCGCCCCTTGGGGGCGTTGAGAGCTTCCAGGGGGCGGTGAGCTCAATTTTGAAATTTGGCGGCAATGGAAGGGCTCATGGGTGCGGTGAGGTCGTAATTCACATTTTTACAAACCATGAAACGACGTAGATTAAAAATAACAACGAGTAAGTTCGATGCAAAACAATGAAATTACGTTACAGAACTAAGCATCAGGTTCAAGATTAAATTTTTTATAATTTCTCAGAGCTACAAGCGAATTTTTGTTCCAATATCTCAATATATTTTTTTCTTCTAAAAATGTATCTAAAGATATTATTAAATTGAGACAGATTTTGAACGCGCTCTCCTTGTAGATCTTGTAAGGTAAGATTATTTTGGGTAATAATTAAAAAGATTACTTTTATATGGTACGATTTTGAATTGATTATAGAATGCTTAATAATCTAAAAAATGTATGGTCTCAATAAATCTTCTGAACAGAATAAACCTTAAAAAATTTATGTAAAAAGGCGCCATCTGTTATTGAGTGATAGATTTTTTGTTAAAAAATATGAAAGATTTTTTAAATGATAAACTTTTAATCTATTTGGTTTTCACTAGCATAGCCGGAATGTTGCATAACTTTGAACAGGACTCAAATTCAGATATCAATAAATAATATCATTTTTTACGCTATTTATCCGGCTTGAAAGTAATCAGTATGTATTCTATACAGCCAATTTGTGGGGAATATAGAATTTTGCTTAACAAAATTTAAAATATATAATTTTATATTCAAGCCAACTAATCAATCAGACGGAATACTATGTAAATAAATAATAAATAAAATAAAATAATCAATCAGTTTAAATTATTGTCCAGGAAACTTTACAAAGAATTAAGTGTTCACTGGAGATTTAAAGCAATATGAGGACCTTGAAGCCAAAAGGGTATATCTAAGTGCATTAAAGCGAATTACGAGAAAACACGCTTATGTTACGTTAGGTCATTTTCCATATGTTTTTCGAAAATTTTCATTTTTCATTCGAACGAAAAAGAAATATGTAATAAAATCTAAAAACTTAAATACCCCGACATATAGTTTAAAATATAATGAATCGTTTGACATTATTAAATCAAAATCGACCATTTTTAAACTTATAATGCCCACTACCCCTTTGGCGCTGAGGGCCTCCTATAAATTTTAAATGAATTTTTTTTTTTTTTTTTTTTGTGAGCAGGGAAAAGCCCGCGGGAGTGGAACTTCAGTCGAGGTCCTTCTCCAGTGGGCGCAAAACCTCCTCATCATTCTTTATTTTTGTTTTTTGATTTTTTCGATTTGTTTACAATTATGTTCATTCATTTCATATATCACACACACTTAATTTTGAATCACTCAATGTCGTTGAACGTTCAGGATGGTGGTGGTGGCGGCTGTGTTGGGAGGCGGCGGTTGGTGGTGGCAGCTGGTGGTGGCGGTTGGAGGCGGCGGTACATGGCAGAAATGAGATAATTGAAATGAAATTGTTGGTATTAGTCGGATGTGATTGACCGTTTTAGATTGGCGAACTAGTCGAATGGTGGGGAGGCTATAATCGACTTAGCTTCCAGCGAGATAAATCTCTGTTAAGGAAGCGCTATTGATTATGACTCAGTTACGAGCCATCGGGTGTTCTAACATATCAGTATGTGTTAGTCAAAGTAAGATTCGACTTTATTCCGGATGTGTCGTTTAAGCATGGTTTTGAATTTTTTTGGGTTTCTTTCTTCCCGGAGTGTTGAAGGGAGAAGATTGTACAAATATTTGCTGTAATAAGGAAATGCTTTCCGTGACATTTCGCTGTTTGGTCGGCTTATTGATAGGGTGGCTGAATTTCGCAGCATGTAGGGGAAAGGTTTCCTAAATGGGCCTATCGGGTTAAATGACCCTACGGCCGTTTGACGAAATGGCTGACAAGAAAACAAATCTAATCAATGCATTTTGAGGGTGATATGCTTGGAACATAAGGCAAGAAAGAATTTTTTGAATAAACCAACTAGAAAAAATTAAAAAATTCATACAAGGTTTTGATACCTTTTGATGTAATATTTTGACTTTTAAAAATTATACGTAGAGAAGCTCAAAACAAAAAGTTGGGTGGTTTTTGTTTCTTATTCAAATGAACCTTAGAAGTAAAACAAATTTAAGATTTTATGATGGTTTCATAATGATGGGAAAGTGGAATAAGAGAGTGTTTGTGTATGCCCCCATCATGTTTGTAAAATGCCGCTACCCTGAAATAACAGGTTAAATAGAATAAATATATGATTTTTATCATTAAAACTTCAAATCTAAGCTCTTATTAATATCTTAAGAGCAAATCGAAGATCTCAAAACCGATTTGATAAAATTTATCTTAGGAATGAAATTCCTCCATATGATGGCAACCCTAAATTTTGTTTGTTCCATAAAATTATAAAAGATATAGATTTTAATAAAACTTTAGCTTTGTCGTATGAAAGTTATCAGTTTCTAGTATTTCCAATGATGTTATACGGAAGTATTGTCAAAAAAAACCGTAATTTTGCCTAAAACATAAATAGGCGCATTTAGCCTGCACGGTTTGAGGTTCGGCAATTTTGACAACAGTTATAATAAAATCAATTTCTCAAAAACCGAAAGAGATTTCAACAAAAAAGTTACTCCAATGTATAGAAAACAGATGTCTTCTCATGTGTATATAGTTTTTGTACACATATTCGATGTTATATTTGATTAAATCAGTATTCTGCTTAATAGGCGCATATAGCCCGCTCCTCCCCTATGCGTGGTTGGGTTGCTCGTGTACTACGTTGTGATGTGTCAGTTGATCATTCAGATGAGAATGGATTATTGTCATCGCTTGGAACTCTCTTAGAGCCTGGATAGGTAATGTTGAATTAACAGCTTCGGAATACAAATTTTTTGTAGGGTACATTCTGTGGCGATTGTAGACGGCTTTGAGGCAACGGTTTTGAGCAGCTTGCAATTTTTTTAAGTGGGTATTTGCTGCAGCTCCCCAGATGAAGATAAGGTACTGTAGCTTTGGTTGTACGAGCGCCTGGTACATCAACGATAACTGTTTTGTAGGAACAATGTTTTTCATCTTCCAAAGTAAGCCGCATGTTGCGCTAACTTGTTTTTGAAGTTTCTTTATGTGGTAGTCCCACTTAAGCTTGCAATCAATATCCAGACCGAGGTATGTGTAGTGGTAAACCTTTTCGATTGGTATTGAATCTACTATCAGATCCCCATGTACTTGCTCTGATCTCCTGGGTGTGGATAAAATCATGTATTTGGATTTTGTAAGATTCAATGATAGTAGATTTTCATCGAAGTATCTTCTTAGAACTTCCATGTCAGCGCACATGCTTTCGACTATTGCGGTAGAATCGTTTCCAGTGTAGAATAGAGATGTGTCATCAGCAAAAAGACGTGGCTTTCCGTTCAAATTCAGATTTGGCAGATCATTCACATATATCAGGAATAGAAGCGGCCCAAGATTGCTTCCTTGTGGTACCCCCACTTTTAACGGACGATTATTGCTACGTACTCCATTTATGGAAACAAATTGACATCTGCCAGTAAGGTAGCTTCAAATTAACTCCAGAGCATTGCCTCGTATGCCGTAATATGCAAGTTTTTCGAGTAAGATTTTATGGTCTATAGTGTCGAATGCCTTTTTCAGATCTAAGAAGAGAAGTCCAGCCATTTTATTTTTATCGAGAGCTTTGTAGACATCATCAAATAGCTCATAAGTTGCTGTTGTTGTACTAGAGCCGGCACGGAATCCGTATTGGCAGTTATAGAGGATGTTATGTTCTTGGAAAAATTTTGTAATTCTAGTAGCCATCATTTGTTCTAGGATTTTGCTAAGAGAAGAAAGTACTGATATCGGCCGATAGTTGTTTACGTCGACTCTTGATCCAGCTTTATGGATTGGAACAACCTTTGCTATCTTCAAGCAATCAGGATATTTTCCGGTGACAAGGCTTTCGTTGAATACATCACGTAACAGTTTCGAGAAGAACCGATGATGCTGTCTGATGAAGTGCGCAGGTATTCCATCAGGACCTATACTTTTATTGTTATCGAGGTCTTTGATTTTCAAAATCACCTCTTGCTCGGTTGCTGGTTCCAGGAAAATAGAGTTTCGTAGGTTAATTAGAGTTCCAAATCGGTTGGCATTTCTCTGGCTGTTTATAGTAGATGCAAGCTGGGGCCCTATGTTGCTAAAGAAGCAGTTGAACGTGTCTGCAACTATCTCCGCATTGCTTGTAAGGTTTCCATTGATAATTAGTTTTGGTGTTTCATGCTCATCAAATTGGTAACCAGATATGGAATTCAAATATTTCCACGTACTCCTGCAGTAAGCGTTTCTGAACAAATTGCTGTAATATGCTTGTTTCGCGTCTTGTTTGCACTGTTGCAGTTTCATCGACGCGTGCTTCAATAGGTTTCGAGTGTTTATGTCTGATGGATTTCTTTTTGATCTTGTTAGGAGAGAATCTTTGATTTTTATCCATTTCCAAACGTCAACGTTCATCCAAGGACATAATCCTTTAACTTTGGCCTTTACTTCGACAGTTTTGGAATACTCGGCCTTAAGCTTTTGGTATGTTTGTAATACTTTTTTAAGAAGTTCTTCGGCTGTGTAGGGTCCTCCTCGTCCGTTTAATATCACTACCGTCACAATATATCCCGGCCGTTCCGTTCGCGCACTGTTCAGACCGATAGACGCCTTCGTTCTCCTCTTTTACACACGCTCATCCAAATCTACGCATCCAATATACAGTGTTGCCATATTTCTTGTCTCCTACTAAACTCGTGGCGCAAGGTCTGTAAATAATCAGGTGTTAACAAATTGTATATATTAAATGCACAACCCTACATCCCTACCTTTCATTTAAAAGAAATTAAAAATCAAATTAGAGTTGTCAATATGTTACAAAATCCTTCAATCGGCTTGATTCAACCTTTGTCCTTCTTGAACGTTCATTGGAAAGAGTTTCATTGGAATCTGGTGTTGTTATCCGATTTGAAACATCTTGGTTTTCTTCTAAACTTTCATCGGAGGGATCCTTAGCTTCAGACTGAGATGCTATGCGTTTAAGATGGGCTACACTTCTTCTGAACTCCTTTCCGGAAGTAGTTGATTTAATCATAACGTCAGTTCCTTGTCTTTTTGTAACCTTGAACTCTTCAGGAGAAAAATCGGAAGCAAGTTTGTTATCCTTCTTAGTTCGCTTCGCAAGCACTAGGTCACCAATATCAATGCTACTGAATCTAGCTTTTCTGCTACGATCAGCATACAGCCTACCTTTTTCTTTTTTGGATTCGGTCATGATCTCTGACTTCTTCATCTTCGCAAACCTTCACAGGGATACAGGGTAACTTGGTACGTAACCGTCGTCCGAACATCAGTTCTGATGGAGACTTTCCTGTAGTTGGGTGTATCGCAGAATGATAAGTTAGCAAATATTGACGAAGCTCCTTCCGCCAATTTTTCCCAAGCTCTTGCGCAATACGTAGCCGTTTGAGAATAGATCGGTTCTGACGCTCTACCTCCCCATTCATTTGAGGCCAGTACGGAATAGTACTCTCAAGCCGAATCCCTTGTTCTTCACAAAATAGACGGAATTCCTCAGAAATAAATTGGGGTCCATTATCTGCTCTCAAGACCACTGGCAGTCCATATCGAGAAAATATAATAAGCAACTGTTCAATTGTGGAGGTTGTTGTGATTTCTTGCATTTCTACTACTTCCAAATATCTACTGTAGAAGTCAACACATACAAAAAGATTCTCACCGTCTGGGAGTGGCCCCAAGAAATCAACAGCGATTTGTTCCCATGGTCGCGATGGGAGCTCCTTCCAGACCATTGGTTCTGGTGGACCAGGTGCGGAAACTAAAGTGCAACCGCGACAGGATTTCACGAATTGCTCAATGTTTTGATCCATTTTTAGCCACCACACGTTTGCGCGTAAATGTCCTTTCATCATGCGCATGCCCGGATGACCTTCGTGAGCCAGATGTAAGACACGTTGATGAAGTCTTTTTGGGATTACAATCCGATCTCCTCTCAGCAACACATTATTCACGCAACAAAGTTCGGAAAATATTGTCTTATAGCTTAAGGGTAACTCATCTACGGTTTCAGAATTCAATGCGGCTATAACTTGTTGTATATCTTCATCTTCTTTACTAACCGTCTCAATCTCTTGCCATGTCAAGGCGATTGTCTGGGCAGCAGCAGAAGCAATCTCTCGAACCACTAACTCCTCTGCTTCATCAAAAGGTTTTGGAGATGACGTAGACAGTCGCGACATTACGTCAGCGATGTTAGACTCACCCGGAATATGGATGATGTTATACGTAAAACTTTGGAGGCGCAACACCCATCTCTCGATTCGGGCACAGGGACGAGATGCTGGTGCGAACAAGAAAGTAAGAGCTTTGCAATCAGTGAGTAAGTTAAACTCCCTACCAATTAGGTAGAACTGAAATTTTTCTACACTCCATACCAAGGATAAAGCTTCTTTCTCGGTTTGGCAATATCTTCTTTCTGTGTCGGTGAGAGATTTGGAAGCGTAACATACGACCCTTGAACCTCTTTGCTCATTAGTTTGAATCAAAACAGCGCCCAAAGCAACCGGACTGGCATCCGCAAACAAAGAAGTTTCATCCTCTGTTCTAAAAAATCCTAAACAACTAGCCTTAGATAACGTCGTCTTTATCCAATTGAACGCCATCTCTTCTGCATCACCCCACCGAAACTGATTTCCTTTCTGTATGAGTTTTCTGAGTGGTTCATCCATTTCTGATAGCTTCGGAATGAATTTACCCATATAGTTAGCTAATCCTAAAAAGCTTCGGACCTCACTTTCATTTGCTGGACGGCGAAAATCCATAACAGCGTCTCGCTTAGCATCTGATGGCATTATGCCTTGAGAACTGATTCTATGCCCAAGAAAATCGAACTCCGTAACTCTTATTTTACATTTTTCCCAATTCAGAACAACTCCCCTTTCTTTAAGTTTTTGAAGGACCTGAAACCATGGTAAGTGATAAAGATGGAGTTAAAAAAATGAGTTTATTACAAAGTCAATTTGAGTTATTTATTTCAGAAATTTCGCAAGATATTTATTTATGTCATCATACCTTATTCAAACGAACATCATGTTCTTCAACGGTGCTTCCTTCGACTCCTACATCGTCAAGGTACCAGTAAGCGTAAGCTTGCCAGATTGCCCGGTTTTATCCGGGTTTGCCCGGATATTTGATGCAAAATTTCGAGAAAGTCCGGTCCGGCCCGGTTGCCCGGATATCGTGAAAAAAGTCCGGATATTGCCCGGATTTTTTCTCAATTTTCACAAAGAAACCAATAAAATTCAAAGTTTTTGAGTAAGTTTCAGCAAAATCAATTAAGGGTATGGAAATTTTCAACGGTTGTTTCAAATAATTTCGCTGATTTACTTTTATAAACCTTTAAATATTTAAGTGTTCTAAAAAGTTTTTAGAAGTCTGCAATTACATTAATAAAATATTAATTTAATTTTTTTTTTGCATTTTTTCTTTGCTTTTATGTATAATAACACCTAAATTTTGCCCGGTTTTTGCCCGGTTTTTGGATTTGAAAAACTGAAATCCATGCCCGGATTTTGCCAGGTTTTTTTGAAAAAATGCCCGGAATTGCTAGGCCCGGATGGGAGTGGAAAAAATTCTGGCAACCTTAAGTAAGCGCCTTCACAGTCTGCTAGAATTTGATCCATGGTTCTTTGAAATATTTCAGGAGCAGAGACAAGACCGAAGGGAAGACGCTTGAATCGATAAAGCCCACGATGAGTAATGAACGTCATCACATTTCTACTTTCTTCATCAAGCTCCAGTAGGAAAAACGCGTCCATAACATCCAGTACACTCCAGATCTTCCCTCTTCCAATCCTGGCAAGAACATCTTCGATAACTGGCATGGGGTGCCGATCGCGAATGACTGCCTGGTTGACACGTCGTAAATCCACGCACAATCTTATTGATCCGTTAGCCTTGTTTGCGACCACAAGCGGCGAAACCCACGTTGCCGGACCTTCCTTAATTTCGATTATGTCTCGCTTTAGAAGTTCGTCTAACTTCTCGGTCACTGCTGCCTCAAGGTGAATCGGTACTCGTCTCAATGGCTGGAAGATTGGAACTGCCTTTGGATCCATCTGAACACGAACTTGAACACCGGAAATCTTAGAAAACGGAGAACGCTTTACATCTGTTCCATCCATCACCTGATTCACTTCCAATCCTATTCTCAATATTCCCAAATTTTTAGAGGTCTCATCTCCCAACAGGTTTCTTTGCCCACCTTCAACAACGAAGAATTTACAGTTTGATGCGCGTTTCCCAATCTCAACGATGGCTTCGAATGTTCCCAAAATAGGAAGTGGTTCATTGTTAGCGTAGGCCTTGAGGATTTTATCACTTCCTTTTTCGCACTTGTCTACGTTAACATGTTGAGCTTTCAGCTTTGTCCATGTCTCAGAAGTTATTATATTTACGTCTGAACCCGAATCGATAAACACTTCAGTTTCAACACCTCCAATTGCACAGTTGAACACGTTAGTTTTGCATCCCGTGTAGAACGTATAACACAGCTTCTTTTCAGATTCAAATGACGTCGTACAAGATTTAATGTCTTGGCTTGGCATGTTTTCATCTACCTCAATTGCATCAACTTTTTTAGAAAAATCAGGTTTTCGCGAACTAAAAACGCGTTTTCGGCAGACTTTCTCAAAATGTCCAAGCCTCTGACATCTCCGACAAGGTTGATCTCTTGCTGGACATACTTGTGATTTAGAAATGTGTCCTTGACGTCCACAACCGTAGCAGATAATTTCGGGTCCATTACCAAAAATTTTACGAGGCCCAACAGCAATTCGTTTCAGAATTCTTCCTTGCTGGCGTTCTGCTTTTGGTTTCCATGTTCCGACTTCACAAACCGATATATGTCCACCATCATTCATATTCGTTCCAGCTTTGAACTCCTTTTCCTGATGTCGTACACTCTCCAGCGAAGTTCCCATGGCCTCAATATCTGACAAGGACTGATCTTTCTCCAGAATCTTCCTTCGAAGCTCTGGTAAGTTGCATCCTTCCACAATAATGTCGATGAGCATGATCTCCTCCAAAACAATGCGGACCTCTTTCGAATACTTTTCAAATCCGCAGTCCATCAGTTGCTGGCGCAGACGCAAAACGTAATGAGCGAAACTCTCATTCGTACCTAGTTGATTGCAACATTCAAAAAAAAGTTAGATCTTGAATTGAAATAATGAAAAGACAAATCGAATCAACTAAATCATACCTTGCTTCATAGTGCGTAGCTTATGTCTCTCCAGAACATCTTGACGACGCGGTTTGAAATACGCATCCAAACGACTGATTACTACATCATACCAAGGCTTCTCTACCATAACCAGAGGAAAATCTTCAGTGCCCTCCAAACTTTTGTAAACTTTTTGCAACTGAGGACCCCCAAAATGTAACATTTTGGACCGTTTGATTTTCTGGTCGGTTATTTGATATGAGTCAAAATAAAACTCCAGCGAATCTTTCCACTCCCGCCATTCCTTGGCCAGTTTACCGTTCTCGATTTGTTCACATCTGAACATAGGCAACGGTCTACTTTCATCCATCTGAAAACCGGAAATAGAAAAAAGACAATCTCAATGTTTAATTTTCCTTACAGCCCCCACCAATACTTGAAATAAACTGGTTCAAAATTTTTAGAATGTTCCACAACATAATTTTCAACAATAACAACTTCTGTCTGGATAGCTTGTTTGTCTTTAAAAAAAAATTAAGAAAACTTGAACGACGCAAATTTAAAAACTTTATTTCAGTTACATCCTGACAGACAACCCCAAAACCAGTTATTACTAACAGCATCTCTTTGCTCAGTTTACTCACAAACTCATTTAAAGCACTGACCATAATACTAAAATTTTATTTTGAAAAACGATTAACAAAAATCACAATACTCACGGCTGAAATTAGCATCAACAAAAAAATTATATAACGTTCCATCTCCACACTATTTTGTGCACTCTCAATTTCTGTTTTCAAGTGTTCGTCCCTAGATCCGACTCTGGTAAATTGCAAGCACCGAAACGATCAACACAGAATGATTAATGATTAACAAATACGACGAATATGTGAAACCTTTCACTTAATACCGATCAAATCTGTTTCAAATAGGCCACGGAATTGGACTAACCTCTAATTATGGATAAACTCGATCTCACTTTAGCGTTTTCAAAATCTCTTGTTACTTTTCTCACAAATTTCTATTCGGTACCATTTCTGCTATCGATAATACACCCATGTACAATTTTGACCGCCATTTTGTTTTCGTTTCCAAGCCACATTTCGATAGCTGATCATTTCTTTTTACCAAAAAAAAACCCGGCTAAATTCTTTTTAATGTCCAGGAAACAAACTCACCTTGATGTCCTGTGGTTCTTTCTCCCGCTCGTCGCCAGTTGTAGGGTCCTCCTCGTCCGTTTAATATCACTACCGTCACAATATATCCCGGCCGTTCCGTTCGCGCACTGTTCAGACCGATAGACGCCTTCGTTCTCCTCTTTTACACACGCTCATCCAAATCTACGCATCCAATATACAGTGTTGCCATATTTCTTGTCTCCTACTAAACTCGTGGCGCAAGGTCTGTAAATAATCAGGTGTTAACAAATTGTATATATTAAATGCACAACCCTACAGGCTGAATCAGCTTGCATATTGTAAACGTTTGCAGCGAACTTCTCACTAATCAAAGTATTGTTAACGACGACTTTGAGAAGTTTGCGGGTAAACACGTTTTTGCGTAGACCAATCGAAGATATTATTATGCAATGGTCGCTTAAATCCGAGTAAACTGTATCATTTGTTATCTTAGAATAAATCTTCTCAGAACAGATAACATGATCAAGTATATTAGCGCTAGCGGGTCTTGTTACATGTGTATTGGTTACTTGGAAGTTGTAACAATTTAGAAGTTCCAAATATTCAACTGTTTCAGGATTAGATGTTTGATTTGTTGGAACGTTCATGTCACCTACGATAATGCAAGAAGAAGTCGTGCTATAAGATGATATAATCGACTCCAAATCAGCGAAAAAACAAGTTGTATTGGTTGAAGGTGGTCTATAGATAGCGTGAACGTTTATTTCCTCTCCTGCAGATCTTATACGCACGTGAATATGATGGTAGCCACCATAATGATGATTACCAAGTTCTTCACAATCCATACCATTTTTCACGTAGACGGCCAAACCTCCTCCCGAGGTGTCGTCCCGACATGAAAAGAATGCTTTGAAACCTGGTAACCTAGCTTGTTGAGTACGATCTTGTTTCAGCCACGTTTCACCAAGAACGATCACATGAATTTCTTCAGTAAGGTGCTTCAGAATAATTTTTATGTCATCTAATTTTTCTGGGTTGTTGATTCCTCGTACATTGAATTGAAGAATTTTTAAATTAGAACGACTGTTTTGATTTGTTTTTTGGCTTTTATTTAATTCATCTATAGTATTATAATAATTATTGATTGTTGTAAAATTCATATTTAGTTAATCATAAGCTTCGAGGGACAGCTCAGGAACTATTTTTGTAAGTGTATACGCTTTGGGGATGACATTGTGAATGAGGAAGTATCAAAATTAAGAATTCGCTTTTTGGATTCCACAACCTTCTGCAATTCCTGCTTCGAACCGATTTTTTCCACTCTGGCGCCATCAGCTCTTCTGATAAGAATTTTTCCATCACGTCCTGGCCAAACGTATTTCACTCCCATCTCATCCTGCATTTTCCTGGCTTCCTTTAGCAGATCTTTTCCGAACGCTGTCATTTCGTCGCGCATGGTGACGGATTGCAAAGAGTTAATGAACGAATTGCCAATTGTAGAGGTTTTCAGAACACCGTGGGTACGCTTTTTTTTTCAAAAAGATGGTTTTTAGTGTCTTCCGAATCAAATGTAACCAATATCGGTGGGGTGTTATTGGTTGTTTTGTTTCCCACAAGACGTCGAGCACTCACTATTCCGTTTTCTTCGATTTTACAGCCAACGGTTTCTGCTACTTGAAGTATCAAGGCGCGTGGATTCTCCTTTTCCATGATCGGTAAACCAAGTACAATCGCATTGAGGGAGAGCTCCTTGCGATTTATTCTGTCAAGCTCCATCTCAAGAACATCTATACGGTCTGATAAGTTACTGTTTTGTTCCTTACACGACACGATCTCCATTCGCAGCTCCTGGTTCTCGGATCTTAAAGCAACTAATTCGAGCTTAAGATCTTCGAAACCTTTGTTAAGCAAATCGAATTTCTCTGCCAAAAATTCTTGAGAAGCTTCGATGTGCTTATTGGTCTCTAATAGTTCCGCAATTTGCTGTTTAGATTGTTCGAGTGCGATACGTATTCCTGCCGATTCCTGTCTAGACTCCCGAACCGATTGAGCAATAGCACGTAACTCCTCTATCATCTGGTTTTGCGTAAAGTATTACAATCTCTATTTTGCGTAAAGTATTACAACAATATAAAGCAAATGGGTTTTCAACGATCCCGATTTTCCATTTTTTATAAGATTTACTTAAAATATGCCCAGGAGGGCGTTGAGCTCGAAAATTTTTCAAAAGGGGGCGGTGAGTGAAAAAAGTTTAAAAACCACTGCTCTAAATCGCATTGAATAAAATTGACAGAATATTTTTCATATCGTGTTTCGATAATGCTCCGAAAAAAACATTGTTTGCACCGACCTTGCCGGAAAACCTAACAGTGACCCAGATACCGCCAACAAACCTGCTCAACAAACCCGTAAAAATCCACAAGCACCCAAAGGTACGGAATATACAATATTCGGCACGGCTTGAGATTGAGATCGAGCGCCCACTGACCGCCATATATGCTCTCCCACCTCGCCGTCACCTACCTGCCCGCCTCCCGCCAATAACACCGCAATAGCCACTGCAAAACCAAACGCTGCTCCACCAAAATCCGCATTTTACCACCTGCATCATCCGTGAATTACATCAGCTATCATCGAAAGAACCTGTTAAACCTGTACCATCACTGCAAATAAAGCCTTCATTCGCTTCTGCTGTTATCATTTACCAATCCGATCGACCGGCCAGCTGAACACCAACAAAAACAATAGCCTCATCTCGCTCCCGCATACTGCATATATCGATCTGGACTACTCCGTTCACGCATGCACAATAGTTATCGTCGACAACCACAAAACAGGTAAACGTCACCTTTATCAAACGTCATCGTCCTTACTGATCAAAGCGCCATCTCCACCTCAAACTGTAAAACACAAACGTCATTCATTTAACCGATCACAGCGACACCTACATTTCAAATTGCACAACACAAAATTTTCGATCATCATTTTCAATAACGATGTATGTTTGTGAGAAATGTGCGCATGAATGCGAAGGTGATTTTTGTTTTTGCCAGGGATTTTGCTCGACCAAAGTGTGTATGAGTTGTTCTGGTATGACACCAGAGCTTCTTTCCATGTTCAAAAAAAACCCGCACTGCACTTGGATGTGTCACGGTTGCAAGAGAATATTGTCTGATGCTAGATTCTCAAATGCAATGGTTTCCATGAAGACAGTTAGCAATGACGTCATCGATTCCCTTAAACTGGCACTGAAAAACGAAATTCGCGAAAGCATTCTGCTAGAAATAAGATCCGAGATCCGAACGAATTTGTCTCCTTTAAAAAACCTCTCAACTCCTGTAAACGTTCGTGCAGATAATCGATTGAATGTACCCCCTATCAGCGCTAAGCGTCGCAGAATTGAAGGAATTCGAAGCAATACACCTGACCGACGTTCCACGACTTTTTGTGCAGTAGGAACTAATTTGACGGACATTGATATATCCGCCCAACAAAATGTTCCACAAAATTCAAACTTATTCTCATTGTACCTATCAGGAATTGGTCCTAGAGTACCAGAGGAAAGAGTATTGGAAATGATACGGAGCCATCTTGGTACGAGTGAAATAAGTCTGACGAAACTTGTTCCGAAAGGGAGGAGTCTAGACTCATTATCATTCGTTTCCTTCAAAGTTGAGGCACCATTTGATTTAAAAAATAAGGCACTCTGCACCGAAACTTGGCCAGTCGGTATAAGATTCCGTGAGTTCACTGTTGATCGTAGCACCAAACCGGGGTTTGCGTGGGAGCCGAGACCTTTAACACCAGCAATCACCGTAAATCCCATAACACCCTTCGTGACCCCAGTCCAATCGTAGACCCAGTAACGTACCAAAGCAACCAGATAAAAGAAAATCATCATTTGGCCATTTATTATCAAAATATGAACAGTATCCGCAGCAAAAAGAGACTAGAAGCCGTTTTTTTGTCATCACTTGAGCTGGACTATGACGTATTTGCATTTTGTGAAACGAATCTGGATTCATCAATAGGAGACCGAATGATCTTTCCTGACGCATTTTCAGTTTACCGCTGCGACCGCTCGCCTACTAATTCCGATAAAACTTCTGGAGGTGGAGTTCTGATTGCTGTAAATAATCGCTTTACGAGCACTTTGATCAATGAATCGAGTAGTAATGAAGAGGTTACAGTTAAATTAGTTGTCGACAAAATTGAAATTTTTGTATGTTGCGTCTACATACCTCCGGCCTCCGGTTGTGAAGGATATTCTTCCCATACTGCTAGCATAGAAACTTTGTTAAAGACTGTATCACCCGAAAGCAAAGTCATTATAATTGGAGATTTTAATCTGAAGAATACCACTTGGTATCGAGAAAGTGTCTCTGAACTATATCTTCTGCCTTCTAACGTTCGTCTACCTGAAGAAACGATTCTTGTTGACGACATGACTGCCTGCGAACTGCGGCAAGTTTGCGGAATCGCTAATCAAAACAGTCGATTTCTCGATCTCTTATTTACAAACGATGAAGAAAACTGTCAAGTTGAGGAAATTTCTCCATTGATACAGAACGAGGCGCATCATAAAGCAATGGGGATAAACGTCAGTATAGAAATACTTCAGTACGCAGATGTCCCACCAGCCCAGGAACACAAAGAAAAAATTGACATGAAGCATTATGACGAGGTTGCTGTCTCTCGAGCATTGTTAGAAGTTGATTGGAATACAATTTTTATATCGGAAGACGCTTACAACTTTGAAATCGCTAACTCAGCTGTGCGAAATATGCTGGATTTCTTAAGCAGGTTTGGAGTATTCGACAACATTTGCGAAAACGACCGCTCAGTAGACTGCGCTTTGGATTTTAACGTCTTGTCGTTCTACACTGTGGTTTATAGCATATTACTTGACCACTGTAGGAAGCTCAGAGTAAAATCGTCTCGCTCCAAATATCCAGAATGGTTTGACGCTGACACTATCCGACTGCTTAAAGACAAAAGGAAAAAACATAACAGATACCGCAGAAGCAAGACTGATCAGGACAAATCGGCATACCGAATAGCGGCTAACTTGTTTAATAGGTTGCATAGAGCTCAGCGATGTACGTATTTAAATGATCTTCAGAAAAATATCCAAACTGAACCAAAGTGTTTCTGGAAATATGTGAACTCCAAGCGAAAGTCGAACTTGATCCCGAAAAATGTTGCATACAATTCGAAAAAAGCCTTATCGTTGGATGATGCCTCTGAACTCTTTGCTGAATTCTTCCGCAGTGTGTATACTTCGGATTCTTTAAGAACAAGTCAGGAATCTTTTCTGCCAGCCGAAACTTTTCCTGATCTTACAATTTCAATAACAGATGTGCGACGTAAAATTTCAATGCTCGACGAATCCAAAGGATGCGGCCCAGACGGAATCCCGAACTCACTCCTTAAAAAATGCGTGAATGCACTCGAAGAGCCCCTACTGTTTCTTTTTGCTGCCTCGATTCATGAAGGACGTTTTCCGAAGTTCTGGAAGATTTCACATATAGTGCCCATACACAAGAGCGGTTCTAGGATCTCCGTCGAAAACTACCGTGGTGTAGCAATCCTTTCAGCTATACCCAAGCTTTTCGAAAGCATTGTCTATGACCAGATGTACCCATGGATAGAAACAAAAATTTCCGATGTTCAACATGGCTTCCTTAAAAGGCGGTCAACCGCGACGAATTTAACGGAGTTTGTCTCAAGAGTCTCACAATGGATGATGGAAGGTCTACAAGTCGATGCTCTATATACCGACATGTCCAAAGCTTTCGATGTGATCAACATAGACGCACTTCTGTCGGCGCTGTGCAAAAATGGAATAAGCGGCACTTGCCTACAATGGATTCGCTCATACTTAATCGAAAGAACGCAATACGTTAAGCTGGAGAACGTGAGATCCAGGACTTTCTCGGTAAACAGTGGTGTACCACAAGGGAGTCACTTGGGACCCCTTTTTTTCACCACTGTTATGAACGAGTTTCCTGGAGTGCTGTCTGATGTGTTCGTGCTTGTGTATGCCGATGATTTAAAGATGTTTCTGCCAATTCGTCACCCAAAAAATTGCACGACTCTGCAAAATGCTCTATACAGGTTTACGGAATGCTGCAGCAGATTTGGATTAAAAGTCAACGACTCTAAATGCAATGTGGTTACTTTTTCTCGGAAAATGAGCAACATCATGTACGAATACCGCCTGGGAAATGATTTGATTGTTGCACGGCAAGCTTCAATAAAAGATCTGGGAGTTGAGTTGGACTCAGAGCTAAACTTTTCGAAGCACATAGAAAAAGTTATAACAAAGGCTAATTCAATGTTCGGAATGGTTAGCAGAATTAGTCAAGAGTTGAGTGATCCCTATACGATTGTGTCAATTTACGTCGGATTGGTTCGGACCGCAATGGAGTACGCGAGTATTGTTTGGCGTCCATACTATAACATTCATATCAACAGACTAGAGAGAGTTCAAAAGAAGTTCCTGAGATACGCCTTGAGAAACCTTGGATGGCAAGCAGAAATGCCGGAGTATCAAGTGTTGTGCATGCTGGTAGGATTGGACTCCCTGGAAACCCGCAGAAAATCAATTGACGCACTGTTTTTAAAAGATCTGACCAGTGGAAGATATTATTCACCGTATTTAACATCTCAAATATGTTATAACGAAGGCCGCAGTAGTTTGCGTAGCGTAAGGCCATTCCAGTTAGCTAATCGGATTCAAAATTATGCTAGGAATGAGCCTATGTACCGAATCATGACACTTTATAATGCAAACGTTGATATTATTAAATTAAATATGGCCAGAGAACAAATTAAGATTAGAAGTAAGCAGTGTTAATTTATATTAATTGTTCGTGTTGTTCATAATATTAATTATACTCTAGATTAAGATAAAGGGCTGAAGCCTAGGATCTAAATAAATAAATTAAAAAAAAATTAAAAAAGGCTTCCATTGGCGTACGAACACTTTACATATGTATAGGAAAAATGTATTTTTAGTTATGAATGTGTATAAAAACACCAAAGTAAAGGTGACTCAAGATACCCCACATACTGTGGCCCATGTTTCCGCACAAGAGATATTTGCAAATTGGTTCCATTTGAGTGACGCTTTGTTATTCATGAAAAATTCATTTTCCATGTAAAAAAGCAAAAAAAAAAACTGAAATAATTAGCATAAAAGCATATTTTTGTTATGAACTACAGGTTTCTCAACGATGCAATTAGCGGGTGCTTGTTTAATTATGTAAATAAATTTTATTAAGCTAGTTAAATAAATGATGCATATGTTGCGTACATAAGTCAACAACAAATAGAAATATTAGCTTACGCCAAGTAAAGACGATGACAGTTGGATTGGGATTTTTATCTGAACACACAGCTGAGATATTTAAAGTGGTTCATGTTTCCCCTGGCTGACATTACCCCACTCTCCCCTACTTCAATGGGGTTTCTGCCTTGTCATCTTTAAGAATAAAAGCAATGGAACAATTCCAAGTAAACTATACTTGTTAGATCACAATTGTTATAAAACTCTAAAAATTGAACAACGTTGCATTCCTAAAGCGGCAAGTTATTTTTTTAATTCTTACAATATTAAAAGATACTACCATAAGGTAATTTTACACATACATTTTTCACCTAATCATTAATACAAACAATCATAGATTTTCCACTCCTTGTTAATAGTCTTTTAAAAACCTTATCTTTAGATTCAAACGAGCAAACTTACTGATTTCGATCATAATAGAAAAATATTTCAATTAATTCTACCGAATGAGTCTTCCCTCATTACGTCAGGTAATCTTGGCAAACGTAGCACCGCGATTTTTGGCAAGATTCCCATTTACAGACGAAGTTGTTCAGTTCATCGTCACGTTTGACGGACAAACAATCACGCCACTCGTTGTTATCGTTACCACCCCGGGGAGGGTTATCATCCGGATCGCATCCGATGCGGTTCATATCAACGACACGGCCATTCGTGAACCAAACCGGAAGTCCCTCTTTGCCGAGATCGGTTCCACTGATGTGCACATATTCGTCTACCTCTTCCAGGGCCTTGTACAGCAAGCGTCTGTCTTTGGGATTCTCGACGGTAGCAAATTGGTATTTGAGATCCAGACAATTTCGCCAAGCACCGAAGAATTCTTGCTGTAATTCATTTTTGTTAGATTCGTCATGTGGTCTTTCTGAGTTTGGTGTCAGGACAAAAAAACTCACCTTTTCACCCGATTCGCATTTCACTATGTACTTCTTTTCTTGTTTGAAGAAATCGTCAGAATCGGCTGGAACTCCCGGGATGCTTGACCCTGTTCAATATTAGAAATCAATTTTTTTTTCAATCAAATCAACACCTGATACTACTCACTCAATTGATCCTCATCGGCAGCAACTACCGGTTGCTTTTCTGGAACTGACTTAGCCGGGGCAGTATCGATGGGATCGGCTACAGAAATTTGGCTCAGAACCGCCAGGATCCCCAAGGCGCAAACAATCCAACGAGTCTGCATCGCGGCCGATTCGAAACTCCGTACACTCCGGTCGAAACTGATCAAAAACCGTCCCAATTCACAATGCAACTCCTTTTTATACGCCGAGGTCAATGTGCCCCGAAATCGCATTAAACGCATGCATTGGTCCGTTCTTGGGACCTCTTCTGGATGTGGGCTAACAAATTTTGGCGAAACCGGTTTTGCAATTCGGAACGGAACGATGCATTTCGGGTTACTGGGGTGCTCATTTCCCGATGCAGTTATTATTATTATCATCGATTGCAGTTCAGCTGATGAGGATCAGCTTCATTTTTCGATCGGTCTGAAGTGGATTAATTTTTCGATTTTGTAATTCTGAATTTTTCAAAGTTTAAGGAGTGTTATGAGAAAATGAGGAGCTGAACATAAATCTTAAAGCATCATATGGAATTGAGCCGTTTTCGAAAATATCGATTAAGGAGATCTCCTGCGTTGAGGAGTTTTATGGTTGTATTTCATATGTGTTCGCATCCACCTAGCAGATCCTGCGATATAAATTTAAATGCTGTATTTTCAACTGTAAAATTAAAAGCATTGTCCGGAATAACTATCTACTATATCTTGAAAGTAAAGGCTTATCAACAAAAATGTTATGGATATAACAATTTTATCAGAATTATTTTAATATTGTCACTTGAAAAATTCTTTGAAATATAATTATAAAATATTAGATATGATAACGCACCGTAGTTTGTATTGTTATTTTTTTCTGTTACCATTCTTCAGGTGCAAGTAACTGAATTTAAGATCTCTAAATTCAATGAAATCAATCTGAATTTTTAATCTCATTTACGTTCAAGAAATCAAAATCTGCCATCTTCATCCCACATGTTCGTTTCTGAAGAGTGTCCAACATCAAATTGCATCACCTTTTCTAACTGTCTGAACAATAAATTTTAAACCTTTTGGGATCTTTTTGTATATTTACATTATTCCAGTTCAAAACCATATTCGTGCAGTCGTACATAAGGCCCAACTCTGCGTGAACAAAATTGCGCAACATCTGAAAGCAGTTACCTAATTCTTTACAGAAACCTACTTTTCCGTCATA
This sequence comes from Uranotaenia lowii, assembly GCF_029784155.1. Taxonomy (NCBI): domain Eukaryota; kingdom Metazoa; phylum Arthropoda; class Insecta; order Diptera; family Culicidae; genus Uranotaenia; species Uranotaenia lowii. Next base: position 111,221,212 of record NC_073693.1, read on the forward strand.
TCTTCCTTAAAATTAACCACTTTGGGACGCTCACTGAGTGCCTGCTTCAAAAAAGCTTAGTTCTTATTTTGATTGGGTCTTAGTTCGGGTGCGTTGAGAGAATTAATTTTTTTGGATACAAAAGTGAATTCTTTGGTTTCATATCGATTCGGGGCATCCTTTGAAAAGTATTACGAATAAAATAATGATGCAGAAGTACACCCTACAGTAGACTGAGTCGATTTGGGTGATTTCTGAATTTCTCATACCCTAGGATCTTTAAAGCTTCCTTCTGGTTCAAAACTTATCCTTGATTGATTGCAGAATTTTTAAGTAACGTTTACATGAGTAAATTTGATCTTTTAGGTTTGTATGGTCGATAAACAATAAACTCCATTGACATCACTGCTGAGGCCTAACGAAGTATTGCATGAAAAGTAGTCATGCAGTACCTCGCTAGGCACCCAGCGGTGATGTCAATTGAATTTATTATTTTTCAATGCCAAGTGGCGTAACCCTGTTAAAAAGCTAATAACTTTGTTTGCCTTATAAGAAACGAAGTGACAGTCTTCGACGGTTGTTCAGCAAATAATTTGATTTAGAGTATTTATAAATTGGCACAAAGACCATGAGCAGGCTCTGTTTCACAGAAGAAATAAACATGATGTTGATTTTTCTGAACAAAATATTCAATTTTCCCATACAATCATAAAAGTTCAAATTTTCTCATGTAAACTTTATTTAAACATTCTTGAAAAAAATCATGGATGAGTTTCGAACCAAAACAAAGCTTTCAAGACCCCACAGTTTAAGAAATTCCAAAATGACTCCAAATCGACTCAGTTCAACCCTATAGCTTAGTTCGCAGTTTTAATAAGAGTGTGGTATTCCAGGATTTCTCGACCGAAAATTCTCAGGCATGAAAAAATATCAGAAAATCCCGAATCCTGGGAAATCCTGAAAAATCTAAGAAATTTTCAAAACCCAACAAATTAAAAAAAAATTAACAGATTCAGCAAGGAAAATTATTATTCTACCTTGGTATATGGCTTTGAACCATATATTTTATGGTATAAAGCCATATATCAAGGTAGAACAATAATTTTCCTGGGTGAATCTGATAATAATTTTTTTGGAAACTTTTTGGGTTTTAAGAATTCCCTTGATTTTTCAACATTTAATAGACGTCAAATTCATCAATTACCATATTATGGTAATCGATTCTTGACTTATCAAAATTCAGAAAGAATTATGTAAACAAATCTTGTTTCGGTAGAAAAAAAAACTTTGTAAAAAAAAACTTTTATGTCAAGAAAAACGTTAGTTTTGCCGGTTTTATATTTGCTTGTAGAGCAGGAACAATTTAGAAAAGAAATTCCAAAGTCTATGGGTGAACCTAATGAATTCTGAAGACGCAAAGTGCAACGTTGAAAACTTGAATTTTAACTTTGAACATGAGTTGTTTTAAGTTTATCGACAATTACTTAAATCATTTCGTTTTTTAAGAAGACACTTGATAAAATTGTGAAAACAAATTGAACAACATTTCGAGGTTTTCTCGATTAAACTTAAATTTCAAATCTAGACCCGCAGCATTTTAAAAAATTATACAAAATATATTAATAACACCATTATGCAGCGTTTTTTAACTCAGTACTAAAGGTCACCTTCAATGCGAAATCGCGCGCTGAATCCGAAAATGAAATGTGAAAAAATCTCAGTAGAACAGTTTTTGAGTTATGCTCCAAATATAAAATTTTGAAAAAACACACAAAAATTACGTATACTTAGATTAAGGTTGCCAGAATTTTTTTCATTACCATCCGGGCCTAGCAATTCCGGGCATTCTTTCAAAAAAACCTGGCAAAATAGGGCATGGATTTCAATTTTTCAAATCCAAAAACCGGGCAAAAACCGGGCAAAATTTAGGTGTTATTATATATAAAAGCAAAGAAAAAATACAAAAAAAAATTAATATTTTATTAATGTAATTGCAGACTTCCAACAACTTTTTGGAACACTTAAATATTTAAAGGTTTATAAAAGTAAATCAGCGAAATTATTTGAAACAACCGTTAAAAATTTCCATACTGATAATCGATTTTGCTGAAACGTACTAAAAACTTTGATTTTTTTTATTTCTTTGTGAAAATTGTGAAAAGATCCGGGCAATATCCGGACTTTTTTCACGATATCCGGGCAACCGGGCCGGACCGGACTTGCATCGAAATTTTGCATCAAATATCCGGGCAAACCCGGAAAAAACCGGGTGTGACCTTCTGGTAAACTAATAATCAATGAAATTAATTTGCGGCTTTATCGGTGAGGGTTAAAGAGTTGAAATGAAAGACGGATAGAATATCAGAAGAAAATTTTAAGGTGGTGAAAAGAGCGAAGAGCATTTGAAATAGAAGCTTGACCACATACTAAATTCTTTGTCCCACACCAATTAACTGTATTGAAGAAGTAGTAGGGCTAGGTGGGGTAATTATGAACAAAATTTCTTCATTTGGCACACTCACAGCCACCATATGTTTATTTCTTATCATAAATTCTGAAAACTTGCCAATATTGAATGTTTCCGTGCTCTTCATCATTCTGTAGAGCAACTTTCTTGTTTTGGTCGCAACCTATGTCCTTGAGACGTCTGTTCATAATTACCCCGTCTGTTCATATTTACCCCCTGTGTAGGGGGTAATTATGAACACGGATTACGGACTTCGTATAAAATTTTTGAAAAATAACAGTATTTATACGTTACATTTACCCATAGTAAGCAGTGTATGGTGATTTTGTACTTAAAAAATTATGTTCATAATTATCCCGAAACCTGTTCATATTTACCCCGAGACTTGTCCAATATGATTTATATGGTGTCAGAAAGTCCCAATTTAACACCAAATGATCAAAATAACTAGCAGTAATGGGTTGTTTTATAAAAATTCAATTCAATTGATGTGTAAAACTTGTAAAATAAACAAATGGTATCAAAAATAAGATGTTAAGCAACAGAAAAAAGCTATTTGCTGTTCTTTTCTATTGATTTTTCCTATGTTTTGTTTCGGGAGTTTAATTTCTTTGTTGCAGTATTAACGTTTTGGTCTGTTTTCCGTTTCTTTATGTGGTTGCAGAAAATTTTTATTTGAAACGGTCTCTCCATACGAGTAAAATTTTTGGCGAGTTTGGCTACTCGATCATTTTTACATCCGTTTAAAATGTTCTGTGCAGCAAACACCAAGCCTTTACCTAAATATTGTAGGCTAGGCTTTTCAGGTATCATGAAATTGAAATGTACGGAAAACTCGAAAATCTTTTAAGATGGTTGTTTCACAAACACACTCATTAAAATCTTCTTGAATAAGTGAATAGTCATTTTTTTCAAGGCTTGTCAGTTCTATATGATCGACTGTTTTGAAAAATATTTACACTTATAAATTTTTTAACATCTCTACGAAATTTCACATTAGTAGCTGTATTATCTGAAAAAATTGAAGTACTGCAGAAGTTTTCCTCAAAAAACTGAAAGAGAAAAGAAGAGAAACATTGAAAAAAGAATCAAAGTTTAAAAATAAGACTGAAAAAAATAAGTTTTTGGATCTTTGTTATCCGGATGTGAGACATTAACAGTTATTATTTGCTGTAATTTTAATGTTCTTAACAGCAGCACGTTGTCCAAACATACAGGAAAATTGAACTTTTCGATCTTTGCTTTGTGGACTTATTCATCTATTATATTTATCAAAATCAACCACAGAGATTTAAGGTTCATAATAATGTTATATTCAACGCGGTTATGAATAAAAGCTCGAGCAGCAAACCTTTTGCAAACAAATGGTGAATTTATTTTAAGTCAAATTTAACATTTCTTCAATTTTATTTCATAACCTTGTAATTTGTCAACACCAGAAAAACTGGTTTTGTAAGGACGTAAAACCTGTATTTGGTATTAAAAAACTATTCCTGGGATACACGTTTTCGGTTTTGGTATTACCGGTAAAACTATCCTTACACACCACTCACTTAATCTAAGAAAACATTTGACCGCCTTTTTCTCTATCAACAAAAAGCATGTTCTTATCACTAATTTTTTAAACAAAATTAAGACTTGTTCAAATGTGGTTACGGATTGTGTTTTTGTTTTTAATTTCTGTTTTATTCAGTTTTTTCACTTTTGAAATTTTATTTTCAGTTTTGATAAAATTGTGTTCAAAATTTTTTTCAAAGACTGACAAATACTGCCATAGCTTTTTTTTCTAAATTTGAATCTCATTTTTAGAAAAAAAAAACAATTTCTGAAAAATTCAAAACTAAACACTTAACACATTGCGGACCTTATTTTAATATTTTTTTTTTTTTTGAATTTGGACCAGTGAATTCTGTGATATAGAATGCCGAGTGTTGATGTTTCCCAGCTAAGATTTCTTCACGGACCTCAATGTGTTAAGATCTTTCAGAAGGGGAGGGGGAGAGGTTTTGTAAGAAATTTCTTACGAGGGGAAGAGGGGGAAAGAGGTCTGGAAATGCTTGGGTAATTAGTAAATGACCCCCTAAGTTGATGAATAAAACATTTGACCATAAAAAGGCCAAAGAAATGTTAGGAAATGAATAAGAACATGTGTTCATAATTACCCCATAGGACGAAAACTATGGGGTAAATATGAACACTCATCTATGAATCAGTGCGAATAAAATTTTTCAAATTTTTTTCAAAATCCAGGCAAAGCATCCTAAACTGGATGTAAAACAGTTGATAACATCATTCCAGCTGGATTTCCTATGACCAGATAGTCAAAACATTGAACATTGTCGAAAACGATTTCCGTTTCACGGGGTAATGGTTTTTCAAAACATCTGAAATGATATCATTAGGATTTGAAAACAGATCGGAAACAGCTTATAGCTATCAATTGGATGTTAAACTACCGCTTTTGAAACTTTTTGTGTTCATTCATCCCCCACAGCAGCATGTATGGCACTTGTTCGGAATTACCCCGTGTTCATAATTACCCCACTTGACCCTACCCAATTGAGAAGGCACTACGTTTTTCGATACAGTTAATTATGGATGTTTCGACCGCCATGTGAATGCACATGTGTCAAACGGACACATGTTCTGTCCATAATGCCCTTGCGGGGTAAAACGTCAACGACTATATTTTGATAAATTTTGAAGATTTGCGAAATTTTTAAGTGAATTCTTCTTACAAAAAAGTGTTCTTAAAATCAATACCTTGTAATTTTAATGAAAATGATTATAAGATATTCAATTAATCACGCATAACAATCAAATTAGATTTCGTTGTGACTACCTATTACTTAAGTTTTAAAAAGTAATCAAATAAATTGATATTTTATGTTAAACTGAATATTTCTTAAATTTTGAATATCCGATCAAAATGCCCTCATAAATTTTTGAACAAATCACCCTCCTCTCAAAGTGTTGTTTGGTAAGATGTTAATAAAACCAAGTGTTTTATTTTAAATTTTGGAGTGCAGTTTTCCATAGATACAGATCGATTATCGAAATGATATATTGATCTTTTTCTTTGCTTAGTCCTAAATTATCATTAGAATGCATGACAATTACAACTTTCAATCGGGTTTGAGATAAAAACGTGTACTGGAAATCTAATCGGTTCACTAAATTTTTCGCCAAAAGCAGCAGAAATTTTTTGTTGATACCGACATCAATCAGTAAATATAGTTGAATTCAGTATATTAATGGTTGAATTAATCATTCAAATGTAGTTAGTACAAGGTAGTAGAAGCTACCAGATACCAAGAAACTAAGAGCGACGCCACAGTTTTCGAAGAAAACAAAGAATTCAAAATCGACGACCCAAACACGACGACAACAACCGACTTCACGATCGTGTAACACCGATAGTTTTATTGGAATCCTCAAGCCCCTTATAAAACCAAAACTTTATCTAGCGGCCTGCTATAAAACTTAAAATGTTACTTGAGGACGTCACCAAAAACGCAAGACGCAAGCTTCTAGAAGCGTTTCAAAATCTGACTCATCCGTTAGAAATCCGTTAGAAAAGCACACGGCGAAACAATTGTAAGTGCTTCTAGTGTAGATAAAAGTGACCGAAAATTGCGTAAAACTTGCATTGTATTTTTTTGAATTCTAGTTTTTATTTTTTTTTTTTTTGAAAAACAGTTTATCTGAAGATGGCCGAAACAAATTAGTAAGCCGAAACGTAAAGAAGTTGTATTGATTTGACTAAATTTTCACTGAAAAATATCAACCATATTTAAAGTTGAATTCATCACTCGAATCATACAAATATAGTTGAATGTTTTATAAATATAGTTGGTCGAGAATCAATCATCAATATGATTGAATATAGACAAAATAGTGTTGATGAAACTTTATTTCTCAGTGGATAATTCGACTCCGGAAAGGAATCAACACGTATCGACTAGAAAACAGCCGAATCGGGCCATACAACAGAACAGTATGGCCAAAGTCCGTGCTCGGAAGCTTTTCAACCGGGTACTGACCAAGTTCGACGTGTGTGTTCTGATGAACGAAGAAACCTATGTCCAGGCTGACTTCGGGTAAATCCCAAATTTAAAATTTCACTTGGCAACGGCTTGGAGTGATGTTCCAGCCAAATTTATGTTTGTTTTTGCAACAAATTAGCACGAAAATTAATGATTTGGCAGGGCATTTGCAGCTGTGACGTCGAAAGTATACCAAAAAGAGTGTCTCCAAAAACATTTTTTTTTCGTTCATTCGATCCCAGGGCCATCCCGTAATGTTTTGGCTAGATTTGGCAAGCTGTCATTACAGCAAAATAGTTCAAGAATGATATGCAAGAAAGGGGTCCTGTTTTTTCCAAAAACCTTCAACCCACCCAACTGCCCCCTGTTCCGCCCTATTGGAAAATTCTGGGCAGGAAAGGATACTCCAAGGCAAAGGGACAGGTTGTCAAAGACATCAATCGGATGAAGACCTGATGGAATAACATAGCTTAAACGATGGACGAAGAAGGTGTGTGCCGCCTTATGAGCCGTGTTACAAGAAAAATTCGAGAATTCCTTCGATACAGGCAATTATTTTTGTTCCAATGCTATCTGAAGTCAGATTTTGTCACAGCAGGCCACAAAATGATTGAATGAAAAAACGAACACAAACACATACAGGATCTCAATGAAACTTGATGTTTGGAGGATATGATGGCTAGCATCTTACAAATGCTTAAACTACCAACCCACAGAAAGTGTACTATATATGCCGTGACCGGGATCCGATCTCATACCCGCTGGCTTAGAAGACTTGAAGGCTAACGCGCCTGCGGCAAACGTCATGCAATCGAAAAAGTAATTTTCTGATGTCACTCTCTTATTCAAAATGTACCTACCACAATGCATGAAACAAAAATCGTTCTCCGATTTTTGAAGACCAATTCTTACGAGCAAAACCAAAACACCAGAAAAAAACAGCCGGCAGCCATCAAAAATCAAAACTCATTCTATTTGTTCTCGGGCGAAAAATACACGCATAAACGCTTTCTTCTATTCCACTCGTTTGTACTTCTGAAATCCAATTATTTTGAAAACCTTCGATCTTTATGTTTAACACGCCAAATGCGACCGTAAATCACGAGAAAACTTGAAAGTCATTTCACACTTTTGATTTTCACTCAAATTATACAATTTATTACACTTATATATGTAAGCATTATTATAGACAAAAGACGTGAGTTCTATTGAAACTTTTCGCCTTCGAATTACTTTTATAAAAAAAAACTCTTCGAAATTTGTGAGAACGCGGAGCGCAAAATATCTAACGTCTTGTCCGAAGCACAGATTATTTTGATCTCCGTAGTTCCATTGAGAGATTGCTTCAAAGAAAATCATTTACAACTAAAACTCAAACTCAGAAGGAGTTTCAGCGTAGATCCATTGAATTCAACATTGTTTACTAGCTCCGATAATCAATTGAAATCCATCATAGGATCGACTAATGATTCACTAAATCTCGTGTATAGATCTGGGAGGTACAAAATCAGTTGTTCTGACTGTGATAAAGTGTACAATCCGCTGCAGTAACTGACTTTTTTCTACCCACATGTTTTTTCGATGCCTTTTGGGTCACCAAGCATCTGTGTAACATTTGAGATGATTTTGTTGATCCCTAAGCTAGCGCAACGCGTATCGATTTTGTAAGGGAATTTCTATGGAAGAAACAAATTTTTGCACATCAAATGATCCAGGAAATTTGAATAGGCTTGAAATGAAGTTGGTCTTTGATTTATGGTTTTGACTATTCTTAAGCTTCATTTTTTGGTAACACGACAAGCAGCTAAGCATTTCATTAAAATGTTGTAACCATTTCAAAATAAAAAATCTGAATCCATTGAAAAGTATTTAAAAATGGCAGACGTTGCTTGCTAGAGATTTTAATAATTTCATGAAATATTTTTGCAAAGGTTATATAAATCAATAAATTCCCTGGCTATGCAAAGATGTTTTTTGAGATTTTTTATTGTCATCCTACGGTTACACAGCTTCTAAATAATCAGTCAAAAACGCTAAAAAAAAAAAATTTTGAAAAAAATGTATTAAATCCAATATTTTTTCGTGGGCATAAGCTAGGTTTGGGCTTTGTTCACGTGAATTGTACTGAAAGAAATATTTTTCATCCAAAGAAGAAGAACTCTCAGTACATCTCTGGCGATTTTTGAATGTAGAATTTTGGATTTCTCATATACATACATTTCCATACAAAATGAAAACTCGTTGCATTAATTCAGGACTGGTTGAATTGCTTCCAAAAATTTTATTGCTATTTCTGGCAGCAAAATCAACCAAAAAAAAAAAATGGGAGGTGTAAAAGTTATAGATTTTGAAATTTTTTATACAAAGCATTCTGTAGTCTTGTGAACATACAAACCAAGAAAAAACTTATATATAAATTCGAGGAGCCCAGGAGATCTTATTCGAACGAGAAATTCCTTCCTTTAAAAAATCCTAGATCTACAATAGCATTTCTCATGTGTGAATCAGGTCACTCTATTGATCGAGAAAATATTTCGCTGATTCGTTCTTTGAACGAAATCTCTTAGGTTAGTTATTATAAGAAACCGTGACTGATCCTAGCGCTCCTTAAGAATCGTAACGCGAACGCAAAGTCCCGTTTCCGATTACGATTTCCCTCCCACTTGACCGATTTTTGGCGAGTCCGGCAAACCGGTTCCCATAACCGTAATATTTTTATTTCGGGAGGAATCATCACAAGAATGGCACCGGGGATCTCGGCAATTGACCAGTAATTGGGCGTAGGCTCTTGACCTCGTCGTATAAAAGGCAAGGCTCGGCCGTTGGGCGTCGTCCTTTGCCAAAAAGTTGTCTTCCGAATCGTAGGGCTCGTCCTGGTGTGTCGGATTCAGAATGCGCGTTCTAGTTCTGGTGCTAGCAGTTTTCGTACATCTCGGAACTGGAGCCGAAGCACCCGCTGCAGATCGAGAAGCGCGTAAGTAAAGGATTAAGTTTAGTACTTCTGGATTGAGTCCTGATGTTTATTGAATTCAATCATATTTCGATGATGGATATATTAAAATATTTTCAATTTACAGGTTTGGAAGAAATTGTCCCCTTCAATTACGATGATTTGTACAAAGATGTGAAGCAGTACTACGTTAAGTGCGGCATGGATGTCAATAAGGTTTGTATCGATCGTCCGGATAAAAATTAACAGAGATTAACATAAGCCACTTTTTAAGAACAGCTCGATTGGTTGTCCAGCTGGCGCGCTTGTCTAGATTTGAGGAACCAATTCGGAACGATCGAAAGCGAAGCCGACCGGAATGCCCTTTGGGAAGCACTTGGCGGAACAATCGATAGCAGTGAGGAGATGGCAGAAGGTCGTGCTGATGTGAAGAGCGGTCGTCGCAAGTTTTACTACATCGGCGGAACCGATCTGGGAAAAGAAAGCTCTCCGGTCTGGCAGCCCAATGGGAAAAGTTTCGAATGGGAACAGATTGGCTGTCAACCTGATGATTCCGCAAGTTCCGGAGAGGATAACCACAAGAACTGCCTGGCCATTCGTCCAAAGCGAAATGAGCCGGGCCAGTTCAGGTGTCGATGGGAGGCCTGCAGGAAACCGAGATGTTACGTGTGTCAATCGTATCTCAAGGGTTACAGGAAGTAAACAATTGTGGGAGTAATTCAATTCCATCATTCAACTTTTGCAAAAATAAACTATATAAATTAAAAAAAAGGATCATTATACATTCTAGGTAAAACATTTCAATACAATGAATAAAGTACAAAAAAAATATTTTTTTTTATCACATCTATACATATAAAAAGTAATTTCTGTGGGTCAGGGCCGTAGGAAGAACCGACTCATGGGGGGGGTTTTGGTGACTAATTTTTACCTATGATTATTTGTGTAAAAAACACGAATAAAAAAATTGAAACAAATTATGCTTGTAACTACATGATTATTCATTTTAAAGTACTCATCAATAGTTTTAGTATGAAATTGTAACTTTAGAGAAGACACGAATGCCACAATGATGATGAAGTGTCATTATTAAAACCTTAAAAAAGTAACTTTAGAAAAGTGGTCCTTAGCCTAAAGGGTGAGCGAAATTTTTTTTTAATGGAACCTCTAGAAACAAAATGGGAAATTTGCTTTCATCGATAGTTGATTTTTTTTAATTTGTTTAAAAGTCTGGTGGATCAAAGTTATTTGATTTGAGCATAAAATAAGTTCTTTTTATTGTAGCCTTCAATTTCTTAAAAAAAACTTATTCTATATTAAAATCAAACTAGCCCAATCTTCTAAACTCTTTCGCAAATTCCAAGATTCTATACTTTGAAGAAAATAAAAAAACATTTTCTAAAAAAAAAACAGTAAGAGATAAAAAGTTTTCAAATCAAATTTGCTTAAGGGGGGGGCAGGGTCTAACACTTTCAAAAAATCGATTTTTTTATTTTTTTATTTTTTTATTGTAAAACATATCAAGAATGTTGTGTCAAATTTTCAAGTCAACTGAAGCAAAACTGTAGAAGTTCTAGGCTTTTATCTCCTGCTATCTAGTACTGCAAGAAAGCAAGAGCAGAAACTTCAAACGCGTTTTTCTCGAAAGCACATTTTTAAAGTCCGTGGACATCGTCATTTGAAAACTACTTATCCGATTCTTTTCAAATTTGGAACATATTTTCTACATATAAAATACCAGACCCCAACGTTTTTATTTTTTATTTTTTTTACTTTGGGGAGATTTTACAGGTGAAAAATGGCGGATTTTTCCGTGAAAAATCGTAGTTTTTACTTCAAACAGCCACAAAAATTTCATAAACATTTTTTAAAGTTAAATAAAAACGTTGGGGTCCAGAAAAACATCTATTAAAAATATTTTGCTCGGATTTTTTTTATTTCAGATGATTCTGTGCTGAAATACAGTGTCCACCGCAAATCCTGTTTTCTAAAAGGCATCCTCGAAAGTGCTCCGTCACCGGCTCATTTTTCAATATTTTTCTACGAAAAAATTACTAAATGTTCTTTTAATAATGCTTTGTATAATGCAAAAAATTTGAATACATTGGTTTGAACGATAGCTCTAGAAAAATATCGTAAAAATGGTGTTTTTTTATACCCTTTAGACCCTACCCCCCCTTAATGCAAACTTGAACTAAATTTATGATTTCAGTTTGAAATTTGGCTTTAAAAAAGCTGCCATATTAATAATGTTAAACAATACACCAAAAAAAAGTGCAGATTTTTTAGATGTACATGTTTTTTAATCAGGAAATATTTTTCATAAAGAATCAATTCCATACTAAAAATCCTGTGGATGATTTTTTTTAAATATTATTTGGGATATTTTGCATTAATCAAAACTAAGAAAATTAACTCAAATTCTACCTTATATTTGTGATTTTCAGCTGCATTGTGTGTAAAATCTTATTCTGATTCAAAAAACTTTGAAATCTGGAAAGTGAATTCTCTTTAATTTCTCAAAAATTTTATGTTAATTGAAAAACTCATTCACAAGCTAGATCTTTTTTTCTGAATTTTAAATCTGAATTTTTAACCTGAATTCAAAAATGGAAGTTTGAATCTGTTTTCGAATTTATAGACGATTTCCGAAATGTACAAAAAATACGATTTCCGAATCTTAGTTCCAAATCAGAATACCATGATCCAAATCTTAGAGCACTCATTCATGAATCTATTATTTAAATTCTGTAGTTCTGGTTTAATCTTAATTTAATATTTCAATAATTAATTTTTAATCTGTTCTGTGAATCTGATTTAAAATGTAAATCTCGAATGATGAATCAGAATCTGATTTTCAATTTTGGGTTGCCACTTATAAGCTTTAAATTTTTAAATTTAGTGTTAGAATAAAGTTTGAGAATTCCGATTTTGAATATAAAATAAATTCCATCTTTTCCCATGTTCGGAAAACTATTATCAAAATATTGAAAATGCATTTGATTTTCGAAAAACATGATTCAAATTTAATATGAAATGCAAAACCGAATTCGAACAAAGATTTCAAAGCAGCTTTTCATTCCTTATTTCCTAGAATCCTAAACTTGATACAAAATCAGAAATACGAAAATATGTAGAAATACAATTTTGGTTATAGGAATATTGAACCAGAACCTCCAAAAAGGGTTTAATTTAAAATTTAATGTTCAGACCTGAATTTCTATGATAAGGTTACCAAATTTCCCGATTTTAACCAGATTGGCCCCGATATTTAATTAACAAATTGGGAAAAGTCCGGTCCGGTCCGGTTGCCCAGATTACATTAGAAAAGCCTATATTTTGCCCGGGTTTGTTCTAATTCTCATTCTTAAATCAAACTTAAAAAAAAGTGTTGTAATTTTTTGTTTATTTATGCGTTCAAAACTTTGGCAGCAAGTTTCAAAAAATTATCATGATAGATTTTTAAGTTTTTTTTTTAGATTTTTGTTGAGCAATTCCTAGGTTTTGACCAAAACTGCCCGGTTTTGCCGGGATTTGGTCGACAATTTTGAAATCAAGTAGCAGTGTTCGGCACAAAAGCGCTAATCCGCTATTCGCTAGTTAGTCCGCTAACTTTTTGTTAGCGGTTTAATTTTGCCGCTAAGTTTGGATTGATTTAGCGAATTGAAAAGTTCCGCTATTTTTTGATTCCGCTAATTGAAGATCGCTAACTCCCATATATTTGTATAAATCTCTTGAATTTTTAGTGATAGAATAAACTTTTTTTCATTAATCAAGTCAAAGTGACATTGTGCATCATTCTGATTGCTTAATTGGATTCATTGGAGGAATGCGTACTAGAGTTAGAGAAAAGTTGTATTGAGTGTCATTTTCCTCTCTTTAAGCACTTTTTTAGCAACTTTTACAGAAGAAGATAACAATAAAAGGTGTTAAACAATATAAAACTATTTTGAACATCTCTTCATCAGCATTTGTTTTCAAGTGGTTGAGCTATTTACTTTTCACATTACAGTTTTTTAGAGATTTTACAGATCAGTTCATATAAAAATAAGATAAAATCACTATTGTAGCCTTCGTTTTAAGTTCAAATACAGTTTGTATACATGTTCACGTTTGACAATGCTCCTGCAAATTTGAAAAAGGGGAAAACTGATTAAAGATTAAAACATAAAAAAAAATGAATTGCACAAAAGATTTTTTGCAACAAAATTGCATACTATCTACTTTGCACAAAACCGACAAATCGAGTAAATTTTTAACCAAAATTTGAATTAAAAAAGAGAGATATTACTCGCATTTTCCACATTCTGTTCTTTTGCTCTTTCTTCAATTGTTCTTTTTTTATTTATAGAATACAGAGACTAGTTAATACTCCTTAAATCTTTGACAGTTTTAGTTTTGCTCATATAATTTTATGAAAATACTAATCTAATTTTAAATTAAATACTTGAAACTTCATTAATTCCCCCTTGGGGAGTTGGAAAAATCGAAAAAGGACGTGACTAAAGAAAAATTTCATTTTTGTTCCGGCCTTAATGTTGGTGAACAGTTAGCGATTAGCGATTAGCGCTTTAAGCTTAAAGCGATAACTTTTTTGGTACATTTAGCGTATTTAATTAGCGATCGCTAACTTTGTATGAGTTAGCGATTTAATTAGCGGCGCTAATTTTTCAGTTAGCGATGCCGAACACTGTCAAGTAGAGTTGTTTTGGAAATTTCTTACGCACACTTGCTGAGCTTGTACAGATGAGACGGGACAATTAACCTTAAAAACTCTCGGTACGAAAAACGGGCAGCAGGTCGACACACATGGTCGTTTTTGAGGTTGATTGTCCCAAAACTGAGAAGTATTGGTAAAACAACCAGCATAATATCACGAACACTACCAGCGGCAAATAGGACTATACCCGGATTTTGCCAGGTGTTTATATAAAACAGTCCGGATACGTGCTGAAAAAATCTGACAACCTTTTTTTATGAACAAATGAGAAAATTTTGAAAGACTGTAGCAGAATTTTGAACTTGAAATAGGTTTATGAGATTTTTGTATTAGTTTTTAGTTCAGATAGTTACTCTTGAATATCTTTGCTCTATTGTCATAATTTGCTTATGAATTTAAAATTTTGAGTGTACATAGAGTAGAATATCTCGCTTGCTTTTTTGGACCCTCATGGGGGGTGGTTTAACCCCCAAAACCCCCCCGTTCCTACGGCCATGCTGTGGGTTTATTTGTTTGTTTGTTTGTTTGTTTGTCCTCTATAGGCTCAGCCATCTTGAGAGCTAGAGAGTTGAAATTTGGCATGGATACTCATTAGGGCCAGGAATGATGAAAAATGTTTTCAGATTTTGGGATGACCCCTTTTAAAGGGGGTCGTCCATACAAGACAAATATTGTTTTCGCGATATTGACGTAAGTTTTCGTCGGATTATGACACAAATTTGCACATAAGGGTTTTGAGACATGAGAAATTGATTCCAGGTATTGAATTTTGTGTCAGGGGTCGTCAAAAGGGATCGTCCATATGAACTGTTGAGTGTTTTTACTATATTGACATTATTATACATTGGATTGATATAAAAATTTGCACATCAGTGTATGGAGGGACGAGCAATCGATTCCAGGTATAAAATTCAGGGTCAGGGGTCGGCCAAAGGGGTCGTCTATATCAACTTTTTAATGTTTCTACGATATTGGCGTTATTATGCATTGGATTGAGATGAAAATTTGAAGACGGGGATTTTAAGGAACGGACAATCTATTCCACTTATCAGATTTTGTCGGCAAAAGGGGTCGTCCGTATCAACTGTTTAATGTTTTGGCGATATTGGTGTTATTTTAAATTTGATTTTGATGAAAATTTGCACAAAAGTATTTTGATGAACTATCAATCGATTCCAGGTGTCAAATTCAAAGTCAAGGGTCGGCCAAAGGGGTCGTCCATATTGACACTTTTTTGGGATATTAATGTTTAAAAACATTGGACGTTATTATGCATTCTATTGAGATGAAAATATCCACAAAGAATTTTCGAGGGACGCTCAATTGTTTCAGGTTTCAAATCTCGAGTCAGAGGTCGGCAAAAATGATCGTCCACACTATCTGTTCGCTATTTTTGCTATATTTGTGGTTATTCTGCGAGTGATGAGACTCACAAAATTCCAACTTCTTTATGCTGACTCCAGGAAATGTTTCAGAGAAGAAACGTTAGTATTGATGAGCTCCAAAAATTGATCACAGGACATTTGAGCTAAAACTTCTAGCCTAGAGTGTTTTCTGGAGTCGACAAAATGATGCGAAATTTTGCACATCACGTCACGTGACTCTCAGAATAAGCTCCATTGTCTTGATTTTACATGAGATTATAATGAAAATTTGCATTTGTTTTACAGCACATGTAATTGATTTCACGTGTCAAATTTCGACAAAGATCAGTGAAAGGGGTCGTCCATAATATTTTCGATTTTTTTTGCAACTTCGTTTTAGGCATCATATCGAGACATAAATTCAAACACGAAAGTTTTACAGGACGAGGAATCAATTCCTGATAACAAATTTTCTATTAGACGACAGAATAAGGGGTCGTCCACATGTTTCCACATGTCGTTGAATGTTTGGGCAATAATTGTTTAATTATGCATGAGATCCAGATAAAAATTCGGGTGACACGGGTGTTTTGCAAAACGGACAATTGTTATACATCCGCAAAAGACAAAAATTTGTACACGGGTGTTCTTTTCGACGGTCAATAAATTTCTTAAGTTTCCGTTTGGTAGACAAGCAAATAGGTCGCTTGCAAATTCTGTTTAGTATTTATTGTTTTTTTTTCGTGAAAATGCGTCCCAATTACCAACCAAATACAAAATCATCAGCTTTAAAGTTAACAGCGAAACGAAGTTCGTACGGGATCAGCTAGTTTCAAAATAAAAAATGCTCGTATAATGTAGGTATACTCTCTCGTACGATCGTTTCAAATCCTTCCTTTATTTACCAAGAAGTAATTAGAATAGAAAAGAAATATTTGTAACGAAATTTTAAGAAAAAGTAAAATACTCTCACGACTCGATAAAAAGCTGCACGTTAAACGGTTTTTAGCTATAAAGGTCTTCATGAATTATGGCTCAGTACCTTAAATATCGACATGAAATTATTGTTTTGCGTGATATTTCACATCGATATTATGATGTCAAAGGTAACTACTAGGGAATAATTACTAAATTTTGAAATCGTCATATCTTTTGATTCATTCCAATAAGATAGGGTTGCCATTCATCCCGCAAAAGCGGGTCATGTCCCACTTTTTTGTTGAATTTTCCGCCGTCCCGCTTCTTTCCCCCAAACGTCCGGCTGTTTTTGGAAATCTTTCACAAAATTTACTGACTTACAATGGACGATGTTAAACTTTAGCATCAATTTGAATTCCTTGGTTCTACACAGGAAATCTTTCAAGTATGTACGTCTTTTCTCTCAAAATAAGAAAAAAATTTCATCTTATATATAAAAATGGAGGCGTTTTCTTTGTAACAACATCACGTATGAATGGTCGGTCGGAATGAAGTGAAATTTGGTATCCGAGGGTTTTTTGGGTCAGAGATGGTTTGTATAATAGTTTCAAGAATCTCACTTTTTATGAAAGGAGGGTCTCCATACAAAGTTGTCTCTTTTTCACATCTCATCTTATATATAAAAATGGAGGCGTTTTCTTTGTAACAACATCACGTATGAATGGTTGGTCGGAATGAAGTGAAATTCGAGGGTTTTTTGGGACAGAGATGGTTTGTATAATAGTTTCAAGAATCTCACTTTTTATGAAAGGGGGGTCTCCATACAAAATTATCTCTTTACATCTATATCTATATATATAAAAATGAATTTCTGTCTGTCTGTCTGTCTGTCTGTCTGTCTGTCTGTCTGTCTGTCTGTCTGTCTGTCTGTCTGTTCCCTATAGACTCGGAAACTACTAAACCGATTTGCGTGAAACTTGGCAGGTGAGGGTATTGGAGGCAGGGGAAGGTTCTTATTGTGGTTTGAGACCCCTCCCTCTCTCATGAAGGGGGGGAGGGGCCTCCCAAACAAAAGACAATTTTTTGCATAACTCGAGAATCCATCAAACAAATGGTATCATATTTGGCATCAGGTGGTATTTGGGAACGAGGAATAATTCTATGAATATTTGGTACCCCTCCCTCCTTTCAATGGCGTGATAGGAAGGGGGGAGGGGGGCTACCTTACAATTTTTCATATAACTCGAGAACTAATCAAGTTATTGGATCCAAATTTGGCATGGGAAGGTATTTGGATACGAAAAATATTTCAATGATTATTTGAGACCCCTCCCTCTTTCCAGTTGAAGGGGGAGGGGCCTCTTTCATATTTTTTTATATAGTTCAAAAACTAATAAAGCAAATGGAACCAAATTTGGCATGGGAGAGTATTTGGATACGAAAAATATTTCTATGATTATTTGAGACCCCTCCCTCTTTCCAGTAGGGAGATATAAAAGAGGGAGGGGCCTCTTTTATAGTTTTCAACATAACTAAGATAGTAATTAAGCAAATGGAACCAAACTTGGCATGGGCGGGTATTTGGGAACGTGACATGTTCTAATGATTGTTTGAGACCTCTTCCTTCTTAAAGCGGGGAGGAAGGAAAGAGGGAGGGGAGTTTCATACAATTTTTACAGCATAACTCAAGAACTACAACAGCAAATGGAACCAAATTTGGCATGGAACGATATTTGGGTACGAGAAATGTTTCTATGAGTATTTGGTATCCCTTACTCTTTCGAAGAGGTGGATAAAAAGGGGGAGGCGAGGTCTCCCTTACAATTTTCAGTATAACTGGAGAGCTGATCAAGCAAATTGAACCATATTTGACATGTGAGTGTATTTGGATACGAGAAATGTTTCTATTATAAATTGAAGCCGTACTTTTTGAGCGGTAAGATATAAAGGAAGAAGGGGGGGTTTCCATTTTTTTTTTGCATAATTCGAGAATTAATCGAGCAAATGAAACCAAATTCCATCATAATCATCAAAAAGTATTTGAGTACGAAAAATACTTTTATGAATATTAAGTTATCACCCCTCTATTGAAAGAAGACAACGGAAAGGGGGACGGTACTCCCTTTCAAGTTTATACATAACCCAAAAATTTACTACTTAAATAAAACCAAATTTGGCATGGCATGGAATATAGGAAGGGAAGAGGGAAGCTTTCATTATTTTACAAAATCCGAGAAATGGACAATACTTAACTAGAAAATCATTTTGGTATGACTATGAGAAAGAAAGAGGCTCCATACAATTTTTGTTGTAAAACTTTAATACTTATCAACCAATGGAACTATATTTGATATAAGAGGATTTTTGGGAACGAAAAAAATGTTTATTAAAGATTACAATCTCCATTCAGCAGGGGGTGAAGGGAAGGACAGGTGGGGGGGGGGGGCTCTCTAATCAGTTTTTTAGCATAAATCTAGAACATATCAAGCAAAAACAACCATACTTTATAAGTTAGATTATTTGCGAACGATTAATTTGGGACCCTTCTTTTTAGGGCGAAACTTAAGGAAACAGATGAAAATTATCAGATCTTTAAAACAAATTTATAAATCAAGATTGAGACTATAAGTTATGGTTTGTGTTGCAATTTGAAACTCCAGCAGAAGCTCTCATTTTATAGTGGTTGCTTATTAATTTAGTCATAATTTGATTTAAAATAATACCAAAAACAATAAAAACTTGAATGATTTCTGAAAATATCATTTGATTCTGAAAGGTGTAGCAAAGCACACCGGGTCAGCTAGTTATACATATAAAAATGAATTTCTGTCTGTCTGTCTATCTGTTCCCTATAGACTCGGAAACTACTGAACCGATTTGCGTGAAACTTGCCAGGTGTGGGTCTTGGAGGCAGGGGAAGGTTCCTATTATGGTTTGGGACCCCTCCCTCTCTCATGAAGGAGGGGAGGGCCTCCCAAATAAAAGACATTTTTTGCATAACTCGAGCACCCATCAAGCAAATGATATCAAAATTGGCATGGGATGGTATTTGGGTACGAGGAATATTTCTATGAATATCGGGTACCCCTCCCTCCTCTCAGTGGGGCGATAGGAAGGGGGGAGGGGGGCTACCTTACAATTTTTCAAATAACTCGAAAACTAATCAAGATATTGGAACCAAATGTGGCACGGGAAGGTATTTGAATACTAAAAATATTTCAATGATTATTTGATACCCCTCCCTCTTTCCAGTAGAAAGGGGGAGGGGGCCTCTTTCATATTTTTTTACATAGCTCAAAAACTAATAAAGCAAATGGAACCAAATTTGGCATGGGAGAGTATTTGGATACGAAAAATATTTCTATGATTATTTGAGACTCATCCCTCTTTCCTGTAGAGAAATAATAGGGGGAGGGGCCTTTTTTAAAGTTTTTAACACAACTCAAAAACTAATTAAGCAAATGGAACCAAATGTGGCATGGGCGGGTATTTGGGAACGTGACATGTTCTAATGATTGTTTGAGACCCCTTCCTTCATCCAGCGGGGGGAAAGGAAAGAGAGAGGGGAGTTTCATACAATTTTTACAGCATAACTCAAAAACTACAACAGCAAACGGAACCAAATTTGGCATGGAACGATATTTGTGTACGAGAAATGCTTCTATGAATATTTGGTATCCCTCACTCCTTCAAAGAGGTGGATGAAAAGGGGGAGGAAAGGTCTCCCTTACAATTTTCAGTACAACTGGAGAGTTGATCGAGCAAATTGAACCATATTTGGCATATGAGGGTATTTGGATACGGGAAATGTTTCTATCATAAATTGAAGCCTCATCTTTTTTAGGCGGAAAGATATAAAGAGGGAAAGGGGAGTTTCCATAGAAATTTTTTTTTGCATAACTCGAGAATATATCGAGCAAATAAAACCAAATTTGGCATCAAAAAGTATTTGTGTACGAAAAATACTTTTTCTATGTGAAACAATTCCTTTCTTGCCGTAGGATGAAAGAATTGGGAATATAGGAAAGGAAGAGGAGGCTTACATTTAACTTTTTTTTTTACAAAATCCGAGAATTAGACAAACCTTAACATGGAAAATCATTTTGGTATGATTCTATGATTATCCGACACACCATCCTCCTTTCAGTGAGTAGGTAGTTCTCAATTTATGCTAACGAAACCAACAAATGGGAACAAATGTAGCATGGAAATGTATTTCGTTACGAGATATGTTTCTACGATTGTTATAGATCCTTACAGTGTAGAGAGGGAAAGAAAGGAGGAGGCTCCATATAAATTTTGTTATAAAGCTTAAAAACTTATCAACCAATGGAACTATATTTGATATAAGTGGATTTTTGGGAACGAGAAAATTAGGTATGATTATTAAAAATCACGACCTCCATTCAGCATGGGGTGAAGGTAAGGACAGGGGAGGGGCTCTCTTATCAGTTTTTCAGCATAAATTCAGAACATATCAGGAAAAAATTACCGTATTGTATAAGTTAAATTGTTTGCGCACGACCCTCCAGACGGATTCAAATTATCAGATCTTTAACACAAATATAGAGCAAGATTCAGAATATTTGTTTAAGTTATCTTTGTGTTGCAATTCGAAATTCCATCTGCAGCTCTCATTTTATAGCGGTTGCTTATAAATTATGTTATAATTTGATTAAAATAATGCCAATAAAACAATAAAAATTTGAATAATTTTTGAAAATATCACTTGATTTTGAAAGGTGTAGCAAAGCACACCGGGTCAGCTAGTAGTTTATAGAAGACTATACTAATTATCTCTAAAGATCTTAGCATTACAGCAAGACTCTGTTACAATTAAGCGTTTTTGGAGCACTTCCAACCAATTCATTGAAATTACTTTCTTATGAAGAAAATATGGTTTTGAAACGAACACGAACACATACAGTATCTCAATGAAGAGATTCTTTTTACTTTACTAAATCTTTTGAGAATATGATAGCTAGCATCCTACAAATGCTAAAACCACCAACTCACAGAAAATGTACTAAGTATGTTTGCCTTGACCGGGATTCGATCTCATGTCCGTTGCCTTAGATAGGCTCTATGCCAGGGGTGAGCAACCTTTTGAAGCAACGGGCCACTTTTGATTTGAAATTCTTTCGGCGGGCCGCATTAAAAACAACATTTGGGTAAGAATAGTTTGCTAAGCTCTACGTATTTTTCTATAACGAAACAAAAATTAAACTGAAAAAAAACAAATTCATTTACTTGCATAAACATTTCTTTTAAGTATAAGATGATTGAACCAGCCGAAATTGAATAATTACTAAATCTTGATTAGAGATCCATAATATTTTTAAATTGATTTGAAATGTTAAGCGAAAATTCTTTTCGACAAGGGGGAACAAGGGAAACATCATTTGCATTTATTAATAACGAAAAATTTTGAAAATCTATCTATGGTTCGTAAAAAAATTGAATCGTTTTCTGAGAATATCTCGTTTTTGTTCAAACAAAGACGATGGTATTTTTCGTCACCACTTCCATTAAAAAGTTTCATGGAGCTCAACCATAGCGATTTTTTTCTGTGCCCGTTTTTAAAAAGTTTTTTCGCAATTTATATAAATTTTGTTGTAAAGCTTCAGTTTTTTTTCTATTTAGAAACGGTGAGTTTATTTTTATTTGAAGTTTCGTATGAATTCGTTGCATTGAAATACTGAGCAAGGTTTAAAAAACATGAAAAATTCATAATTTCACAAATTTTTATCCAGATTTGCTTGTGAATGTTTCAATTTACATTTTTGATTTTAGACATTTTTTTCAGATTTCATAAATTTCCTTAGATATTCGAATTTAAATACCTGTGAGATAGGTCTTCGAAGGCTGAATCAAGAAAATCTTATGACTCTCAAATGGCTCAAATGACATCGGAATTCACATTTTTCTGAGGTGCAAGGAATCTCAGAATTTATTTTGACTTATTTGGAGGCGCTGAATATAAATATTCAATGAGTTTTTTGTCAGCTCTAGTTTTTGGAATAACTTAAAAAAAAAGGTGAAAAATAAATGATTCAGTTTGTATACTTATTTGTCAAAACTGTAAAAAACAAATACTTATCAACTCAATGATAATTTTTTTCAAAGATCGCGAGTAATTTTAAATTCTGAGAAAAAAGTAATGGAAGTTTTCTTTTTCCCATTTTTCCAAACCTGCAAAAACGGGCGTTTTGAAGAAATTTGAAAGAAAAATTAAACTAAATTGAATCATTTATATTTTTAAACCCGTAAGTCAAATCATTTCGCAGTCTTCAGAAAAATTGTCAGATGAGTTAAAATCTTTTATATTCAATATTTAATTACATTCTGAAATGATGTCAGAAGAAGTTGTAATATAATTTTTTGGAATTTCTATAAATTGTGGAATTCAATTGCGTTGTATCTCTCTTACGACAATATTTTTTCAAAATCTGAGTCCTTGATTGAATGAAGGATAGAAAATTAATTCAAAATCAGCTCTTGGTTTTATGAAGGTTTATTGGTTTATCAGTTATAAGAGATCGATTTTACCAAAAACTGATCAATTTTAAAATTTCCACACGTCATATCAATCACTTAAACCAG
This sequence comes from Uranotaenia lowii, assembly GCF_029784155.1. NCBI lineage: Eukaryota > Metazoa > Arthropoda > Insecta > Diptera > Culicidae > Uranotaenia > Uranotaenia lowii. Next base: position 111,244,259 of record NC_073693.1, read on the forward strand.
AAGTGATAGACAAAATCTGTGAAATGTTTTGAATTTAGAACGTCAAAGTTATTGAAACATAGGCACCAAAAATGCTGTTTCCCTGAGAAATCGTTACAAACTTTTTGGGTAGAATCACAGAACTAAATATATTGTATTTTTTCGAAACATCATACACAAAGTCTACAATCTGGATGATTATGGGGCAAATGCAACTGCAAATAAGCGACGTGCATATTTGATCAAGTAAATCGTGAAATAAATTTAATTTGAGATAAGCTTCGCGGGCCGCACAAACATGCCTCGAGGGCCGCATGCGGCCCGCGGGCCGCGGGTTGCTCATCCCTGCTCTATGCCATGGGTTGCGATTTAAATTGTTTCCAAAGGATTATGGATCTCAATTTTTCCCCGGAATGTTAATTGAATTGACTTATTTTAACCACCACATTTTTTGACTCAATGGTCCAAAATATATAAAGATTGAAGTTTTCTTGAGCTGCCAAAATTCACAAAAAAGCGATGTGAATTCACTTTTCCGGACTTCTCAACTGTTATCATTCAAAAAGTCAACAAATAGTAGCAATTGGTCGCAAATAAAATTTCCTTTCAAATGAGTATTTGGTCATTAAAAACATGTTATGTGTTTGTGACGTGGATTCATGCTGGAATTGATCATTTTAGTTTCCTGTTCTCCTTGAGGGAATATAATATTTATGTCATCAAACAAGTTGTAAAGGAATAGTTTACCCACAATTTGATAAACGTAGCTTTCTGTTTGAACAACAACAAACCAAATTATGCCTCTTTAAATTTGTGACGTGAATTTACTCTGTTTGAACACAACAGGGTTGTGAACTGAATTCACGTCACAAAATTTCAAGCTATTATTAACCATTCTTCATAGGATTCAAATTGTGCGTATACTTGTATTATGTTATTCCGACTGGTTCAATTTTAAACTCTCAGTATCAGTTGGAATTTTTTTTTGATATTCTGACTCGCATTTAACTAACAACATATTGTAGTATAGTGCGTTAAAATTACTTCTGTTGCCCACAATTTGACAATCTGTTGAAATATTCACTAAATATTTTTTTAATTTTGAAGTTTTAAAGGTTAACGGCTTCATCAGTCATATTCTTGAAAATCAAAACGAATGATTTTTACTACTGTCCAGACGTTTCGGCTATTTTTTGTAGCCTTCTTCAGTGGAGAACTGCAAATTTATTGTGATGATGTAACATTGTCATTTTTAGTTTTACATATTGAGGTTTTCTACTCACTAATTGTCAGGTTCGTTTTTCGTCTAGAGACTATTTTTGTTGGTAATTTTTGGCTGAATTTACTGTAGTGGAACTTTAAAAAATATGTTTTAGTTTGTAAAATTCGGTATATACTATTATTTTTCGACTCACTGCTTCATCAAACACACTGCGGCGCTTCACCATTCGACAGAACTATGCGGCAGCGCTTTGTTTACTGATGGAGATTTAAATTTTCTGTATTGGTGTTATGTTTGTGATTGGTTCTGGTTGTAACACTAACATTGTGTCGTGTTTTTCTTGTGTTTGTGGTACATTGTAATATGTTTGCGTAAGTTGAACTGAGATTGTTTACATCAGTTCTGAAATTGAGAGTGTTTTTTGTTGTATAGATATGGCACATCTCAAGGATCGGAAGAGAGCTTAGTCTTCGTGTTTTATCAATGACGTTGGCCCTCTCCAGGTCCATCATGTGAGTTTTGTCTATGATGTGAGCTAGAAGAGCGGTGCAATTTTCTCTTATGCTCACCATCTCGGGGTCTGATTGTGTGAATCCTCTGGAAGTCAGCTGCTCATATTTGGTAATGTTGGATTTGTGTCCAACGAGTCGTGTTTTCAGATTGTTGCGACTCATACCAATATATTGTTTTGGGCAGTTCTGGCACGGGATGCTGTAAACAATGTTTGGTATCTCTGCTGATGAAATGGCATCTTTAGCTCTGGGAAATAACATTCCAAGCGGTTTTGGGATGTTATTGGCAATTCGGATATCACCATAATCTATTTTAAGGAGTTTGGCGATCTGGTTGGATAGGTTCGGGATGAATGTGAGTGGAAAATAGCGGATTTGTTGTGATGTGTTATGCTCGTTGGATTCTGCTGTTGGTGAAGTGCTCTGGAGATCATTTGTTGGTGGATTTTCTTCGGCTGTTTGGTGGTGATCATCGTTGGTTGGGTTATGTTGGAGGCGATGTGCTGGGCTGGTTGGTGTTTTTTGTGAAGTAGATGGTACGGCTGCTGATGGCTGTTCGGTTATGATTTGCTGGAGGTGTTGTGTTGGGCTGGTTGGGGCTTGTTGAGTGGGTGGTGCGGCTGCTGATGGTTGTTTGGAGATGGTTGTTTTTGTTGGTGAAGACTGGTTGGTTGGACTGATTGGAGCTTGTTGTTGAGTGGGTGATACGGCTGCTGATGGTTGTTCGGTTTTATTCTGCTGGAGGTGTTGTGCTGGGCTGGTTGGTGCTTGTTGCTGGGTGGGTGGTGCGGTTGTTGATGGTTGTTTGGAGATGGTTGTTTCTGTTGGTGAAGGCTGTTCATGTTGGTGCATTTGTTGTTCACTATTGATGAGGCGGTTGATAAGTTGTTTCGGGTAGTTGTTTTTGCGGAGAATTTTGTGGATGGTAGTGTGCTGTTTTGATTGTTGGTTTTGAGAGTCGAACTTGATCACTCGTTTGATGAAATTTCTTGCATCCACAAAATTCTCCGCAAAAACAACTACCCGAAACAACTTATCAACCGCCTCATCAATAGTGAACAACAAATGCACCAACATGAACAGCCTTCACCAACAGAAACAACCATCTCCAAACAACCATCAACAACCGCACCACCCACCCAGCAACAAGCACCAACCAGCCCAGCACAACACCTCCAGCAGAATAAAACCGAACAACCATCAGCAGCCGTATCACCCACTCAACAACAAGCTCCAATCAGTCCAACCAACCAGTCTTCACCAACAAAAACAACCATCTCCAAACAACCATCAGCAGCCGCACCACCCACTCAACAAGCCCCAACCAGCCCAACACAACACCTCCAGCAAATCATAACCGAACAGCCATCAGCAGCCGTACCATCTACTTCACAAAAAACACCAACCAGCCCAGCACATCGCCTCCAACATAACCCAACCAACGATGATCACCACCAAACAGCCGAAGAAAATCCACCAACAAATGATCTCCAGAGCACTTCACCAACAGCAGAATCCAACGAGCATAACACATCACAACAAATCCGCTATTTTCCACTCACATTCATCCCGAACCTATCCAACCAGATCGCCAAACTCCTTAAAATAGATTATGGTGATATCCGAATTGCCAATAACATCCCAAAACCGCTTGGAATGTTATTTCCCAGAGCTAAAGATGCCATTTCATCAGCAGAGATACCAAACATTGTTTACAGCATCCCGTGCCAGAACTACCCAAAACAATATATTGGTATGAGTCGCAACAATCTGAAAACACGACTCGTTGGACACAAATCCAACATTACCAAATATGAGCAGCTGACTTCCAGAGGATTCACACAATCAGACCCCGAGATGGTGAGCATAAGAGAAAATTGCACCGCTCTTCTAGCTCACATTATATACAAAACTCACATGATGGACCTGGAGAGGGCCAACGTCATTGATAAAACACGAAGACTAAGCTCTCTTCCGATCCTTGAGATGTGCCATATCTATACAACAAAAAACACTCTCAATTTCAGAACTGATGTAAACAATCTCAGTTCAACTTACGCAAACATATTACAATGTACCACAAACACAAGAAAAACACGACACAATGTTAGTGTTACAACCAGAACCAATCACAAACATAACACCAATACAGAAAATTTAAATCTCCATCAGTAAACAAAGCGCTGCCGCATAGTTCTGTCGAATGGTGAAGCGCCGCAGTGTGTTTGATGAAGCAGGGAGTCGAAAAATAATAGTATATACCGAATTTTACAAACTAAAACATATTTTTTAAAGTTCCACTACAGTAAATTCAGCCAAAAATTACCAACAAAAATAGTCTCTAGACGAAAAACGAACCTGACAATTAGTGAGTAGAAAACCTCAATATGTAAAACTAAAAATGACAATGTTACATCATCACAATAAATTTGCAGTTCTCCACTGAAGAAGGCTACAAAAAATAGCCGAAACGTCTGGACAGTAGTAAAAATCATTCGTTTTGATTTTCAAGAATATGACTGATGAAGCCGTTAACCTTTAAAACTTCAAAATAAAAATCATCCAGTCGAAAATTAATATCAAAAAAAACAATATTTTTTTAATTTTTGTACAAAAATTTTGATTTTTTAAATTTTGAATTATTCAAAAATATACTTAATTATGTTCAGTTTGTAAAAACCTGACCATCTAGAGATACAAGACAGCTTTCAAAGCGTATATCCCTTACAAATTTTTCCAAAAAATCTAATTTGGTGTCGTGAATTTACTTATTCGCGTTGTTGTAACACAGCTGAATTTCAACCGATATCTATAAAGTTTATTTAGTGTTTCAGAATCGGATCAAAGAGCTTCATCCTTTTTGAACTAAAATATAAAAGATTCCTCGTAAAATCCCAAAGGTTTTTTTATTGACGTGAATTCACTTATTTGCGACTATTTTAATCGCTTTATAAACAACTGTGTTAAAAATAAACAAATTCTATTCTTCTACTTAATTTATCAGTATGTGTTGACTTCAAAAGATATTATGCAAATTGTAAAAAAATATTTTGTATTATTTTGTACTTTGCACATCAATAAAAAATTTCAATATCCAAAACTGTATAAAACATGTTTAAACCTTTATCCTCTTTTTCCCGATATTTTTTTGTGATTTGAAATTTGAACTATCGAAATTACGATTTTGTAATTTTTTTAAATTCGAGAATAGCGTGAAATGTGTCAAAGGATTTTTTACATGGTATCTAATCCATTGTCTACATGTATGATTTAATTTTTTTTTCTCTCATAATAACGTAGGAAATAATAGTTTTAATAGAAGACATGTAAGAAAAACTGAACAAAATCAATCCATGTTAAACAAAATCTTTAAGTACTTTCTATGAACAGCTTTGGCTGATGGTAATGTGTAAGTTGGATTTTTTTTTTAGAGTTTTTAAAATGTCCCGTTTTTTCATCGATGTGTCGCTTTTATTCTGAAAGTATTTGGCAAGCCTACTATAAGAGATTATTTTTATATTTTTTCAATATTTATTTATTTGTAGCTTTTACCATTACATTTATGCTACTCTAGCTGAGCCCGTACGAACATCGTTTCGCTCTTGGCTTCAATGCTGAGGAGTTTACATTTGAATTCAATTGGGACGCATTTTCATGAAAAAAAATGCTTAAATAAATTTTAAGCAACCTATTTTTTTCTACCAAACTGAAATTCAAAATAAGAAATTGATTACCGTCGAAATGAATCCCGTCCTACCAGTCCGGCAGTAGGAAGAAATGACTCATGGAGAGATTTAATGATAAAATTTTTGTTATAATATTTTTTATTAAACTATGCACAGTTAGTTGCATATGGAAAATTAAAAAAAAATTGTTTGTTCTTAATTGTGAAACTGTGAAATGAAAATCTAGATTTTTCGAAGAACGAAATCCTTCTAAAATTCCAAATTTTGTTTTATATTAAGTAGTGATTTTTTCTTGTTTACTTTGCCGAATTCATATTGAGAGAGTACAAAATTTTAATTTCAAATCAAGAATCAAATTATAAAACTGCGATGTTCTTCAGATTGATTCCTTAATGAAATTCTCACATAATAAGGCAGTTATTGCAAAATCATTAAATAGTTTTTTTCATTGGAAAAAATGTAGCCGTCAACAAACCATTAACAATTCATTCCTATGATTATTTTTTCTCTCTCTCTTATGCAACCGCGAATTCATTCAACAGCCTGGTAGTCTGTTTCTAAGATAATTTAGATACTTGCGTAGATTTTTTTTTAATTTTTCGCAAATTACTTCTACATTGTTGAAAAAAACTTATTTTTCCGAGTTTTCAAACGCAAAATAACAAATAAGGGGTTCATTCTTCCATGTAATCAACTTGACAGCTAGAGCTCATCGGTATATTCTTCGCATATAAACTTGGCACGTTTCGAGCAAAGAGCATCGTTCCAACTCATCGTGCGTGCATTGAGCTGTACACATCGTTCAATTTCTCCTCGAATTACAGCCGAGTTGGGTTCCCCGAAAGCCCATTCCGGGTCGTTCACTCGTTTGCTGGTAAGACCCCAACGGTACAATCCCTGGGTGGCCAAATCATTCGCCCCGATCCAGTAGCTTTCGGCCGATCCATATCCGTAGGATTTCAGCCAATCCTGAAGGTCTTTCCTGTCGTAGGAGTCCCGGATCTGAACCAATGCCTTGCCATTCTCGGCGCAGTGGGCATAAGCCTCAAACCAATTGGCTTCCTTAAAATCAAATCAAATATGAATTAGGTTTAGAACAAGACAAAATAGACTTGTACTTACTTTGAATGGAATCGTAAAACTCTTGAATGCTCCGGACAGAGTATTGCACGGGCAAAGACATTGATTGGCTGACAAAATTTCTGTGAAATTTAAAATGCTTTAAAAATTTGCAAAATTCCAAATAAGGAGTTACAAACCTTGAACAGTTTGATTGCCGAGAATTTCCGAACGAACGTTTTTGCTGGCTAAAACGGTAAAAACAGCTATAGCGACAGCCGCGATCCGGTAGTGGAACATTGCGTTGATAAGCAGCGGCCGTCCTACGGGTCGATAGATCTGAACAAAACTAACAGGGAATACTCAAAAGAGCAAACAGAAATCAGAATTAACCATTTTTTTTGTGCTCTATATGACGGCCGGGGAAATCCCCTGTTGATGGAAATTCAATTCAAGATGCTGGTGTTCTTATCTGACATTCTGTCTTTTGTTCAAATCGTGGATGTCGAATCTACAAGGAAGAGTAGGATCGAACAAACGCGGTGGTTCAAAAATTATTCACATTATTTGTATTTGTCCTCCTGTCTCCATTTAAGCATGAATTCTTCCAAGTTCTCGCACAAAATGTCGATCCGATTATCAGCGCCTTTTCTAAACACCTCATCACACCATTATAGTAAAGCTTTATATTGTACCTACATATTCGATTGAATATGACGGTATTAGACACCTGGAGATGCTCTCCGACCTCACTAATAGTAACTGGAGAACGAATGCATTCTTTAGAAAATATAGAACCACACCAAAAAGCGCAGAACATATTATATATTGGCTGACAAAGAGAAACAACTGCCCAATACCCTTGAGTGAATTCTATTTACAGATTGATGAACTTGAAAGTTGCACAAGTGGTTTATATGTATGTTGTGAGGCACTTAAATCACAAAGGTGTACCAAAGAAGTCTAAACGGCATTTGCCAAGTTACAAAAAGTGCATTGAGGTGCTTTCTTGCTGGCTGGCTGGCTGTCTGGTTGGGTGGGTGCAGCTGCAGGTATGCTACAAAATCATATCACCACTTCGAGGTTTAGTTTCAGTTAGAACAACATCTAAGTGTGGCTTTGTGTTGATTACTTGAGTGACATTTTTGATATGAAAGAAGCAATCGAGCAACAAATTAAACGAGTCTTGACAAACCTCAATTGTTTTAGTTTAGAATCAGGCGCAACCCAAGTAACACAGATTAAGCAAACTAGCATTTTGTTATGGTTTTATTATAGCATTTCATTGTGCAGCTCGTTTTAGGCCGGTTTTACTATAGTCATGATAAATGCTTATATTCATGATTTAAAAATTTGTTTTCAGGTAGTCTTGAAAATGCTTATAAAGCTTTTAATAAACATATTGTTTCAGTTGTTTTGAATGAGGTAACAATTCTCTGTTAAAACTACAAAAAACACAAACTTAGTGACAGTTTTCGATCAAGATGTCAAAACAGGTACACGCTGAGGTTATAATGCGCCATCTGACGTCATCTTGAAATCCAAGATGACCAAACATGATCGGAAATGGACTACAAATTACATTGATGATAATAATTTTAAAGTTCAGTGAAAGCCGCCATTTGGAATTTCAAGATGGCGTCAGAGAAAGGAATTCAACTGCTACTGGTTTTGCCCTTTAACCCAATAACATTGTGAGAGTTCATTGCGATTTTAAGTGATTAACAGCATTTAAAATTTCAGCGGAAGCCGCCATCTTGGATTTCAAGAAGGCGTCTGGTAGCGAAATTTGATTTCTCTTAGTTAAGCCCTTTATCCAATACCTACATTGTTATGTTATTTGGGTTATCCACCATGGGTGCACGGATTCACCGCAGTTTATGCCTAAGTATGTGCTCACATGCAATCTTTGATGATTAGGTATGTATGTACGGTAGCCACTTTGGGTGCACGGTCGTTCCGCAATTGTGGCTAAGGCTTCATCAAAATGTCACCGTAAGTTACCGTATATCCAGTCAATGACTGCTGGATGAGACGTTCAAGGAAGCGGACTCGTAAACAGAGGCGCTTCCGATATCCAAAGGGTTGGGATCGATGGGTCACGAGAAGATATTGCTGAATATTCAACTAACTCACTATGCAAGTCTTAGTCAGTTATAAGAGGAAACACATCTTACCTGCCGGCCACGTATGGGATTCGAACCCAAAAGTATTCTTGCCGATACGAATCGAAAACAGTACGCCTGGCATACCAAAACCAGACTCGCGCCAGCCTATCCGCTAGACCACATCGTCGCTCCTAACTCCAAAAATATCGTTTTTTGGCCTAAAAACCAAAACTTACCAACAATTCATTCGAGATCATTTCAAAGCTTAATTCAGCAAAAAGTGTCAATAAATCCAGGCAAAATTTCATAACAAAATAACTTTTAAAGCTTGCTCCATTTAGAACAAACTTTTGTTCACATTATGGCGATCCTGGTGGACGGATTTGGAAGCTATGGGCACCCACGTGTCGGAAATTTTGTCAGCTTTAACTATGTTTTTTTTTTTAAATTCCGCAAATCGACTGTACTTTGTAAATAATCAACATAAAAGCTGAAAGAAGGGAAAAAATTATGCACGATTTTTTCCGAAAATCCATTGTGGTCTGCATATAGGCTAGCTAAACAGCTGAAATTGCCCAAAAATATCGTATGGCGCGTTCTCAAATGGTATAAGGGAAAATTGACGACGTAAGCCTCAATCCCATCGTCGGAGTGGAACTGTCGACCGGAAACTTTGTGGTAAGATTTTGAAGACGATAAAGAGGAATTCCAATCTGTCGGAGCCTGAATCCGGTGCTGCCCATAGTACCGTGAGAAGAATTCGACTCCGAGAAGGAATCAAATCGTATCGAGCTAGCAAACAGCCAAATCGGACCATAAAAAGAAAAGTGCCGTCCTCGGAAGTTATATGACCAGGTTCTGACTAAGTTCGACGGGTGTCTTTTGAGGGGCAATGAAACCTTTGTCACGGCTGACTTTTTTTGATTTTTTTTGATTTGGCAGGGCATTTGCAGCTAAGGCAAAAAAAAACGAATGTTTTCGTTATACATAAGACAACGGCGTCGGAACTATACCAAAAAGCTTGTCTCCAAAAATAAATTTCGCCGTTCATTCGAAACCGTAAAAAATAATTTAATCCGAATTATTTCTTAAAAATATGAAGAATATGCTACATATGCATGAAGGAGATCTGAAATCCAATAATAACTAACTGAAATACAGGCAATTGTTTTTGTTCCAATTCTAAATGAGCAAGAAAGCTTTATTTTATGATTTCCGTTGAAAAAGAACAAAGTTATGAAGCTGTGAAATGTTGTTTGTTTGTTGTTTATAAAAAAAAAACCATCTGACGTAAATGTCTTAATGGTTTACTTAATCTAGGTCTATCTAAACATACATCAAAGTTTTCTTATTAGCTAGTTCTTAATTGGTCACTAATGCTGGATTCGATCAAGCGTTTAAAGGTTGCAGTTGAGGCATTAAAGTCAAAGAGAGCATAGTTGCGTAAGAAGCTTACTTTTGCAGAACACAGGGGTTCATTGCTACCATAGCGCGTATTTCTTGATTCCAGTGATAGCCAGTCACGATTTCGCAGGGTTCTCTCTGGAGCACAAATATGACAGCGCGAGAGAATCCAAGAGCAATCGATTTCGTTTTTGAGAATTTTCGCCACAAACAGTGATTGGCCAATATTATGGCGATTCGACAGCGTGTGGAGGTCAAGCAAAGCGCAGCGTTGTGCATAAGGTGGCAGATTTCGAGGATTATCCCACGGTAGATCACGCAGAGCATAACGTACGAATTTTCGTTGAACCGCTTCGAAACGCGCCACCCGTGTAGTTTCGAATGACCACCACACCAGATTTGCAGATTCTAAAATTGAACGAACCAGGCAGCAATATAGAGCTCGTAGACAAACAGGATCTGTAAATTCTTTACTCAGACGTATGACAAACCCCAGCATTCGGTTGGCCTTTTCAAGTGTAGCACAGTAGTGTTCCTTGAATGTCATATGACTATCCAAAACAACGCCAAGGTCATTTATTTGATTAACACGTTGTAGAAGTTCGCCCTGGATATTATATTCGTACAAAAATGGAAGTTTCTTGCGTCCAAATGTTACGATAAAGCATTTAGAAACGCTTAAGGCCAGTAGGTTGACAGCACACCAGTTAACTACTGTATCGAGGAATTGCTGTAGTTTCTGACAATCTGCCAAACTGTTAACGTTCAGAAAAATTTTCGAATCGTCCGCGTACATAAGTACTCCGCATCCAACAAGCAGCATGTTAATATCATTGCAGAACAGGGTGAGTAATAAAGGGCCCAAATTACTTCCTTGCTTGCGGCCCAAATTTGCGTTCTAGCTTTAAAAGTAAAATTAAGTGATTAACTGAGTCAAACGTCGCAGTGATGTCCGTGTAAATTGCGTCGACTTGTTTGCCACAATCCATATTAGATATGCAGAATGATATGAATACTGCCAGATTAGACGTTACCGAGCGTTTCGGAAAAAAACCGTGTTGATTGTCCGAAATCCAGTTCCTGCAGGCTGAAAACATAACATCGTTGACAATCCTCTCTAGGACCTTCGAGCAGGCAGCTAGTGATGTGACACCACGATAATTGCGAACCTCTTGCTTTTCATCCTTTTTGAAGACTGGGCTCATGAAAGATCTTTTCCAGGTGGCAGGGAACTGTTGTTGTTGTAAGGACAGATTGAAAATATAAGTCAGGGGCTTAACAAGTATAGTGCAACACTTTTTCAAAACGCACGCAGGTATTCCATCCTGTCCGGCTGAGGTAGAGTATTTTAAGTTTTAGATAGCCTCTAAAACCATATCCTCTCTAACAACAAACACGTTGGGGTTTCACACATCGGTGGGCAATCGTGTCATGGCTGCGCTAATTTGTTCTTCTGTTGGCGATTGAATTGAAAATATACTAGAGAAATGCTTTGCTGAAAGGATACATTTGTCAGCAGATGATTTTGCAATTCTGTTATCTAAATGTACCTCCGCAGGTAGGCCAGATTCTTTCCTTTTGGATTTAACAAAATTCCAAAACTTTTTTGGGTTCCGACGAAGCTCACTTTGAGTCCGATTCACATAGCGATGATAGCTTAATCGATTGAAGATTCGATATTTTCTGGTAGCATCATTAAGTTAAGATTTTATAAATGGGCATCTAGAATTCGTAAATGTTCGAAGCAATTTCGAGCGCAGCTGTTTCAGTCGTTTTAAGCGAAAATTGGTCCAAGAAGGTCTAAGTAGAGGTCGAACCATGGGCACAGATTTGTCAAAAACATCGTCCATAATTGCGCAGAATGAACTAACAGCTACGTCTACACTAGTATATCTTTGAAGATTTGTCCAGTCCACTTCAGATGGACATAGATTCATGAGATCGAAATCAGCACGACGGAAGCCACGTGCAGATGGGTCGAAAGCTTCAACAAAAGCGACCGGACTCAGGAATGCAATGTTGAACTCAAGCGGAGGATGGTATACGTCTATTAGTACCACGGTATAACTTGCTTCAATTACGGTGCTGTTCAAGATTGAGTCATCCGTAAAAACCAAATCCAACGTCTGATTTTGAAAATTTTTTTTATACCGTTTCGTTGATGAAGTCCGTTCAATACAGCTCCGTCCAAAAAAGTAGTACTCGCCATATTTAGTACGATAGACCGATCAAAAGTGAACTTTGTTCATAGGACACTTTCACCCACAAATTTTCAATGTTACCGGAATTACTCATTGTGAATATCGATGAGCTAAACTTACATGAAACGGCTATCAGCACTCCTCCACCCCGACTACGAAAACTGTTAGAGCCATTCCTATCGCATCGATACACGGTGTAATCCGGGCTGAATAGTTGGCTGGATGGTACTGTTGCATCAAGCCAGGTTTCGGTGAAAGCGTAGATGTCATAATCGAGCTCTGATGTGGAAACGAAACATTCCAAAATTTTCGATTTCAAGCCACGAACATTCTGATAGTATATGCGCACACCGTCAGCAAAGTTCCCATCATCAGGGTGGACTCTGCAAATCTAACCGAATCTATCTCGAATAATAAACATGTCAAAAATCTTCTAAAATACATATTTTTTAGGTCGTAAAAATGAAAAAAAAAAACATTTCATTTATGGAGAAGACCTGAAGACCCCGGCGCAAATTGTCAGATAATTAAAAAAAAACACCCATAAACCAAATTTGAAATTAGAAACTTGCATTCGCAACTGTTTCAAAGTTATCTCCATTGAGCTGAATTCTCTAAATAGTGCGCAAAACGCACGTTCCACAGTTGAAAGCACGGTGTTTGGTGCAGACGATTTGCCATGTTGGTGAAAATACTTTTTAAAAAAAATCAAAATCAAAAAGAATGTCTTTTCTTAAAATTTGTTAGAATCCAATTTGAAATCAATAGAAAACCACGTACAATTAGATTAGATTGATTGACTGGTTTGAATTCACATAAAAAATAATCCGTCGTTTAAGAGGATTTTATTCAACGCGAAACAATCAAACATAGACATTGTTCGATTCCTGTTTCTTCATCATGTTACCTCAGAAACCACGTGGATTTCAAATGGAAGATTTTAGATCCATGATTGAAAATCATTGGATTTTCTCCCTTTTTTGTCTTTACTTTCGGTAATGGTCTCTTTTATTTTTCTTTACCTTTGGTAATAATATGAAAATAAACTAAATTTCATCGTTTATAAGATTTATTTCCACTATTGTTAGGCACACTATCCCAACCATTTATTTATAACAAAAAAAAAATCAATTCTTGCAACGAGTTGGTTTGAGGAATCCTGTAGAAATAGAAAAATATTTAATAATAAAAATGGAATCATCAAAACGATGAATAATTAAGCTAGTTAGGTAGGACAACAAACTTCCATCTGGGGCCACTTGACTGCATTCATCTCCAACACCTCCAAAATCTTCCTGATTAGAATCGTCTCCCCGGTTTTCCTCGTGATGCTTCGAAGCTGGAAACAAACTAAACATTGATTCTGAACTATAAATCAATTTTCGACAGGGAAATCAATACAACATCACTTACCTTCACGCTCCCTAGGGTTCTATAGGACGTCCAACGTGGACTACTGCTCGTCCTTCGACGCTTAATGCATTTTTGAAGCAAAAAATCGAGTAATCTTACTGACAACCTTTTTCCTACAACAATTCTAATTTCTGAATTATTTTGCGTGTAGGTAAAACTTTATTATTTCCAATCTTATTAATAAGGGATATACCTTAACTAACAATCGATTCCAGAACAAACACTAAATGTAGTTCAATTTCGGAGAAAAGTTTTAATTTTGTTCATAATATTTCTCTGAAGTTTGCTGGTTCCGAAATGATTGTCTCTTTTCGGTACATCCTTTTCAAAGAACATTTCACGGGCCATTCTTGTGACGGCTGTCTCATTTGCGATTGTGATTAGTCAGTATCGAAGAAGTTTAGCCTGTTGCCATTAGATCGTGAAGATACCTTATCCCGGAGTAGTACCCATTGTCGAAGTACAACTTGTTCTACACATTCATCCCAGCGATTGTGGGATTTTAAATACATTGATGCTGAATTATGATTAAATGGAATGTTTCAAATGATATTTACACAGTTTGGGTTCTGCATTATTTCCAAGTTCTACAGTTTATAGTGGTTATGAGTAGTCAATCAAGATATGCTATTAAAGAATTTGCATCACTTTCACGTGCCACACTGTATTTCATGTGTATTGTAACATTTTTTAATATTTTTTTTAAATGTAACTCGTAAATTTACTGTAATTTTAAACTTGTGATCAGGGATCCAAAATTTCATATTTTCCTTCTTTATCCTTTTATTTGTACAACGATGTATTTATTTCAAACGAATGTTGCAAAATAGCACAAGATGATTACAATAGTATTCATGATTGACGCCAATGAAAAAAAATCACAGTTTTGGTTTCCTTAAATTTAGATTTGTCGAACACCTATGTACAAGTTTTGTGCTCCATCTAGTTCAATATTCCGGTCGAACAAACTCGCAAATGTAGCGCTGATTCCAGTCACAGGGCACATCATTCCAGACCACTCCACCCCAGCGCCCGATCTCCAGACAGTTTTCGTTTCCTCCGGCATTGTCCGGCTGCCCCGGTGAATAATTAAAATAACCGGACAAATAACCGACCGGTTTGTTGGTGGAAATCCAGATAAAGTGTCCCTCGCTACCCAGATCGGTTCCCCCGATGAACCAGGGACCTTTCTGATTGTTCGATTTGGCGATAGCTTGTTCTATCAACTGGGAATCTTCTTCCGATGTGATGGTGGCCAAACGATGCCCATAACTCTGACACAATCGCCATGCCGTGTGAAAGTTCACCTCCCGGTTGTTGTGCACAAAGTATTGCTTTTTATACTTCACTGGTTGTCGCGTGTCCGGACAAAGGTTTCCGAAGGATGAATCTGAGGAGAGAAAACATTATAAATCAATACAACAAATCAGAAGATCAATAAAATGTCTTTTCGAATTGTAAACACCTACAATCATCTTCCTCAATGATGGGAGATGCGCGAGATAATTCCATTAACGATGCGAAGAGTAACAGACATACTAAGAAAAACAACGTGTTGCTCATTTTGCTTTAAGTGTTTGGATTGAACTGAATAACCAGAGCGCGATCGATCATATTTATGAATTCATAGGGCTCAAGACAGGGGATTCCCCTTCGAAGGGAATTTTTTTTCTTCATGCGCTGGTCTGAATTCGAGAGTATGCTGAAGTTTCTTTTGTTTGAACTAATTTTTATAACCCAAAACGCTCAACTACATTTGCATCTTTATATTCACGAAAAGCCATTTGGCTACAGAACAACTTCGACTGAATAACAAACTAAAGTATGATTGCTTCCCTGTTTTTTTAAATAAGTGTAGAATATTGATGAGGTAACAAATTGCAACGATCACTCATTTTGCTGTTGTTAAAATGGCAGGAGGCATGAATTATTATTTTCTTATATTTATTTTAGCCACTTTAACTAGTAGTTCAGTTCCAGGTTGTCATTGTGATGTAAAAAAAAATTGTTTGCAAAATTTTTGAATTGGATTTCATGAAGCAAGAAATTGCTGAACCATGATCATGATTTCTGAACGCTGAAAATTCAAATATTTTCCGAGTATATCCGTTGTTTATAAGATGTTGGTCGACTATCTGAATACATCGAGTGAAAATTGTCTCCTCCTGATTAAATTAATATGAAAACATTGACAGAGTTACGCAATGTATTACCTACTTAATTTGATTAACATATTTCTTTCATCTTATTGTCTACCAACCAGCTGAAATAACAACCATTGCAACGTCAAACAATACTCACTTGAGTTACTACGAATCCACCGCTTATACTTGACAACATCTGTGTATACCGAATAATCCCTGGAACTGCACAATCCATCGTCCGAGGATTTAGCAGCCGTGAATGAAATGATCCCCAACAGGAACCAATGATCGTTGACGTTTCGGAAAAATCCTCCTCCACTGTCGCCATTACATGCGTTGGTCCCATTTCGGAACCCTGCACAGAACATATCCTCAGTCAGAGTGGTACCAAATGCTTCCGGATTGCTTCGGGTACAGACATCTCTGGACACAACTGGGGCTCGTGCGGATCGAAGCACATCGGAAACCTTATTCTTCTCCGTATAGCCCCAACCCACAATTGTTCCAACCGTTGTGTCGGAAATCAGCGAAAATGTGGGTAAACAGGCTGGTTGCACAAACTTTCCATACTTTACCGGTTGCACGGTAATCAGAAGAGCGATGTCGTGATCGTGCCGTTGTCCGTTGAAGCCCTGACGGATGATTATACTACTGATTCCGTGTTCCTGTTCCGAGTCGGAAACCTTACTCATCAAATGTTTCCCCACTCGGATCGCCAAATCACTGACCGATCGGGGAGTCCCCGTGCCAGGAATCGTGGCGCAATGGGCCGAAGTCAGAACCACACTCTGACCCACCAAAGTTCCACCGCAGATGTATTGCCGGGAAGGCGCCAGCTGATAGATGGCCGTATGCCATGGATAATCACCAGGTTGAACTGCAGTCCCACTGGTGATGAGAGAGCGCGTTTTGATCTGCCTTACTCCACAACCGAGTTGTTGCGTCTCGATTGAGCCGAAAGGAGAGATCACAACGAGTACGATACCGATCCTGAACGCGACCGCGAGATTCATGTTGAACTGATAGAGGTTTGTTTTGCGGATCGCGGAAGATGCTACAAGACAGAAAGCCGGGGATTTTTTTCTCCGGGTCAAAGGAATTGAGACAAACATAAGACGTTTACTCACCGTGTGAATATAAGAAAGTCAATAATGAAAGAGTAGCAACTACAATATAACTTAAATAGTAAGCATACCGGCATTTGCTATCTATATACTTACTTACTCTGGAAGAGTGGGGAAACGTGGACCACTCTACATCTCTCAGCTGAGTATTGAGATATAAATTTCAATCCAACTGTCATCGTCGTAGCTTTGCGGACGAATAATTTTCTTTATGTTGTTCAATGTACGATTCATATGCTTCTTTTCTTTAACACTAGAAAGACCGCACCAGTCAAAATGACTGATTTAACACTTTGTTTGTTGAATACCTTTTAATTATTCGTTTTTAAAATTCACAAAAAATATGACTTTTCATGAATTTTCAATGTCTACAAATCTGTATTTTTTATTTCTCTTAAGCAAAATAAAGGAGATCGAAGTAAGCTGCGGTCGAGTACAGTCGATTTTCTCTCACGGTCCTGATTTGTCGCGTTTTCAGTGGTTTTCCAAAATAAGTTTTTCCTCGATTTGTTGCATAAATGTATCAACTTTAAGTGAAATAACGCGGATTAAACGACACTTTTTTTTAAAAACTGGTGACTTTTGAAAGAAATGCATAAATGAAAGTTATGGCATAAGGCAATTTTATGTTGACCATGCAGTGCGAGAAACGGAAACAATCGTGTTGATTGTTTTGCTGGAATTGCTTGTTTTGCTGCAGAGAAAGTTTAATAGTGCTTAAATGGAGATTTTCTTTCGCTTTAAGTGGTATTGTTAGGAAAAAACTAAACGGAATTCATTTATGATTCTTTTGAATGTGTTTATTGGATATTTTAAAGAGCATGTCAGGCCGACAAAATCGGGGATAAAAATCTGATGGTTTTGATATGTTTTTTTTTTTTTGCTGGATAAAGTGGCTAGTTTTGATAATGTCGATAATAAAATGGGCCAAACAAATTTGTTTGGTATTGGAATTCACTTAAATGAAAATTGAGTGTCACCCACGGATTAGTAAAATCAGAACAAAGCATATCCGAGTTGGGGTCATCAAGTTTATTCAAGCTAGTATTGAGTTCTTTCATTAAGAATCCTTTTGATAGTTGCTTCCGCATTAATTAAGCTGTAAAAAATGACGGATTTTATTTTTTCGTTTCGGAAAATTTACTTAAAAGATTTGAACATATTTTGAGAAACCGTGTCACATTTGTTATTCATGTTTTTGGTATATTTTCACAGTGCTAAGAGCAAGGCTGTGCGAACGGGGGGGGGTTTAGGGGTTTAACCCCCCCCCCCCCATGGAGATTTTTTACCAGTGAAATTTTTCTGTTCAAGAAATGAAAAGGTGTTAAGAAAAGAATGTTAACAGACATGTCAAAAAATTGGCTCGCCTCCGGCGGTTTTTAATCCTCTCTTACTCCAGGCCTGAGACATTTCATTCAACGATAACAACGTTCACGAATTGAAACCAATTTTAAATTTTTCATTTCAATTTGCAATTTTATAAACCTTTGGAAATAAAACTCAAATCTGTGTGTTATGAACCTTACCTCATCTTAAAAATTGGTTTATTACCAATCACTTTGAAAAAAATCGCATATATCATTTCAAATTATATACGGATATTTTTCAAGAAACCAATTTCAGTCTCAATTTAATTTTGTGTTTTTTTGTTTTTCCTTAGTCCTCAAATCCAAAATCAAATGGATTTTGATAAACTACTAAAGGCCTCAAAATTTACATTTTTCTGAGGTGAAATGAATTCACGAGTTAATTTGGAATTATTTTTGGCAATGGGTTGAAAATTATTGATAAAAATTCTGCATTTTTCTGACAAAACTTTTAGACATTTTAAATATTTTTGAAATCCAGGTTCTAATCATCTTTTCACAAATCCACAAGTAATTTTGGTTGAGAAAAGTTATAGGAATTTTATATTTGTTTAATTTTACTAAATATGTAAAATAACTGATTTTGACAAATTTTCAAAAAAGTATTCACTTATTGAATTTGAGATATTCTAAAAGGCAAAAATCAAATCGTTTAGCAGACTTCAACAAATTTGTCAAATGAGGCTCTCAGAGCTAAAGGAGTATAAACAAAACAAAATGGTCGATTTTGAGATATTGATGCCTAACGATTTTTCATATGTAAGACTATATTTGATTATTATTTTCGAATTTTTAACAGTTTTGTTTACATACTTTAACATTAAAAAATATACAAATTCTTGAAAAATACACGGAAAATGGCCATACATTAAATTTTAAAAGCGCGTTTTCTCGAAATAAGCTTTTAAGAACTTATACCCCTTCGAAAATAAAACTTTTGTTTTTAAAAACTTTCTTCAGTCGTGTTAAAGCACTAGTCATTCCAATTTTGTTAAACTGTAGAACTCGTTTTTGTTTAAATCAATCTTCATCATCATCACCATCGAAATATTATTTCTTGATTGAGTAAAATTAAATAAACAAATTCAGAATCCGTTTTTCTTCTTTCATGTGGATTTGTAAGCTTATCAGCTATAAATGATTGATTTCAATCAAAAATTATTCATTTTTAAACTTTTAATTTTAAAATCATCAAAACGCGAGGTTATAGACAAAATCTTACAAAATTTTCCAGTTCATGACACCAATACCTTCTAAATCAATCATTAAACCATAGGCATCAAAATTCTGTCTCTTGAATCAATTAAATGCTATATAAATAAGTTTTTGTAATGGTCAAAAGTGTTTTTGAAAAGAAATTTTTTAAATCTTCTATGTTAAAATCTTATGAAATTAATTTGCGGCTTTATCGGTGATGGTTAAAGAGTTGAAAGTGAAAGACGGATAGAATGTCAGAAGAAAATTCTAAGGTGGTGAAAAGAGCGAAGAGCATTTGAAATAGAAGCTTGACCACATACTAAATTCCTTGTCCCACACCAATGAACTGTATTGAAGAAGTAGTACCCAATAGAGAAGGCACTACGTTTTTCGATACAGTTAATTATGGATGGTTCGACCGCCATGTGAATGCACATGTGCAAGTTTTCTTCTGATATTCTATCCGTCTTTCATTTTCAACTCTTTAACCCTCACCGATAAAGCCGCAAATTAATTTCATAAAACAAACTCACGGTGATTTCTCTTCTTAAAATATTAAAAACTTATCTTTTTAATCTTCATGTTATGTATAATTTTATGAATATTTAATCAACATGATTTTGTTTTCAAATTAAATTTATCGACCCAACCGGTGAAAGTTGAATTAAAAATAAAAGATTTAATCACTGAGTTCCAGAGGATTTTATGTGATCGCTGGCACTTTTTAAATAAACCAAATAGGTTTTTTAAATCAAATTCAATCACTATCAATGTGTTTTTAATAAATTCTTTGAAATTCAAAATAATTTTTTTTTCGATAATTTACTTTTAAA
Organism: Uranotaenia lowii; assembly: GCF_029784155.1. Classification (NCBI taxonomy): domain Eukaryota; kingdom Metazoa; phylum Arthropoda; class Insecta; order Diptera; family Culicidae; genus Uranotaenia; species Uranotaenia lowii. The sequence goes on from NC_073693.1 coordinate 111,264,508, forward strand.
CTTTGATTAAATTTTTTTCAATGAATGAATGAGCGATTCAATAAAAAATTAATTTGATTAAATATTAGATAATCACTGTTTTTAATGTAAATTATCAATAAGGAGAAAAATATTCATTTTAAATTTTGGTGAATTTATGAAAAATACATTGATGAAGATTGAATTTAATTTAAAAAAATAATAATTTCAAGAACGCCATCGATCAATCAATATTTTTGGTACTCAGTGATAAAATTCTTTTTTGGATTCAAATTCTTCCAGTTACAAAATAAAAAAAAACAAGATTTTATTTAAATTTAAGATAATACAGAGAAGTTTTTCAATCATTCCTTCAATTGAAAATGAAGAAAAGCAATATAAATAAATATGATTAGAATTATCAATTTTCACCATTTTGTTTAACAGTTTTAACTTGGTCTGATTTTTTTTTTAGATTTCGATTTTAATCTGTTTCTAAATCTGGTGTTATATTTTATCTTTTTTATTTCTTTGCAATGATTCTTAAGCTCGAAGCTTCAAATTCTGGATTTATTCGAAATTCAAATTCGCATTCGTTCTTTGGTGTTTCGAAACATAAGATAATTGAAGTAAATTTAGCGAGTTTGTGTGATGGTTATGCGTATAAAAATGGCTTTGGAAATAAATTTTCTAATTTATTTTAAATTTTTTGTATTGTTATTATTTCTAGCTAAATTTGCATTTCGAAAACTTTTAGGAACTAAACTCATTTGGATTCCTTCTTTGATTTTTTTAATGTATTTTTTTTGTATTTTAAACATCTAATGCCTATTCTGAATTTTTATTTCAATAGATCATTTTTTCATTAAGAGTGCTTAATCGGAATAGTGCACGGCACCCTTTCAAATGAACGAATTTCAAATCAAATCAAATCATTTTTTCATGTATATCTCTTTGGCTTTGAGGGCATCAAATGGAACTTTTGTCCCATTTAGAAGAACAATTTTATAATATTTTTTTCTATCTGATAAGAATCATATTCATAAACATTTCACGAAAACGATTTTTTTGTGTTTCAAAGATTTGAAATTGAAATATACTTTTGGTGTAATTTCTGCTTTGGCTGTGCGAAAAAAAAACTTTGAAACATGTCAGTCAGGATATTCTGTATAGAATAGGAAATTTAAATTTCCGTTGGTTTATAAATTCTAAACTCTTTTCTTTCCCTATTTTTGAAAATAAAACCTGTAAAAAAAAGTAGCTGCTTAAATTGGACCAATCGAGAGTACTGAGTTTCTATTTTGAATTTCTATCCCGATTTCTGTCTTGTACTTGAAATTTGTATTGAAACATTTACAATTGATTTAACAAAAGTTATATTATCCACTGAAGTGAATATTCTAAATTCAGCATATAATTTTCCAAATGATCATTCTCAAATTATTATAAAAACCATCTCATAGCTGAGTTGCTAATATCCTTAAGTGATTCTCATAATATGAATATTTCTATGTTTTTAACCTTATCTTTTTCCACATTCAATTCATTGAGATTTTCAAGTCTTATGTTGTTTCTTCAGTTACTGAAGTTCAGTTTCATGGTTTTTCGGATTTTTGAGAATTCAGGATCTTTGTTTTAGGTGCTAAACTCATTTGGATTCCTTATCTGACTTTTTTCAATGATAACTAATTTGTGTTTTATACATTGAATGTCTATTCTGAATTTTTATTTCAATCAATCATTTATTCATCTAAACCCTGGCTTTGGGTGCATCAAATGAAACTTCTGTCACATTTAGAATTACAATTTGAGAACAATTATTTATTATCTGATAAGAATCATATTAATAAACATCTCACGAAAACGTTTATTTTTTTGTGTTTCAAAGATTTGAAATTGAAATACACATTTGGTGTAATTTCTGCTTTGGCTGTGATTGAAACTTTTTTTTATTTAATTAATATTTTGTTTCTCAAAACTTGATTTCAAATTATGATAAAGATTTGAGACAATTGTAATTCTAAATTTAACCTGATTTGAGGTTTTGAATTCTTAAAGTCTAATATATTTATCTCTATGGCATCTGAATTTAATTATGTTGTTTTGTTTATTTTTACTCAATTTTGTATTCTATGATGCAAATCTTCATGATACTTCCCAATTGGCATTAGATGAATATTTCTTGACGAAGCACAAACCAGACGATCAATGATGAAATGAAAAACATTTAAAATATCTATCTGGTCATTATTTTAAATCAGAGAATTTTAGTTGGTGATAACGGTATTCATAAAATGAGAATTAAATTTTGCATTTTGTAGCTCCAATCAAAGCTTTCTTTTTTGAGAAATTTCAAAACTTTTCCGCAATATTTGCACGTGATTAATTAACAATTTTCAGAAACCATCTTCTACGCAGACAACATGGTTATTTGAAGAGAGTATACAGAACCTATCTCCAGTTCTTTCACACGTTTATAATGTTTTGTATTCTCTGGGATAGCATTTGAAAACAAAACAAATCATAGGGGCCCCCCGAGAAAAATTGCCCTGGGACTCAGGGTTCAACACGCAGGAGTGCGTCGAATGAGAAAGAGCAAATAAAACGCAGCTCTTTCGTTCTCGGTTCACGGGCACATTTGATTGCTCGAAATTCTCTCGAGAAATTTGCGACCAAAACGCAGATTGAAAATTTTTGAGCAGAGCGAATTCGCGCGCGCCTATTCGAGAGCGCGAGCGGTTCGGAAACTGCGTTTGCGTTTTTCTAACAGCGCGCGTGTAGGAACACCGAGCATCTACCGAGAGGACACGGCGGCTCACCGGACGGCGCGCGCGGCTCTCTTTAGCACACGGAGTGTTCGCCGTGTTTTCGTTGTTGAGGGCCGACGGAATAATCTGTGCGAATAATTAAATCAATAGATATGGTAAAACATATAGAAGCACGCAATAGCCTTGGGAGGAGGGTTATAACAATCAATGTCAGAAGTTTTAAAATACATACTAGTAATAGTAACCAGCACTAGTAACTATGATAAATTTACCATGAAATAGTGAAATTTCGCGAAAAACGCCTAATGAAAGAGCTTTACACAAGGATTGTTAAAATGAATGTTGAAAATATTCTAGCCACTAGTAATAGTTACCAGCACTAGTAACTATGAAAAATTTACCATGCAATAGTGAAATTTCGCGAAAAACGCCGAATGAAAGAGCTTTACACAAGGGTTGTTAAAATGAATGTTAAAAATATTCTAGCCACTAGTAATAGTTACCAGCACTAGTAACTATGAAAAATTTACCATGCAATAGTGAAATTTCGCAAAAAACGCCAAATCAAAGAGCCGTACGCAAGGATTGTTAAAATGAATGTTAAAAATATTCTAGCCACTAGTAATAGTTATCAGCACTAGTAACTATGAAAATTTTACCATGCAATAGTGAAATTTCGCGAAAAACGCCAAATGAAAGAGCTTTACACAAGGATTGTTAAAATGAATGTAAAAAATATTCTAGCCACTAGTAATAGTTACCAGCACTAGTAACTATGAAAAATTTACCATGCAATAGTGAAATTTCGCAAAAAACGCCAAATCAAAGAGCCGTACGCAAGGATTGTTAAAATGAATGTTAAAAATATTCTAGCCACTAGTAATAGTTACCAGCACTAGTTACTATGAAAAATTTACCATGCAATAGTACAATTTCGCGAAAAACGCCAAATGAAAGAGCTTTACACAAGGATTGTTAAAATGAATGTTAAAAATATTCTAGCCACTAGTAATAGTTATCAGCACTAGTAACTATGAAAAATTTACCATGCAATAGTAAAATTTCGCGAAAAACGCCAAATGAAAGAGCTTTACACAAGGATTGTTAAAATGAATGTTGAAAATATTTTAGCCACTAGTAATAGTTACCAGCACTAGTAACTATGAAAATTTTACCATGCAATAGTGAAATTTCGCAAAAAACGCCAAATCAAAGAGCCGTACGCAAGGATTGTTAAAATGAATGTTGAAAATGTTCTAGCCACTACTAATAGTTACCAGCACTAGTAACTATGAAAATTTTACCATGCAATAGTATAATTTCGCAAAAAAACGCCAAATCAAAGAGCTTTACACAAGGATTGTTAAAATGAATGTTGAAAATATTCTAGCCACTAGTAATAGTTACCAGCACTAGTAACTATGAAAATTTTACCATGCAATACTGAAATTTCGCAAAAAACGCCAAATCAAAGAGCCGTACGCAAGGATTGTTAAAGTGAATGTTGAAAATATTCTAGTCACTAGTAATAGTTACCAGCACTAGTAACTATGAAAAATTTACCATGCAATAGTGAAATTTCGCAAAAAACGCCAAATCAAAGAGCCGTACGCAAGGATTGTTAAAATGAATGTTAAAAATATTCTAGCCACTAGTAATAGTTACCAGCACTAGTTACTATGAAAAATTTACCATGCAATAGTACAATTTCGCGAAAAACGCCGAATGAAAGAGCTTTACACAAGGATTGTTAAAATGAATGTTAAAAATATTCTAGCCACTAGTAATAGTTACCAGCACTAGTAACTATGAAAAATTTACCATGCAATAGTGAAATTTCGCAAAAAACGCCAAATCAAAGAGCCGTACGCAAGGATTGTTAAAATGAATGTTAAAAATATTCTAGCCACTAGTAATAGTTACCAGCACTAGTAACTATGAAAAATTTACCATGCAATAGTGAAATTTCGCAAAAAACGCCAAATCAAAGAGCCGTACGCAAGGATTGTTAAAATGAATGTTAAAAATATTCTAGCCACTAGTAATAGTTACCAGCACTAGTAACTATGAAAAATTTACCATGCAATAGTAAAATTTCGCGAAAAACGCCAAATGAAAGAGCTTTACACAAGGATTGTTAAAATGAATGTTGAAAATATTTTAGCCACTAGTAATAGTTACCAGCACTAGTAACTATGAAAATTTTACCATGCAATAGTGAAATTTCGCAAAAAACGCCAAATCAAAGAGCCGTACGCAAGGATTGTTAAAATGAATGTTAAAAATATTCTAGCCATTAGTAATAGTTACCAGCACTAGTAACTATGAAAAATTTACCATGCAATAGTGAAATTTCGCAAAAAACGCCAAATCAAAGAGCCGTACGCAAGGATTGTTAAAATGAATGTTAAAAATATTCTAGCCACTAGTAATAGTTACCAGCACTAGTAACTATGACAAATTTACCATGCAATAGTAAAATTTCGCAAAAAACGCCAAATCAAAGAGCCGTACGCAAGGATTGTTAAAATGAATGTTAAAAATATTCTAGCCACTAGTAATAGTTACCAGCACTAGTAACTATGAAAAATTTACCATGCAATAGTGAAATTTCGCAAAAAACGCCAAATCAAAGAGCCGTACGCAAGGATTGTTAAAATGAATGTTAAAAATATTCTAGCCGCTAGTAATAGTTACCAGCACTAGTAACTATGAAAAATTTACCATGCATAGTGAAATTTCGCGAAAAACGCCAAATGAAAGAGCACTATCATGTAAACTGAGTTGAGTGTTGTGTGCATGCATTCTGTGACCATAATTGTATGTGTTTTCTAGTCGCTAGAATATTTCGACAATCATTTGAACAAGCTTTAGAACCTTTGATTTTGCGTTTTTCGTGAAAAATAATTATAACAATTATTTATTATTGGTAAATTTTTCATTGTTACTAGTGCTGGTAACTATTACTAGTGGCGGGAATAAATTTTGCATTCATTTTAACAATTCGTGGGTAAAACTCTTTGATTTGGCGTGTTTTGCGAAATTTTGCATTTGCATGGTAAATTTTCATAGTTACTAATACTGGTAGCTATTACTATTCGCTAGATAATTTTTAATGTTCATTTTACGAATCCTTGCGTAAAGCTTTTTCATTTGGCGTTTTTCGCGAAATTTTACTAGTTCATGGTAAATTTTTCATAGTTACTAGCGCTCGTAACTATTACTAGTGGCTAGATTATTTTTACATGCATTTTAACAATCCTTGTGTAAAGCTCTTTGATTTGGCGTTTTTTGCGAAATTTTAATATTGCATGGTAAATTTGTCATAGTTACTAGTGCTGGTAACTATTACTAGTGGCTTGAACATTTTTAACATTCATTTTAACAATCCTTGTGTAAAGCTCTTTGATTTGGCGTTTTTTGCGAAATTTTAATATTTCGTGGTAAATTTTTCATAGTTACTAGTGCTCGTAACTATTACTAGTGGCTAGAATATTTTCAACATTCATTTTAACAATCCTTGTGTACGGCTCTTTCATTAGGCATTTTTTGCGAAATTTTACTATTGCATGGTAAATTTTTCATAGTTACTAGTGCTGGTAACTATTACTAGTGGCTAGAATATTTTTAACATTCATTTTAACAATCCTTGTGTAAAGCTCTTTCATTAGGCATTTTTTGCGAAATTGTACTATTGCATGGTAAATTTTTCATAGTTACTAGTGCTGGTAACTATTACTAGTGGCTAGAATATTTTTAACATTCATTTTAACAATCCTTGTGTAAAGCTCTTTGATTTGGCGTTTTTTGCGAAATTTTAATATTTCATGGTAAATTTTTCATAGTTACTAGTGCTCGTAACTATTACTAGTGGCTAGAATATTTTCAACATTCATTTTAACAATCCTTGTGTACGGCTCTTTCATTAGGCATTTTTTGCGAAATTGTACTATTGCATGGTAAATTTTTCATAGTTACTAGTGCTGGTAACTATTACTAGTGGCTAGAATATTTTTAACATTCATTTTAACAATCCTTGTGTAAAGCTCTTTCATTAGGCATTTTTTGCGAAATTTTACTATTGCATGGTAAATTTTTCATAGTTACTAGTGCTGGTAACTATTACTAGTGGCTAGAATATTTTTAACATTCATTTTAACAATCCTTGCGTAAGGCTCTTTGATTTGGCGTTTTTTGCGAAATTTCACTATTGCATGGTAAAATTTTCATAGTTACTAGTGCTGGTAACTATCATTAGTGGCTAGAATATTTTTAACATTCATTTTAACAATCCTTGTGTAAAGCTGTTTCATTAGGCATTTTTTGCGAAATTTTACTATTGCATGGTAAATTTTTCATAGTTACTAGTGCTGGTAACTATTACTAGTGGCTAGAACATTTTTAACATTCATTTTAACAACCTTGTGTTAAGCTTTTTCATTTGGCGTTTTTTGCGAAATTTTAATATTTCATGGTAAATTTTTCATAGTTACTAGTGCTGGTAACTATTACTAGTGGCTAGAACATTTTTAACATTCATTTTAACAACCTTGTGTAAAGCTCTTTCATTTGGCGTTTTTTGCGAAATTTTATTATTTCATGGTAAATTTTTCATAGTTACTAGTGCTGGTAACTATAACTAGTGGCTAGAACATTTTTAACATTCATTTTAACAATCCTTGTGTAAAGCTCTTTGATTTGGCGTTTTTTGCGAAATTTTACTATTTCATGGTAAATTTTTCATAGTTACTAGTGCTGGTAACTGTTACTAATGGGTAATGTTAACCTCCTACATTAATTCTTGTAACCCTCCGCCAAATCCCATTGCGCGCTTACATATATTTTAACTATCCTGTTGATGAAATCATACACACAGATTTCTCAATCAGCACTGCAAACAGAAACACGAACGAAACACAAGGCCCTCACTCGAGCCCGTGCGCGCCGCCCGGTGACGAAAAGAGGGCCGCCTCGGATCATTCGGAGAGCCGCCGCGCGCTACATTGTGGGCCGCTGCGTGCTGTTCTTTGAGCCAAAAGAGAGGCCTCACCCGCCGCTCGATTAGGACGCGCGAGAGCTAGCCGTGCCTGTTTGACTCGGCCGCTCGCGCAGATTTCGGATAGTGCATCTCGTCGACGAGAACGAGGGGAAAAGATTGAGCGCGCGTGTTTTTGTTTCGAGCGAGAGCGCGTCAACGGCCAGAACGCAAACGAAGAAGTGTTTCGCTCGAGAGAAATGGTTTGCGTGTGCCGCGCGCGTCTAAAAGAGTGCGTTTTGTTGAACCCTGCCTGGGACCCTCAATCTCTTAATTTAGCCGTGCAAAAGAAGGATTTCAAATTTGTCCGGCTTATTTCTCCTTCTCAACACCTCATATCATTGCATACATGCAGGCGATTAAAAGTAACCATCGGAACCATTTAAAGAGAACATTCAAATCTCAGTTAGTTGAATTCTTAATCGCCCCAAAAAAACGAAACCTGTTTTATCATCTGATTGACTACGTCATTGATGAAGCGGTAAACAAAGCCACCGAATCTCGTCGATTAGGTAGTGGTTGAGCGTTTCGCAACCGAGAAGATTCGTACGAATATGATTTCCGCGCTTAAAATCGTTTTGCGTACTGTTTATTTGTTATTTCTTACAAGTAATTATTCGATAGCATCCAAAACATGTGGAAAGCAGAAGATATTGCTGCAACAGTTGGTAACCCATGGATATTCCACTCATCCGGGAGAATTCCCCTGGCACGTGGCGCTCTTTATGGCGCAAGGCTTCCAAAAGTCCTATATCTGCGGAGGAACTCTTGTGAATGAAGTCAGCGTCCTTACGGCGGCCCATTGCGTCACGGATTCGGCCACCGCCTTGGTTCTTTCGCCTAGCACCCTGTTCGTTCAGGTTGGCAAGTTCAAGCTGAACCTTTATTCAGATACTGTGCAGGAACATGCCGTTCATCAGGTCCTGGTTTACGAGGACTTCCAGCAGGCCACCAGCCGGAACGATTTGGCGGTGCTGAAATTGGCAACCCAAGTGAAATTTACCGATTACGTGCAGCCAATTTGTGTGTTCCCACAACCGCCGATTAATCTGAATGATGGTTCTGTCCGGGGGGTGGTCGTCGGTTGGGGTTATACCGAGCATGACAACTTGGCGGACGATTTGCGTGGCACCACACTTCCCCTCGTTAGTCATACCCGGTGCCTGGAGAGCAATCCGGACTTATTCGATAGGACCCTTAACGACGAAATGTTTTGTGCTGGACACCGCAATGGTAAGTTAATGTTTTGCTTTGTTTGAGCTCAAATATTTTAAATTACAGTTTGGTTCATTCATAGCTGCAAGCTCATTGGAACGCGGCAAGCTTTGTATGGAAAAGTTAGAAGCAATTAATTGTTACTCTTTCGATAACTTTTTTGGTTGTTTTTACAGCCGAAATAGTTATTTATGCAACCAAGTGCAAAAATAGGATTTTTTCAGCTAAAGTTGGTTAGTTACGTCGATTGTTTTTTTTTAAAAAACGAGTCCATGAAATTATCCAAGAAAAATCAGCATTTCAAAAAACACTTTTCATTACGTTTGGATTTTTTAATTCTAAAAAGCTATAACTTTTTTAAGAAAAAAAAATTTCTACTTATATTACTAAAAATTTAAGTTTATAAAAGAGCTAAACAACAATTTTAAAGATATTGTATCTCAAGTCTATCTTAATTTTTTGGATAAATTATTATGAAAATAAAAAAGTATTTCCATACAAATCAGACCGAACAGGGAGTAAGAAGCGAGCAAGACATTGAGATTCGATTCGGTGTAGTATGAAACGAGTGGCGCCCGAAATATTCCAACCCTTTTGAAACCATGTTAGGATAGCGTGAATTATTCAGCTGCTAAAAGGTCGCTTTCTTTACCGGGAAAAAGAACGCTTGGCTTAAGTGTTTAGAATAAATTAGCTGATTTTACCCGGCCTTTCAAAATGAGTCGTTTGACTTCTAGAAATTTTAGAAGCTTGGTTTCATCATAATAAAAAATTTGACCCGTATTTGGCCATGTAAGCTATGTATTGCATAGTAGGTATGTAAGTTTTGTAACTAATTTTAAAGCTTCGATTGAGATTATTTACTGCGTTTATCGTTTTCATAATATTGAAAAATTCATAGTTATGAGGTTTGTTAAAATATAAATTAAAAAAAAATCCTTTGTATGCTGATTCATACTATCACGAAAAACATTTTAACCCACTATTTTTTTTATGAAGATTTAATAGATTTGGCCTTATTTTTCTATCGTCAAATATTAAAAATGTTTTTTTATCTTTCCCCTTTTCCATCTAATAAAAAGCTCTTCTGGAGTTTAAACTACTTTTCAAGATAGAAGATCTCCCCGTACAATAGTATACTCAAGTTTTATTTACTTATAAATTTCTAAAAGACTTCTAAACCTTGTTGAAGACTCACTTTGCATGTTTCCAATTGTATGTGTCCTTTTTTCGCTGTTTAGTTTCCCACTGTTTTATGATAGTTTTTCCTAAATGTTGTAAGATCCACTAAATCGTCTTGGAACCAAAATCGTTCATTTTATAACTTTCAAAGGTGAAGGGAAATATTAGAGAAACATGAGATAATAAAGAAAGTAAGATCATAAGCCGTTAATACCGTGAACTGGGGCAACATGCAACAATTTTTAAATTCAGTGGCTTCTTAAAACCTTTTGTTCATAGTTAATCCTACCCCTTATTCATCGAAAGTGTAGTTATGATAGGAAATCAAACAGGCGTAGTTAGAAAAATTATTGGTTTCTTTAGTTATTTTTGATTTTCTAAAAACATGCGGTTTTCACCTGAAATGGATGAAAATTTCAGTAAAGCTGCCTAATAATATAATGTGTTAATTTTTGTGACGTTATGTCAAGCTGATTTTGAGATAGTGTCCAATGAAATAGTTTTACGACTTAAATTTTTGGGCACCATGTGCGCCATCTATAATGCTTACTGTGAACCACCTTTTTTTTTTAAAGAAAAAAAACAAGGCAATATTTTATCACATTTTATGTTTCCTAAGCTTGACCTAGAAAATAACTAAAAATTTCATATTTGGTCGAATTTGTTGATAATTAAGCGGATTGTCCTCCTTCAATAAAAAAAACATCATACACTGTTTTTTTAAACGATATGGTTGTGTACATACGTGTGAAAATAGAAATCGTTTAAAAAAAAGATCAAAACAACTGGGAAAAAATCATCGCTTTTTTCGAGTAAAGTGGCCAACTTGGACTGTAAATCGGTCGTTTTCAGCCTTGCTGACCATTCTGATGTGATTTGAGTGAAGTCGGGAAGATCAAAGATTTGTTTTGGATATTATTTTCTGCTACCGTTGTTCCGGAATTTCCGCAGAGTCTCTAAGTTCTATTAAAAGCAAGTCACTTTATGAGTTTTCGTTAGATCGGGAGCACCAACATGATGAGTGTTCTGTAGGTTCACTTTATGAGTTTTCGTTGGATCGGGAGGACCAACATAAAGAGTGTTCTGAAGGTTCACTTATTCACGATTCCTTTTGCTTATATTTTGTTAACTATTTATTCTATACAAATACTTTTGGTTTCAAATTTTAGAGGATTAAATTTTGACCTTATAATGTACAATTTTTAACAATGTGCGATATGACCTGTAAAACTTACATACAATATACCAAAAAAAAATTTTGCAAACGTTGTGACGTCACGCTGGAATGGGTCATATCTAATATTCGGTTTTCTAGCGATTATTTCTTGAATATCCAATACACAGTCTAAGGAGTCTATCTCAGAATCATTAAACAGGGAAGGTTACAAACCAGTTTAATCATGTTGAAGCTTACAAATTTTAAGCTGATTCTGGTGGACTTATCATTCTGCAAAAATTGCATGACACCATAATAGCTGCGATTAAACTGAAATTTTCAAGGAAAAAATCGTCACATAACGATGAGCATACCTCCCCCCCTCCCCTATGTCACAATTCGTAACGTTCGAGCTTACTCCCTCCCCCCCTAGGAGCGTTACGTAATTAATGGATGCCCCCTTATGGGAAGTCCAAGAGTATTGAACATAAGTAGAAACGTCTACCCAAATGAAGAGGCCATAGTTTTTTGGTTTAATGTTAGTATGTGTGAATTATAAAGAACACGTCTTTCTTGATTTTTGGGGAAGATAATTGTTCAAATTTCAATTGTGCTCAATTCATTCATTTTTGTTTGCTTCAGCTTTTTGTGTAGGGGGGAGATGTGTAGCAGATTATCGCTTGCGCGATTGCCCTGCCCTAACAAACGACATCGTCGGCGCTCACAGCCTTACCGAAGTGAACTCATCTCTTTCTCTCTCTCTCTCTCTCTCTCTGGCATAACGCATTAACACACACCTGTGATGTGCACAGTACGTTAACGGTTTTCGGCGAGTTAAGGTGCACGTCTCCCGTTCAGCCAGTATAGCGCAAAGCTTAAGTTGCACAGGACCCATACCCATACCCCATGACAGGTATATTTCCTGGGAGGCCTCGTCACATTAAAAACGTGTGACGCTCTCTTACTCAAGCTTGCCGCTCATTTTAGCCACATGTTGAGAAGCTTGGATTCTCCTTCTTTTTTAACTTTTTTGCTCCGAGCATGGCAACATGAGCACGTGTGAAATCGGATATGATAATGAGAAAATGATCGTCTTGTTCTCTCTGCAACCAGATGGGCCAATGTTACTACATCCAAATCTGTACTCTCGAGCTAAAAAATCTTTTTCATCTGTACTTTTTTGACAAAAATCTGTACCAAAACCTCTACCAACAATATATGAAAACTCAGTGCAATCTACACGTTTTTTTTCAATTTTACAACTCCATTGCATTGTTTGTAATAGATATAATTTCGATTTTTTTTTACCATTTAAAGTCTCTGAAACCAATCTCTCTAATAGCGCCGCTAGTGAAATCGCTAACTCAGTCAAAGTTAGCGATCGCTAATTAAAATCGCTGAATATGCTGAAAAATTTATCGCTTAAACTTAAAGCGCTAATCGCTAACTGTTGACCAAAAAACGTACACCGAAAAATTATTCATATTTTTTTTTGTTGATTTCATGTTTTATGGATTTACAACACATACATATTCAACACCGGAAAATACAAACACAGTTGATTTAAACTTGTAACAACAATACAAAAATAACAGTTTTTATATCACGAATCATGGCTCCATCTTTTTTCTTTAGGTGCAAATACTTTACGCAGTCCAGATTTAATTGGTCTGCCTCCAATTCCATTCAACAGGTTAAAATTCCGTTATATGATTTGATACTAAGTTACGGTCTTCGAAGAAGTTTTTCAGCAGAAAGAATCCTTTAGAAAATTTACAAATTGGTACAAAAACGAAAACTCTTTTCCAGAGTTAAAAGAAAAATCATGTGCGTATTTCAAAACAAGATAAAATTTGTCCATTCAAACATAACTAAGCTTGCCAGATTGCCAAGTCTTATCCACACTTGCCCGAATATTTAAAACTAAGTTTGGAAAAGCTAGGTCCGGCCTGGATGCCGGTTTTCATGATATTATCCGGATTTATTCACTTTGTTTGCTAAATCAAACAAAAAACTCAAATTGAGTCATTTTAATTTTTGTTTTTTTTTTTCGTCCAAAAGATTTTTCTTAACAAAATAATTATTCAAGGTTTTTGGAAGGCTAAAATGTTTCGTGTGAAAAATATTGATTTAAGCGTTTTATTTCTTTATTTTTCTTCGAAAAATACTCGGTACTACAAATGTCCGGATTTTGGCAGGATTTTAGAAAACATAGCCTGAATTTACCCGGCCCTCGTACGTGCCGAAAACATTCCTGCGACCTTATGACTATCAGTAATAATTCGTGAGTTTGAAACAAATATATGAGAGTTAGCGGTCTTCAGTTAGCGGAACCAAAATATAGCGGAACTTTTGAATTCGCTAGCTCAATCAAAATTTAGCGACAAAATTAAACCGCTAACAATAAGTTAGCGGACTAATTAGCGATTAGCGGATTAGCGCTTTAGTGCCGAACACTGAATATTTCATTAAGTCAGTATCACTCACATGGTTTATTTAGAGCCTCACTGCTATACATAACACCAAATGCCAAAAATCTATATCAAATTTTAAAAATCCTTCATCTGCACGTACAGAATCTGTACCAAAAATGAGTCCAAAAATTTGTACTTTTAAAGATAAATCAGTACATGTGGCAACCATGAACTGAGCATAAAGATGGCCAAAAATCAGTTGGGAATCGAGGAATATCGACCAATAAGAGAACTGGAAAACATTGTCGCTATCAACGATTTCCAGGCTATGAGAGCAAAATCTAATGCTCTCTTGCATTCTTTCGATAGGTATGAATAAGGTGTTGGATAAAGCCCAATTGATGGTTGTGTTTGATTTGTTTTCTGAATAACTTTTGCAATTTAGCTTATTTTGAAAACAAAAGAGAGCAGATTTGTTCTTAAATAGTAGGGGAGAGTGGGGTATAGTGGGCCATGAGGAATCGTGGGCCACTTTTAATATCTCAGATGTGTGTTGAGATAAAAATCTCAAACCAACTGTCATCGTCGTCGCTTTGCGTGAGCATATATTCCTATATGTTGTTGACTGAAATACGCATCATATGCTTCTTTTATTTATCAAGCTAAAAAAAGTTAGATAAATTTACTTACATAATTAAAAAAACACCCACTTATTTCATCGATGGGGAACCTAAAGTGCATAACAAAAATATGCTCATACGCTTATGATCTTAGTTTTGTCATGATCTTTCACATGGAAAAGGAATTTTTGATGAAACATCATTAAGTCACACAAACGCATCCAATTTGCAAATCATAGCTGGTGGGGAATCGTGGGCCACACATCTTGAATCACCTATATTTTTATGTTTTTATACAGATTCATAACTTAAAATACGTTTTACCTATCTGTAAAGTTTTCTTATGCCAAATGAAGAGTTATGAAAAATATTTTGTCCATCCTATAGAAGAAAATTTTGCAAAACGTTCGCGAGCCAGGTTTTGGAATCTATGCGATCATACACAGCTCTCTTTTTTATTTCATCATCTGAAATTGCTATGAAATAACGAAATGAATTAGGAAATCACAGTTTCGGGTCAACTCATGAACTTTGCATGTTATTTGATCAATTTGGATTTAGTGGCCTACGATTCCCCACCATTTTTCAAAATCCAAAAAATATTGCCTTTTTTCAAACAGTCAGAATTTGGGAAAACTAACTTATTAAAAATTTAAAAAAAATAGTAGAAAACCATACCATTTTTTATTTTCATTTTATCTTTTAAAATAAAGAAGTTATGGAAAAACGAAACAAAGTGGCCCATGATTCCCCACTCTCCCATGTATAAAAAACTTCACAATTTTTTTTATAAAAATTATATTTTGATAAAGTTACTAGACAAAGAAAATTGGTTCATTTCCAGTAGATACTGTATAAAACAAAGTTGGAAACAATTTTTTTTCTATTTGTCGAAGACAACGAAGAGTTCAGATCATTCAATAATAATTGTGAAGTTTCATGTTACATGTAGGGTAATGATAGATGTTATGTTTATTTTTTAGAGCTTATTTCGATGTTAATCTTTTGACTAAAAAGTATTACCAATGCTAAATGATTATGAACACAAATACTTACTGGGCATGCAATTTAAATGTAAAATGTCAAATAGATGCACTTTTAATGAAACTTTAACTTTAAAATCTCACTTTTTCAATAAAAAACCCTGTGATGAAGTTATGGGTTCAGACAAGAAAATTAAAAAAAATTGCCTATCCATTTTCATCAATTAAGTATCGATCCAACATGTAGTATCAAAGATCTATTGTCAACTGGGCAACATGCAACAATTTTCAACTTCAATGGCTTTCAGAATCTTAATTCCCACAGATTATCATACCTCTTGTACATCAAAAGTTCTAAGGTTGATGGGACATCATATTCACGTAGTCAGAAAAATTATTGGTTGTATGTACCAGCTATTTTAAAATTTATAAAAACTTGCGATATTCACCCTACTAAGAAAAAGGGGTTCATTGCAACAACCTTTGAATTTCATGAAAAATCAAATTAAAAAGTTTGAAAATTTATAGCTTTGGATACATTTGTGATGCCATAACGCATAAAGCACAAATTGCAGTAATTTTTAGTTTTGTTCGAATTAAATTTTTAAATTTTATCTGTCAAAAATGTTTTTATGGAAAAAGTGTAAATTTGCTACATACATTTAGGGGGAAAAAATATTACAAAATATTTTATTAGCTTAAATCGTGAAAAAAAAATCTTAGGATGGATGAAGTTTTAATGTATACAAACGCATAATGCAAAGCAATCATATCCCAGTGTATGGAAACGAAATTTATGAGGTTTAGTTCTTATTTGCATTTCGTTGCATTTTGCCCTAGACAAGTAACAGAATTATAAAAATATTTATTTAAAAAAAACTTGGCGATTGTCTGAGAAATATTTCTACACCAACAGTGTTGGAATAGGATAATAAAAGCAATATAAAGTTTGTAGGTGATATCATTAAGCCAATCCGTCATACTGGGTAAAGTTTTTTACGGCATCGAAAAATGTAAAAATTTGTGCATCTATTGCTCGATTTTTTTTTTAAATTTTTTATGAGAACCAAAAACGTTTAAAAACTCTTTCACGATGTTTAAAACTATGTCATCATCATTTTCTTATCATTCAATGATAACTTTATTACAGTATATTGAAATGAAAATTTAATAAGTGTTGTGGTATACAAATGTTGCATCTAACCCTGCTTTTGCATGATGCCCCGTTTGACGGTACTGAACAAATTAGAGTTGGAATAAGTTATCCATGAAGCCCTCCTAAAGCATCATGGATCTTCAATTTATTTTCAAGTGCCTCAGAACTCTTTAGCGGAGAGCTTTTCTTCACATTATGAGGTTTTTGAAGATGTTTCAAAAGACTTGATGTTGTTTTTTTTTATATCGAAGTGATGTTTTAAAATTCTATGTTAATATAACTCAAAGGATAGTTTTATGAATACGACTGACCCTTCTAGTAACTGTTAGTACAATTTAAAAGCTCTAAATTTGCACTTTGTCCTCCATGTCCTCCATGTATCAGGCACCAACGTCTGCAACGGCGACAGCGGCGGCGGCATGTATTACAATCAAAACGGAAATTGGTACCTCATCGGAATAGTATCGTTCACCGGAGCCCGCAGCGCAAATTCGAATCTCTGCAGCACCAAGGACTACACCGGCTTTACAAAGGTAGCAGCTTTTGAGTCATTCATCAAGGAAAGTTGCGGTTTACTGGCATCGCCACAGAATCTTGCTCCCTCGGCCCACATGGCCGCGTCGCCGACGACTTCCGGCGGAAATGGCAAGATCAAACGCTTCCAGGCTTCTTCGTTTGCGGCGGACCAAAAGGTAAATTGGTTCCAGGCGGGAGATTACTGTCGCTCGATTGGACAACATTTGGCCGAGATTAAATCCACACATGATAACGCCAAAGTCAAGGAGATTGTGTCACAGACAGGTAGGGGATTATTTTAATGAGATTTTCTTTGACCGGGTCTGATGGATGAAAATTGGTTTTTATTTTTCGCAGGAATGGAAACGGATGCACAGGGAGTTTCACGAATTCGACACTTTTGGATCGGAGCTAATGATCTGGGGGAAAATTTGGTTTTCAAGTGGCAATTCAGTGGAAAGGTAGTCACTTTCACAAATTGGCGCCAAAACGAGCCAAATTATGTCAATAAGAACACACATTGTGCAGCTGTTTTAGGAAATAAAAATGCTTTTTGGATTAATGCTAATTGTAATGCCAGGAAGCAAGTCCTATGTGAGGTTTGGAAGTAAAATTTTATTATTACTAAAAATAAACAACAATTTTGCTTGATACACAATTTGGTAGTGTATTTATTGACTTTTATTTTATTACACTCTGGCCGGCAACACAAAAGGAAAGTAAACCATATTTACAATCGTTTTGATTCCATTAAAACTAAGGTATGCTAATCCTTCCCGCGACCCTTTTTTGGGCTCCAACATTATTGGCAGCTTATTTAATCTCTTCAGAAGTCGCGAATTTCAGTTTGTTATTTGGGAAAGAAGAATAAATCTTTGCTTGAGCTTCATATCGCCACTAGATAAATAGTTCAAATAGATTCTTGATTACTGTAAATTTCTTTAAACCATACATAATCTACATAAATGTTGTTTGACACAATACACAATACTTTAAGTTAGAAATGGTTGTCATACAAACGTTACCTACAATACACGAGTAAGAGATTTGAACAGACTTGATTCTTTGAAATGGTTTCTTGAACAACGCTTAACAACTACACATAATACATAAGTAAACCGAATTGATATACAGATACTCAGAAAGTGCTTCCATGTTCTATCTCACAGATGATTGACGACTTCCTCCGCTTAACATTGTACGCGAATAAGTTGGTGAAAAGCCCAGCAATGCAAATGGAAGAATATGGCTGCTCACAACTGTATGAATTTGGAATTTAATGATCGTCAATATTGTTGACAGAATGGTTTTCTCAATGGGTAACAATCGAATGCGAAACAACAACAAAATGAGCTATTCCAGTGTTTTCACCAACTCGGAACTCCGACTCTAGACCTCACAGATGAAGTACGTCTCGAAGCTGCAGGGAGTATCGTTCCACTTCAGGCCTTTGCCGTCTCGGTTCCATAGCTCCAAACAGTGCTCCTCCTCGCCGTTTTCGTACCGGAAATTGTTTGGTTCCCCGGCGTTCCAGTTGGTGAATGAAAGCGGTCGACCGTTCGATATCCAGAAGAAGCTGCCCTCTTCAGCCAAATCGGTACCCGATGTCCAGAAGTGTTCCGCCGCTAGGCCTAAAAATAAGATAATTTGTTAAAGAAGCATTAGGGTTGTAAGTACGTGTAAATAGTTTGTCGTCTTTGTAGAATTCATGTTTTTGAGGTTTTTTCACAAACGCTTATCAACTTTGGGGAAATAAACTCAAAGACGTTCAGGCGCATAATAGCAACATCACGCGTAAATAGAAGTTGTTTTATAAAAGTAAAACTAAGAAACGGTTTCACGAAACTGATAATTATCAAAATGACGTTGGTTTACAAAATTGACAAAAAAACGTGAACTTTATCGCCTATATTGTTGACTAGCTGACCCGATGTGTTTTGCTACTCCTTCCATGGAAATAATTAAGTGTGAAAAGTTATTTTAGTTAAATTAAATTTAAATGCAAAATTCAACATTATTCATAAGAGACCATTTTTTCATGGCATCTTAGCTTCTAGATTTATCAATTTTTAACAAAAAATTCATCGAGGATTTTATCATATTTTTGTTAATTTTCTATGTAAATTCCCGCATTTTTGGATTTTGTGGGATATTAAAGAACCCATTCCCGGTCTTAAAAACGGCTACACACCAAATTTTATGTTGATCGGTTTAGTAGTTTCTGAAAATTGTTCGAATTGTGTCATGTTTTTATTAACTTTGTATGGGAGCACCCCCTAAATTTTGGAGGGGTTTGAAAGTAGAAACTATTCCAGGTCTTCAAAACGACTACAACCAAATTTCACGTTGATCGGTTCAGTAGTTTCCAGAAATGTTCAAATTGAGTCATATTTTAATTGATTTAGTAAGGGAGTTCCATTTAGTCGGAGTGGTTAAATAGTATTTTAGAACAATCTCCGACCCCAAAAACTCTTACATACAAAATTTATTTTTATAGAGTGTCCTCATCATTTAAATGGAAAAAGTCTTTCAATACAACATCTATATATATAAAAATGAATTTCTGTCTGTCTGTCTGTCTGTCTGTCTGTCTGTCTGTCTGTCTGTCTGTCTGTTCCCTATAGACTCGGAAACTACTGAACCGATTTGCGTGAAACTTGGCAGGTGGGGGTATTGGAGGCAGGGGAAGGTTCCTATTATGGTTTGAGACCCCTCCCTCTCTCATGAAGGGGGGGAGGGGCCTCCCAAACAAAAGACAATTTTTTGCATAACTCGAGCACCCATCAAGCAAATGGTATCAAAATTGGCATGGTGTGGTATTTGGGTACGAAGAATATTCCTATGAATATTAGGTACCCCTCCCTCCTCTCAGTGGGGTGATAGGAAGGGGGGAGGGGGCTACCTTACAATTTTTCATATAACTCGAAAACTAATCAAGATATTGGAACCAAATTTGGCACGGGAAGGTATTGGGATACGAAAAATATTTCAATAATTATTTCAGACCCCTCCTCCTTTTTTGTAGAAACGGGGAGGGGGCCTCTTTCATATTTTTTTACGTAACTCAAAAACTAATAAAGCAAATGGAACAAAATTTGGAATGGGAAGGTATTTGGATACAAAAATTTTTCTATGGTTATTTGAGACCCCTCCCTCTTTCCAGTAGGGAGGTATAAAGGGGGAGGGGCCCTCTTTTTAATTTTTTACATAACTCAAAAAGTAATCGCGCAAATGAAATTAAATTTGGCATGGGTGGATATTTGGGAACGTGACATGTTCTAATGATTGTTATAGACCCCTTACTACTTCCAGCGGGGAGAAAGAAAAGAGGAAGGGAAGTTTTATACAATTTTCGTTGCATAACTCAAGAACTACAACAGCAAATGGAACCAAATTTGGCATGGAACGATATTTGGGTACGAGAAATGCTTCTATGAATATTTGATATTCCTTACTCCTTCAAAAAGGTGGATGAAAAGGGGGAAAAGAGGTCTCTTTTACAATTTCAGTATAACTGGAGAGCTGATCGAGCAAATTGAACCATATTTGTGAGGGTATTTGGATACGAGAAATGTTTCTGTTATAAATTGAAGCCCCACCTTTTTTCAGCGGAAAGATATAAAGGGGGAAAGGGGGGCTTCCATACAATTTTTTTGCATAACTCGAGAATTAATAGAGTAAATGAAATGAAATTTGATATCAAGAAGAATTGGAGTACAAAAAATACTTTTATGAATATTAAGTTCTCACCCCTCCATTCAATGGGAAGAACGGAAGGGGGATGCTACTTCCTTTCAAGATTATGCATAACTCAAGAATTTACACAGCAAATAAATCCCAATTTGGCATGGAATGGTATTTCAATACGAGAATGTTTTTTATGTCAAACGATTCCTTTCTGGCAGTGGGATGATAAAATTGAGAATAAAGTAAGGGAAGAGGAAAGCTTACATTTAACTTTTTTTTATTTTTACAAAATCCTTGAAATTGACAAAACTGAACATGGAAAATCATTTTGGTATGATTCTATGATTATCTGACACACCATCCTCCTTTCAGTGAGTAGGTACAAAGGAGGAGGGAGGTGAGCCCAATACAATTTTGTTAGCATAAGTTCTCAATTTATGCTAACGAAGCCAACAAATGGAATAAATATGGCATGGAAAGGTACTTGGTTATGAGATATGTTTCTACGAATGTTATGTACCCTTATGCTTCACTGTGTAGAGAGGGAAAGAAAGAACGGGGCTTCTTATAAATTATGTTTTAAAGCTTAAAAACTTAAGGAGCTTAAGGAAACAGATAAAAATTATCAGATCTTTAACACAAATTTATAGATTAAGATTCAGAATATAAGTTTAAGTTATGTTTGTGTTGCAATCCGAAACTTTTGCTGCAGCTCTCATTTTTTAGCGGTTGCTTATGAATTATGTTATAGTTTGACTTAAAATGATGCCAACAAAACAATAAAAATCTGAAAAATATCTGAAAATATTATTCGATTTTGAAAGGGGTAGCAAAGCACACCGGGTCAGCTAGTCTATATATATAAAAATGAATTTCTGTCTGTCTGTCTGTCTGTCTTTCTGTCTGTTCCCTATAGACTCAGAAACTACTGAATCGATTTACGTGAAACTAGGCAGGTGGGGGTATTGGAGGCCGGGGAAGGTTCCTATTATGGTTTGGGACCCCTCCCTCTCTCATGAAGGGGAGGAGGGGACTCCCAAACAAAAGACAATTTTTTGCATAACTCGAGAACCAATCACGCAAATGGTATCAAATATGGCATGGGGTGGTATTTGGGAACGGGGAATATATCAATGAATATGAGGTACCCCTCCCTCCTCTCAGTGGGGTTATAGGAAGGGGGGAGGGGGGCTACCTCACAATTTTTCATATAACTCGAAAACTAATCAAGATATTGGAACCAAATTTGGCATGGGAAGGTATTTTGATACGAAAAAAATTTCAATGTTTATTTGAGACCCCTCCCTCTTTGCAGTTGAAAGGGGGCGGGGCCTATTTCATATTTTTTTACATAACTCAAAAACTAATAAAGCAAATGGAACCAAATTTGGCATGAGAAGGTATTTGGATACTGTGGGAGCGAGCCCACGTGCAATGCACCACGTTTGGTGGTGTACGATAGAATGCTTAAGACAGCTCACGCACCGAGTGATCGTACATAGCAGGATGACTTACTAAGCAGGTGTATATTGATATGATGGCTTCCAACGGTAAATGACTAAGCCTACAGTGTGCTGATAGTATAAGCAATCACCACAGATACGAAAAACATTTCTTTGATTATTTGAGGCCCCTCCCTCTCTCCAGTAGGGAGATATAAAGGGGGGGGGGATCTCTTTTTAATTTTTTTTACATAACTCAAAAACTAATCAAGCAAATGGAACCAAATTTGGAATGGGCGGATATTTGGGAACGTGACATGTTCTAATGATTGTTTGAGATCCCTTCCTTCTTCCAGCGGAGAGAAAGGAAAGAGGGAGAGAAGTTTCATACATTTTTTATCGCAGAACTCAAGAACTACAACAGCAAATGGAACCAAATTTGGAATGGAACGATATGTGAGTACGAGAAATGCTTCTATGAATATTCGGTATCCCTCACTCCTTCAAAAAGGTGGATTAAAAGAGGGAGAAGAGGTCTCCCTTACAATTTTCAGTGTAACTGGAGAGCTGATCGAGCAAATTGAACCATATTTGGCATGTGAGGATATTTGGATACGAGAAATGTTTCTATTATTAATTGAAGCCCCACAATTTTTCAGCGGAAAGATATAAAGGGAAAAGGGAGCTTCCATACAATCTTTTTTTTGCATAACTCGAGAATTAATAGAGCAAATGAAATAAAATTTGGTATCAAAAAGTATTAGAGTACAAAAAATACTTTCATGCATATTAAGTTCTCACCCTTCCATGCAATGGGGAGAACGGAAGTGGGATGATACTTCCTTTAAAGTTTATGCATAACTCAAGAATTTACAACGCAAATAAAACCAAATTTGGCATGGAATGGTATTTCAACACGAGAAATTTTTTATGTCAAACAATTCGTTTTTTGCAGTGGGATGACAGAATTGGAAATAAAGGAAGGGAAGAGGAAAGCTTACATTTATTTTTATTTTTTTATAAAATCCAAGAAATGGACAAAACTTAACATGGAAAATCATATTGGTATGATTCTATGATTATCTGACACACCATCCTCCTTTCAGTAAGCATGTACATAGGAGAAGAGAGGTGAGCCCAATACAATTTTGTTAGCATAAGTTCTCAATTTATGCTAATAAAGCCAACAAATGGAACAAATATGGCATGGAAAGGTACTTGGTTACGAGATATGTTTCTACGATTGTTATAGACCCTTACGCTTTAGCAGGAGGGGGGTCTCTTTTATCAGTTTTTTAGCATAAATCCAGAGCATATCAAGCAAAAACAACCATTTTTCATCAGTTGGATTGTTTGCGTACGATTAATTTGAGTCTCTCCTTTTTTAGGACGAAGCTTAAAGAAACAGATGAAAATTATCAGAACTTTAACACAAATTTATAGATCAAGATTCAGAATAATAGTTTAAGTATTTTTTTTTTGTGTTGCAATCCGAAACTCCAGCTGCAGCTTTCATTTTATAGCGGTTGCTTATGAATTATGTTATAATTTGATTTAAAATAATGCCAACAAAACAACAAAAATTTGAATACGTTCTGAAAATATCATTCGATTTTGAAAGGTGTAGCAAAGCACACCGGGTCAGCTAGTATCATATAATGAGATTTAAACCTATTTGCCAAATTAATAAATCATTCCATCATGTTAATACCCTAATATTTATCCATTTTTTTCAAAATTTGTTCGATAATTATTCGAATTTAATCATATATAGAAAATTTTGTATAGGAGCCTCCTTTACAAAAACGGTAAACGTTTAGAAATCTTTAATTAATCTCATTATATCAAGAATATTATACTATACCAAATTTGATCAGAATCGTTTATAAATTGTTCGAGTTGTAATATATGTATTTTACAATAAATATGTAAAAACCCCCTTCTCACACTTCCTACAAATATATTTATAAATACAATTATTGGTCCAAATTCACCAATAGTTCAATTCAATTATGTCGAAATACTGGGAAAATTGATGAAAATTACTAATAAATTGCATGGTACATATGTGTCATATTTCATGCAATTTTTTATGGAAGCCCCCTCCCTCCCTTAAGTAGGAGAGGTTTGTGACTATTATAGAAACCATCTCCGCCCTGAAAAACCCTTATATTCCAATTTTCACAATGATTGGTTCAGTAGTTTCCAAGTCTATAGGGAACATTGAAGATTATTGAAGATTACCCCTAACGACGCTGGTTTAGAGGCAAGATCTCTTCAAGATAATGTGCGTTCCTGAGTTGCTATTGCAGATTTACGTTTGTTTTGATGTTCTGCTAATATACCTACGAACATCAGTCCACTATTTGTCATCGAAGCCGACCGGTGGGACTCATTGCGGCTGCCAGAGCGTGAGCAGTGGATCCGTCTTTAGTTGTGATTGGAATGGACATTAATTTAGACGTCGCGACGCCAGACCTGCCAAATGCCCGCTAATGACACTCAGGTATACTCCTGCATCGTTGCTGTTGCCTGCTGTTGTTGCTGCTGTTGTTGCTAGTGCCAGAAAGATACCCAATCTGCCCAAGAGATGCCCCCAACAAGAGCTCCCCACGTTGCGGCAAAAATTTCAACATGAGCTGCCTGTGAATCGTACAGAGGTACTTAGACTGCTTCTTTTTTTTTGTTTTTATACCTTCGCATTTTTTTGAAATATTTTTTCTCTCGCTGAATGTTTTACATTCCGTTCCGTATACTAGACTTATCTGAAAAGTCAGGGCATTATTGATTCAAATTATTGAAATGAACTTCGCTAAGCTTGATGTCGTTCCAAACATGAATTCTTCGAGCAACTCTTTATTAAACTCTGATGAAATACCTGTCCTTTATCCAAATGGATAATTATTCTAATAACAATGCCTCGACGCCTAATGTTATACCCAAAGCTGTGCTTCAAAGTGTTCTATGCGAAGACATGTTGAATATTTGTCATATTAATGTTCAAAGCCTTTGCGCTCGTCGTTTTTCTAAATTCATTGAACTAAGAAATCTTTTCATCAACAGTAAAGTAGACATTATTTTCATGTCAGAGACGTGGCTAAGTGAAACCGTAAATGATGAAGTTATAACAATTGATGGTTATAATTTGATTAGAAATGATCGTAACAGGCATGGAGGTGGCGTCTGCGTTTACCTTAAAAACAACCTTAAATGTAGAATACTCTCGAAATCAGATACTAATGAAGAAAATTCAACCGAATTTATCCTGATTGAATTATTTCTGTATGAGATGAAGTTAATATTTGGCCTTTACTATAATCCTCCAGAAAATGACTGTTCCGAACTACTTATAACTCATGTGGAACGATTCGCTTTGACTCATAACAGTTCTTTCTTCATTGGTGACTTTAATACAGATCTTTTAAAACAATCCGTAAGAATTCAAAAGTTCAAAGATTTTTTTAAATTTCTCGAACTTTAGATGTGTTAATAACGAACCAACATTTTTCCACAATACCGGCTGTTCTTTACTCGATTTGCTTGTATCAGATTCACCTGATTCCATACATAGATTTAGCCAAATTTCATTGCCAGGTATATCGAACCACGATTTGATCTTCTCTTCTCTGAATTTTCCCAAAATTGCTTTTCAAGACGGATACTGGTTCCGTGACTATAACAACTTTGATGAAAATGCTTTGTTTGAAATTTTCGCTGGAAATAATTGGAATAGATTTCAGAGTATAGACGATCCAGATATGCTTGTTGAGTTCTTCAACAAATTTCTGCTGGATATTCATGATTCATTCTTTCCTCTAAAATTCAGAAAACATCGTAGAAATAATTGGTTCACTAACGGTATAAATCATGCCATGATTAATAGAAATTTGGCATATAATAATTGGAAGCGATCAAAGTCTGTTGAAGACAAAAATAAATACAAAATACTGCGTAACAGAGTGAACTCTCTAATTACTAACGCGAAAAGAATGTTTGATAAAAGACGACTTAATATAGATGTGCCACCAAAGATATTTTGGAATAATTTGAAGAAGTTTGGATTGTCAAAATCTCAATCAAATGCAACCATAGCTAATTTTTCCGCAACTGAAGTTAATAACTATTTTACTTCAAATTTCACCACCAGTTCTTCGCAACTACTACATTGTCCGAATAATAGGAATGGCTTTAAGTTTATTTTTTTTTCAAAATTATGAAATTATAAATGCGGTCAATTCAATTAAATCAAATGCGGTTGGAGTGGATGGTATTCCAATTAAACTCCTTAAAATTTTATTACCGTACATTTTACCTGCCTTGGGACATATTTTCAATTCAATTATTAAAACCTCTAAGTTTCAATTTCAATGGAAAAAATCTAAAGTTATTCCTATTCCAAAAAAGGCTAGATCTCATGAATTATCAAACCTCAGGCCAATCAGTATATTGAGCGTAACTTCAAAAATATTTGAAAAATTAACAAAACATCAAATTACCGAATACTTAAATCAAAATAATATGCTGTATGAGTTTCAATCAGGATTTCGTTCTTCTCACAGCACAGAAACTGCTCTTATGAAAGTATATAATGATATTGCGCTAACCTTGGATAAAAAAGGAATAGCTATATTATTGATGATTGATTTTGCTAAAGCTTTCGACCGTGTATCACATATTAAACAAACTATTAAACAAACTTATTACCAAGTATAACTTTTCTTCGACAGCTGTAAAAATGATTCAATCGTACTTTCATGGCCGATCGCAAACAGTCTTTTTAAACGATTGTTTTTCTGATTTCACTAATATTGGCTCTGGAGTTCCTCAAGGATCAATTCTTGGACCTTTATTTTTCTCACTTTTTATAAATGATCTTCCATCAGTTCTACAACACTGCTCAATCCACCTTTTTGCAGACGATGTTCAAGTATATCTTTGCGAGAAAAATGATGTTAATCCTAATGAATTCCTTACGAAAATAAATGGAGATCTTGCTAAAATAAATGAATGGTCCGATTCTAACCTCCTACCTATAAATCCCTCCAAAAAAAGGCTCTGTTCTTTGGAAGACTACTACCCTTCTCAAATTTACAACCATTAGTTCTCAACAATACGGTCATCCAGTTCGTCGATTATGCTGAAAATCTAGGAGTAATTTTTGATCGGGATCTCTCCTGGAACCGTCAAGTCAATGCTCAATGCTGTAAAATTTATGGTTCGATAAAAAGGTTAAATTTAACAACCCATCATTTGGACGCACAAACAAAACTAAAACTTTTCAAGACTTACGTATACCCTCTATTTTTATATGGTGATTTTCTGTATTCGAATGCCTCTGAAAGATCCTTGAACAAAATACGCATAGCCCTCAATTCCTGTGTACGATACGTTTTCAAATTACCACACCTACACACCTCACACCTACAAAAATTGCTCATCGGTTGTTAATTTGAAAGTTTTTATAAATATCGCTCTTATGTAGTAATGCAGAGAATCTTGAAAACTGGTAAACCATATTATTTGAAAACTTTGCTCACGCCACTAAGAAACTCAAGAACCAGGAATATCTTGATCTCTTCGCATAGTTCGTCTTACTATGGTAGAACATTTTTCGTCAGAGGTATTGTCAATTGGAATAATCTTCCCAACAATTTGAAAATAATTAATAGTAAATCAGAGTTTAAGAAGAGGTTGCTTGAAGAATTCATGGAGTAAAACGACATAGGAAGAAAATTGATACTAGAACATATTGACGGAACGATTAGTTGTTAAGAAGAAGAAATTTAAGTTAAATATGTACCCGCAAATTGTAACAAATTAAAAGATTGAAATCTTACGTTGCAAGAATAAACAAATCTACAACAACAAAGATGTTGAAATGAAAATGAACAGACAGACAGACAAACATACATTTATATATATACTAGCTGACCCGGTGTGCTTTGCTACACCTTTCAAAATCTCATGATATTTTCAGAAATTATTAAAATTTTTATTGTTTTGTAGGCATTGTTTTAAATCAAATTATAACATAATGCATAAGCAACCGCTCTAAAATGAGAGCTGCAGCTGGAGTTTCGGATTGCAACACAAAGATAATATAAACTAATATTCTGAATCTTGATCTATAAATTTGTGTTAAAGATCCGATAATTTTAATCTGTTTCTTGAAGCTTCGCCCTAAAAAGGAGGGTATCAAATTAATCGTACGCAATCAATCTTACTTATAAAATAAGAGATAAGAGATCCCCCCTGTCCACCTCTTTACCCCCTGCTGAATGGAGGTCGTGATCTTTAATAAGCATACCCATTTTTTTTTTGTTCCCAAAAATCCTTTTATATCAAATAGAGTTCCATTGGTTGATAAGTTATTAAGCTTTACAACAAAATTTATATGGAACCCTCTCCTTTCTTCCCCTCTCTGCATTGTAAAGAGAAACATATCTCGTAACCAAGTACCTTTCCCTGCCATATTTGTTTCCATTTGTTGGCTTCGTTAGCATAAATTGAAAATCCCTGAGAAAAAAGAATCAAAAAAAAAGTTAGCATAAATTGAGAACTAATGCTAACAAAATTGTATTGGGCTCACCTCCCTCTTCCCATGTACCTACTCACTGAAAGGAGGATGGTGTGTCAAATAATCATAGAATCATGCCGAAATGATTTTCTATGTTAAATTTTGTCCATTTCTCGGATTTTGAAAAAAAAAAGTTAAATGTAAGCTTTCCTCTTCCCTTCCTATATTCCCAATTCTATCATCCTACTGCAAGAAATGAATTGTTTCACATAAAAAAATTCTCGTATTGAAATACCATCCCATGCTAAATTTGGTTTTATTTGCGTAATAAATTCTTGAGTTATGCATAAACTTGAAAGGAAGTACCGTCCCTCCTTCCGTTCTCCCCTTTGGATGAAGGTGTGAGAACATAATATTCATAAAAGTATTTTTCGTACTCAAATACTTTTTGATGCCAAATTTGGTTTCATTTGCTCGATTAATTCTCGAGTTTTGAAAAAAAAATTGTATGGAAGCCCCCCTTTCCCTCTTTATATCTTTCCGCTAAATAAAAGGTGGGGCTTCAATTTATAATAGAAACATTTCTCGTATCCAAATACCCTCACATGCCAAATATGGTTGAATTTGCTCGATCAGCTCTCCAGTTATACTGAAAATTGCAAGGGAGACCTCTCCTCCCCCTTTTTATCCACCAATTTGAAGGCGTGAGGGATACCAAATATTCATTGAAGCATTTCTCGTACCCAAATATCGTTCCGTGCCAAATTTGGTTCCATTTGCTGTTGTAGTTCTTGAGTTATGCAGTAAAAATTGTATGAAACTCCCCTCCCTCTTTCCTTTCTCCCCGCTGGAAGATGGAAGGGGTCTGAACCAATCATTAGAACATGTAACGTTCCCAAATACCCGCCCATGCCAAGTTTGGTTCCATTTGCTTAATTAGTTGATTTGCTTAATTAACGATGAATTTTTTTTTGAAGAAAAATTTTAAAAGAAAATATACGCTATCCATCGCTGGTCTATCAATTGCTAAGGCAGTTCGGAATATTAAGAATATTTTAATCCAAATGATTGTTTCATTTGGTTCATTTCTAAAATAAATGAATAAACAAATAATATTAACATCAATAGGAGCAAAACTCGTGAAGAACTAGATTGCCACTGCTAATAATCGAAAACGCTATTTGTTAACAAATTGCAGACCAGGTGTGAGAATTCTCGTTTTTTCATTTCTACGAATGAACTACTCTTAGAGCAGGGCCAGATTCAGCTGTCGGGGGATCCGAGGCAATTGTTCTCAGGGGAGGCCCTAATATATTTTTTCCTTTTTTATTGAAGTTATATCTGTAGCAGTTTGCTTTAAAAAAACTGTTTTTTTTTATTCAAAAACAAGCTGCATTTCTGCATAAGAAATGCAAAATAAAACTGTAGATCGTTTAATCTAACTCGAGCGATAAATCCTGATTAAATATTCATCCTCACAATAAAGTTTCAGTTGAATAAGTCACAGTCAAAATTAAAATCAAAATTTTCCAAAATACTGATGAACCACAAAAATTCAATTCGAATGGAAGTCTCAAACTATTGTGTAGAACAAAATTCAAATAAAGCAAGTGGCTTCAGCATTTAAAATTCAAGATTCGAATTAGAAAATATCAGTTAAAATTCCGAAAACGAATCAAAAATTTGTTCTGAAAAAGATTCAAATCTAAAATAATACCAAAAATTTATATCAGTTATCTAAAATAAAATTCTGTATGAAGCGAAAAATCTTAATTAAGTTCGAAGGAATTATGAAAATTACAAATTAATATTATAGAATTTGGAAAGTCGACAAAATTACATGAACTATGAAGATATTTTGTTCCTCAGAGTCAACATTAGAATAAAGAACATGTTTCGAATATTGGAACTCAAATTAAATTCAGTTTAAGGATAAAAGAGAAATAAAAATAAAACAGAATTCAACAATAATGACTTTCAAATAAAATCCAGTGTCAGAGCTTGTTTTAGTCTTCCAGATATAAATTACAAATCTAAAATTAAAAATCTCGTTGGAAAATGAATGGATTATTTGAATAAAGAGTCTTTTGTGATTTCTTTATCAAAATTGGCCTTAACTTAAGGAAAATAATAAGCATTGTAATATTCAATCAAAGCGAAGAAAACAAGTCGAACTTCAAAACTCGAATATTCAATGTGGGCAGATTGGAATTTGGAAATTGAAAAATAAAAGATCGTTTTTGTTATTTGAAATCAGATTTTTAAAATCTTTGAATCAAGCACCGTACTTGAATTTAAAAAAATTAAGATTTAGAATGACTGATAAATTGGGACAATTTCGGTTTTCCTCTCGCTTTTGAAAACATGTCAGAGCCTCTCATGAGGAATGAGTGATCTTTGTAACATTGGCCCGGATTTTGTTTAATAAAGCCCGGATTTTGCTCGGATTTATATACTTTATTTGCCAAATCAAACAAATAACGTTGTAAATTTTATTTCTAGTTCTAGTTTTATACGATAGATTAATGTATTTTCAATTAAAATCCAGATGAATCGCTATGTTAATTGTAAAACTAATTTAACGTAAACTCATTATCTATTAAAATAACGTTTGAGCTTCTGGACTGTATAAAATCTGACTTTAAAGATTGAATGAAAAATATCTAGGAGAAACAAGACGTCACAATTTAATTGAATATTCAAATTCTCTAATTTTATACAAAAATAACTGGTTAGATCACTTTCATCCAAGGTTGGCTGACTCGTGGAAAACGTCCCTGTTTTTAAAATATCAATACCTCAAAATACAGCAAAAACTACACCAAAACTTTAAATTTACTAAGAAAGAAGGTTGAACTGTCACATAAATCAACCTGCTGTTTTTAAACGCTTTGATTTCATCAGAAAAGGTATTTGTTTGCCAGCCTTCGAGAAAATAAATATTCCAAGATTTTAATATTAAATTTTAACTAACATTTGAAATATCCAAAAACAAATCAAGTTTTTCCCTATTTGAAACTTAACGTTTTTAAACGTAGAAAAAGTTTTGAGATATTTTTACTTTAGACTTAGTTTTTGTTGATTATGTTGTTTAAAGCTACCCCGGTAATCAATGTTACCCCGTTTTACGGTACGAATCTGAAAAAAGTTACATGCCACATTCGGCTCCATTTGTTTGATAAGAGTTTTTGAATCTTGTCAAATAAAGTATGAATAAAACCTGTATCTTTCTTCCCGATTCCACCTTTAAAAGGGAAGGTCTCAAATTGTTCGTACGCGAACAACCTATCTTACAAAATATTATTTCTTTTGCTAGACACTATGTTCTCGATTAATGCCAAAAAAATAGATACTGGTAAGGTCCCCATGTCCTTCCTATCCCTCGCCCCTGCTGGAAGGAGTTCTTATTCTCGAACTATCAAACCCATTTTAATCGCACCCAAAAATCCTCTCATATCGAATTTAGTTCCATTGGTTGATAAATTTTAAAGCTTTACAACAAATCTACATGGAAATCCCCGCCTTCCCTCCCCTATCTACACTACAAGGGTTAAGAGTCTAAACTAAAACAATCGTAGAAACATATCTCGTACCCAAATAGCTTTTAATGATATTCTTGATTCCATTTGCTGGGTTTGTTAGCATAAATTGCTAACTTAAGCTGGCAAAATTGTATTGGGCCATCCTCTCCCTGTTGGTGTCTAAAATCTAATATATAAAGATGAGTTGGACCATATATGTTTGTTTGTATGCACCTTATACAAATCCACACCGCTTAACCGATCAGCCTGAAATTTGGTACAGTTATGTGTTTGGACCATGGTAAGGTTTTAGTGATAGTTTTGAGCCCCTCCCACCTAAGAAAAGGGACCCTCCCATACAACTTCGTTTTTATTCACACGAATCAAAAGTCATGGCACCCATTTTGCCAACCGTTTTTCGTTTCCTTTGGCGGGGTTGTTTTCACCATCACCATGGGCTGGGCATTAGAAACGACCATCCAGAGTTCACGTGTACTGGATAGCAAATCAAAGCCTGCTAGCTTTGCGGGTTTTTTTTTTCTTCTACTGTTCTAAGCACGTGGTACTGGTACGAGGTATTTGATTGCAATAATGAGCCTTAATTAAGGATTGAAAAATACAATTACCCTTTTAGGAATATATTGACTGGAATTTCAGTGGTTTTCAAGTGTTCCCTACCGCCGCCCGGGGGCTTTGAGAGTCTACAAGGATACACAATGAACTGAAAAGTGAACAGTGAATAACTATTTAGACTGGAGGCTGAAAAACTAATGAACAGCGTTTTCATAGCTTTTTAAAACCAACCATTTTCATATTTTTAGGATTCCTTATAAAGAAAGAAAAAATAATAAGATTCAGAGTTATACGTTGAAGGCTTCAATTTCATTGCTTTGATAGCCGCCGGGAAATTTAAACGGGGGAGTAGAAATTTTATTAGATGATTAAATCTGAGGTTTTAAGCTTTATACAATTCTATTTCATTGACCAATTTTAACATTTGATTCATTTTAGGCCATCAATGTGTTCAATTCTACCATCCAATTTGGAAAAAAAATCGTTTAGTAATGCGAGTTCAAACAAATGAAATCAAAGAATTTTAACATTGATCACTCTTCAAAATAATTAATAGAATGATTGTGTCCGAGGATAAAAAAAACTTAAACAGAACTCAAATAAGACCATTTCCATAACATTTAAATGGTAATTTCGGTTTAGAGATGATTTTTTTTTGATAACTTCATGAAAATTTTTGTTAAACCTTCTACATTTAAGAAAAACTAATCATAAAACAGTGTTCAATTAAAAAGCGAAAAAAGCACACATACAATTAAAAATATGCAAAATGAGCCTTAAACATAGTTCAACAAGGTTCGGAAGTGTTTTCTGGAAATTTTTAAGTGAATAAAACTTAAATATACCATTGTACAAGTAGATCATCCATCTTGAAAAGTGGGATAATCTCCAAAAGAGATTTTCATCGAATGGAGGATGGGAAAGATAGAAAATTATTCTATCATTTGCATTTAAAACATTAAAGGCCAAATCTATTCGAGCTACTTAGAAAAAGGTGGGTTAAAAAAAAGTTTTTCGTGATAGGGAAAGGGAAAGAAAATTATTTCGAAATGCTATTGATAATCCTCAAAACTATATGCTTCTTCAAAAAAAAATTAAATCGATAAACACAGTGAATAATCGCAATAAAATCTTTCAAAAGACTTACAAAACATACGTGGCCAAACATGACCCAAATTTCTTAAAATGATGAATATAAAGCTTCCAACATTTCGAAAAATCAAACGACTCACTTTGATTTATATTTTTTGTGAACCCGAGCAAGGCCGGGTAAAATAAGCTAGTAAAAAATAAATTTAAAAAATTCTGTCGATTTGTAAGATAAAAAAATCTCAGGTTATGCGAAATAATTGTATGGAAGCTCCCCTCTTTCCTTCTTATATTGTCAATCCTATCCTCCAACTTCAAGAAAAGAATGGTTTCAAATGACCATAGACATATTTCGCGTATTTCAATATCATTGAATGCCAAATTTGGTTCCATTTGTTTGGTTAGTTCTCGAGATATGCAAGAGCTTTCAAGGAAATCTCAACTTAGATCCTTCTCATCTCCTCATTGGTTAACGGTGCGAATGCTCAATAGTCATAGAAATATTTCTCATAATCAAATACCCTTTGATGCCAAATTTGGTTTCATTTGTTCGATTAGTTCTCGAGTTATGAAAAAATGTGTAGGAAAGCCCCCTTTCCCCTATGAATCTCCTCACTGGATGATAACAGCCATAACATTTCCGCATTTAAATACCCTCACATGCCAAATTGAATTACATTTGCTCGATCAGCTCTCTAGTTATGCTGAAAATTAAAAGGGATGAACCCCTGCTCTTCTATCCACGCATTTGAAGAAGTGAGAGGTACCAAATATTCATAGAAGCATTTCTCGTCCCTTTACACCCTCCCGTGCTAAATTTTGTTTCATTTGCTGGAATACTTTTCGAGTAATGCAACAAAAATTGTATGAAAGCTCCTCCCCCTTTTGCTTTCACTCTGGTGGAAGAAGGGAGGTGTCTCAAATATTCATAGAAACATTAATCGAATTCAAATACCCTTACTTGCCAAACTTGGTTCCATTTGTTTGCTTAGTTCTCGAGTTATGAAAAAAATTGTAAGTGATCCCCCCTCACCCCTTCTTATCAACCTACTGAAATAAGAGGGGTACCCAGCCATAATTGAAATATTTCTCAGACAGACAGACACAAATTTATTTTTATAAGTATAGACATTAGTTTCAAAATAATTTATCGCACATTTAAAGTACCTAACTGCAATTCAGAAACTTCAGGAAGATAAAATCGTCTTTAAGATAGAAAAAAACAGATTCTTTAAATTTTAAATTTTTTGCATAAGCTTATAAAAAGAATTGTTGTAAAATTCTAATATCTCTCGAATTGGGGGGGAAGGGGGGGGGGGGCTGAACATTACAATTTCCACTTAGAAAAATGTAATTGTCAGTAAAGACAAATACTCAACTAGCAAAATGAATTGACTTTTATTATTATTTTAGCTCTGTTTCAATATCGATGGAAAAAACTTCCTGTATTTGTAAAAAATCACTTTTCATGTTAATTTTTTTCCTTTTTTCCTCAGGGGTTTAAGTGTCAGATATTTCTTATGGAATTGTAAAACATGTTTTGAAGATAAAGTCATATTCAGAAAGTTATGAGTCATAAAATCATTTGAATAATTTAAAACTTTGATTGCTGAATTTTGAGTAAATTGATTTAATAGAAATGAATCTGAAATATTTCAAGCGATATTCTGAATTAGTCTTATTTAATTTTTGGCATTTCGGCGAGTTGTGAAAATTCAAGGTAGAATATTTAGAAAGAACATGAAAGTATTATAGGTGGAAAGATCAAAGCTAGAGCGCTTTGGGTAGAAGAAATTGAATAGTTGGTGAAAATGTGAGCAGGGCTTTTGTTGTGTGAACAGCTTTTTAACTACTTGCGTGATTCTTTGCCGCGCGCCGTTTCAATGTTGATAGGAAGCGATGAAGAAACCCATCGCATTCCTACCCACATTGAAACACGGACGGGTCAAACACATGTGAGATTGTGTCCGACCGGGCCCGGTCGGACACAATCTCACATGTGTTCGACCCGTCCGTGTTTCAATGTGGGTAGGAATGCGATGGGTTTCTTCATCGCTTCCTATCAACATTGAAACGGCGCGCGGCAAAGAATCACGCAAGTAGTTAAAAAGCTGTTCACACAACAAAAGCCCTGCTCACATTTTCACCAACTATTCAATTTCTTCTACCCAAAGCGCTCTAGCTTTGATCTTTCCACCTATAATACTTTCATGTTCTTTCTAAATATTCTACCTTGAATTTTCACAACTCGCCGAAATGCCAAAAATTAAATAAGAATATATCCCAGCGGCGATTAAAATAAGATAACATATTCTGAATTAGTGAAATAAAATTTCAGCGTTCTTGATTAACTGTCATGAAATCTTGAAATATGTTTACCACCTTCTTTCTAATTTCCAAATTAATCATGCTTCACGATTAATAAGCTTCTGTCTTAGTTCTCAAATACATTTTATAAACGTATTTTAGAACATTTTTACAGCAAATTTGAGCTATTTTTGAAACCATTCTTAAAGTTTTTGCCGTTCAATGCGGAATCCAACTATAAAGTTATTCGCAGCTGAGATTTATGACGACAGCTTCGATTCATATGGTAAATAGTCTGCACGAAGCAAACCAAACCAACATCACAATAAATCAAACGGCCATACAAAACAGGTTAATTGTGTCGCGTGTCCAAAGTCCAATTGTCGTTCATTCAGCAACAATACATTACCATAATCCTTAACGTATTTCTCCAGGCGGTCGTTTTCCTCCTGCGATTGGATGCTGGCCAGTTGCATTCCATGATATCGGCAGTACTGTAGCGCTTTGAACCAGTTAGCCTAAAAAGTGAATGAAGAATATGTTTGAATTCGAAACCGATTCGGGTGTTCTTGGGCGAAATCGAAACTGGTGCAGGAATTGGAAGAAATAAATTTCGGGAATTCGCAAAAACACCTTTCACTGAAACTGGATCGAGAAATCCGAAAGCAAGGGCAAATTCTTGGGCACGATTCATCCAATTGCTGCTAATTGAGCGGGATAACAGTTGAACTTACTTTGAAGAATATGCTAAGGTAGTATCGCTTCTCGCCAAGCTTCAGCAAGGGCATCGTCCACCTGTTGGTCGCACTGGAATCTTCGATGCAGTTGGGACAATCTGGAAACAGGCCATTTAAAAAAAAAAAAGTTGATTATTATATTTAAACATTTTCGATGTTGGCTATCAAGGAATAATTCAAAATGTGCCAATTGGAAATTATCAGTAATGCAGCCTTGATTATTACTTCCACAGAATATTAAATTACACGACATTCGTGAAATTAAAAATTGAATAATTCTCAGAACCAAACTTAACAGCTTTCGGAATGCGAAAATTCCCACCTTTCAAACTCACGGAAATAATTTTTTAAGTAAAATAGTAAATAGTAAAAATATTTTATATTTGAAAAATTTTGGAAAAAAAAATGCGAACAAACTGCAAGTTTTCCTTTTTTGAGGCGAACCAGGCTTGGCCTACTGGTAAATGCAACTCTTTCTGTATCTACCCCTTCATAATAGTTGCCCCATGCAGAAAAAATTGTATCTGAT
Organism: Uranotaenia lowii; assembly: GCF_029784155.1. Lineage (NCBI taxonomy): Eukaryota > Metazoa > Arthropoda > Insecta > Diptera > Culicidae > Uranotaenia > Uranotaenia lowii. The sequence continues at coordinate 111,301,913 of NC_073693.1, forward strand.
GATAACGCTTATAAATAAATTCTACCCGTTCATTGAATGATTGTGAACATTCATTTCAACTTTTTATCCATCTATAAAATTTCATTGTCTTAAGATGTCCCTACTTAATAGGACATCACTTTTCACCGATAAAACCGATAAATTAAATAACACTATGTTTTGTATTACAGACAACGTGAGCAATGTGTTACTTAATGGTTTTTTATTCATACAATGCCCCCCCCCCCCCCCCCCCCTTCCACCAAACAAAAATGCATAAACGATTAAACCCTTTTCATTTTATCTGTACCAGAGTCTCTATTTTCTCAAAATCTGGGTTTGATTTATGCATTAAATAGTTTTTTTTAATTTTGTTTTCCGAAACACTCGGTTTCAAATTTCATAGCTTTAGAAGCCTTGAAACTTTTACATTAATAACTAGCAGACCCGGTAAACTTCGTCTTACCATGTTTAATTTGGCGTCCATTTTCTATTTTTTCTAGTTTTCTTTACATTTCCCTTCTTTTCCTTTACTCGAATCGTCCCGCTCAATTCTATCAAAATTAAACCAAAGAATTTAAACTCAACGGGTCTTTAAAAATCCAATTTTGTAACTTGTTATATAAATAACTGTATGTTGATAATATGTACAGTACCGTTCATAATTGTATAGAAATTGGAAGCACGCGCACTGTCACTTCGACTTTGAACTTCCATAACTTTTTATTCTGATTATATTTTTTGATCAAATTTTTTGCAAAAGATAGATCAACTATCACACTATTGCACCACGAAATTTGAGCATTCTGTAGTTTGTGTTGCCTGAGATACAGTAATTCTACGAAAATCGGACTGTTTGGACTTTTCTCATTCAAACTGCAATATCTCAGAAACTACGCTACATATTTTGTTCAAATTTTGCAGAGTGATTGTGAAATATAAAGCTATCATGTCTGAAGTTTTTGAAAAGTTTGATTGATGGGATCAAAAGTTACGCGAGGTACAATTTTTCAGGCATGAACCAAGAAACGCGATTTCTATAGAATTTTGGACGATTCATGAGACTAAAATCGTTTCCATCCACAAATAAGTCAAAAAATGTCTGGTAGAAGAAATGAAGAAAAGAAAAAATGGGATAAATGATCTATTTGTGTTTTGAAATCAGAATCTCGCGATATTGTTTGATTTTTTGGTTGAAATAGATTTACTGGTTGTTAAACATAAAATAGAACTTTCCTATGGAAACATTCGTCTAAAATTCTATAAAAATCGCAGCTTTACATTTCAACAATCACTCTGCAAAATTTGAAAAAAAATATGTAGCGTAGTTTCTGAGATATTGCAGTTTGAATGAGAAAAGTCCAAAAAGTCCTTTTTTCTTAGAATTACTGTATCTCAAGCAACACAAACTCCAGAATGCTCAAATTTCGTGGTGTAATAGTGTGATAGTTCATCTATCTTTTGTAGAAAATATGATAAAAAAAATATCATCAGAGTAAAAATTTATGGAAGTTCGAATTCGAAGGGACAGTGTGCGTGCTTTCAATTTCTATACAATTATGAACGGTACTGTATGTTTCATTTGCTGTATTCCATTCAGTAGATTTATTTCGTTTTGTTATATTGCTTTAATATCGGGACAATTTTTTGGGTATTTGCCGAATATTTTGCCTAACGCAGCGCCTTCAGTTCCCAATAAGCTTTGGATGGTGTATTTTTTAAGAGCTGTAGAAACGAAACACATAAGAAAAGATTTTTTACTAAGCATTTTCAAACATCTTATTATTCACCATCCTCATGCTTCGAAGCAGTTTGAATTAAAATCCATATTTTCACCAAATCATTTCCAAAAAGTTTCGCCTGATACTTAGGTTATAGACTTTACACATTTCAACTTAAAGTGTTCCCAACAGCATAATGGCATTAAATCTGGTGATTTTGTGTATTGCTAATTCCTATTTTTTTATTCAAGCGAAAAATGCAAATTAATTCCTTTGAACTTTAACCCAATGAATCAAAGAAACGATTGGTTTTGAAAAGAGGAAAACATATGTTTAGATATATTCACCCATTATTTTAAAGATTTTAATTCAAGCAGTTCTGATTTCTAAATTTCCTGAACATTGTTGGTGGTGATCTGCGATTTCATTTAGGATTACGTTATATTTTTAAGATTTTATAACATTTAATTGATAAGCAGATTTTTTTTAAATTTAATAGATTGAAAATAAATAATCTGTTCAGGCTACGATGGTTTCATGAGTTCATTTTTTTTCCTGGAAATTATCATATAAACAAAACCTTAATAAAAATTATGTGTCTTTTTTACTTTAAATCTTAATTTTCAAAAATGAAACACTGGTCAAATCCTAACGAATGTCACCACAGTTCAAATTTCATATGCTCTGGAAAAAGTAATATTTTCAAAAAAAATATTAGTTATGTTGACAAAAAGAAATATCGAAGTATATATTTGTCCCATTTATTGGGGCAAGTGAAAACACATAGTTCTTTTTAGATGCGTCAGTGAAAAGACTTTGAAATTAATTTAATACTTGTTCTTGTTTGTCTGTTTTATCAACTTTCATTGCTATATCCTAAGTTTTTCTCCGGAATAAATTAATGCTTGGTACTTCAATTTCACTGAATGCTGTTCAACCAAAAGACCTTGATTTACAAAGACCTTTATAATAATTTTGAATATCAGCTTCAGATTCAACACTCGGGATATCCTTTCTGACCATTTTGAAGATAAAATTCTTAAAATGTAGATGTTTCATAGCTAAATTGCACGTTTTCACTTATTCCACCTAAGAAATTACAGGAATAAATATTATTTTTAACACTATCAGGTCATATTAAAAGTTCATCATAAAAATCTGCTGCCCCTGGAATATCAATCACAAAAAAACTTTTCAACAAAAAAGTGAATCAAAAGTCTCTTCTATATAGCCAAAATATGTAAAACAAAAACACACTTTTCATGTTAAGTTTGTACTTGAATTGTGTGTAAACAAACAGTAAACGTGTACACAGTTTTGGTGAATGATTTTAAAAAAAGTTAAGTTTATTTAATCAAAATTTTTTTTGGTCCCAACAATTTTTAGATGGAGAAATAATGTATACATTTTTTGTAAAAGTTGATAGTTTGCTTAATTAGTTTGATAGTTGATAGTTATAAATTTTTCCGGAAAATGCATATCCTCACTTTTTGTTAAAAAAGTAGATTATTTTATTGATAACTTCAATTTGCGTTTGCAAAAAATCAAATAGTTTATTCGGCCTTTTAAAACTTCATCTAATCTATTTCACAATTTACTACTTAAATTAACACGAATTAAAAATGGTTTTAATATTTGAAATCGTTTATATGGTTTTGATTCGATCGATAAAATATCAATCCGTGTCACATCTAGGCGTCATTTATTACCATGTGCTGTGTACAAATAAGCAAAAAAAACACATCTAGGTCATATCGCCCCCACGTGCATAAGAAATATAGGTACTTGGTTGAGAAATAGGCGCCTAATTTTTAATTTTCTCCAGCGATCAATGAATAGTATGCTTTGGTTACTATTATCTTGCAACGACGTTTGCTAGCGACGCCTCGCCCATGGAGACGAAAAACAAACCCCTCGGAGAAAAGAAAATCTCTAAAAATGGATGCCTGACTTTTCAATTTCAGATTTTGGCAAAACAAATATTATATGTTTTATTCGATCAACAAAATGTCAACCTGAGTCACATTCAGGCGTCATTCATAACCATGTGCTGTAGAAATGAGCTAGGAATCAAGAACACAAAAAAATCACATCAAGGCTTCATATCGCCACCACTTGCATTAAAAATATGCTTGGTTGAGAAATGCGCGCCAAAATATTCTCACTGATCAGTAGGCTATGCCATGGTTACTATCTTCTAACGACGTCTGCTCGCGACGCCTCGACCTTGGAGACGAAAAACAAACCGCCCAAAGGAAAAAAAAATCTCGAAAAAATGGTAGCCATGACTTTAATTTCATTCAAAAAACTACAAATTTTATTATTACGGACAATTGATGCGACTTTGTGTTGTTTTTATTCGATATAAACCGATTCGCATGGCTACAGAATATTCTAAAAATAATTTCATTCGAATCGTTTGGGTCATTTCGGAGGAGTAGTACTACAAACACCGTTACAAGAGAATTTTATATAATAGATTATACATAGGGTTAAATATTTGAAAAAAAAAATCGGTTTGTTTTTGATTTTTGAAAATATCCTATAATATTTCTTCAACGGCCGTTTCACGATTTGTGAGATAAAGCGCTGTTTGCCCCATAGTTGTTCGGACGAATGGGGACGTGAAGCTGCAAACGCTGGTTTCTTAATCCTCGGGGTCGTACACTATGAGCCTCCAGCAGCGTGGGAGAGTCTATCCTCGATGTCAGAAAGTCAGCCACAATCAGAGCTCGAGTAGCGTTCCTACGAACTTGAAGCGTTTCCAAGTCTATGAGGCGGCAACGATTTTCGTAGCTTGGCAGAGGAAACGGATCGTGCGAATTCAAGTGACGTAGGGCAAACCGCAAGTAGCGCCGCTGGATAGCCTCGATTCGTTCAGCTCCGTTCTGATAGAAGGGGCACCAGACAGCTGATGCGTACTCGAGGGTGGAACGAACTATGCAGCAATAAAGACTTTTAAGGCAGTTCACGTCTTTGAAGTCTTTGGCCATGCGAAACAGGAATCCAATGTTTCTAGAAGCTTTGTCAACAACATAGTTCGTGTGAGTCTTGTACTCCAGCCGTTGATCGAGGATAACTCCTAGATCGTTGATGTGTTCTACTCGGGTGATGGTGTCGCTTCCAAGGATGTTCTCAGCATGAAGAGTGTGCCGCTTACGGGAAAATGTCATAACCGAGCATTTGCTGCGGTTCAACGGCAGGCAGTTAATGTCGCACCAGTGAGCAAATACGGAAAATTGCTGCTGTAAAAAGTCGATGTCGTCTTGGTTGTTTATGGCGTGAAAAAGTTTGAGGTCATCAACATAAGCGAGTTTGGTGCCGTCAAGAAGCGAGAGTGTGTCATTGAAATATATTACGAAAATTATCGTCCTAAATGGCTTCCTTGGGGCACACCTGAGGGGGCAGGGAATCGCCTGGAAAAGGATTCACCAGTTCGAACGGATAATTTCCGTCCCGTTAAATAACTCCGAAACCAATACAGTAAGTCCACAGAATCCTAAGCGTCCGAGCTTTGCAATAGCAATATCATGGTTCACCTTGTCGAACGAGAGATCAGTGTAGATGGCGTCAGTTTGGATCTTCCTGGCAAAGCAGTCATGAACGAAAGATGTGAAGCTCAGTAAGTCGGTAGTTGTGGATCGTTTAGGCATGAATCCATGCTGGTCGTTGGAAATGTGAGGCTTGCAGAACGAGAAAACAGAAAAACAGGATCCATAACAACCAGTTCAAAGAGTTTGGATATCGCGCATAGAGCTGATATCCCACGGTAGTTGCTAACATCTCGCTTGTCCCCTTTTTTGTGGACAGGAAACACATGAGCTTCTTTCCACAGTGAGGGAAAAATTGCGTTGTCCAGCGATGATTGAGAAATATATTTGATGGGAGTCAGCCAAAGTGGCATAGAACGCTTTAAAAAAGTTGCTGGTATACATCCCGGGCCAATAGAGGTTGAATTTCTCAACTTTGCTGTCGCTTTCAAGATAGCTGCATCTTCAATTAGGAATCCATTCAAAGATGAACCTAGAGGTAAAATATTCCGGACAGCCCTGGCTAGTTGCTCTGAAGAAATGCCCTCAGTTGTAAAGACGCTTGAGAATTTCCCGGCGAAGAGCTTACAAATTTCGGGGTCGGAATCAGCTGTGTTGTTGTCCAGAAACATGTTGGACGGGAACCGTCCGGGCCGTCGGCCGGGAGGATTTTTTACGTGCTTCCAAAAATTTTTCGGGCTGGTCTTGAAGTTTCGCTGTAGTCGATTAAGATAATTTTGGTAGCAGCGCTTATGAGTCTTTTTATATGCCGAGTTCAGTTTGCGGTATTCGTTCTGAGCGTAGAGCTACTTGTGCTTGTTATAGTTACGAAGAGCACGTTTTTTAGCTGTCTTGAGTTGCCGCAGTTAATTAGTGACCCACGGAGTCCGTAGATTGGCACTTACGATACGTTTCGGCACATGGCGATCGATGGTGTAATTAAGAATATTCGTAAATTTCTCTGCAGCTGCGTTGGGATCAGAGAGATCGAGCTCGACTTCCCATTCGATGAATTCCAGAACGCTTCGGAATCCATATTCTTGAAATCTTTATAGTAAGACGTTTTCTCAATAGAAGAATATCACCAAGCATAATAATAATTTGAGAATGGTCATTTATGAAATAATGAGCTGCATTCAGGGAAGTTCTTTAAGAAGAGGATAATTTAAAATAAAAAATTACATCAGAATCAAGAGTATGAAATTTGGGCTTGATCAGTTTCGAAAGTTTCAATTATAACTTTAAATCTTAGATTCAAATTGGAATAAAAATTCAATAATGGAGTTCAGTTTTGCTGATTGATCTTATTGAGTAAACTTTTCTATTCAGTTACCTTTTAGTTTTTAATATAAAACTCAGTGTAGCGTGTATACATCAACGCAAGTTTTAATATTGATGGAAAAACTAACATTAATTTTTTATTATTCATGTTCATACTTACGATTTTGAAGTGAGTCTTCCAGATTTCCAGTTTTAGAAAGAAAATTTGCAGAAATTCGAAAAAATGAAGAAAGTGAAGAAAAACTTCAAAAATTGCATTTTAAATTGCAAGTTTTCTCGGGCTTTATTGGTCTTTGTAAAAGAATTAATTGAATATTCCCGACAAGGCCCAAAAAAACTTACAATGTTAAAAGATTTTTAAGTGTTTTTTTTTATTTTCTACCCTTTTTTCAAATTCTTTCAAAATCTGATTCCTTTTTAAAATTGTAAAAAATCATAGAAAAAGTTAATCTTTCTCCCGTTAAATCCATTACATTTTTTTTTGAATGAGCAGAAAATACTTCCTTATGAGAACACAATGCTAGGAATTGGTAATGGTTTATAATGTATTGTGGGGGTATGCATTCCAGATTCCCTGGATTTATTTGAACATACTCGGGTTTTCAAAAAGAAGTTGTCAAATAAAGCAAACTAAGGTCTTATTTATGCTCAATTGATCTGTGCTAGTCCTATCCAAATTGGGTTTTTTTGGGATTTTGAAAATAGATTTCAACGCTGCTGATGTTTTGCGAAAAAAAAAATTAATACTAATCCGCTCTTGAGTGTCTAAAGGACACTATTAGAAGTTCAAGGGCTTATAATTTTATAAGGGTGCATCCAAATAAAAGAATTCCGTCAGCGACCCTCAATGAATTCTTAGAATCTTTTATTTTGCATCATTACTTTTTAATGGACGCACCCTGAAAGCCCAGGAGTGAGGTTACCATACGTACTTTTTTCAGAGTACATGTACTCTTTCTTGATTGAGAAATGGGCGTACTCTTCTTTTTCTGAAATTTCACCAAATGTACTCTTTTTTTGTTAAAAGACATTTTATCAGAAAAACCTATGTATACCTTCCATTTAATGAAGTTGTATCACATTTTATGTAAAAACTACGAAAGGAATAACACCTTACAACAAATCACTTTCATTAACATGCATAGTTGGTGGTAATATAAGCGCCTTTGAGTATACAAACATCAATCAATAAGTACACAATTTAGGTAATATGCTTATATGCGCACATATCTCAAATAATGATTGTAAAGGAAATGTACGCGTCAATAAAAATAATGGAAATGGATTATTTTATAACGTTTTTTTGTAGTTTCTCAGCATCAGCAACATCTAAATACTCATATCTTTTCGCATAATCAACTTTTGCATAACCTTAACAAATTGACAGAATTTGATTCAATTGAAATATCTCGGTTTCTAATTACTGTAGAACTCCGCTTTTTCAAGGCAGTCGGGGCCTCCTAAGATAATACGAAATATGTACATCCCTTTCAGGCGCGGTCCTATGGGGGGGGGGGGGTGATCAGGGTGATCACCCCCCCCCCCCCAAGCGGCAAAAAACCGTTACGAAATACTCGCAAACGCTGGATTTTATATAAAAGCTAAGAACTTTTCCTAGTATGTGTACTTTAAAATTCTCAAATTTTTCCACTCCGTTGGGGTGTTTGTTCAAAAAAAAGAATTCATTAATCACTTAATAGCTTAAAATTTAAAAAAAAAAGTCGGTCCGCCAAACTAAAACAGCTGTAACTTGCAATTCCCTGGAACGAATTTCACCAAATAACTTTTGTTGAGGTACTTACAGCGTTGAATTAGAATTTGCTGACCATATACGCTACCGGACATAAGTTTGGGATCACCCCCTCAAAAACAAGAAAATCTGTTTGGTCATATCTCAGTCATCTTGTGATATATTGCATTTCTTTTAATTCTAAAGTCGATGATCAAAACTTTTTTCGTCTGTTTTTGGCAAAATGTATATGTTAACTTAATATGACTTAAACTTGGCTTAAATTTCCAATAAATCGCACTTTCTATTTCAACCCGATCAGTTCAGGTTTGGGTGGACCGAATTTATAGATTCGAGTTGCATTTGAATCTTTTTTCATAAATATCAACAATTTTTTTAAATTTTGTGCTTAAAATTTGAATAGTGTTATAAACAGATAAAATAGCTACTTAAGTTATCGATCAAAAGTTTGGGCTCACCCTTAATATGGTGTATCGGCAAAAAGTTAGGGATCATGCGAAACATGAAATTTAATTTCGTGCATATCTCTGTCATCAAACAACGTATCGCTTATCTGAAAAGTTATATTTAATGCGTTGTTTTTGCTTTTTGGATATTTAGTAAAAATGTTTTTTCAGACTAACTTCGTTAAAACTGTAGCTAGAGTTTGATAATTTTTTGATAATGTTCACCAAGTAGTCGGAATGTTCAATAAATACCTGTGAACTTGTTTTGACCATAACTTTATTATCTTACGAGTTATTGCAGATCAGTTTGGCTCCATGTTAGATGGATCAACATATCTCGATCCTTTTTAGAAGTAAAAATGACTTGAGCCATTAAGTTTTAAATTGCCTTTGGAGCCGTTCAGATTCCCCGTGGATAGAACAATCAGATTTTACCCCCTTCTCCCTTTCCACATTTGGCAACCCCTACCCCCCTTCCCCCAGACGTTCACCTGGACAGATTCGATTTTTGTTGCCTACATCTAATACTACATTTCCATTTCTTGATTTATTTTTGATTGCGGGCTCCGAATTTTACAGAATGCATCTCAATTTGAGATTCTCAAAAGCCCATATTTTTTTCTTAGTTAAAGATATCGAAACTGCCTAGACAATTTAAATTAAAAAGATGCATTTAAATTTTAGAGATTTTGTTTAGAATAATTTCTTATTTTTCAACGTTTTTGAAAAAAGTGAGCTTTGATTGTATTTGCCTCGACGTAGCACAAATGATCGATTTTGATTTATTGATTTAAAACGATTCTTCATAATTCAAACTATATTTGGAAATTTTTAAGGTATTTGGAATTTTAATTTACATACTTTTACGTTTGAAAAAGAAATGAAAACTTTAGATAAATGTATGGAAAATGGCCAAACACATCAAATTAAACATGTGTTTTTTAAATAAATCATTTAATTTTCTTTCCAAAGCTTATATTTACTGTGATATTTTACGTCTTTCATTAGCTTTTATGCACTTATACCTCTTTGGCTCGAAGGGCGTCATACATTTTGAGCCGTTATCACAATTAAACAATTTAATAATGATTAATAATTTTCATTAAAAAACTCATTCTTTAATTTAAAACTTTCAAAATAAAGTTAATTAAGTAAGAAATGGTTACGATAAAGTTGTTTTGAGATTAAAGTAATATTAAAATTATAAAAATAAATTTTAAGTATGGGGATTTTATAATAATAAAAAATTACATTAAAAATGAGAAACTTATAATTGGTTGAAACTTGATATCAGAGTTGTGCTTCAAATTCTATACAAGGTACGAACAAAATTGTGTTTTTCTCCCACTTTGATTAGTACTTTTGCTCCAAAGCTGTTAGAGGCTCGCGTTACCTGCGTATGAGTGCAGTTGTTCACGCATTGTTTGTTTTCTATGCAAAAAGTGAAAAATATTTTCATCAATTCTACCATCACTTTTAAAATATTACTCACAATGGTATTTTTTGCAAAATATTTGGTGATGCAGATGGTACTTTTGACCACATTTTAAGCTTATTTACGATTTTTCATGTTCAAAATGTTCGTTTCACTGAATACTTGAAAAGGGCCATTAGTCGGTATTCGGCCGTTCGCTCTCTAATCATATCTATTCAATTCTCGAAAAATACTGAAAATACTACTGCTGAAACAAGAGGTGATGGATAAAATCAGAAATCAAGTTCAGAAATTTATTCCCTAAAATCTGTTTTTAAAGCATATGCTCCAAAAATGTGCTTATATATACTTTAATTTTTCCCAGGTGAGATAAAACTATTCCGACTATTCACACCAATTTTATCGCAAATACTGTTTTTAGCTCATATACACAATAATATTTGAAATTTTTAGTTGAAAACCAGCTTAATAATTAAGGTTAAAAAATCCACTCTGAATCTGAAGGTTTGGTTATTTCAATCGCAATTGATTGTTTGTTTATTCAATCATTGTGAACTTTCATTTAAATATTGAAATAGTATTAACTTTCAGAAATTAACTCTCTATTTAATATGTTTTTATTTAATTTAAACATTATAAAAATAAAGTTTGAAAATATTGAGAGCATGAAGAAAACATACGACTCTTCATTTTGTTCATAAATAATTCGTTGCAAATTAATTACTTTTTCTTTGAATTCTGTTCCAACAAAATTAAAAATCTAGTATAAGAGCTTGAAATTCAAGAAAAAACAAATGAAAATGAAGTCCCAAAAGCTTCATTCCTAAGAATAAGATTTTGATGATCTGATTTTGAAATTTAATTTATTATTAAAAATTTAAGAATTTGAACAAGAATTATCAATAATTCGATATTTTCGAACAACGATTCAGCAAAATACTTTAGAAAAATTGTGGATCACTTGAAGATTTTTTTTATAATTTCTTCTACGAAAATGTGTGTTGATTTTCATTTGTGAAATAATATTTATATCAGAAAATTCTGTAAAGAATTCATAAAGTTATAATTTTTAAACTGCCAAATGTAAAAATTACGAAAAATATGTTTTTATCAACACATTTTCGCAGTAAACATCTTAGATTCGCAGATTGTTTTATAAAAGGATATCGAAATAAGTAGATTGAAGAAATTTGTTAAAAAATTTCCCTTTTTTTCTTTTATTTCAAACTTTTCAAATTACAAACTAACAAGTATACAAACCTACAAAATACAAGACTTATTTGCAACAAACCCAAACCCCCCCAACCCCCCTCCCCCCTCCATCCACCACTCTATTTCTCGCAATAAACGTTTTTCGACAGATATTTTCGATCCTTCTTATTGTCTGATTTTTGAAAGTTTGAAAAATGAGGTTTTGATACCTTTTGATGTAATATTTTGACTTTTAAAAATTATACGTATAAAGAAGCTCAAATTAAAAACTAGGATGGTTTTTGTTTCTTGTTTAAATGAACTTAAAAAATAAAACATATTTAAGCTTTTATGGAGGTTTAATAATGATTATATACTGGAATAAGAGAGTGTTTTTGTATGCCCCCATCATGTTTGTAAAATGCCTCCATCCTAAAATAATAGGTTAAATAGGATAAATAAAGGATTCTTATCATTGAAACTTCAAATCTAAGCTCTGATTAACATCTTAAGAGAGAATTGAAGATCTAAAAACAGATTTGATAAAGTTTTTCTCATGGATGAGCTGCCTCCATAGTATGGCAACCCTAACTTTTGTTTTATTCCATAAATTATAATACATATAGATTTTTATAAAACTTCAGCTTTATCGTACGGAAGTTATAACTTTCTAGCAGTTTCATTGAAATCATACGGAAATATTGCCCAAAATACACGAGTTTTGTTCAAAACATAAATAGGCGCATTTAGCCCGCACGGTTTGAGGTTTGGCATTTCAGACAACAGTTATGATAAAATCGTTTTTTCGAAAACGAAAGGAAATTTTAACATAAAAATTACTTCAACGTATAGAAAACAGATGCCTGCACACGTGTATATAGATTTTGTAGACATACTCGATACAATATTTGATTAAATCAGTTTTCTGCTTAATAGGCGCATATAGCCCGCTTAACCTATTGTTTCTCCCAGTCTTCGTTTAAAAATTTACCAAAAAAAATTTTTTTTGTGTTTTTATTTAACGAATTTAGTGAAAAATCAACTAAACTATGCTCGATTTGTAAAAATCCGACCATCTGGGGAGTCAAAACAGCTTTAAGAGCATATTCCCCTTTTGAAATTTTACAAAAAATTAAATTTTGTGACGTGAATTCACTCATTCGCGCTGTTGTAACTCAGTTGGATTCCAACCGATTTTTATGAAATTTAGTGTTTTAGAATTGTCCTTTCATTTTCAAAGAAGATCTAATTTTTTATGTCAGAAAATGTCAAAGTGTTCTCATAAAATTAAAAAGTTCCCTTTTTGGTGACGTGAATTCACTCATTTGCGACTGTTTTTGTTCAAGTTCAAAACAACCTCATTGGATATAAACAAATTCTTTTTTCTGCAAAATGAAGCAGTGTTTTTTTTGGCTTCAAATTGTATTAAAAAAAATTCCCAAAACAAGTTTATCCATATATTTCAATAAATTATTTTGGAAAAGTTGTTAAAATCTCCACTTTATTCAACAAAAAAATTGATTTTCAAAATTAAATAAAACATGTTAAAAAATTTTTTGTCTCTTTTTTTCGTTGGTTTTATGTGATTTGAATTATCAAAATTATAGGCTAATTTGGTATTTTTTGATACGCGAACGAACAAAAATCACTTCTAAGCGGTACAAACGCGTGGAATGTGTCTGTAGATCATCTACGGAATGCTCGAAATTTCACTAAGCGTCCTAAAAAATTATAGTTAGAAGCTATACGTTGCACATAAGGATTTTTTTTATAGTTTTTTATGATCATGATCATATAAAATGTAATAAAATGGTTTTAAAACTGTACATTTCAATCAATGAACGATCAAAATTGTTTAAGTTTTGAAAAGAGGATTGGAAAGTTGACATAAAGCCTGTTCAACAGCCAATTGAAATCGGTTTCAATCGATTTCGATTGGTAAATTGTTGCTCACTCAGCCAATGTTGTGATCGAAACTAATCCAATTGACGTTCAATGAAGCCAATCGGAATCGATCGAAACCAATCGAAATCGATCAAGCCCAAGAGCAGGATTCGTTTCTATCGATTTCTATTACACTAACACACATGCAGTTAACAACTGTCAAAAACAGCTGACAGGGTTTGTTTTTGACTAACTGCAGTTGAAAGTGTAGTCAATCGGTGGAGCGTCGTGGTGCTGTGCCGGTGGAGCTGTGCCGGTGGAGCTGTGCCGGTGGTGCTGAGTTATAGTGGTGTGACGGGTGTCAGTCGGATCAGTTGCCGCAGCTGCTCACAACAAGCTCAAAAGTTGTGAAAATGAAAGTGGTGTCAGGAGAGTTCGTGTTGTTTCGGTGGTGCGGTGCTGGTGGTATAGGTCGATGCTGTTTTGGTGTTGCTGCGTTGGTGTCGGTGTCAGTCGGCTACAGTTGCACAAGAATTGTGATGCAAATGTAAATTCATTTTCACAATACATTTCAGTCAGTTTCGGATTATTATAATAATTAAATAGGAAGTGACCATCAAGACCTACCGAAGGAAATGGAAAAATTTGATCTATCTTGTGAAACACGAAAATTTTTTTTAATAAAATATAAAATTGACTAAAACGACTATATTTTATTTCCATAATTGCATGTTTTAAAAATAATAATTATTTTCCTAGAGCAACAATTTTTCGCGTTTGTGCCTTCCTTGTCTCTTAAAATTGCTTATTATTCTAAACACAATTCCTTTTTAGTATTCAAATTTAGTTCGAGTCGAACAACAACTTCCTAATCTAAAATTTTTCGGACAGCTTTAGTACGGGAAAGAATTGCCATTGAGATGGCCAAAATGATGGATTCATTACAATTTGCCTTGAGTAAACCGCCTTTTCGAATTCTGAACGAAGCTGACAAACAAAATTACATCTGAAAACACTGCGCCTGTACTTTAGTATTAGTGTCTGGCTGTTCATTCAGCAGCCTGATAGAAATCGATCGAAGTCAATTGGAAAAACAGCTGATCAGCTGCTAATCCATTTCAATTGATTTCGATTGAGTTCTGTTGAACACATCTATAATTTGGAACATTTTTGCATTTTTAGTTTGTCAAAATATGATAAACAGAATTTGTGACGAATTTTCAAAGGTATGTAGCTGTTTTTCGAAATTAATGTCAATTGGCAAGTTTTCAGATTTTCTTGCACAAAAATACAACATTGCACTGAATTTTGAGTATAATAACTTAAGATTTCCGCAATAAATTTATATTCATCAGAAAGCCAATTTCAAACCAAATTTATTGGTGTAACTACATAAGCGCTGCGACACTTTACAAAATCATTGATTGAGGAACAAGAGAGATATAAAGGTTTTAGTCCGGAGTGTTAAATTTACACTCCTGGTACTATAACGTGTAAAAAATTCAGGGACGGATGAGGATTAAGGTGGCTTTAGTCACTTTGTTATAGATATTTTTTCGAATTATAATAAAATTCTTAATTTGTCCAGGTTTAAAGTTGGAAATTTCAAGATCAAATACCCAGATGTACAGGTATTGTAACATTTGTGATTATTTGTTTAGCCAAAAAATGCGGGAAAAAATCTGCAACGCTAACTCTAGAAGGTCCCCTTGACTTATACAGTAAGTGAAATAAGAATAGCACCACTATGTGTTTTGCTTGTTAAAATATGAATGATTGAAAATTACGAAAAAAAAATTTTCACAGTTTATTCTGAATTGCTTAACGGATAAATCAAGCATAAGTTTACTTTTTATGGACCTAGCAATTGGCGTTGAGGACCAAAAATGTGAAAAAAGGGGTGCGAAATAAGAATACCACCACTTGAGTTTTTCAACAAAAACAAGATTATTTTAAAAAATTTACTGTGTAAAAGTGAATAATAATGCTTCTACGAACTATTTGAATAGATAACTGCATTTTAGGAGTTTTCCAGAATTCCAAAGGTTTTCAAAGGTATTAAAATGGGGTTTTAAGAGATGCTCCTCTAGCGTTAAGGATTTTGATATTTGAGCTATAAAACTTTACCAAACTGCTTGAATGCATCTCTTAAAACCCCATTTTAATACCTTTGAAATCCTTTGGAATTCTGGAAAACTCCTAAAATGCTGTTATCTATTCAAATAATTCGTAGAAGAATTATTATTTACTTTTACACAGTTAATTTTTAAAAATTATCTTGATTTTGTTGAAAAACACAAGTGGTGCTATTCTTATTTCGCACCCCTTTTTTCACATTTTTGGTCCTCAACGCCAATTGATACGTCCAAAAAAAGTTCTTGATTTATCCGTTAAGCGATTCAGTACAAACTGTGGAAGAAAATTTTCGTAATTTTCAATCATTCATATTATAACAAGCAAAACACATAGTGGTGCTATTCTTATTACGCTCACTGTATTATAGTAAAACTGGAGTCATACTGAATTGGTTTTTCATGTTGCATATATTTGGCCTTGTTGGGAGAGTAGATTTATTTTTCCAAATCAAGTAGCTCAGTAAGTATGCTTCGCCTGAAGAAATTTTGTCCACCTAATGGTACCTACATCAGCACATCAGTAAGTTTTTCATCACGATTGCCACAATTAACGGCCAAATAATCAAAGAACAGTGCCTTGATTTTTTTCCGTTTTTCTTCCAAAGCACTTTCATTAGTAGTATATCAAACGTATCCTACACATTGAATTAAACACATCCTACATATTAGATGTGACATTAAGCTATCAATTTTGCACATATGATCACAACTGCTCAGGTAGTTTGAATGAAAATTTCCCCAATCTTTATCCATGAATGCAAAAGTTATGTACAAAAGACAGTGTTGCATTTTTTTCAAGTACAGTCCATGTATTTTTCAATGGATGGTGAAAAACGTTTTTATTCCTCATTGTTTTCAGATCAATTCTTTCCTTCAAGTGAGTGATAGTATTGCGTTTTAATTTCAACAATAATTCATTGTGTAGTTTTTTTATATTCTACTGAAGACAAATTGACACTGAAACTGTTCAATTCAATATTCACAGCAACATCGCTTGTATAGCCTTGACTCAACGCTATTATTTACTTCAATTAAATACATTCATCGATAAGCTGTCAATAAAAATGTCTCTTTATCGATCTCATCAGTATAGCCGAAATCCTGATGACAATCGATCGACTACTTCCGAGTTTGGTTGGAAGCACCAAGAAGATCAATGAAAACACGCTCAACCAACCTTCAACTCCAAATAGCCTGAGGCTGGTCTTCCGTTGCGGTAGAAAAATGCACCTTTCGTTTTTCAGTTTTGTGCAGCAGCTTGGCTTTGAAGTACGTTGGTGCAAATTTAACGGTGTAGGTTTATTTAAATCTTTTAATGTTGAAATCACCTTGAAGAATAATTTTGGTAACATACTCAACTGCTAATTCCAACACAATTTTAAGAATCTATCTTAAACCACCCTATTACGTATGGTTCATCATGTGAAGGTTGAGGTTATGCTACCCAACATTTCTTGAATGGTAGTCAGTCCCCAGAAGGGGGATGACCCTCGATGACCCTCGTCAGAGGAAGAAGCTCACAAGATGTGATAATGACATTCTGTGATTGAACAAAAAAGGCTTACCTATTTGACCTTTAAAGTCATCAAGAAGCTATACACGTCTCACTAGAGATGCGTTGATTGAATTCATTGATAGACTTGGTCGTTTATGTTCAATACGAGTATTCTTCCAAAAAGGTGATGGAATTTATTACTGATTTTGAAAATTGTTATCCTTTTGTTTTCGGTAACATTTTATTGAGAAGTATAAAGTTTGAATGAAAATTTTTGTTTGTTTCCCCCAAATAAGGGTGGAACCAATCCTGATTCAATCTTTCGTATCCAAACAGTCCAAACAGAAATGTTATTTAATACTACCGATATGCATATCGACCCACCTGATATGTATCACTCGGTTTTTTTCAAGCTTTCAAGTTTTTCTATCTTTCAACCATAGCGCACGCTGGCATAGTTTTGATATGACCGACTCTAGTTTGTTTGGGGTGGGGAATCTGCATTTCCCTTAGCTACTTCGGTTGGTTGACGAAAACTCGAGATAAAAAAAATCCATCATCTCACGCGTTCGATCAATCGGCTGTTGTGGGTGCACTTAATGAGCGATTCGCAGACAGATTATCCCAGTAGCGTAATCGACGATCGAAGTCGATCGTCATCTCGTATAAACGTTGGGTGATTGACTCGCATCAAAATTCCTCCAAAATCTCTCTCCGAAGATGAATATTTAAACGCTAAACTATTCACGCGAGTACAAATCGCCATCAATGAACTAATGAACGATTGACAAAGTGGAGCAGCACAAATATGTGCGTTTTGATCTGTTGCTTTCATCATTTGCAACAGGTGAAGTCAACCAAAATGTGATGGCAGCATATCATCTAAATTTCTAATGTGGTTTTTATGCTTCTTTAACGGAACTACCTACATATTTGATTAATCCTCCAAAGGCAGCAGAAAATTTAAATTATGCTCATCAACCTTAGGCGTATATATATTCAAACACTCATATGGAAAATTGAGAAATTAAAACTCTGCTTTTTAATTTTACTTTAACTTTATTAATTAAAATGTTTTAAAATGGTATCACACTCAGAATTAGAATAATTCACATTCAATATTTAGAAAAGAAACATAAACTTGATGTTATGCATGATGGATTAAATGGATTAACGTACAAGTACTTTTCTTTTTTTCAGAAAAAAAAATCAAATTTTGGGCATAAATATTCTTATAAAAAATTATAATATTAAAATATTCTTATTCATATTGGATTTTTCAAACTTTTAATATTAGGTAAAATTCTCAACAAAAAAAAATCTAGGTACGTTCACCAAAATATCTGTGACTTCTCTTCAACCTGCATTATTTTAACGAGTTATCATAAAAATTAAAACGAATCATATTCAAGAAACACATCACATACATAAAAAAAACCTAGGCGGTGTATGAATTGCTTGCAGAAAATTAATTTCTAAACTAAAAGTTATCCGGTTATTTGCACAAAACCTCAATGTGGTCAGAAAATGATAAACAGAATTTACGTTTGTGTTGATCGCGGAACATGTTTAGAATTATTATATAAAGAATTATAGAAACAACAAAGTTTCGGTAGTTTCAGCAACAAAAAATGTCGAGATCTAATTTGGTCAAATAAATTTCCAAACTCTGAGATTACCGGATACAGCTTATGTTCAAACATGCTTCAATATTCATTAGAAACCATAAACAGCCTTTTTTCATTTGTTGTTCTAGACACCTAATGTAAATACCACACGCAAAATAATCTAGAAATTAAATATACGGGTTTTCTACGTTAGCAAAGTTTTGGTTGCATTACATCGCATCTACAAGTGCTTTGTAATAACTGCTGTACTTCTATATGACTACATGACTATTGGGCCCATGAATCTCACGTTAAGTCTAAGTGTATGGATTAAAATTCGTCTTTATGCTATTTTCTCAAGCGTTTGGCAAGGTTGCCGAAATTACTGAAAAATATATCATTTTACAGAATTTAGAGCCAATTTTCATTACAAAATTTGTGTCACAGAAAACAGAATTCAATTTTTCAAGTTGATATCAATTTTGGATAATTATCTTTAAATTGGAAAAATATGATAAAATTGGAGAAGTTAAATGATTTTCCTTAAGTTAAGCAATTTGGCATGGCTTTGACATGAAATATCACAGGCAATCGTCTCAAAAATTTTGGGTAAAATCACAGAAAGTCAGAATTTTTTTTGTTCAAACCAAAGATTTTGCACAAGAAATGCAAATCAGAGCATCGTAAGCGGGGAGGTAAGTATAAATATGAAGTTATTTTTCTTCAAACTGGTATTTGTGTTGTTCCAGCTTTGGAGGAATTCATTTTGGGCGGTGTCCGTTGTTGGCAAAGGAAGCGATGCACTAACTTAACTAGGTAAATTATTTATCATTTTGAAAATGTACCTTAGCATTACATAGCCAGATAATTTCGCTGAAAATTTCATGTTGCATTTTTTTCGAATACACTCTTTAGAATTCATGTTGAAAACAATTGGATAAAAATTATGTAGTTTTTCACGAATCAGTTACGTGCAGATTATTTTGCTTTTAATTACCTTATTTAGGTTCATATATTAACAAGCTCTGAATATAAAAGACTATCTCACAGAAATATTAAAATTTTTGATATTATGGGTGTATTTATCTTTGAAATATTTGTTAAAACACATATTTAGTCATATATTTCTATTCTATTCCATTATATTTATTTCCAGAGGATTTTAACCAACGTGGCCATTCTTCCTCTTGATAATCCTATTTTTATTTGATTGCATTTTAATAACTGATTTAAAAAAAACTGTTTTTTTTAAATCGGGTTTTAGCTTGGGTCGGTTTCTTCTAGTTGTCGTATTAAAAACATATGACACGTGAATTGAAGTAATAAAAAATCTAATATGAAATACAAACTGAATTTTAAAAAATCTTCTAGACAAAGTTAAAATCTGGTTTAAGATTTTGCAAATCTATATATTTTTTTTCTGAGACGCAATGTTCCAAAGAAATAAAATTCGGTGTATAGAAATTTCTCTAGATCTGCATGATGCTTGATTTGAAATCAAATCTTTAACAAAAACCGAAATAAATAGATACATACCCCTTTGGCTCTGACCCTCATTTGTAAAAAATGAAAATTCAGAATTCCAATTATAATCCACGTCAACGTTAACAGAATATGCTTTCGACTTAAATTTTAGAAAAAGGTTTTAAAAAATTATCTATAAATCATAATAAGAAAAATGTCTCTTAAATTGTCTATAAAATAAAATTCATGTTCAAATTAAATATGCCTTGGATTCGTGTTTTCAACCCAAATTATATCCCCAAAAGGCGGTTCATATGTTCCGAATGAGATGTACCTATTATAGGGTAGTGTGTGGATACTTAATCCCCTTTTCTTATTTTTACCATATCTTTTTGGAAAAATTTAGCAACTCGCCGTCTTTTAAATTTTCTGGCAGCTTGTAACTTCAAGTTTCTATGCTCTAAAAATTAAAAAGATACTTGAACCCGTTGATGAACTGGAAGCATTTTTCGTGGTAGTAAATAAATTACGATATTTTTAAAGTTACTTGATCCTCTATTGAAGGAGACTTGATCCTTTATTCAGGAAGGCCTAATCCTTAGGAAAAAATCAAACAAAACCTCAAGATAGAATGTCAATTGACTATTTTGGTCATGTTTATTCTCATTTCACAATGTATAACTGACATAAGAAAAAAATTCAATAACTTTGTCTCAACGCTAAAGACATTACATACTTAACGGTGCTATTTTCTATAATTAAGCGAAAATTAATTATATTAGCCCTTTTCTTCAGACAATTTTTGGATAATATTATTTATTGCATAAATATTTGTAATCTCGTAATCAGCAATGATCACGATCGATTTAGAAGAAGAATATACCGTTTTTAGCTAGAGATCAATTGAACCCATAATCAACATTTAAGAAAACTTTATCTGAAAAAAGTTAAGAGTTTTCTATTGTTTGAAAATGTGGTATTATGAAGTTAATATTACGCTCGAACGATTGATACCTACATTGGAACAAATGCTTATTGTTTTCCAATTCTGAATTGGCGTGTTCTAAAAACATTGTCGTCTTGGAAGCTTTTGAATCTAAATTTTTGATAAGAAAATTACATAGTTTCTTCCTTTTGTCTCTTTTCCAGGACCCAGTATTTCAAGAACGACAAATATATTAAGAGTATGAATTTTAAAACTATAAAACTTGCGCTTGAGAATTTTTAATCGTTTAATTTCTATATTTTTTATCACTTTAAATAATCTTTTTTGAATCGTTCATGATTTTTAATCTATGAATAGTTCAAAAAATTATTCATAGTAGCTAACTTTGAAGCTAAATTTATATGCAAAACATCAATTAAATTTGTATCTCCTGTGTGCTTACAATACATACAAAAAAAAATATCAGTTTCTCATTGAAGTACCGGATTAATTTCTCAATGACTTGCTAACCAACTGCATCGTTGATGTAAGTTGTGAATGACATAAGGATGTTAAAACGACTATAATCGAAACAAAAAAAAAGAAAAAAAAGTGCATTTTTGGTATTGATATTTTTTCTAGCTAAAGTTGAATTTTGAAACCCTTCCCCCTCCCTATGGACGGGTTCTTCGTACGGGCCTGCTACTACATCTCTAGGGGAAAACTCGTTTATTGGACCAACTAAATATAACAATTTACCTTCAGAAATAAAAATCAAGAACAACCGCTCCATGTTTAAAACCAAAGTGATACAATTTTTGAAAGAAAAAATTAACCGTAAAAACAGTTGATCACCAGCCAGCATATTTATAACTTTTTGTACATTTGTAGCGTTCAATATGTAAATTCTTAGTATTATTAGTTTTTAAGTTGAAGCATCGCGTTTCAATTTTAATTTTTTTCAATCGTTTCTTCTTTATATTTAGTCAATTTTAATTGAGCCTAATTTTCTCATAATGAATCTCTTCAAAGGAAATATATTGCACTGAGATTCTAATTTAGTTATATCGTAGATTTATTCGCAATACATAATATAACTTTCAGTGCTCAGCCTGATTAAAATTTGCTAGCGTTTTAACTTTTTATTTGTTTTGCTGCCGGATGTGCTAAGAACAGTAGCGTTCATTGCCAGGGGACTTATATGAGCTTCTTAGTGTGGAGGGGTGGGTGGTCATCCACAAAAAAAAATGATGATTCAAACCGACAATCGAAAATTCCTAAACTGGATTCAGAATCCGAAAAATAAAAACAAAAATACAATTTGGATTTTGATAAAAGCGTATTCGAAAAAAATGCTGCACTTTGTTTTGTGAATAGCTTTTGAATCCTTGGATGGAAATTTAAGAGATTTTCAGTGAAGCTTCATACTAATTTAATGTGTACGTTAGTGACAATCTTTCAAGTGATTTTTTGAGATACCGTTCAATACAGAAACGAATTGACATTTTTTTGTGACAGTGAAGTCCAGTGGGAGACTCCAAACCAACTATTCGATTAAGTTCATATAGTTAGTCGGGTAAGAAGTTCTAGAGGTATTAACAGTGATCTATAATTTGAATAAAAGTCCATTGTGATTGATTCCATGAAGTTCAGGAATGTGAGAGGTTTTATCAAGCGCAATCCGATATTGCAATGGGAGAAGTAATAAAAATAGTATTTTTTTTCTGATTGGTTCATCTAGCTGACTAAAAACATGCCTGGCTTCATTTCTAGAAGGTAGAAAGGCTGCCCACCGGTAAAATAAACAAAATACGGAGGTCAAACCGTGTGCAAAATATTTGTGCTAGTGGTAGATATATTTCAAAAAAAATTGTAATATGCAGCAAAACGAACTCTTCAGCGGTCACCTGGCTGATTTCCAGCCAGAAACTTTTCATTGACCAGTCTCACCGTATTTTCCGGAGTTGAACAAGAATTTTTTTTGAAAAATTTATGTCTAGTACTTAAGGAGGCTGACGATCTGTGGAAGCTGCAAATCAGTCAATGGCTAAAAATACAAAGACTGTCTCCAAATGTGAACTTTTTTTTTGCATAGCACTTGAACAGGTCCCAAAAAGTTTATACTCCGTTTTTTCATGTTTAACGATTCCGAAATTTCACAAGTTTCTCAATTAATAATCATCTATCCTTATTAAATCACCTTCAAGGGTAAACAGCGGTTAAAAAGTTCATGGTAAAAAATCCTTTCTATGTACTGATTTTTATTTCTTAGATTAAGTGTTGTTAAGCTCCACAAAATACACCATTTTAAGCAAATGCCGTGCTGAAAGAGCTGAATTTGACAGAAACAAATCAAAAATAGTCCAAATACTGTTCCAATTCACCCTACTCTATGGTATTTTATAATGTTATTCTGTATAATATTCTAAATCCAACTATAGGTTTGACGTTTTCCCATGTCTTCAATCGCTCTGGAACATAAAGATCTTACATAATATTTTATCGCAATTACGCCAAAATCTTCACATGTCTGCAGTTCATCAGTTCAACCGATTCCATCCTCTTCAAATTTCAACCTTGTGCCATTAACGACTGTGCGTGGAATCAACAAATCTGACCGAAGCAGTGGCCTTCCAGAAGGCTTTTTTTCCTCTTCTGTAGGTAAACACGAACTTACAACCGTAATCTTCACAATCAACATCATCATACACCCGTTGATTATCGCACCGGATCGCAAATTGAGCATCGACATTTTAATCTCTTCTTGGTTCCATCCATTCACAGTCAAGTGGACTTGGGTCGTATGCAAAGTTTTGGCCATGCCATTAATCCGTATCGAAAGCTGAGTGATGGCACTTTAACTACTACCTTAGAATTTTATTCTTTCCCATGCAACTGCAACTTTGTCAACTCGAGAGGCTTCTGCAGAATCAAGTCGATTCGCCTGAGATTCCCCTCGTGGTCTTCGTCATAAAGTTGTCCCCGGAGAGATCATTGAGGTTAATTTTGAAGATCTTCAAATCTGAGAAATTCCATCGCTGCCGGCCACTCGATAAGTCACTGGTCATGTCGATCCATCTAAGGTGCCTCGGTGGATTTCTCACGTTAGTCGTTTCTTAATGGGTTGTTCCCTTTTTGGGGGGAGCGCCAAGCGATTAAACACTTGTGGTGTGGTAAGATTTTTCGATATCCGTATCTCTGCATGCATAGAGAAAGAGCGAGTCCCTGATGATGACCTTAAGGCTGCTAACTGTCGAAAACTCAAGTATTTACTCATCTCATCAAGATGTAATCTTGAAAGTTTTGAGTTCGGACGTGCTTCAGTGCATGAAATAAGAAGCAGCAACTAGTGTGGGTTTATTTTGTCATTTTCTTTATTTTTACTCACGTGAGATGACAGATTAATGTCAAGTGTATGACCACAATTGAGCAATTAAAATCATATTTTAGATACGGATCATCAGGAACATTAACGACGACATTCGGTTGTGGTCGACTGTTATGCAAGCAGCAGTTTGCCAGACCTTTAACTATATGTTTATGAGGCTGTTCAAATTTTAAGGCGCCATAAATTATACGAGATCGTTGCTTCGAGAGGTTACTGAATACTTGCTTATTTGTATATGAGAGCCTCTTCCTAGATTTCACTTGGTAGCATTTATTGTCTCCTGAAAGCAGTCTAGTTTGGCGATTAGACAACAGTTCTTGAAAACGAGAGGGTCGTAACACTTTATGTGCAGAAATTTGTTGAAAGGGTTAATCTGATGAAATGACAAAAAATTCACTCCTAGTGGTTGGAGAAAGCGATACGAAGAATTCAAATGCCACACGTTTGAGTCAGTTTTCAAATCATTCGTAGTGAGTAACACCATTCATAATGGATGAATTTAAGCATCTCCGGCGCAGTTTATCGCAAGAGAGACACATGCAACAATTTTCAACTTCAATGGCTTCCAAAAAACTAATGTTCACAGTTAATCCTACCTCTTATGCATCAAAAGTTTTAAGGGTGATGGGACATCAAATTGGCGTAGTTTTAAAAATTATTGGTTTCTTTAGTTCTTTTTAATTTTCTAAAAACTTGCGATTTTCACCCTCCTCAAAAAAGTGAGGTAACTTGCAACAAACTTCGTTTTTAATGAAAAATCTTATGAACACGTATGACAATTTATGGTTTCTAATATATTTGCGATGACTTAAAGACCAATTACAGTAATTTTTTGGTGTGTAAAAAATAATTTTCAATTTTTTTCTGAAAATAAGGATGCTGGGTTAAATAATTCTAAGAAAAATTCTACAAGCTAAAATCATAAAAACACATGTTTGGATGAAAGAAATTGTAATGTTTACAAACGCGTGATGTAAAACATTTATATTCCAGCAAATGGAAACGAGATTTACAAGGTGTTTCTTTGATTTGCATTGTGTTGCATTTTACCCCAGACATGAATTATAAAAAAATATTTATTTTAAAAAATTGAGTGAATGTTCGAAAAATACTTTTTTGCCAACAGTGTTGGTATAGCATGAGGAAACCAGTAAAAAGTTAGTAGGTGAAATCATTAAGCCAATCCATCATACTGGGTAAAGTTTTTTACGGCATCGAATTATGTTATAAATTGTACTATTATTGCTCGATTTTTCAAATTTTATATAAAAATAAAAAACTTAAAAAAAACTAGCTTAAGATGCGAGAAATTATGCTCTCATGATTTTGTAATCAATTAAAGATAACTTTATTACAATACAATTAATTTAAAAATGATTCAGTGTTGTGTTATATAAATGTTGCATCTAACCCCGCTGATGCATGATGCCCCGATTGACGGTACAAATCTGCCCTCGTATTTATATGAAACCTTTTTATTGTTAACAGATGGCGGTACTGAAGGGAAATCAAATTAGGAAGAGTTGAAATCATTTAGATTTTTGATAAATTAAACTGATAATTAAATGATTGTATAACGAACAAATATCCGGTCATACATTTTTCATTCCTCGATTGTTGAATAAATAACACTTAAATTACCTCAATGGGACGTGAAAGATTATTTTGATAAATATAAAAAAAATCACAGGTTTTAAACTAAAAATCTGCTAGATTAATATATTCGAATGTTCTATTTTTTATCACAAGTATTCAATTATTCATTTACCTTCATAGTAACGATATTGATTTTAAATTGAACCATTTTTTTCTTATTTGGAAAAATGATTTTCAAAGTTTTAACAATCAATTTCATATTTTTTTATTATCGTTGACGGTTCTTAGAACGTATTGAATAAGCAAACCAGATTATCCGGTTTTATCCGGGCCTGCCCGGATGTTCAAGAAAAACATCGGGGCGAGCCCGTATCAGCCCGGATACCTGGATTTAAAAAAAAAAACTGCATGGTTTTTGCCCAGATTTATACATATTATTCGCTCAAATTACCAAAAAATTCCAATTGAGTAGTTATAAGGTTTGATTTTCCGGTCCAAAAACGAATTTTTCAAAATTAATTACAATATCTTAAAAAACATTGCATACAATTTAATGTGCTTCGGTGAAAAATAAAGATTCAAGTGATTTTCTCCTATCTCATTCTTGGTTTTTTTTAGTCTTTATTTGAGAAGTTTCCAGCCACAGGCTTGTTCGCCTCTAATTTTGGTATTTTGTTTTCGAATAATGGATGTTGGTTCTCAACAACATTGGTCACCTTAAGCTGAAAACCAAGTTAGCTCTTTTTAACCGTTGTACTTTATGGTTGTAATAAGTGTTGCTAGTTAGTTCTTTTTGTGTACAATTGTTACCGCTTTTCGCGGGAAAAAGTGTAATTATGGATTGCATTGAAATAAATGTTCTCTTCCGTTCCAATCGAATCCAACCCGCATAAATGAGGATGGTAATGAAACGATTTTATAAACAGTCAAACGACGATTTGACGAAGTGTAAAAATACATTTAGCAAACGATTATTTAAATTGTAAAATACATTGCATGAATCGTGAATTCCAAATTGATTGTATTTTGAATATGCCGTTAGGTTATGTAACTGTTAAAAACTGTTAAACCACTTATATGGAGGAACTCTTCTACAAATAGTTTGTTGACAGTTGATGAAACACAATCAGATAAAGTTATCAGCTTATCGAACTATTGTGGCTGCTGTTATAATAGAAAATGGCTAAAACGATTTCATATAACGTTCTTCCAACGCTTCGCCTACACCAACCAGAACAATACAAAACATAATACAAATCGTTTGCTTTTTATAAACTGTTTTTCAAACCGTTTGCTAGTAAATCTTAACCGTTTAAAACTGTTACAAAACTACTGGAGAAAGGGTTTTGTATACGGTACCACAGACAGTCATCAAAGGACCCAAGTACGTTTGTAGTAAAGGTAATATGTCATTGTTTTTTTTTATTTATTAGTCAGAACATAATTTTTAATGCATATTTTCACTTGATATTTCCTATGAATATCAATATTCTTCTTGGGAACAGACGGTTTTTGCTCGTCCTGCAGGTTTCTCTCGGTGGCTGCTTTAAAACCGGCTCCATAACTGGACTATTTTACACCTTCCGTAGTGGACTGCTCTGCTGCAGGTAGCTCAGTACAGCCGTTCAGAATCTGTACTCTGTAGTCACTGTAATACAACAAAAAAAACAATTAAAAACCACTTCAGCTTCACGCAGTCGTTAAAACTAAACAAAAAACAACTTCATCCACCTGAAAAACAACCGCAACTTCTGCTACTTCAGATTCCTGGCGTAGATTTTCCACCTCCCAGTATGTTGGAAGTTTGGAAGGATGAAGCAGCGACGCCGTCCAGTAAGCCAAAAGACCGAATTGGCTGTTGAATACGGAAACAAAATCCGATAAAGTCGGCCACGGACCACGATCGCGAACAAATTTTTTTTTCGTACTTCCGAACGAATCAAGCACGCAACTTCTTCGTAAGCATGTTTGTTTTTATCGTTTTCATCTCGTTTTGGAAGTGGTGCCGATTTTCCATATTATTTTTTTTATTTTCCCAAATGTGCTGAGTCGAGATATTCCATTTATTTTTTTACAATTTCTTCATTCAAAACGGTTCATACTTTAAAATTTTTCATGTTCATGATGTTTTTTTTTTTAAATGAAATAATTTTTAATTAAAAAACAGTCGCACAAACCAAAATTGAAAATTCCTTCAAGTTTAAAACTCAATTGTATTTGTGAAATAAATCATGAGAATATTTTGTTTTCTTCCCGAGCAAAACTAACGCATTTGTATTTGTATCCTTATAAGGATTAACAAAAACCTCATAAAAAAAAAGAAAAAGTTATTAAATATATTCCTTGCATTTCACAGAAATTGCAATGTATCGTACACAGAAAAGCAAAAGTAATTACGAAAGTTAATTACCGTTAGTATCTTTCGATAATTATTAATAATTAGAGCACTAAGGGCACTATATTCTTTGAGGAAGAATATTTCAAAATTTTAAGATTATAGTAAGATCATAAGAAAATGATGGTGTGTTGAAACGAGCGGAGGGTAATTTTAAAGTTGCACATCACATTTCATTTTTGTTCAGTTCGGTGACACTATTTTAAATTCAATTCAGCAAGATTAATACTATTTTTTAAATAAATTTTCATAAATTCATAAATATGTTTTTTTATTTGCAAAACCATCTGGCATCTTTGTCTCGCGTTTCGGTCACTTTTTTCATGAGTGTGACATAAGCCATGGACGGTAGGGGAACATGCCCTATTATGCGCCACCTAAGCGAATCGCTCGTTTTCTATGTATTCCACGTACAAATTGTGTTAAAAATG
This sequence comes from Uranotaenia lowii, assembly GCF_029784155.1. Lineage (NCBI taxonomy): Eukaryota > Metazoa > Arthropoda > Insecta > Diptera > Culicidae > Uranotaenia > Uranotaenia lowii. The sequence goes on from NC_073693.1 coordinate 111,330,566, forward strand.
GGTGTAATTGTTGAAGAAAACTGTTTTCTACAAATTCCTATGATTTTTCATTACTCAAATTGCTATAGTTTCTTCAAAAACATGATTTTTAAAAACCATATTCAAAGCCACAGAACAAAACTGTGTTGCGAATACGCGCCGCTGTGTATTCAATACGCGCCTAGCAGCCGAACATACCCGAGAGCAGCCGAAGACCGAAAACACACCAATACTTACAGACACTTTGACTGAAAAGAAAATCAAAATGGACTAATAGAAATTTAACAAAAAATGAAAAATAGATTTTTTGGGCTGAATTAACGCTCAAAATATGGTTTTAGACTTTTTGTTCATTTTCAATTAAAATTGGCCTTTTTGAAAAATTAATGCTATTTTCAGCCTACTACGATTGGCGCGTTATAAAGAGCGCATGGACCGTGATAGGGCATACCCATGAAAAGCATACCTTAGCGAGTTCAGTATGATTTTTTAGCATAAAATCATAATTTAGATTCTCCTCTATCGATGTGTCAGAAAATATTGTCTTACTCGTTTTTCTCTGCTTGGTGACACCTTACTAAAAGTGTTTTAAAATTTAGATCGAAATGAAGAAAAACCTAAATTGTGAAATTATCACGACACAGTGGCATTTTAAGAGAAAATTTATACTTGCCATGACCAATCACAGCATTTAAAACAAATTGGTAATATTTTGCAGGCTTAAAATGTGTCAGATTCTTCAAAACAATAGTGGCGCGTATTAGCCACATGGGGCGTTATATGAACTTTTCCCCTACGGGTAACGGTTTGAGATCATTTTTACGATTAGAAAAAATATTAAAGTGAATCGTTCAAACCGTTCATTCACCCTTTCAGATACCATCACTTTTCACATGAACGTTCATGTTTCGTTCTTATTGTAGTCGAAGTAAAGTCAAACATAATAACAACGTTTACAGGGACATTCACTTTTTCTGGAGGAGTAGATGAATCGTATGGACTGTTTGAGACATGGTTTTTTGGTATGCGGGAAGACAAGTTGGTTTTTTCTTTTCTTCCGTAATGGTCTGCGCAAACAATGGATTTGTTTCGCTCAGATTTTCCGGATATCTATTACCCGGTTTTTGAATTTGAATTTTTGAAATTGATTACCCAGTTTTTGTCAGGTTTATCAAAAAAAAATCTCCAGGAATTGCCGGGCCCGGAAAATTTCTGAAATGCTTATAGAATCATATTGTTTTGGCACCACTCATATTTGATTCACTCAGACGAGCACACACATAGAAACGCTCGATCAGATAATTATTTTTACTTTGTTGAGAAATAACGATTTTGAATATGAACTATAACCTTATTATTGGCTGGCAGACAATCTTTTCGTGTTTACTTCATGCCTATTTTTTGCGCTCATTCTGGTTTGACAGATGAGCTATAATTCTTTATCGAACTGCTTAAGGCCGGGAATAATATCCATTTCTTCTTTTGTCACCCTCCCCCTCCCCTCTTAGAAATTTCCGAAAAAGCAGAAGGGGGAATAAATAAAGTTTGAAGTAGTTTGTGAAAATTTCGAAGAAAGAGCAAAAAAGCAAATAGTGAAGATAGGTGTTTTAACGCCTTTTGTATTATTGAGTTTATTCAATTTTTCGATAAAAAATTACTTGATTAAGAGGTTTTATGCAATGATGTAGTATGCAAGTTTGTTGCATACAAGCTTTCGTGAAATTTATTCCAATTTATTATTATTATTATTTTTTTTTTTCATTATGTGGCTTATGGAGGCTTATCGTGGTGGGTGCCACAAATGAAAGAATTAAATATTGGCAAAGTTTGCGTGTATTGGGCAACATCTCTTATAGTTTTGCAATTTGTATCCTTGACGCCTCGGATTCGGCGGCTGATCCAGCAGACGTTCGCCATTGACGCGGCGTGGGAATTTGATCCGATTCGGCGACTGTTCCTACGGATATTCGCCACTGATGTGGCAAAGAGATGCGCTCGGATTCAGCACCTGTCCACCGGGATTCTCGCCACTGGTGTGGCGGCTGCTCTACCGGATATTCGCCACTGAAGCGGCGGCTACTCCACCGGACATTCGCCATTTCTGCGGCTATCGAACCCCAGACAGTCGGTTTCGGCGGCTGATCCACCGAATGTTCTTCGCCTGCTGCGGCGATCAGAATTCGGTCCGAATTGGCGGCTGTTCCTCCTGATGTTCTTCGCCTGCTGCGGCGATGGAAAACGCATGGGTTCGTCACCGGTACGCCGGTATTTTCTTCGCCACTGGTGCGGCGATGGAACTCGGTCCGGATGGGCAGCGGTATCACCGAGATGCGGCGACGAAGAGCGAACGGATACGGCACCGGTTCGCCGGAATTTCTTCACCACTTGGGCGGCGATGGAACGCTCTCGGATTCGTTGGCGCTTCCTTCGGATGTAGGCCCCTGCTGCGGCGATTAAATTAGCTTCGGTTCGGCAACGGTACCACCGCGAATCTTTCGCCAATGATGCGGCGACGAAAAGTGAACTTTATCGGCGGCTGTGCCACCAGACGATCTTCACCACGGATGCGGCGATGGAAAGCGATCCTACTCGCACCGATTCACCGGGATTTTCCCACCGGATCGGCGATAGATGGCAGGTGGATTCAGCGATCGTCCCCGGGCTTTTTCGCCACTGGTGCGGCGGCTGCTTCACCAGATATTCGCCTGCTGCGGTGGTCTGAGGCCTTTTGCTTTGGCGGAGGTTCTACCGGATGTTACGCCACTAGTGCGGATCAGAAAAAGCCTGGGAATCTAGCGAGAAAGAGAAATAAGGGGAAAAGGGCCGCCTCTGCGTCCCTTTTCTGGAGCTTGATTTTCTCCTCCTGGAGCTCCTGACCCGGGAATCGGGCTTCTCCTAATGGGCTGCCCTTTGATTCGCCTGGATGGATATCGTGCCAAAAAGCACGTGGCGTAGCCGAGGTTTTTTGCCGCGTAGCCAAGTTTTTTTTGCCGCGTAGCTGCTCCTGCTGGAATGCTGGAATCAGGATCCTCCAGGCCCTTCGGCTAGCCTAACCGAGTTTTCTTAGGGGCACGCACTCAACGATCGACCGAACTTTTTTCCCACCGGTACCGCGAGTGACGTTTTGGCGGGCTTGCACGCTCAGTATCGTTTACTCATTTTTTGCACGCTCAGTATCCTTCCTTTATTTTTGCCTTTATTTTTGCGTTTATTCTTTGTACACGCTAACGCTGCTTAACATACACTCAGAAATAAATAAAATATCAAACAGTTATATTTTAGGTATTTTCACATATCTCCCTCTTTACGCACACGGATATTTCTCATGGTGTAATTACTGGGATATTTCTCACTGGGAAATATTTCTGCGATTAAAATTTATGCATTGAGAAATGTTATGGAACGACATCTGGTGGTCAGAAATAAAAGTTTGAGCCGTAACGTAAAGGCAAACGCTTAAAGCAGAAATAAACAGAAAAACCAAACGAAAATCGTTTGATTTTCGTCCATGTTCTATGGTCAATGTGCATAATTGACCGATAGAAGATGGCGATAGATGGCGAAAACAGTGATTTGCGCTTTTTTATTTGTGAATATTTAATGCATAAATAAGGTGTGAAATAGTGTGTGGAAATTCATAAAAATAGTGTTAAAACTTCGAGGAGATACCATAGGATCAGGATAAGTAGAAGTCTTAAATCACTTTGAATAGTTTTATGTTCCTTTCGAGAGTTAATTAACAGCAGTATCAAGCGAGAATTGATGAAAATCTATTCAGAGCTTGTGCTGCTGGAGCGTTTTTTTTTTCTTGCTTTGTTTTATTCTCCACACACAATTGAACTCAGCCAAGCGAGCTAGCGCGTCCTCCGGGTCGGTCGTTCGTAGGTAGAAACAATGAGTGTGTGCAAAAAATGTGGATTGCAACTGAAGTGCTCGGACCAACCTTTGACCTGTTGGTGTGGATCGGTTTTTCACGCCACTTGCACCAACTTGCAAAGGTCGGTTTCGAAGCTGGTCAATGATAACGTTAATCTTCAATTTAGATGTGATGATTGCATTTCGGATAAGAATATTGTTCCAAATATCGGATCGATCGGAAGCGATGTTGATGCGTTAGCAAACACATCGTTATTGATTGAAAAGATTCAGAACGACATTCTTAACCAAATTAGTACTAAGATGGATATTGTTGTAACACAGATAAGAAGTGACATGAAAAAAATGTTGGAACAAAAAGTCGATGGTTTATGTAGTAATGTAGATAGTAAATTTTCTGTTATTGATGACAAAATAAAATCTTGGTTTGAAAAAAACGATAATTTGGTGCCTGGAAACAGAAAAAGAGTTTTTTCTACCAGGAATACTAATTCTGAATCGGGTCTCAATCCAAAAAAGAAAACATTAATATTGAATGATAGAAATGATGAACCGTTGCAAATTGATGCTGATAATAATGAGTTGGATGATGAAGTTTTCAGTAAAAATTCAACGTTATCGTACGCGACAGTAGTTAAAAGAAAATTATCTTATAGGAAAAAATCAAGATCAAGTAATCGTAAAGTTCGTCCGATCATTGTGATAAAACCTGCGCAATCTTCTCAGCAATGTGAGGATACACGTGAGTTTTTGAAACAAAAGTTGAACCCCAAAATTCACAAAGTTAACAATTTTCGAAATGGGAAAGATGGCTCTATTATTGTAGAGTGTACAACAAATGAAAATATTGAATCAGTTAAAGATGGAATAGACAAGGATCTTGGAGATGAATACAGCGCTGTTATTCCCCCTCCAGCAAGACCAAGGGTTAAAATTATGGGAATGAGTGAAAAATATTCGCCCGAAAGATTCATTGAGATACTTAAGGATCAAAATGATCTTACAATTGGCTTTGTAAACGTTATCAAAAGTTTTGAGAATCCACGCTTTAAATATAACAAGTACAACTTTATTATAGAAGTAGACATAGCGACTTACAAAAATCTGAACGCATTGAAACGTGTTAATATTGAGTGGGATTCCTGTTCGGTATTTGATGCTTTTGGTGTCGTCAGATGCTTTAAATGTGGAGAATTTAATCATAAAAGTACGGATTGCGTTAATCGGGAAAGATGTTCCAAGTGTGGTGATTTCCATAAAACATCCGATTGCTCTGCTGATCAAGCTAATTGTATCAACTGTTTAAAAATGAACTCAGAGCGTAAAATGAACTTGAAAACGGATCATACAGCTTACAGTCTGGATTGTCCAGTTTACAAGAGACTTTTGCAAAGTAAAAAGGATAAATTTAACTTTAGCGAATAGCAACCAATTAGAACTATTTGTTCCGGGATTTCTAGTATAGTATACTTAAATATTAATGGGTTAGCTACAAATTATGTGGCTTTGAAACTATTAGTAGAATCAATTCGTCCGTCTTTGATATTCATAACTGAAACACATGTTAAGGTAGCAGAAGCCTACGATCAGTACAATATAATGGGATATAATGCAGTTTTCTGTTTATCTCATTCAAGTCATACAGGTGGAGTAGCAATCTACGCGAAATCATCAATTGTTTTAAAAGTTCGATCAAATGAATCAATTGAAAATAATTGGTTCTTAGGCGTTACGATTTGTAGAGGCATGAAATCGGGTAACTATGGTCTACTGTATCATTCACCAAACTCAAGTGATCAGCGTTTTCTTGATATTTTTGAAAAATGGATGGATAATTTTCTAGATGCAAGTAAACTAAATATCGTAGCAGGTGATTTTAATATTAACTGGTTGGTTGATAGTGATTCGAAGCATTTAAAACGGATTGTAGAATATCTCAACCTTAAGCAAACAGTTAATGATTTTACCAGAATTTCAAGTAACAGTCGCACTTTAATCGACCATGTATTTAGTAATTTTGAGTCGGTACAGTCTAAAACTGATGTTGATTTAAAAATAACTGACCATGAAACTATCGTTATTACGATTTTAGATGATTTAATAGAACCTGAAAGTAAAGTTCGAATGAAATGCTGGAAAAAATATTCGCAGCAAGCGTTATCAGAGCTTGTAGCAATGAACTTAGGTTCGAATGCTTTTAATTGTTGCCTAGACCAAAAAGCTGCTGTTCTAACTGATATTTTGAAAACGTGCACAAATCAGCTTGTAACAGAAAAATATGTACAAGTTACTAATTCCAGTAGCTGGTACAATATTGAACTATGGCGTCTTAAACGCAAAAGAGATAGACTTTACAAAAAGTTCTGTAGGTCAAATAGCCCTTCAATGTGGAATCAGTACACAATCGCAAGAAACATATATTCAAGGTCCTTAAAAAAGACTAGGAGTGAGTATATTCAAAAGAAAATTGATCACAACAAAAATAATAGCAAAGAACTATGGAAAATTCTGAAAAATCTGATGAATTCACAGAGTGCAACCCCGAAAGTTGTCACTTTTGACGGAGTCGAGGAGGAATCGGCTCACGTTATTGCTAGTAAATTCAACGAATATTTCATTGGAAGCGTCTCTCAAATCCACCAGAGTATCGAGTCTGTCAGTGAGCCTGATGAACTAAATTTTCATGTTAACTGTGCATTAGAAATTTTTCGAACTATAAGTTACATTGAACTAAAAAAGATTTGTTTTTCACTAGAGAAATCAGCTGGAATTGATAATGTAAATGCACAAATTCTCCAGGATTGTTTCCATGTCATTGCACAACCATTGCTGGAACTTATTAATGAATCACTCGAAACTGGACATGTGCCGCAGATTTGGAAAGAATCACTTGTGATTCCTATTCAGAAGATTGCTGGAACGACTAAATCCGAAGAGTTTCGTCCAATTAATATGTTGCATACACTTGAAAAAATTTTAGAACTTGTAGTTAAAGAACAGTTGATGGAATATTTGAATCGACACAATCTACTCATACCAGAACAATCAGGATATCGAGAAAAACATTCATGTGAAACTGCATTGAATCTTGTTTTAGCAAAATGGAAACATTATATTGAAAAGAAAGAACCAGTCTTGGCTGTATTTTTGGATTTGAAACGTGCCTTTGAAACAATTTCTAGACCGTTGTTATTGGAAACGTTGAAACAATTTGGAATTTGCGGTAATGTGTTCAAGTGGTTTGACAGTTACTTATGTAGCAGAACTCAAAAAACATATTTTAATAATTGTACATCAAGTCTTTTGTGTAACTCTCTTGGTGTACCTCAAGGGAGTGTGCTTGGGCCCATTTTGTTTACAATGTACATTAACGATATAAAACGAGTTTTACGATTTTGTGATATAAATCTTTTTGCGGACGATACTGTTTTATTTGTTGCCGAACGGGACTTTCTAAGTGCTTTGTCGCATCTGAACGAAGATTTATATTATCTTGATAAGTGGCTCAAATTTAAAAAATTGAAATTGAATATAACTAAAACAAAATACATGATAATAACAACTCGATTTGATAATTTTGATGGTCATGTCAACCTTAATGGTGAGCCGATTGATCGCGTTAGAGAAATAAAGTATCTTGGAGTAACAATTGATGATAAATTAACGTTCAAGAATCATATTAACATTGTTATTAAAAAAAATTGTTAAAAAATATGGAATTCTGTGTCGATTGAAAAACGACCTAACAATTGCCAGTAAAATCCAGTTGTACAAATCTATCATTGCACCACACATTGATTTTTGTTCATCAATAATGTTTTTAGCTAATGAAACACAAATGTCACGATTGCAGCGCTTGCAGAATAAAATAATGCGTCTGATTTTAAAATGTAGTCGATATACTTCCTCTCGATTTCTATTGGATGCTCTGCAGTGGTTATCTATCAAACAGAGAATTAAATATTTAACAATGGTGTTCATTTATAAAATAGTTAATAATCATTTGCCATCGTATTTAAGTAACCGTATAATTAGAGGATATGATATTCATAGATACAATACTAGAAATGCTTCGGAGATGAGAACACCCACTTTTTTTCTAAGCGCAACTCAAAATTCATTGTATTTTAAAGGTGTTAGTGAATATAATTCGTTACCACGGGAAATTAAATGTGCTCAAACTTTGGCTGAGTTCAAAAAACTTTGTATTTCACACATAAAAAGAGTAGTAGTTTAAGATAGATAATAAGGGAAGATTGTATGTAACATTTGACGAATTTTTTAAAAGATTATAGTAAAAAGACAAGCAAATCATTGTTTTCGTCCGATGATGATGATGAGATTTGCTTTTATTTCTTAATTTGTGGCCTTCTGCCATTTGTAGAGTAGCGTAAAAGATAATGAGAAAGTCTACATATGTTTGAGCCACGCGCGCGCATATAAAATTAGATTGTCATTAGTTTTTTGTACTAAATGTGCATTGCAAGCACAAAACAGAAATCAGTCCGTTTTTTTTGCATACTGGTTCTGGAACAATACATAAATTATCTTAAAGATAACTCGACCAGCTCAAACCTGTGTAAGGGAATGAGGTGGGACCATCATCATCATCATCATCATCACCATAGCATAAAAACATGTGCATTTCGCTGGTAATATTACATGCTGCAATTGAGTCCATCCTTTTTAAATACGATTCAGATAAATATTTAAAGAGAATGGAATCTGCATGCAGTCAAGTTGAAAGGCATTTAGCAACTGAAGAATCTAGCATGTGCTCATACCCGTTTAGTTGGGACTCAAACGCACAAAGCGTTTGTTTGAACAAAATAATATATAATTTCTCGGTTATTAAATTTTATGCATTGGATCATTACACGCCAAGAAATTATTCGGATGCATAAATTTAAATATCTGAAATAGTTATTTTTTAATATTTCTGGATATTAATGTCAGAGAAATATCGGAGTTATTGAAATATAATAATTTTCATATTTTTTTCATTTCTGAGTGTAAGGTTTTGTTTTTGGATTAGTTATTGTTGCCAATCGCTTTAAACGTATCAATTTTGAGACTTATGACTTTAAATAAATTCAAATGCAACAAGGATTTGAAATATATTCCGGCCTAATTTCTTCATAAACATGAGGTGAAATGATGAAACAAAGATTCTGGATTAATTTTAAATAAGAAAAAAACGGTTTTGATTCTAAAGCTTTGATTTTTCAGAAAATCTCACTGTTTTCAGTTCAATTCGTAGATGGATGCATAATCTTGCATTAAAAACTAAATATAGTCTAAATATCGATTTTCGGGTTTATTTAGGTCCATCTTCATGATTTCGATGTAGTTTTCCAACACAGTTTTATTGCAGATCACGGTGAAGAAAACACAAAATAAACCATCTCCGAAGTTTCTGCTCATCTCAACTTCCGATTCAATTGCATATCATACTAGTAATAAGTTGCCATCTGATCCATCAAACTCCTTCAGAAATGTCTACATTATTCTGATTATCGGTCCAAAAAATCCACTGTAAAGTGGCTTTGATGCAGTTCTAATTGTTTGGTTTAGTGATCTTAGAATTTCCAAAGCGCTTACGTGATACCAAGAACATATTTCTAGACTAAAATCACCCATCACACACCCTAATTAATCCAGGATAGTCGAAAATAGTTCTCAATTCCGTTTAACAATAAGATAGTGCTGTCAGCTACGACTTAAAATTGAGAAAATAGTGTTTGACTGATTAAAAGAATTAATATTTTTGAATAATTAGACTGTTTTTGGATGCAAATTCAGCCTAGATTCTATTTTTCATCATTTATCGTCATGTTGATGAGGTATTATAGCTCAAACGTCAAAAACCCTGGTACTGGAGGAAGATCTAGTGCCAAGGTATTGGAGGAAGTCTAGAAAACGCCTCAAAACGCAATAATCTATTCCAGTTGTTCATAGAAGCACTATTATTCAGTTTTACACAGCAAATTTTAAGAAATAACTTTGATCTTTGTAGAAAATAAAAATGGTAATATTCTTATTTTGCACCTAATTTTCATATTTTTGGTCCTAAATACCAATTGCTTCGTTCAAAAAAAAAAAAAACTAATGCTTGATTTATCAGTAGAACAATTTGAAGCAAATTGTAGAAGAAAATTGTGATTCATATTTCAAAAAGCAAATCACATAGTGGTACTATTCTTGTTTCGCTCACTGTATTTCGTAATTGGAATACAGACCCCGTTCGATTTTGGCAACACGCCCGAACATTATTCTTTCCCAAATCGAATTTTGCCAAAATTGAACGGGTTTTTTATTTATTTTTCTCTCTTATTTTTCCAAAAACAAGTATTTTTATTCTTTTGTTTATTATGTTTGTTTTGTTTGTGTTATATTTGCTATTTTTGTCATTCTTAATCATTTATTTGTTGAATTTTTTTCATTTTAAGTCTTTATTTTGTATGTGATTTCTAGTTTTACGACATGTTTAAAATTTTTGTCATTTTTGAGTAGGTAGTTCATAGTTTTTTGTTCAGTTTTGAGTCTTGAAATGTTGTGATGAAATGATCTTCATTAACATCTCTCTCATTCGCAAAAAATAAGGGTAACCCGAAATTAAGAGTCAAAAAGGTTGAGCAAAATACAGGTTTCGCATGAATGCCCAAACTAGATGTGGTTAGTGCAATATTTCGTGAGTAAAAAGACAGCTTAAATTAATTTGAGTTTAATTTAAAAAATCATTAATTCTGATGACTCAAAACGCCTAGTTACCCTTATTTATTTTCGCATATGATAGAGAATTAAGTTTAGATCATTCCATTAGAATATTCGAAAACTCAAAAATCAAAAAAACATTATATTTGAAATAACATAACTGTTCGTCCAAGTCTTGTAAGTGTAGCTAGATTCTTTTCATGAAAATGCTCTGTTTGGGAAGTTATAACTATTTCTTGCTACTTCTATTGCTTTGCCGATTTGGGCAGAGTTACTATCAGAAAATTTTCCATCCAGTGAGAACAAAATTTCAAAAAGGGAGAGTTAAAAAACCCAAAAAAATGACATTTTACAAACGATATTTTGCATTTTTTCATACAAAATATAGAATAATAAAAAAAGAAGACAAAAAAAATAACAGAAAAAGCAATAATAAATTGTATTTTTCAAAAATAATATCGTGATAGCTTGTTTGAAATAATATGTTAGTCAGTTTTGTAATCTTTGTAATTTTTGTAATTTTGGTAATTTTTGTAATTTTGGTAATTTTTGTAATTTTTGTAATTTTTGTAATTTTTGTAATTTTTGTAATTTTTGTAATTTTTGTAATTTTTGTCATTTTTGTAATTTTTGTCATTTTTGTCATTTTTGTCATTTTGGTAATTTTTGTAATTTTTGTAATTTTTGTAATTTTTGTAATTTTTGTAATTTTTGTAATTTTTGTAATTTTTGTAATTTTTGTAATTTTTGTAATTTTTGTAATTTTTGTAATTTTTGTAATTTTTGTAATTTTTGTAATTTTTGTAATTTTTGTAATTTTTGTAATTTTTGTAATTTTTGTAATTTTTGTAATTTTTTTAATTTTTGTAATTTTTGTAATTTTTGTAATTTTTGTAATTTTTGTAATTTTTGTAAATTTAGTAATTTTTGTAATTTTTGTAATTTTTGTAATTTTTGTAATTTTTGTAATTTTTGTATTTTTTGTAATTTTTGTAATTTTGGTAATTTTTGTAATTTTTGTAATTTTTGTAATTTTCGTAATTTTTGTAATTTTTATAATTTTTGTAATTTTTGTAATTTTTGTAATTTTTGTAATTTTTGTAATTTTTGTAATTTTTGTAATTTTTGTAACTTTTGTAATTTTTGTAATTTTTGTAATTTTTGTAATTTTTGTAATTTTTGTAATTTTTGTAATTTTTGTAATTTTTGTAATTTTTGTAGTTTAATAAACTTCGTTTTACCTTCTAAAGTATAAATCGTACTAAATGTTTAATTTCATCTACACTTCCTTAACTGCACCGTGATCGTGAATAGATTTTCATGGAAATCGTAATAAATAAAGTTGAATTTGTATTGGGACCATCTTCCATTAAAAGTGAGATCCTTGAAACTGTTATACAAACCATCTCTGACAAAAAAAACCCTCGGATACCAAATTTTACTTCATTCCGACCGACCATTCATACGTGATGTTGTTACAAAGAAAACGCCTCCATTTTTATATATAAGACTAGCAGACCCGGTAAACTTCGTCTTACCATGTTCAACTTGGCATCCATTTTTCATATTATTTTAACCGATTAATTTTTTAAACCATTAAATATAGAGTTGTTAATCGTCTCGCTTTTGTAACATGTCCTAGTTTTTTTTTTACATTTCCCTTTTTATCGTTTACTCGAATTGTTCCGTTTAAGCCATCATATCCTCGAAAGTTGTACGCTTAGAGATAAGTGAAAAAGGAATCTCTTCGAGGAAACATCAAGTTTCATGGAGATCCTGTGTGTGTCTGTGTTCGTTTTTTAAAAAAAAAAACCTTAGAATTTGAACTCAATTCTACGGGTCCTTTCTTAAATTATCAAAAAATAACCTTCAATAAATCTAACATACATTATATAAAAATACTTTTTCATTAACTTTTCTTTGATTTGGATTTTTTGTATATCTCCAAATGATAAGGTATCAGGTTCTCGTTTCAAATTCGATTGTTTTTTAGCACTTGACGTAATCATCCAACTTGGCAAGCCTCGTGCCAAAAAAAATCAATTTTTGTTACTTGTTCGCTATTGTTTCTTGTTCGATAGATAGTTGTATGTTGATAACACATGTATGTTTCATTTATTGTTTACCATTTAGTTGACTTGTTCCGCTTTGTTCAAGTTCCCATCAAGATTTAAATCGAAATCAAAAGTTTCTCATATATGTATTGGAATTAATTGCATATGAAACTCTATGAATATAGAATTTGGAACATCCGGACAATTTTTTGAGTATTTGTCTCATAATTTGCCTAACGCAGCGCTTTAAACTTCCAAATAATATTGGATGGTATATGTTTTTTAGAACTAAACATTAGAGAAGATTTTTTACTAACCATTTACAAATAGCTTTTTGTTCACCATCCTCACCGTTCGAAGCAGTTCGAATTGATAGTCATATTTACACCAACATCATATTCAATAAGTTTCGCCTGATACCACACCTATAGACACGACTCATTTTAACTTGAAGTATTTCCAAACAGCACTTGTCATGGCATGAAATCTGGCGATTTTGTAAACTGCAAATTTCTTTTTAATATTTATTCAAGCAAAAAAAATTCCTTTGAAATTTAACCCAATGAATCAAGGAAACGATTCGTTTTGATAGGAGGAAATAAATATAATGTTTAGATTTTTTTTTATTCAACCAAATCACAGCATGTTTTACTATTTCATCATAAAGGGCATAATATGTGCCAATTTAACCCATTTTTTAAGAGATTCTAAAAGAAACATTTGGAAGCTCTTATTTCAAAATCTGCTGAACATTGTTGGTGTCGATTTGCAATTTCATTTAGGATTATGTAGTATGTTCAAGATTCAACAACATTTAATAGGCCTTGTGATATAGCTCAGTTGGCAAGTCAGTTGCCAACTGAGCTATAACATAAAAATCAGTTATGTTCGCAAAAAGAAATATCTAAGTATACATTTATCCCATTTATTGGGACACTTTTTTAGCACTTCTTGTTGATGCAGTTTTCTCCGGAATAAATTAATGCTTAATACTACAATATTGCTAAATTTTGTTATCCAAATGATCTTGATTTACAAAGCCATTTAAAAATTTTAAATATCCGCTTTGGATTCAACATTCGGAATATCCTTTCTGGACATTTTAGAGATTCTTAAATGGTAGATGTTTCATGATTAAAAGACGCATTTGTACCTGTTCCACCGAGTGAAATGACAGGAATAAATATTATTTTTAACAGTCTCAGGTCATATTAAAAATTCATCTGCCACTGAAAAAACAATCGCAAAAAAAAAAACTTTTAAACAAGAGAGTGGGTCAAAACTCTTTTCTATGTAGACAAAATATGTAAAACTAATACACACTGTTCATGTTAAATATGTACTTGTGTGTAAACAAACAATAAACGTGTGAACAGTTTTTCGCTGATTTAAAAAAAATATTTTTCATTGTCAGATTGCTTATTTGAGCCGAATAATTTATAATTTATTTATACTTTTTGTGTAAATGTTGAACGTTTGCTTATGCTCTAGTGAACCTTCTGAACTCAAAATTCGTCCAAAAAATGCATATCTTCACTTTTTGTTATGAGAAAGTTTTTTTCTATAGATAACTTTTACTTATGGTTGCAAAAAATCAAAAAGTTCTTTGCATTCGGCTTTCAGATACATCAATATATAATTCATTTTAAAGGGCAGGCTTGTTCAGTTCACGTGTCTGTTTATTTTCATCGGATTTTTGTCGTTGTTCTGAAAATTTAAAGCCGCATGATACATCTTCATAAACTATATTTATACATGTTAGAAAAATGTTTTCGATCCATATCTGTTGAAACGGCTTATTCTTTTTTCTGTTATCGATATGAATCAAAACATTTAAAACTCACCTTATAGGCGTATTCAGTTATAAAATTGTATTAAATCTTGCCTTTTTTTCAAACGTATACAAAAAGTCATACTATTATTTCATATACATAAGTATTTAACTCATATTTTTAAGTCAACAATTGCTGCTTTAATCAACACGCAGTCAAAAAAGTTTCAATTTTTAAAATCGTTGTTATGGTTTTGATTTAATCGGCAAAATATCAATCTGGGTCACATCTACGCGTCATTCATTAATATGTGCTATAAAAATGTGCTGGGAATCATAAAGAAAAGCATCACATCTAGGCTTCATAGCGCCATCACGTGCATTGACAGTATGCCTGTTTGAGAAATACGCGCCCAAATATTCCCACTGATCAGTATGCTATGCCATGGTTACTATCCTCTTGCGACGTTGGCTCGCGACGTCTCGACCATGGAGACGAAAAACAAACCGCCCGGCGCCCAAATGAAAGAAAATCTCGAAAAAATTCAAGGCTATGACTTTAATTTGATTCAATTTATTACTAATTTCATGATTACGGACAATTGATGCGACTTTGTGTTATTTTTATTCGATATAAACCGATTCGCATGCCTACAAAATATTCTAAAAATAATTTCATTCCAATCGTTTGGCTCATTCCGGAGGAGTAGTACTACAAACACCGTTACAAGAAAATTTTATATAATAGGATTTTTTGAAAAAAAAAGGTGTTTATGAAGCCTGTTGTTTAAATCGAGTTGCTTCAAATTTTTACGCAACAATGAAATACTTTATATAAAACCACACTTGATTTCCAGACGTTCCAGAAAATATTTTGTTAGAGGTCACGCCAGATTCCGGCGTTTTTTTCAAGTCATTTAGCATAAAAACTGTAATGTTCGATTTTCCCGATATGCTCTGGTACATCTTAAGAGATTTTCTTAGGATAAAAAAAAAGCTAGCACCCCTAAATCAATCCCTATTAAGCTGAAATATTGAACAGGTCAGTTTTCTGGGGCAAGTAACGAAATGTATATGATCCGTTTTTGAAATAACATGAAGAAATTTATCCCATACTTGCATTGTCACCCTAAACTATATTCTCGTTTAAATTTAAAATAAATCCATCTTAAGTTTAGCGCAAAATTCAATAACCTTACCTAATTTCGGTTATCCTTTAATAAGCAGCGCTCCGGTAGTGCATAACAAATCCAAAAGGGGAACTCCACTTACCACGCGGCAACATTTCCCAATCACAAATTTTCTCCTCTACCATGCAAAACAAAACACCGCACTTCGATATGCATGTATCACCACGCATAGTTCAACCGCATTGTTGCCAACCAATAATGAATGGCAACGCTCCATTCAGCCATGACAAAAGTCAGTGTGCCACTATTCAGTTTCATCTTCCAGTAAAGCACCACCATGCTGAGCCATTTCATCGGAATGCGCGTAGAAAAACATGAATCGCATCTCGGCAGCCCTTAGGCCGCAAAGTTATGCTCAGAAGAAACCAGAAAAAAACAACAAACAAATATACCACCCAACCATAAATGGTAGCGCCTCTTAGAGAGGGCTAGACACAGATTTGTTTTCCACCGAGCAAATGTTTACTGGCGTTTAATCTTACCTCAGAGAGCTTAAAGAATCACCAACCCCTCCGAGACCCGGGCCTGAAGCCGAAGAATGTTGTTGATCTTGCACCGGAAAACGAGAAACGAAATTCGATTCCGACACGCGATACGTTTGTTGGACTGGAGCTCTATTCGCAAAAATCAACCAACAACAACCGAACACATGTGATTATTTGCGACCCAAACCTCTTAAGATAGATGAATGAATGGGTGGGCGAGTGGGTGGAAAAATCCTCCCTGCTTCAATCAACCTAAAATCTAAGACGTTGCACGTGAGATTACATTTCACAAGGTGCCAATGACGCCGATGTAAGTTCGTTGTTTCTAATGTTGTTGTTATTGTTGTTTGTTGTTTCGGTTTCGTTACTGGAATCGTTGCGCTTGATTGTATTTCAGAGTTGTTCAAATCCGAAACCCATTGTGGGGATTTTCTTTCGTTGGCCCGCCCTGTCTTTGAAGGTGCGGTGCTTCCAGTAGTAGGGGAAAAGTTCATATAACGCCCCATGTGGCTAATACGCGCCACTATTGTTTTGAAGAATCTGACACATTTTAAGCCTGCAAAATATTACCAATTTGTTTCAAATGCTGTGATTGGTCATGGCAAGTATGAATTTTTCCTTAAAATGCCCCTGTGTCGTGATAATTTCACAATTTAGGTTTTTCTTCATTTCGATCTAAATTTTAAAACACTTTTAATAAGGTGTCACCAAGCGGAGAAAAACGAATAAGACAATATTTTCTGACACATCGATAGAGGAGAATCTAAATTATGATTTTATGCTAAAAAATCATACTGAACTCGCTAAGGTATGCTTTTCATGGGTATGTTCTATCACGGCCCATGCGCTCTTTATAACGCGCCAATCGTAGTAGGCTGAAAATAGCATTAATTTTTCAAAAAGGCCAATTTTCATTGAAAATGAACAAAAAGTCTAAAACCATATTTTGAGCGTTAATTCAGCCCAAAAAATCTATTTTTCATTTTTGTTAAATTTCTATTAGTCCATTTTGATTTTCTTTTCAGTCAAAGTGTCTGTAAGTATTGGTGTGTTTTCGGACTTCGGCTGCTCTCGGGTGTGTTCGGCTGCTAGGCGCGTATTGAATACACAGCGGCGCGTATTCGCAACACAGTTTTGTTCTGTGGCTTTGAATATGGTTTTTAAAAATCATGTTTTTGAAGAAACTATAGCAATTAGAGTAATGAAAAATCATAGGAATTTGTAGAAAACAGTTTTCTTCAACGATTACACCCATTTTTAACACAATTTGTACGTGGAATACATAGAATATGAGCGATTCGCTTAGGTGGCGCATAATAGGGCATGTTCCCCTACAAGATTCTCTTCGGTTTTGATCTCGTCAAAAAGGCCTCGTGCCATACGCATGTCTATGGTGGCTGAGAGACACCTTAGAGAAAGAGTAGAGGAGCCAGGGGCTTTTGCACCTGTTGGCGCCTTATTGGGTTTGACGCGCTCTTGAGGGGACCTGTCCACAAATGGTTCGGCTCCGTTTAGACAACAACAATGACCTCAATTGCCTAATACCCACATATGTATGTATGTATGGACGCATACCTCTTGTGCCAAGCCATTTTCTTTGGAAAATCTTTTGGATGCGTAAGCCTAATGAACTAATAGGGGAGATGAGGGCATAACGAGCACCCAGGGCATAATAAGCACTCCTTTTTTCTACATAAGTACGTATTTTCTTAAACAAATTTTCATAAGGATTTGTTGCGTACTATCCATAGTATTAATTTTTCACCAAAAAAGAAATATCCTTCGCATCTTTACAGAAATATTAAATAATAACCAGCAAGGTTCTAAAGTGACGAAAATATTATAATTTTTGAGCACCACCAAATAAGCTTTTATGACCTTTAAATCATTTTGATCTGAAATGTACGCACTGCAACATGATCTACACATTGTTTCTCAATTTTCAACATCATAAAATTTTTGATTTTTCACTTTAATCAATTTTAAAACGCTTTTTTGCTTTAATTTGTTCACTAGGGGCGAATAGAGCACTTTCAATAAAGGCATAATGAGCATTTTCTGCCGAGGAATCTAGCAGCGAATTCAATTCGATGAAGTCAACTGAATAATAGAGCTACAGCTTGGCTTGTTTCGTCTGTCGATTTGGCCTATTGGTAAGGTGTCGGAGAGGTAATCAGTAGACTCGAGTTCGATTCCTGATCGAGGGGATTTTTTTTTGCACATACCATTCATGATTGATTTTTTTTATTGTAACATTATACGGCTAATAGCATCAAAGCATTATCCGTCAAACAAAACACCAGAAACATAATGCATGAGCATGTGTTCATTCTTTGAATTCTGCAAACAAATCAAGATTATTTTGTTATTGCTTTGTTTGATGAATCTATGCCTCACCGTTTAGTGCAATCATGATCATGAATGATATATGAAAAAAAAAATCACCTCGACCAGGAATCGAACCCGAGCCTACTGATTACCTTTCCGACATCCAACCAATAGGCCAAATCGTCAAGTTAAGCTGTAGCTCTATTATTCAGTTGACTTCATCGAGTCGAATTCGCTGCTAGATTCCCCGGCTGAAAATGCTCGTTATGCCTTCAATAATGGTGCTCATACTGCCTCGGGGGGTTTCTCATTATGCCTCTACAGTGACTGGTTTTCAGCTTTTGGCAAAAATTTTTAAAATGCATTTTTAAACGTTTTTATCTTCTTTTTCAAGTTTCATCCAGTTAGGCAATAGACTATTTGAGTGTCTGAACACGAAACAATGATGTAATTCACATATTACAGCTGTTCTCTATGGTTAAATAAGCGTTTTTCTTAAGGTGGCCATTATGCCCCCATCTCCCCTAATGCGAAAGTATGTGAACACTCCTTATCTGGAATAAGTTCTTTCTTATTGCGAATCCGATAGATTGAATGGAACAGAATCTCTAACTTTTTCAGATTACGCACTTAGAAAATAAAACAGTAAATTTTCAAACAACAGAACTGGAAAAGTGGGAAATCTCTTTAAGTGGCAATGTCCAGTTAGAATCCGAAATCACGTGTTGTGTCTTAGCGGCATCGAAAGTGTGCACTGCATGAATTCTTTGATTGCGGTTTGTTAACGAACACGCCAAGGATCCGAAATTCGCTCATTTCCTCTTATCACCAAGCGAGCCAACTCATCACAGGGACAAAAATTTTATTTTTCCTTCCTGCTGCAATCAAGTTTGCCACTTTTCAGCCAAAGGGGAAGGCGTATGTTGCATCTATCTTCCTGTATAAGGCAGTCAAGCGAATGCAACAATATTGTATCAACAACGAAGACCCTTAAAGGTGATCTGCAACATTCAAAATTCTAGTTGTCGCTGATCATTGCTGAGCGCATCGTAGGTGAACTATTCACGAGCAGACTATCCGAGCTGTTTTTGTTTTCCTGATTGTCGCAGCAATCTTTGGACAGAATTGCTTGTAGCTTTTAGCAGGGGAAGTATAAATTTTTAACCCCCCAAACATTCCCGCCTTACCCGGCGTCTACGATTGGTATATAAGCGATAAATTTTGAGCAGTTCACTTCCGAATGTTTCACTGCCGAGTAATACATAGAGACGATCGCGAGCGAATGCAACAAACGAAAAATTTCCCCTTCTAAGATCGCTTAGCAACTATGCATCAGACAGAAAATTCTGTTGTGAGTCGTCCATCAATTTGTGTTTTGGGCAGAGCCTTCCCCTCATCCGTAAACAAGAAAACGGAAGGCCCGCTTTGATAATTTGAAAATGAAATGTCGCACAGCATTTCCTCGGTTCGTACAGCAAAGGCAGGGACTAACCAACGCTGCCTGAGGGTGCTATGAGAAAAGTGTATAGATAGAAGCTATCGCGAGCGAATTTCAGAACCTTGGAACACGCCTTCTTCCTGTAGTAAAATTTTTACGATATTTCGTGCAGTGTGTCAAAAGTTATTGCAGATGGAAGCCGGGAGGATATAAAAAATTCTGCACACTTAAATTGATCATCAAACGTGGTCTTCAATAAACATCACAAAAACATTGAAAACGTTGATCGATTTTGATAAAATTAGGCCAGGTAGTAAAACATACTTGTTACATAATTTCAACAAATTTTAAGATAGAAACATAAAATTTGATAAAGTTACAGGTTTTTTGTCAAGCAATATCAATTTTTCATTTTTTCAACAAAAAACGCTGTATCTCATTTTCAAATGAATGCAAATTGTTTAAAGATAAATAAATGATGAATTTATATGTTAAACTCGCTTGTGTGAAAGTAATTTCACCACAGAGAACAGAGTTCGGGCTGGAGCTCAAACCGTGTTTAAATATACCAATCGCAGATTCAAATCAAAACCGTAGGTGGCCATACATCTATTAGATGTCGTTACTAAAGAGACTGTAGTAAACAAAGAGGCGCCTATTGATACCTTTCAAAACAATAAGGTTGCAATCCTGGTGTAGGGCTGCCTTTAAGACTGCATGGTTCTGCTCGATTGGAATGATACTGACAGAAAATCAAAAATTCCAATCCTGACATTTCGTCTCTTTGTTTACTATAGGCTCATTAGTCACTACCAGTAAACCAATGTGGTACAAAGAAAGTGATGAACAAACACACACACTATTACAGAACTCGTTATTCAAAAAGTAAAAAGGTAATCAAAGCCTACGTCACTTGCCATCATGCTTGTATCCTAGGCGAGAATCATAAACAGCAGTTGGCAATGATTTTTTTTCTCTAGTTTTCGCTGGTACAGCGATGATGATTGTTTGTTTGAAAATGCAACTGATGTCACGAATTGTCTTGGTTACAATGTTTAAAAAAAAACTCTTACTAACACTTAACACGGGATTTCCATCGCCACCTGAGATATGTATACAGGTTGCCAGTAGGGGAGAGTGGGGATACTTGATCCCCTTTTCTTATTTTCACCATATCTTTCTGGAAAAAATTAGCAACTCGCCGTCTTTGACATTTTCTGACAGCTTGTAACTTCAAGTTTCTATGCTCCAAAAATTAGATCGATACCTGAACCCGTTCATGAACTAGAAGCATTTTCGTGGGAGTAAAAAAATTGCGATTTTTCTGAAGTTAGGGGAGACTTGATCCCCTATTAAAGGAGACTTGATCTTTTATTCAGGAAGCCCTAATCCTTGTATAAAATCAAACAAAACCCCAAGATAGAAGGTTAATTGACTATTTTGGTCATGTTTGTTCTCATTTGACAATTTATAGCAGACATATGAAGAAAATTCTATAACTTTGTGTCAACGCTATCAACATTGCATACTTAAAGGTGCTATTTTTTGTTATTAAGAGAAAATTAATTATTTTTCCTCTTTTCTTCAGACAATTGTTTGATAAATATTAGTTTTTGGATAAATATTAGTAATTTCGTAATCAGCAATCATAACGATCAATTCAGAAGAAGAATATGCCGTTTGGAAGGGGGGATCAATTGTACCCAACTCTAGGGGATCAATTGTACCCATAATCAACATTTTAGAAAACTTTTTCTGAAAAAAGTTGAGAGTTTTCCATTGCTTTGAAAATATGGCATTATGAAGTTCATCTTACGCTCGAACGAATGATACATTGGAACAAATATTTTTTTCATAATTTTCGCGTGTAAGGAACATTTTAAAGTGATGAAAAAAGATCTTCAAGTTACATTTTGTGAAATTATTCAAACAAAGTTCAATTACTCAAACAATTATTTTGTTAAAATTTTTTAAACTACAAGCATTGTTATTTTGCTCCTTTTGGCACATTTTTCTAGAACATTTGATCTTTGTAAGACATTCCAGTTTCGAGATATAGCTAAGGAATCAAGTATCCCCAGGGATCAAGTATCCTCATTCTCCCCTACACATATTTTTTCATTTTTCAGACACGCTCAGAAATTAATACTTCTATTTTATGTCAAAGCAGGCCAGCTTTATATATGACACAGTTACACATTTTTTGTGAGTACAATTTTCTTATTTCTTTTTCGAGTTACATCATGATTTCCAAAAATGTATATCTTGTTTCAATCTTACTTTATTCGCTATCTGTCAGAATAAGCCTCACATTTTTCAATCAATGTGGTGGCTGAATTGAAAGTTGAATTTTGAGCTTGGCGGTCTTTATGAATGAAACTACTGTTTTGGTTGATTTTTTTTAAGGATTTTTGCCGGCTATCAGTCTCGGATTTTTAAGTAAAAACGTTTATTTTTTACTCCAACGTTTCGATTCATATTGGATCTTCATTAGGGGCGATAAAGTGTCGTTTTCTTGTTAAGTTTGATTAGGCTTATATTGAACTGCTGTCATTGGGTTTTGTTGACGAATTTAAGTAGAATGTTCGTTTGTCTGTTAAATATTGGGTGTTTTACAATTTTCTGCATCGGAACTTTGCACTGTGAACTGTTTTGGTTTTCGAGTTGTTTTAAAATATAGCTTAGCAGCCGCAATTATCCGTACAAATATATTACGTTGGTTTTATGTGTGCTGGGTTTTTATTATCACTAAGGGGGCATCCATAAATTACGTAACGCTCCTAGGGGGGGGGGGGGGGTGGGGTAAGCTCGAGCGTTACGAATTGTGACATAGGGGAGGGGGGGAGGTATGCTCATCGTTACGTAACGATTTTTTCTTTAAAAATTGCAGTTTCATCGGAACTTTATAATGTCATGTAATTTTTGGAGGATGATATGCAAACCAATATCAGTTTAAAATTTGTAAACTTTATCATGATTGAAACTGGTTTGTAACCTTTTCTCTATTAAGATTCATAGATAGATTTCTGAAAATGTGTTTTGAATATCCGTGAAATAACCGTTGCAAAACCGAATATGAGGTACATCTACCCCCAAGAACTCAATTCAACCTTAAGACGGAAATTTTACTATTTTTTCTCAATTGATTTAAAAAATGCAATTTTGTTTATTCTGACGAAGATTACTAAGTGGAGTATATCTTGCATAACAAGCTATGCTCTTGTCACAAAATAAAGTAAACAAGGTGGATCATCATTAACAAACACAGAGCAACTCGTAATAAGACAATCAATGTATTTTATGAGAGAGATATCATCAATGAGTTCTAAGAAGCGATTTGGATAGATATTAATTCCGCTTTGAAGAACGTTAAAAAAATGTACGATAAATTTTTTTTAACTTCGAAAATCAGTATTTAAAAACGTGAGAAGATGGGTGGGGGGGGGGGGGGGGTGATTATCAGCGTTACGTAATTTTCATAGGGGGGTACGTCAAAGCGTTATGATTTGTGACATACGGGGGGGTGGGGGTCAAAAAAGTGCATTTTTTGCGTTACGTAATTTATGGATGCCGCCTAAACAGTTTCCCAAGATATGAAACGTAAACATAAATTTTACAATTTCAAATCATATATATGTATATTGATAAAATTTTAGTTAATCCAATTGTTGGACATAAACTAATCGTATCAGTGAATTTTTTCTTTAAATTTGCGGAAAGATAAATTTGTTTATAAATATTTACATGTAGTGCTAACACATTTGTTGTTAGCAATAAGTGATCCAATAATTTATCATAACATCAATTATAACAATATTCCAGATTTAGCTTAACGGGTGTTAAATAAAAAATGCGAATGTTTTCAATACCTTTCAGTAACTCAAATAAAGAGCGTACAATTTTCTTTCTTCAAGAAAATTGCTCTTTGGGCTCCCTAGAAACAGTAGGCGTGTTTGGTTTTGCTAGTTTGAATTTAGTCAAAGCAAAGATGGCGTCGAAACAGCACGTGCTCCGCGAACGCATTGTACGGTTCTACGAAACGCTCCAGCAAGGAAAAAAGTTCACGGTGGCACATTTTAAGGAAGAAAATGTACCTGTCAGTACGATATATCGTTCCTGGGTTCCCTGAACGTAGAGCGGAAGGTCGGAAGTGGTCGTCCGGTGACGATAATGACGGAGCAGAGGAAGACATCGTTAAAGAAGCTGTTTGACAATAAGGATGCAACCAGCCTGCGTGACGCCGGTCGGAAATATGGCTGCTCCCACGTATTGATCCATACGAATGGACGAGGTCGCCGGAGTACACGGAGGAGCAGATTGAGACGGTTAAATCACTGTGTCGGTGGATGACCAAAAAATACCGCGGGACGTCATTCGTTCTGGATGACGAAAGCTTTTTTCCGCTGTCCAAAACGCATATTCCAGGAAATGATAATGATCGTAACCCAACAAACTTGCCCCAGTGCCGCCCAATAGAGGATTTCTTTGGCTCACTCAGTGCCCTAGTGTATAAATACAATTGGAGGGCCAAGGACACGAAGCAACTGACTACAAGAATCCGGAATTGTATCCGGAAAATGGACGTAAGTGCCGTACAACGTTCTTGTGAGAGCATCGCGACAAAGTTGCGTCGAACATCAGACCACGGCCCTTACTTAAACATTCACTGACATTTTTTTGATTAAAATACATTATGTTATTAATAAAAAATACTGAAATCGATGAAAAAAAATAACAATTTTTTTATATGTGATTGAAAAAATTCTCATTTTTTATTTAATACCCGTTTTAAAATAGGTGTTTAAAATCCAGAGGCTACTTTCAACTCAGTTTTTATTTATCGTAATTGAAGATTTTAACATGAATCTAAATTCTGTCTCTTTTTTTTCATGAAATATTCAATTGATATGGAATCTATTTCCTTTTTCAAAACGCTTTTGAGGCCGATTTTTTTTTAAATGGTGAAATCTGTATGGTACTACTTGATTGAATACATTGTGATTGAACCGAACAGAGTTTTTGCTGAGGTCTAATGCGCATATATATTACCCGATATGCGCATTAAGGCACACTTCCTCCTCATGCTAAAAAACTTTGCTTAAAAGCTTGCATCACGATAGTCATTTATATGAATCCATGATTTTTTTTTTCACGATCTCTAGAAAACGATCTTACAATAATGCTTCTTTAACAAATGATTTCAAAAATTGGAAAATTTGGTTGAATGTGTACACACATCGAAAAATCAGTGATAAGCACGGTTTTGTAGTGGGAAGATTCACAAGTCAGTTGAGTCAGTCCTATCTTAAAACTCGTTAGGAAAGAATTCAAGAGTCAGAGTGTCAATATATGTACTTCTTCAAATAAATTTTTGGACATCCCCTTGAGAATGGGTATTCCAACTCATACTGTCGAATATACAAACATTGAACTGACCCTTATAACCTTATCCATCGATTCTTGTTTTTCGAAAGCCATTTTCATTGTGATTGACAGTTATTTGGTAAGGAAAGATAGCCCCGACTCCAAATGAACTGGATGCTTGACTAGTTTTCATTTAGGGTGCCAGCGGCTTCGGCGTAGTGGTTAGAGTTCAAGTCATCTACGCCAAAGTTCATAAGATCGAATCCCGGTCATGGCATACATAGTACACTTTCTGTTGTCTGGTGGTTTTAGCATTTGTGAGATGCTAGCCATCATTACTTCGAAAGATGTGCGCTTAGAAAGAGACGAACCAGCCCAAGGCTGAAAGTCTCTATAATAAGAAAAAAAAATTCATTTAGGGTGTCTAAAATTTTCCCGCACTCATCCCGGTCGATCAAATCCGGGCAATTTTATTTAAAATTCGGGCACTTGATTACAAAATTCTTATCTACAGTCCGAGCAATATCCAGGCAAATTTAGAAAAAAAACAGAAATTATTCAACAAATTCAAAAACATTCGAATTTTTTTTTAACAACAAAAATCAACAGATATAAAATCAATTTTTAACCTCCAAAAAACCGTTCATAATGATTTTGAAAAAAAAAACTGCCTCCAAAAAAATTATTTTTGGACTAGAAAGTCAAAAATTTCAATATCTTTATTCGAGCTTTGTTTTTAATTTAGAGAATTAAGTAAATAAATTTGTTTTTTTTTCAACAAAATCCAAGCAACCGGGCCGGGCCGGATCTCTTCTAGCTGTTTTATTAAATATTCGGATATTTCGGGAGAAACCGGGTGATCTGGCAAGCTTAGTTTAAATGAAACAGAGAATATTACCTTTTAATGTGATTGTAGAATGGGTGAATTTTTCAAAACAATTGCCAAAATAAATTTTTGAGAAAGACATTTTTCGAAGCGTTTCTATATTAAAATTGTTTGGTTTTATAGATTTACTGTCGTTTTTTGTTTTTATACTTCGAACGAAAAACATTTTGATCA
This sequence comes from Uranotaenia lowii, assembly GCF_029784155.1. Lineage (NCBI taxonomy): Eukaryota > Metazoa > Arthropoda > Insecta > Diptera > Culicidae > Uranotaenia > Uranotaenia lowii. The sequence goes on from NC_073693.1 coordinate 111,356,825, forward strand.
AATTCAATGTTGAAAAACTGTTAAAATCAAAGTCATATAATAAGGTAGAACTATCATTTTTTCTTGCTCAATCATTGTGTAAATTGGTAGTATTTTTTTTTGTTTTCCGGAATTTTCCGGGATTTTTAAGCGTTTTCCGGGATTTGAGAATTCCCGAATTGAACACTTTTTTCAATATTTTTCGATTATTTTTTTCTGTTCAGGCCCTTAACTTAAGAGGAATGTGGCATGCTTCATATTTTTAAAACCAGTACTGGACTCCTATGAACGTAAAGCAAGCATGGTTACAGAAATTTATTTGATTACTTTAATTTTGATTTAAGATCGATTTCGTCTCTGTTCAGAATTTGATGCTTCGGGGTAACATTGATCAGTCTCTATTTGACGGTTTTAACGAGTTTACGAGGATAAAAAACACCTTCTAAATTTCTATGTTTCTTGTTTTAAATTTCTTCGTGGTCCTCAACATGTAAAGCCCGAACAAAAAGTGAAATCGAAAGATGGTCCATGATGCACAAATTTTAACTACAAAACATATAACTCGTTTTTATATGATTTGTGCTTACGTAAGAACTTAAACTGTACACACAACACACGACGTTATGTGTCGTGTCATGTAATACGTCGTTTGTTATGTGTATTACAAAACAAATGAAATTTTGCGTTCATTAAATTCCCTTTCAAGTAACACAGATTAAGCTAACTAGAAAGTCTGTGGTAATAGGACCAAACGAATAGAATAGTCCAATGTTTCTATCAGACGCCATTTTGAAATCCAACATGGCGGCTTCCGCTGAACATTGAAATAATTTTAATAACTGAAAATCAAATGAAATTCTCACTATATGAGTATTGGGTGGAAGGAATAACTAAAAGAAGTCGAAATTGGCTACCTAAAGCCATTATTATTCCGAAATGGTGGCTTTCGCTTTTCTTTTCAAAGCTATACATTACTGGAAATCTAATGAACTTTTACAATACGGGGTATAAGGTTAAACGAGTAGAATTCTAATTTCGCTATCTGACGCCATCTTGAAATCCAAGATGGTCGCTTTCGCTGAACTTTAAATGCTGTGAATGACAAAAAATTGCATTTAACCGATACTATATGGCTACTGGGTGAAAAGTCTAAGCTAAGCCATCTAGGTTTTTAAGATGGCATCGGACATCGAAATTCGACTTCTAATCGAGTAGCCCTTTCACCCAATACCCCGTATTGTGGATGTATCATGAAATGTTCAGTAATTTACAGCTTTGAAAATCGAAGCGGAACCCGCCAACTTTTCATGTTTGTGAATTGACTGATTGTTGTTCCGGCTTGCAGTCTTTTTAAGAGCGAAAACGATTTTTGTTTTGTGTATTCAACGTTTCAATCCGTTTTGGATCTTCTTCAGGGACCAAAAAGTGTCGTTTTCGTTCTAAAATACACTATAGGCCGAAATTTCCCAAGATAAATCGCCATATTGGATTGATGCTGGCGTCAGATAGCAAAATCCAACTTCTTCTAGTTAAATCCTCTCACTCAATACCCATGATGTGGGGGTTTCATGTGGTTTTCAGTAGTTTAAATCATTTTATAGTTTAGTGGAAGCTTCCATCTTGGATTTCAAGATAGCGTTTGATAGCAAACTTCGACTTCTACATGTTTAGCCCTTTCACCCAATTCCCAAATTATGGGAGTTTCATGCGATTTTCAGTGATTAACAGCATTTTAAGGTCCAGTGGAAGCAGTCATCTTGGATTTCGAGATGCACCTGATAGCGGAATTTGACTTCTTCTGGTTGCCCGCGATTTTTAGTTATTTACAGCATTTTGAGGCCAGCGAAAGTCGCTATCTTGGATTTCAAGAAGGCGTCTTATAGAGAAATTCGACTTAAACTGATCAAGCCATTTTACCCAATGACCGTATTGTGGGAATTTCAAGTGATTCTCAGTTATTGAAATCATTTTCATGTTCAGTGGAAGCCGCCATCTTGGATTTCATACTAATAGCGAAATTTGTCTTCTACTCGTTGATCCTTTCAACCTTTACACATCATGTGGGATTTTCATGCGATTTTCATTGATTAACAGCATTTTTAAAACCAGTGGAAGCCGCCATCTTAGATTTCATGATATTGTCGGATAGCGAAATTCAATTTCTACTAGTTGAGCTATTTCTTTCAATACCTACTCATATTGTGGGGTCTCATTTGATTCCCAGAGATTAACAGCATTTCGAAGTTCAGCGGAAGCCGCCATCTTGGATTTCAAGATGGGGTTGGAAAGAAAAAAAATCAACTTCAACTTATTGGTTATTCCACGGGCCAATCACAACCAATCCCTGTTCATTCAAAAAGTCTATCCCCATTCACTGTACTAATGGTAAACAAATCAGAAATGAGGAACTCATCCTCAGCGTGTAGTTGGTTGGCTTGCGAGAGAAACGTCAAATTTGAGATTTCTATATGGCGGTCAAAAAACCAATATTAAACTAATAGTGTTTTCGTTTATTAGCAGTGGTAACCTAATTATCCACGAGTTTTGCCCTCACTGCTATTTTTGTCTTCGTTTATTAATTCAGAAGTCCGCTAGTAGTGCCCTAGGTTTGAACCTCAAGCAGGCGGTTGCAACCCGTAGAAGTTGTCAGTGTTGGAGGTTAGCATAAGGGTGAGTATAGCAACCATATATTTGCATCGTCCCGGGCGACTTGTTTATTCAGAGAAAGTTTTGCCCCGCGCCAGTGGAGAAAAACGAAAACGGTATAATTAGCTATTTATCTGACCATAAAAAATCTATTAAGCATTGAATTGACTAACGCCAGGTTTGTTGCAAAATCGAAGGGCCCAAAATGATGCCATGTTAATGGATTCACAATGCGAGTATTTGAAAATATTTTTTCAGGCCTATTCTCCATCAATTCCATCATGATAGACCATCGGATTTGACATGGCGCATTTATTATAAGATACTATTTCATACACATTTTACCTATATCTTGACTGGCAGTAGGAAAGATGTTCATTATATGGTTTAAACATTGGTGTTTTGGCTAATAATTTTACCAGATCATATCTCAATAATGCAATTATCATTCATAAACCATTATGGTTGCTGGAAAAAATAAAAAAAATCGTCGAGATCTCACAGAATTGAAAAAAAAAAATTGCAAACATGTTTAATAATAGCTTTTTAAAAGCTGAAAAATAATGATTGGTCATGATGACGTTTCTAGGATAGGGCCAAATAGCCTGATTTTGGTTTTATTAGAGCCCAGGTGATGTTATAGGATGTGCTTTAACTTTTTATGAAAATTAATGCTATAGCTCTAACAAAATTTTGCTGATCATAATAAAGCAAAAATTTTCTTGGTCTAGGCCCTCGCACTATTTTCCTTTTATTTTTTTCCTTCAAACTTTACCATTTTTTAAGGTTTCTAGCCTTTTGTTCTGAACTGCATACTCTTGAAAATAGTCCTTTTTTTTTTTAAATATCAAAAATTAATTTCAAACTACTTACTTACTTACATTTGAAGTTTTTAAAAATAAACTAAGTTTTTCCCAATTTGAAACTCAACTTAAAGGTTTTCAAACGTAAAAAAAAGTTTTGAGATATTTCAACTTTAGACTTATTTATTGATGATTATCTGGAAAACTTTCATCTTGATCGAAGTAACTGGGTAACATTGATCACCGGGGCGTTCAAAGTTACCCCATTTTACGGTACCAAACTTTTTTGCTTCCTATAAATGTGCTGTACTCCAGAAATCTTTCCATATTTTTCATAAATTCTTCAAAAAATAACGTTCTTTCGTAGATTTGTATTCATTTTAAACGGAGCTGTCATTTTTGTTTGCCTTAAGGCATACTTATACTAATGCACATTGCAAAAGCCCTTTTACGATATATAATTCCATGTACCTGAACCAGTTTTCTGTCGAAAAAAACTTCATGAGTACCATGCAGATCAGCGCAGAGTTTCCTAAGTTTCAAGTGATCTTAATTATGTTCTTCTGACATAAACTTGAAATACTTTTAAAATACCTAAGCTGACTGAATTTTAGTCACAAGGTCCACTTTTACGGTTAGCTATTAATTAACCTAATGCAAAATCTGGTGCGTATTAAATAAGGAAAGAAAGTTAACATAGCTCGCACCAATCGCTAAAAGCTACATATTTCACAAGCCCCTACTTCCATTCTAGGCTCTAAACAGAAACGAATCAATGGAATGCATGCTCACAAGTCCGATTCTGGTGAAGGTTGCCAAGAATGAACACATATGTTTGCAAGTATGTAATTAATTTAATCGACACCCGTCATACTTTGTATGATTGGCGGGCAAGCGACATGAAAAAAAACGTCAACTTCAACATTTAAACATTTATGTTGCGTTTACCTACATGTTAGCACGAGCGAGCATATAATCCGGTTGATTATATGACTTGCACAGAATCGAACGATTTACAATTTACTGTACCTTTGAACCAGAAGCTGGGTAACAGTTTGGTTGATGTTTATTTTTTACTGCTTATGCTGAAAGTTTCACAACCGTCGATCGTCATTTGGCAGGTTTTGTTAACATGCTGCTAAACCGTTCGGCGATCGATTAGTCATTGGTGAAACCTTCCAGGGCACCTGCATTGATTCGATATTTAGATATCGAGCGCTGAGCTGCTCAACAGACAGAAGTCAATAACGGTTGAATTTGTATTTTTTTTTTTGTTTAAACTGAGTCTGTCAGGGTCACCTAATTGACTCGGCAGAATCGTCGTCGTTTGCTTACTGAAACTGCGTCCCTCAAATCAGGTGTGCAAAGCTACCTTGGTAAAGAGAATGCGGATCATACTAAAAAAACTCTATTCAAACTGATTCAAATGTTGCTTTTGGAATTTTTTTCAACTTAAAGAAAAATTTTCGTTGAATTCTATTCACATCTCTCACAGATTTGTTTAAGTAAAATCCAACGAAAATTTTCAATCACCATTCCATTCGAAAACTCTGAATCTCATGTTTTATTTGATGGTTGTTATAATATATTAAATATATTAAAAACCAATATCAATATGAAACTAGAAGCGCCGATGTGGTCTAGTGGATAGGCTGGCGCGAGTCTGGTATTGGTACGCCAGGCGTACTGGGTTCGATTCCCGGTATCGGCAAGAAAAACTTTTGGGTTCGAATCCCAAAAGCGGGCCGACAGGTAAGATGTGTTTCATTATATAACTGACTATATAATTGGAATGCTCAATCATTTGCCAGCTGGCCAGGTATATACACGGATGCCGGAATACCTGTAAGTAAACTAGCCCACCTGATTGATTCGTTCTTCCAAAATATACCTACATCAACACAATACATTCATACATAACAGTTCATACGAAGTCATGGGGTCCGGGTATGGTGGCGCGCTGCATTAGAGATTTGTCGAACCTAATAATCTAAGGAATGCATGTGAACCCATACTTTGGCAGAAACTGCGGTGAATCCGTGCACCCTTGGTGGATTACCAACATACATACATACATATATAAAACCAATATCAATATGAAAAACAATTTTTTACGTTTGTCGACAGCCAGGAAGTCTGGATCGGGGGGGAATCGAAAACCGGAAGCCGCTGAGACGACAAAGAGAGTTGCCGGTAGTTTCAAGCGAAACCCTAACCTCTCTCTCCAATGCCGCAAATAAGCTGGGTGTATCGTCTACATCGAGCCTCGAGCATCGAGCCAAAAAACGAGCCGGACTATCAACTTACAAGAAGAAAGTGACTCCAAATCGCGATGATAAACAAAATACGACGGCCAAAACGCGATCCCGGAGGCTGCTGACGATGCTGACGAAGTTTGACTGCGTAATAATGGACGACGAAACCTACGTCAAAGTCGACTACAAGCAGCTTCCGGGACAGGATTTTTCTACGGCAAAAGGAAGGGGAAAGGTAGCAGATATTTTCTAGCAAACGAAACTGTCAAAGTTAGCGAAGGAATATCTGGTTTGGCAAGCCATCTGTACCTGAGGCTTGAAAAGCAGCATTTTCATAGCTTTCGGGACTGTCAACCAAGAAATTTACGTGAAAGAGTGTTTGAATAAACGTCTGCTGCCTTTTCTGAAGAAACACGGTTGTTCCGTACTGTTTTGGCCGGATTTGGCATCTTGCCATTACGGTAAAAAGGCCATGGAGTGGTACGCCGCTAACAACGTGCAGGTGGTTCCCAAGGACAAGAACCCTCCCAACACGCCAGAGCTTTGCCCAATTGAGAAATACTGGGGTATTGTCAAGCGGAACCTAAAGAAGACCTAAAAAACTGCCAAGGACGAGCAGCAGTTCAAGGCAAACTGGCTTTCTGCGGCGAAGAAGGTGGACAAGGTGGCTGTACAAAATCTGATGGCAGGGGTTAAGCGTAAGGTCCGGCAATTTGGATTTGGAAAAGCGGATGCCTAACTGAATATTTTTCCTGAATTTTAAACTAATTAAACTTGAAAAAGAAATTTAATTTGATTTTTTAATTAAACGATTTCACCGATTTACACGCGTTTTCCCTTGACCAAATTTTGACCGTATCACCCTTTACTGCAGCGCCCCTAGTTGTCACATCGCGAATCTATTGATAGTGTATTGATCCGGATGGTTTGTTTACTTAGTGGTGAAAATTTCATCAAGATTGAATCAGTCTGTCAAAAGTTATCGACGATGGAACGCGAAAGGCGTGATCAGGGGTAAAGATCGCGAAATTCCTGAAATACCCAAAATCGACTGTAAATTCGGTGCTGCGACGTTACCGGGAGACCCTTACGGTGGATCGAGCAAAACAAACCAGGCTTAAAAGTGGAACATATGACTGGCGAGCAAAGGTTATTCGATCAGTTCACAATCTCCTTGCGTGATTTGACGAAAAAGTTCTAGACGAACCACAGTACAGCTCGACGAATTTGTTTGCGAGAAGGCTTGCGGTCGTATCAAGCAAGCAAATACCCGGTAACAAATTTTACCTTGCAAAGCGTAAAGGGAATGTTTCGGGTAGATTCAAGTTTGTTTTCGCAGATAAGTATGCTCGTAAGTTAATGATTTGGCAAAGGATCTGTAGTTGTGGGAAGAAGACTAAGATTTTCATCACTGGGGACACAATTAATGCAAATGCAAATGCAAATGTTTACAAAGAAGAATGTCTCCAGAAGAGGGATTTGCCATTCATTCGGTCCGGTGAAGTTCTGGCCGGACCTGGCAAGCTGCTACTACAGCCGGGATGTCGTTAAGTGGTAAAAGGAGAACCAGATCGATTTTGTTGAAAAAAGTATCAATCCACCAAACTGTCCGGATTTTCGTCCCATCGAGAAATATTGGGCAATAAGTTCAACCATGAAAAAACCCGCTCAAATGGAAAAGTGGTGGAACAAGATGGCGAATGAGGTTACCAGCAGTACTGTGCAGAAAATGATGGGTGGTATCACAAAAACAGTTCGAAAATTTATCCGAAAAGCTGACGATGATTTTTTTTAAGTGCAATAAAAACTCTACAAAATGATATTTTTATTTTTGTTGTACGTTATTTGTTTGCTGAGAAATTATCAATTTTATCCGGCCATATTCTATGTGAAACAGACTTTACATATTTATTTTTAAGCAAATATTTTCCATCAAAAAATCTTGTGAATGATTTTTTTAAAACCCAAGTTATTTCATTTTTCAAAACTTGCAAAACAAACTCAAGTTCTACTTTATATATGTACATCAGCTGAATTATGGCAAAAATCTTGAAATTTAACTGTCATACAAAATAAAAAGTACCGGTCTCTTACAATTTGATTTCCTCAACGAAATAGTTATCTTGATAATTTCTGTTCGATTGTGATCTAATTTATGAGCAGAATCTCAATCTGAATTGTGGATTTTAATTTTGAATCTAAAATCTGAACCTGGATTAAAAATTTGAGTTTTGGATCTTTTTTCGGATTTCAATACGATTTAAGATTCGAATTTCAAATCAGAGAAAAGATTTGAAATTTGTTTTAGAGCCCTAAGTCATGAATCATTCATCATTTTCGATCAAAATTCATTATTTAAATCATATACTTTCAATCGGACTTACGGATCTGAATTCAAATATGAATTTTGATACATTTGATTCTCAGTTTTAATTCTAGATAGCCATTTTCAAACTGAAGCTGAAGTATGGTATGAATTGTATAAATACATTGGAATGCAAGGCTCTTTAACATTTTGGTAAAATTAAATTTCAAATGAAGGTTATATTATTTCATACTGGTTAGAACAACTAGCCTACCTTTCACATCTTAGAAACTTAAGTCCAGTCACTTCATTGATTTTTTGAAGTAAATTTGTCTTTGGATTAACGAACAATATATACACTGTTTTCGCTTGAAATTCTGAAAATTTGAAGCGATGGCAACGCCGATGAAGGATCAGTGTTCATTTATTTAATGTCCTAAGTACCACATTACCATTAAACATCTTTAATAACATTCTTCATAAAAAAAATCAAGGTAACAAATGCCAAGAACAAATAACCCGGAAAGGATTCGGCAGGTATCTTGAATCAGGTTTGGATATCCCTTTTGCGGTCCGGAAAGCCTCGACATTGACCTCTCACTTGGCTGCCCAACAGTCCATTAAATCGAAATCCATTAACTGAAAGATTTATCAAACTCCTTTTGTCGACGGTGCAGACATTGCTCTGTTTTGATCATTTTTCGCCATAATGGACGTCACATTTTAAAATCAAATAAACCCCATTTCAGCTTCCTTTTTACGATCTGCCCCCGAATATTCAAAAGCAGCGGTGACTTAAATTACTTCGGACCCCTTTTGCTGCCGCCTCAACTTAGGGGAGCCATTCGTCGTTGTCCCCCCCTTGATTGGCGTGTTGTGTGTAGTAAAATAGTTTCCTAGCCCAGCATCTTCCCGGTACCCTCTTATGAGCAAAAATTTAGACCTCATGGAATAATATATCGGCAGGGTAGGTATGTATACAAACACGATTCACTTTCCGATTATCTCACATTCAAGCGCGACAGGTTTTGTTGGTCGCCCCGATCGTTTCAGGCCGCTTTTTTCTTTTCAATTTACTCACAAGCTTTTTGTTTACGTAACAACTCCGAACGGCCAAAGTTGTGGCTCAGCCTGAATCTAGAGAAGATGCTGAATGGGGGACAAAGACGCGACAACGCAAATGAGTGCGCGCTCCTTTAGACGCGAGCTGAGCCGAGCCGACCGTGATGCTAATAAAGTGGTTGCCCGCAATATCACACACTGCTGGCTTAGTTTCTTCTGCTTTTTTCGACCGATACATGTCTACCGGCTGCTGGGAGCTTATGGGCAGATTCCGGGGCGGTGAAGATAAGAAGGGGAAGAATCTGCGGCCTGCGAGATGTCGAACGTCCTCGTCAATGTCACCCAAATTTACCGATTTCAACCGGGCCGCCGCTGTGGGATCCGTTAGCGTTTGATGGGGGCAGTTAGTTTGGTTTTTCTAAGAGTTGAATGTGCAATTTCATATGTGTAGTTTGTAGGGACAGGCGGATTCCATCATATAAGATTCCTGACACAAGGGAGTACTAATTATTTTTTGAAAACGAATTCATCACTTCAATTGGTAAGGAGGAAGCTTGTTATAAAAATTAGCTTAGGTGAGCTTGATTGATTACTCACATCAACCTTTAATCATTGAACCCGAAATGCTTTATTCGTAGTTTTAAGTAATAGATCATAATTGATCAATTCCGATCGATTTCCTGATTGTATTTTATTCAAGCTTATTTTATCATTGTGACATTTATATCACACCCAATGCATTTAGAATTCCACGATCGCAGGCATGACTCATTAGAACGTGTTCCACATCGCCAATGCACACTGGTACAGAACATCAATCTAGCCGAACTAAATTAATAGCGCCCAGGGATGAAAAGATAGACTTTTGATGTCTTTGACAACATTGCATTATTTTATAAGGCGCATACTTTGAAATAAAATATAGAGTCGAGGGGTCCACCAATAGCAAGATAAAAATGCTAACTTTTTTGTTAGGCATTTTAGAGCTTTGGTTTCTTCTACAAAGTTGTTTATCTTAACAAAATACATAACTTTGCTAAACAAGTCAAAGTTCTACAATTTCATTCTAAGGAGTTACAATGAAATCAAAAATAAAACCTTGGAAAACCAGTTTTTTAAATCTGAAACGTTGTAGGTAAGGCAAAATCATTTTCAGTCTTCGAAACAAAGTTGAAAAAAGTTAAGATCTACAATCTTCTAGTACATTATGATGTGTTTTGAAATTGATGAAGCGCTGTAGAAAGCATGCAGTGTAATATATTAACGATTTTCAAAGAAAAGTTTATCGAATTGCGCAAATTTTCGCACCATCAGCCAATGTGGATTTTATTTTTGGTGTTAAGAGGAATCATTATCATATAAAACTAGCGTGGAACTCGGTGGAACTCGAAGCAATTTTAAGATTCAAAATCTAGTATTTTGTTCACAAATATCACTTTTTTTAAACCAGTTTCTTAGTTTATTTGATGAAATGAACTTGCAGAATTTGAGAATAAGAAATAATTAGATGATTCAACCGGTTTCCCGTTTCGAATTTATCAATAGAATCTGTTCTAGTACATCATTATATAAATGATATCTGTACCAACACGTGAAAGTGATTGAACTCCAAAAGTAAAGTAGCCTTCAGCTTTTAGTAGCTGGTGGCAGGCCATTTTTTGCTCTATTTAACGAAAAAAAAACTTTTGAGATAATAAATTTTTGTTGGATTACCTAATTTGAGTAAAGGATCTATGACCATTTTGAAACCAGAGCTGCATCACCATTCATTGCATCAAATAAACTAAGAAACTAATAAAGTGTCAAAAAAAGTGATATTTGTGAACAAAATACTAGATTTTGAATCTTAAAATTGCTTCGAGTTCCACCGAGTTCCACGCTAGTTTTATATGGTAATGATTCCTCTTAACACCAAAAATAAAATCCACATTGGCTGATGGTGCGAAAATTTGCGCAATTTGATAAACTTTTCTTTGAAAATCGTTAATATATTACACTGCATGCTTTCTACAGCGCTTCAGCAATTTCAAAACACATCATAATGTACTAGAAGATTGTAGATCTTAACTTTTTTCAACTTTGTTTCGAAGACTGAAAATGGTTTTGCCTTACCTACAAGGTTTCAGATTTAAAAAACTGTTTTTTCAAGGTTTTATTTTTAATTTCATTGTAACTCCTTAAAATGAAATTGTAGAACTTTGACTTGTTTAGCAAAGTTATGTATTTTGTTAAGATAAACAACTTTGTAGAAAAAACCAAAGCTCTAAGATGCCTAACAAAAAAGTTAGCATTTTTATCTTGCTATTGGTGGACCCCTCGACTCTATATTTTATTTCAAAGTATGCGCCTTATAAAATAATGCAATGTTGTCTAAGACATCAAAAGTCTATCTTTTCATCCCTGGGCGCTATTAATTTAGTTCCGCTAGATTGATGTTCTATACCAGTGTGCAATGGTTGCTACTCTGTGATTGGCCGAGGCCATCAGTTTTGTTCAGAGGACAAATGAACAGAGCCTGGGATTGGCAACACACTCACAATGCTCAAACCTGGTGCTCTCCCTTTAATCATCAATAACGGCGCCTGCCACGTCCTAGTAGTCAATAGATGGTTTGAATAAAAAGGAGGGATAAAAAGTTACAGAGGTTGTATTTAAGAAACGACCGATAAGTTCACGTAGAATTACGACAGCCTGTCTTGTGTCAATGTGTTTTTCGTCTTAAATTAGCATTCTAGAATAAAGTATGTCTAATTTTTTAAAGGAAATAATCTTCAAGAAGAGTCAGTCTTCCCTAAATTGTGGTTTTAATACCTATTAATGGTCTAAAACGACCCATATAGATAGTATGCAGCTTGTTCAACTGCATAACAAAAGGCGAATTAAATATAAGTATAAGCAGAAACAAAGCCGATGTCGTCGAAATGAATGCGCCCGGCAGTTATGCAAATAATGTTATCAACACACGAGCTTTGTATCAAACGCTTGCGAGAATAGCTTTCAATGACTGCTTTGATCTAAACGCTTGACTCAGTGCAAAAGCTCTCGAACTGTTTAGCCTCATGCGTCTCGTTGGAATCAGTATTTTGTTTTCATTTCCCTTCAGATCACATTGCAATCACTAACTTAAAATGTTGATTTTACCTAGGGTTCCGGAGAAAGCGATTGATTAACCATGATTTCATTCCATCAAAGAATTATAAACGGCCCTTTTCAGGGCCATAAACTATCATTCTGTGCTCGACCGTTGAGCAGAGCAGTTCACTTCTGACCGAGTTCGTTATTAGTTGAGTTACGTTTGTGAATTTCGATTCCACGGTCGGTGATGCCGAGGAAGAAGAGGCGTGCGGGCTCTAGCCCTGAGAAAAATGACGCCGATGCTGGCAATAAGAAGAAACGTGGTGCTCCAAAAAGTGCGAGCCGGTGTACTTCGAAAAGTGGCAGAGACGCTGACACTGTAATGAACGGAAGTGACGTTGGTGATTTTGGTGGCTCTGTGGAAAATCTGAATGCAGCAGCCCAGCCTGCAACTAGAGTGAAATTGCCTCCGTTGGTGGTTAAAAATGTCCCTTTGCAAAAACTTATAAGTGATTTTGCGTCGCTGGGAATTCAAGCAGAATTCATGCTGCGCGGCATTGGTATCAAAATTATGCTCCGTGACAAACTGGACTTTGACCGAATCGTAGGATTCCTGAAGAAGTCTCAAATTGAGTTCTTTTCACATGACATTCCCGGTGAAAAACCATATAAGGTGGTTGTACGAGGACTTCCTAATTATGATCCGAAACTTATTGAAGCTGAACTAAAAGACCGATACAAATTGGCGCCAACCGCTGTTTATCGAATCAAAAGGAAAGATGAAGAAACCAAACAATTTGCATCCTCTCTCTTTCTGGTTCATTTTCCCCGCGGATCAGTGACGATGAACGCTCTCCAAGCAGTTCGATGTCTGTTTTCTATTCGGGTACAATGGGAACCATACCGTGGTGGTCGCCGAGATGTCACGCAATGCCAACGGTGCTTGAATTTCGGTCATGGCACTCGAAACTGCAATATGAAACCTCGTTGCATTCTGTGTGCAGAATCTTATGATTCCTCGAAGTGTCCAGCGAATGATGGTGATATCCATGACGCAAAGTGTGCTAATTGTGGAGGAGAACATCAAGGCAACGACCGACAGTGCCCGAAACGCGAAAAGTACAAGCAAATCCGAAAACAGGCATCCTCAACCAATCAACCGACTAGAAAGAAGGAAAAAGTTCCAGCATTTAGACCGGAAGATTTTCCTCCACTCCGTGCCACACAGCCAGCACAAACTTATCTCCAGGAACAACCAATGCGTCGCATTAGTACATCGCAGCAAGATGCTTCGAATGGCCTGCCTGGAGCTTGGTCCCAGCCCCCCCCCTGGGCTCAGAGGAGCAGCTAACATCGAAAACAACCCTGATCTGTATTCGAAGGACGAGCTGCTTGAAATCTTCGATAAAATGGTCGGTGTTTTCAGCACATGTCGCACCCGATTCCAGCAGGTTACCGTACTTGGTCGTTTCCTTATTCAGTATGGATCATAAACCTCTAAACATAACAACGTGGAACGCTTGCTCAATTCGAGCAAAATCAATCGAGCTTATCGAGTTCCTTCGCAAGCACGACATCGATGTGGGCCTTATTACAGAAACCCACCTGAAATCCGGCGACAACTTTTGGTTGCCCAATCACAAAATAATACGTCTTGATCGCACCAGCTCCAGGGGGGGGTGGCGTTGCAATTATCGTCAAGAAGGGCATCAATCACAATGTATTACCTCACATCCGTACCAGTGTCATCGAAGCGCTAAGTGTGGAGGTAGAGTCAACGAATGGTTTCATCAAGTTCATCGCTGTCTATTGTCCACGACAGTGCCACAACAGTAATGGATCATCCTCGCAGTTTCGAAATGAGCTAACAACCATCACGCAAACTAGCTCCAGATTCGTCTTAGGAGGGGACTTAAATGCCAGACATGAAGCGTGGAGAAACTACCGACGAAATCAGAACGGAAGCCTCTTGTTTGACCACTCACAACACGGATTGTACACCATACACTTTCCTGACGAACCTACGTTTATTACTCCGGCGGGAAACCCATCTACCCTCGACTTGTTCCTAACAAACATCTCAATTTCGAAACCGGTGGCGCACAATGAACTCAACTCCGACCATTATCCAGTGGTGGCCCAAGTTGGGGCTAATGTGGTTCCTCGTCCAAGCTGCTTACGCAAAGATTATCATCACGTCAACTGGATTCAGTACGCTAGAATGGTCGACAACAACATTGATGACACCACACCAATCAACAGTGAGGAGGATATCGATCGTGCGTTGGAGACTCTTCACCAGGCTATCATCGCAGCTGACGAAACATGTGTTCGGCGTGTTCCTGTCAGGGGTAAGTTTGTTGCCATTGATTCCTACACCCAGCTTCTCATTCGGTTGCGAAACATACGTAGACGCCAGTTCCAGCGGACTGGTGACCTCAATAAGAAAAGGGAAATTATCGAGCTGAAAAGACAAATCGCTTTCAGAATGGATTTAATAAGGAATGAAGAGTTTGGGCGATTGGTTGAAAATCTTGATGAACGTTCAAACCCATTCTGGAAGGTTGCTAAAGTTCTGAAAACCCATCCTAAACCCGTCCCTCCTCTTAATGTTGGTGATAGATTGCTAGTAGTACCGATCGAAAAGGCCAATGCCATTGGAGACCATATTTCATCATCGCATTTGCTTGGGTCCAACATAATTAGTCCGCTAGAGGTACAGGTTGCACAGTGCGTAGGAAATTTCGATGCCTCCCCTTGTGTTGTGCCACGCTCTGATGAAATCACAGCCGAACAAATTAGCTCAGCACTTAAGTCATCAAAAAATATGAAGGCCCCTGGGTTTGATGGAATATTCAACATCGTCTTGAAGAAACTCAATAATAAAGTCTTTCTACATTTGAGCTCAATCTTTAACAAATGCATGGACCTACACTACTTTCCAAGAATATGGAAAGTTGCCAAGATAGTTCCGATCCGTAAACCCGGAAAAGATCCCACCCTACCATCAAGCTACAGACCAATAAGTCTCCTCTCAGCGCTAGGCAAATTGTTTGAAAAACTAATTCTCTGTAGACTACTAAACTTTGTAGATGAACACAGCATCCTATTGCCAGAACAGTTTGGGTTCAGAAAGGGGCATTCGACCTCCCATCAACTAGTCAGGGTGATTAACAACATCCGGAAGAACAGGAATGTATCCAAGTCCACTGCCATGGCATTACTAGATGTTGAAAAGGCATTTGACAATGTGTGGCACGATGGGCTTATTCACAAACTCTGTTCCCTCAATTTCCCAACACACCTGGTGAAAATAATTCGAAACTACCTACAAGACAGGTCCTTTAGAGTATCGTTGAATAACAACTTATCAAACACCTTTCCTATACCGGCTGGAGTCCCACAGGGTAGTATATTAGGTCCCTTGCTGTACAGCATCTATTCAGTGTTCGGCATTAAAGCGCTAATCGCTAATTCGTCTGCTCCGTTTTTGTTAGATAATTATCGTTTTCATTTATTTTTTTTTTTAACTTTTGTACCAGCGGATAGGCAAACGTCACCACAAGTAATCTGTCAAGGAAAAATGCTGATACATGCTTTTTTCTAGTGTCTGGCGTTAAATCGCTAATCGCTAATTAGTCCGCTACTTTTTTGTCGACAAATTTATTTTGTTACGGGATTTCAGTTGAAACAAAGGGTAAACAAACTCTTCTAAGTGCAATTATTCAAGCAGGAATGCTGATAAATATTGTTATCTATAAAGTGATTTAGTTTTTTGAGCCGTAAGTTCTCCAGAAATAAAGTTAAAAAATAAATATTAAAACAAAAATGTAGCGGACTAACTAGCGAATAGCGTTTTATTGCCGACCTCTGGCATCTATACCTCCGACATACCTTCTTTGGGAAACGGCTGTGAGTTTTTCTTGTTTGCTGATGATACTGCCTTAGCTGTCAAAGGGCGAAAACCACGAGAAATAACCAACAAACTTCAACGATCTTTGAACACCTTTGTCGAATACGCCAACACGTGGAAGATCAAAATTAATGCCTCAAAAACCCAGACCATAATGTTCCTCCATCGGCAATCACCCAAACTAATACCCTCTGAATCCTGCGTGGTTATAATGGACGGCACAAGGGTTGAGTGGTCCAACCAAGTAAAATATCTCGGATTGACAATTGACCAGAAACTACTCTTCCGATCTCACGTCGAGAATATTCTGCTGAAATGTTCCGCACTGGTTAAAAATCTATATCCGCTTATTTGTCGTAAATCTCGACTCTCGAAAACCAACAAGCTGGCTGTCTACAACCAAATTATTGCCCCTGCAATATTCTACGCAGCTCCGGTGTGGGAATCATGCGCACAAACACACATGAACAAAGTCCAGGTAGCACAGAACAGGATCTTACGGATGATCCTTGATCGCTCGATGTTTACTAGGATCTCGGACCTTCACGAGGAAGCTAACACATCAAAAATAGACTCTAAAATCCAACAAATGAAAGAGACATTCGTAGAGAAATGTGCTATATCAGAATATCAGCTTATTAAAGACCTGTACATAGTAGCATAAGTTGTAAATAGTAGGTTAAATTTAGAAGTAGGTTGTAAATAATAGAGTAGTTAGTTTCCCTTTTAAAAATTCAAACAAACAATCCCACCAAGTGGTCAAAACGAAAATATTAGTTTTTCACATACAAATGTAAATAGTATTTATTTGTACAAAAGGTTGATTAAAGATGTAACCTAGAGGAATCACTTAAAACACAGAAAAATATGTACATTGTAAAACCATCAGAGGAAATAAACATGAATTAAACAAAAAAAAAAAAAAGGCCATAAACTATCAAAGAGTTGTTCTTGATCTTTTTGAATATTGGTAGTCGTGTGCGTTGAGTGGGCGGTATGGATGGGTGTGGGGTGGTGTGCGATGGGTAGGTGGTGGTGTGCGATAGTTGGTGGTGGTGTGCGGTGGGTGGGTGGGGTGAGATGGGTGTGTGGTGTGGAGGTGTGCGATGGGTGGTAAGGTTAGGTGGGTGGTAGTGTGCGATGGGTGGTGTGATTGGGTGGGCGGTAGTGTGCGATGGGTGGTGAGGTTGGGTGGGTGGTAGTGTGCGATGGGTTGATGGCTTGCGATGGGAGGATCGTGAGCGAAGAGGGTGATGTGGGAAGAGGGCGGCGGCAGGTGGGTGATGTTCCATGGAGGTTTTTTTGTGATGGGGATCGGAGGTGTGTGTGTGTGTGTGTGTGTGTGTGTGTGTGTGTGTGTGTGTGTGTGTGTGTGTGTGTGTGTGTGTGTGTGTGTGTGTGTGTGTGTGTGTGTGTGTGTGTGTGTGTGTGTGTGTGTGTGTGTGTGTGTGTGTGTGTGTGTGTGTGTGTGTGTGTGTGTGTGTGTGTGTGTGTGTGTGTGTGTGTGTGTGTGTGTGTGTGTGTGTGTGTGTGTGTGTGTGTGTGTGTGAAACAAACCGTCTGTCGACTCCTTCTTTTATAACTTTCGTTGGCTGGAAAAAACAAAAATCATCAAGGGGCGGGACGTCCAAGTTTTTTTTCATTTTCGAATAGCCAATCTACGTTAAGCAGGCTTGGTATGTCTTTTAAGAAAGATGTCTCTGAAAGAGGCGTTTTTCGTGACGCGAGATCCGTTCGCGGATTTCAATTTACCCCCCTATAGTGTTGCCGTAAGACGTAATTCTACGTCAAAAAAAACAATTTTGTGCTTTGGGACCGAGGTCACCTCTGCATCCTTGCAAAGAAAGTTTGAGTTTGGAGGGTTGGGTTATAGAATATGATCGGGAGACACTTTTGACTAGTTTGATCTTTTTTTCTAAACATCCTACTGTCCTTTTCTTAAAGCCAAATTTGTTATTCGTTACAATCTAAGTGTAACATATATAAACAATAAAAAAAATCCTTTTCACTACTATTTTGTGTAGTGGAAACAAACAATTCAATATGAATATACGAAAAAAAATCTTGGAAAAGGGGCACAATTATGCACAAGAAGTTATAGATGCCTATAAAAAATCAAAAAATTGAAGTATGGGAGAGTGGGGAATCATGGGCCACTTTTTTTCTTTGTTCCATAACTTCTTTATTATAATAGATAAAATGAAAATAAAAAATGGTATGGTTTTCTACATTTTCAAGGTATTATAAGGTTTTTTTTTAATTTTTCAATTAGTTATTCTCCCCAAATTCTGACTGTTTGAAAAAAAAACAATATTTTTTTAATTTTGAAAAATGGTGGGGAATCGTGGGCCACCAAATCCAAGTTGACCAAATAACATGCAAAGTTTATGAGTTGACCCAAAACTGTGATTTCCTAATTCATTTCGTTATTTTAAAGCAATTTCAGATGATGAAATAAAAAAGAGAGCTGTGTATGATCGCATAGATTCCGAAATCCGGATCGCGAACGTTTTGGCAAAATTTCTTATATAGGATCGACAAAATATTTTTCATAACTCTTCATTTGGCATAAGAAAACTTTACAGATAGGAAAACGTAGTTTAAGTTCTGAATGTGTATAAAAACATAAAAATATAGGTGATTCAAGATGTGTGGCCCACGATTCCACACAAGCAATGATTTGCAAATTGGTTGCGTTTGTGTGACTTATTGATGTTTCATCGAAAATTCCTTTTCCACAAAAAAAGATCAAGCCAAAACTAAGATCATAAGCGTATGAGCATATTTTTGTTAAACACTTTAGGTTCCCCATCGATGAAATTAGCGGGTGTTTTTTTAATAATGTAAGTAATTTTTTCTAACTTTTTTTTAGCTTGATAAATAAAAGAAGCATATGATGCGTATTCCAGTCAACAATATATAGGAATATATGCTCACGCAAAGCGACGACGATGACAGTTGGTTTGAGATTTTTATCTCAACACACATCTGAGATATTAAAGGTGGCCCACGTTTCCCCATGGCCCACGATACCCCACTCTCCCCTACTTTGAACGTTTCATTAGTCTAAGCACACTATTTCTCTTATAAGAGATATTGATTCATTATCATTCAATAAACATTACTTAAATTTTGTAAGTGATGTGAAGTATTGTAATTTTGATAAATGTAATTTAATTTTAAAAGTTTAAAGTTTTAATAAAAGTAAATATTTTTAGACGTCTGATGATGGGTGAAGAAAAGTAACCCGAAACGTTACGTAAAATTTAAAAAAGTTGTTTCACTCACCGAAAAAACTCCATAAGAAAAAAAACCGTATAAAAAGTACCGGTGATAAACTTTAATTCTTCATAAATTGAAAAAGGTTAAACATTTCATTCAGCAGAACCACACATAAAGTCTGCTTCATTTTATATTGGAACACAAACAATTGCGTGTAGTTCAGTCATTTATTAACGAATTCATAATTTGTTTTTCATACAAATGTAGCATTTTCTTTACTCTTTCATAAAAAAAAATTAAAAAAATTATTCATTGCTGTTTCGAAGAAATTCTCGTACTTTTCCCGTAATACGGCACATTAGGCGGCGCACACCCTTTTCGTCCACCGTTTTGGCGATTTGATTCCACCAGTTCTTCATTTGAGTCATGTTCCTAACAAGTTTTCCCTTTGCCTTAAGCCTCCGCTTCGTGATTGCCCAGTATTTCTCTATCGGCCGGAACTGGGGGCAGTTTGGGGGGTTGAGGTCCTTCGGTATTACGCTGACCCCGTTCGTTGCGTACCATTCCATAACCGTTTTGCTGTAATGGCAGCTTGCGAGGTCCGGCCAAAACATTACTGGACGGTCGTGGGCACGAATAAACGGCAGAATCCGTTTCTGTAGGCACTCTTTTTTGTAGACTTCTGATGTCATTGTCTTGTCAGTGAGAAAGACTTTGGTTTTCTGTCCACAACTGCATATCCCCTGCCAAATCATGTACTTGCGGGCGAATTTATCCGCAAACATGAACTTAAATTACTTAAATTAAATTTAAAACTTAAACTTAAATAACTTAAATTAAACTTAAATAAAATTTTTGACCTGGGATTTGCCCAAAGTCCGCCTTCACGTAGGTCTCATCGTCCATCGGAATACATCCGTCGAACTTGGTCAGCACTTGGTCGTACAGCTTTCGAGCACGGATTCTGGCCACATTGTTCTGCTTCAGCATCCGATTTGGCTGTTTGCTGGCTCGGAATGACCTTATTCCTTCCCGGAGACGAATTCGTCGCACCGTACTGTGAGCGGCCTGGAACTTATTGGCCAAATCGCGGTCTGAAAGATTGGGATTCCTCTTGACGGCCTTGATGACTTTCCCACGCAGTTTCCGGTCGCCAGTTCCACTCCGACGCTTCGAATGCGGCTTCCGAGCCGTCGTCAATGTTTCCTTGTACTGCTTGATAACACGCCATACGGTATTTCTGGGCATTTTAAGCTGTTTAGCTAGCTTCGATGCCGACAACAATGGATTTTCAAGAAAACTGTGCACAATTTGATCTCTCCGTTCGGCTTCCATGGCGGTTGTTTACAAAATGCTATCGTTTGGTGTTATGACATAAATACATGGTGAAAGGTAATGAATTTCCCGACACGTGGGTGAAAAAAGTTTCCAAATCCGTCCACTAGGAGCGCCACAATGAGCAAAAGAATTTGTTCCAATATTAAATGAAGCAGACTTTATTTTAAACTTAAAATTGGCTTTTTTTCGGTAATTCGAGAGTTCGACTGTATTTTTATTCATGTTTATATTTACGGCAAATCAGTCCAAGCTTTTTTATGACACGATAATAAAAACTAGTGTCATAAAAAAGCTTGGACTGATTTGCCGTAAAAAATTAGCTTTATAATAATTTGTAAGCAGTCTAGTTTAAAAATTTTAAATAAATATTCCCAAAACACAGATTTACCACGATATTTTTTTAGGAAAATAATAAAAGTTGTTATTTATTATTAACTAGCTGATCCGGTGTGCTTTGCTACCTTTTCCATGGAAAAATTAAAGTTTGTTTTAATATTTTGATTAAATTAAATTTTATTTAAGTTTCAACATTATTCGAAAGCAAACTGTATTTCATATAGTTCCATATGGTTCATATATCTCGAAAGTTTGAAGGTTGAAGGAGCCTCAATACGAGGGAACATTAATGCAATAAATAATCACTTTAAATTTGAAAAAAATAGCCCCTTTTTAAAGCGGGAGCCTTTTTTAAAATACAGGCAAATTTGCACATATTCAAAAAATGTGCCAAACTTTATGAAAACACTAATACAAAGATTTTATTAATAACATGTTTTCTTTTTTTTTTTTTAATTAACGACAGTTAACCATCCTTGTGGCATTCGGTGTCTGCTTAAATACATGTAAGGGGGAAGTTCATATAACGCCCCATGTAGCTAATACGCGTCACTCGTGCTTTGTAGCTTTTTGAGCCTGCAAAATATTAACAATTTGTTTTAAATGCTGTGATTGATCATGGCAAGTATGAATCTTTCCTGAATATACCTCTTTGTCGTGAAAATTTCACGATTTATGTTTTCTTCATTTCGATCTAAATTTTGAAACACTTTCGATAAGGTATCACCAGGCAGAGGAAAATGGATAAGACAATATTTTCTGTCACATCGATAGAGGAGAATCTAAACTATGATTTAATGCTAGAAAATCATACTGAATTCGCTAAGATATGCTTTTTATGTAAATGTTTTATCACAGAACATTCGCTCATTATAACGCACCAATCGTAATATGCTGAAAAACCAATAATTTTTCAAAGCGGCCAATTTTTATTGAAAATGAAAAAAAGTAAAACCATTTTTTGAGCGTTAATTTAGCCCAAAAATCAACTTTTCATTTTTTCATAATTTCCATTAATCCATTTTGATTTTCTTTTCAGTCAAATTGTCTGTAAGTATTAGTGTGTTTTCGGTCATCGGCTGCTTTCGGGTGTGTTCGGCTGCTAGGAGCGTATTGAATATATAGTAGCGCGTATTTGCAACACAGTTTTGTTCTGTGGCTTTGAATAAGGTTTTGAAAAATGATACTTCATGAATTTTATCAATAAAAAATCACAATCATTTGTAGAAAACACTTTTGTTCAACAAGTACACTAGTTTTTCACACGAAATGTACGTGAAATGCATGACAAATCAGCAATTTGCTTAGGTGGGGCATTATAGAGCATGTTCCCCTATGTTACATTTTTTGAATATGAGAATCTTCATTCATAAAAATAGGAAACGTATATCAATATAATACATCATCAAATTTTGTTAAAAAATATTTGTCAATTTGATTAATTATCGTCAATAATGTCGAAATGTTTCAAATTTTTTTACAAAAAATCCATCGAGGATTGTATTATATTTTTGTTATTTTGTATGGGAACCGCCCTTTTTGGAATTGGAAGGTTTTAAAAGTATTGTAGAAACAATAGATGGTCTACAGGGCTACACGGCTACACACCAAGTTTCTCATATTTTTATTGACTTTGTATAGGAGACGCCCCCCCCCCCCCTCTCTCTTTTAAGTCAGAACGGTTTGAAAGTATTTAAGAAACCATCACCTACCTCAAAAACTCTTACATACTAAATTTAAAATTGATCAGTTTAGTAGTTTTCGAGTCTATAGGGAACAGACATACTGACAAACAAACATTTTTATATACCGTAAAACGGGGTAACTTTGATCACCGGGGTAAATTTGACCAACTATAAATTTTTCAACATTATCATCAATAACTCAGTCTATAGTTTGAATTTTTGAAAACTGTTTTCAACGTTAGAAAGCCTATAAATTGAGTTTCAAATTGAAAAAGTTTGGTTTGTATTTGAAATTTTTTTCTGTTTAAAAAAATGTAATTTCAAAATCTTAAAATATCTCTGTTTTCCAAGGCTCGCAAACAAACAACTCCTCTGATGATACCAAAAAGCATTTAGAAGCAAACGGGTTGTTGAATGTGAAAAAACAACTTTGTTACTTTGTATATGAATGGTTTCAGGGCTATATTTATAGTCATTTAATGATAAATTTTTGATATTAAAAAATACGGACATTTTCGAAAAGTAAGCCCGTATTTAACAAATGGATAGGAACCCTATCAAATCGTTAACTTTGAAGAAGAAATGAAAATGAAAGTAGTGGGAAGGCCCTGGGGAGTGTGTGAAGGTAAAATTTCATTTGTATTTCGAAGCTCAAACTTTTTATCAATTATAATAAATATTATTATAAATTATTATTATAAATATTTGCCCCTAAATGTAGGCAGCATCATAATTATTTTTTGGACTATAAATGTTTTAAATATAAAACGTCTAAAATCAAGGTAAAATTGATAAACATGCATATGTAAATATTATGAAGGTGTTTTGTATCCTTTTTGATCAAGAAAACTCGTTAAAACCGTCAGAATAGGGACTGATCAATGTTACCTCAAAGCATCAAATTCTGAACAGAGACGAACACGATTTTTAAATCAAATTTAAAGAAGTCTAATGAATATCTGCATCCATGTCACTCGTTCATAGGAGTCCAGTACTGGTTTTAAAAATATAAAACCTGCCACATTCCCCTTAACAGAAAAAATAATCGAAATATATTGAAAAAAGTGATCAATATTACCCCGGACTACGGTACATAGATTCTAATTTACATTTCTTTTCTTCATTTCTGACGGAGAGGTTTATTGAAAAACTACATCGTAGTGTTTTTAATTTGGTAAAAAGGAAGCAGCATTTTGGTGCTTATGTTTATGAATAATTGATTTGGTCGATATTGGAGTCCTGAAGTCGAATCATTTGTCAAATTTGGTATATCACATTTAAATAGATTTGGTCTTATGGAGTTTTAAAATGTGACAGTTTTAAGTGAAATCAAACATTGATAACTGATTTTATTTATTATAATATACCAACTTTAGTTTTTAGTAGACAAAATTTCTATAATATATTGTACTTCAGCAAATTAAGGAATAATATTTTGAAGATAATGTTTTGAAAAGTAAAATTTAAAAGAATTTAGAAATTTGGGAAATTTGGATAAGGCACAAGTATTTTCGACATGACTGCAAAACGTTTAAAAAAAACTTGGTTTTATGTAATAAGTTTGCTTAAAACTGCCAAATGATTAAATTTTTGATTGGTTCGTTTCAAACTCTATTCTTGGTTTGTTACACTTTTTAATTAAAATCCATTCTAAAGATGGCAGTGGGGTTTTTGAATGTCAAGTTTACAGATTTTAAACAGAAGGTTGATTGAATTGCAAATCGAAATTTACAATTAGAAATTAGTTTCAATTCGTGAACGTCATAAAATGTCGTATAATGAAATGTCTCAAGTCTAGGGTGATTTAAGACTTAATTCTGTCGGAGGCGAGCGATATTTCTGACTTGCTTGTTGACATTTATCTTAAAACACCTTTTAAGATCAAATAATTTCCCGGGGGGGGGAGGTTAAGCCCTTAAATCTCACCTCTCCCGTTCGCTAGGCTTTGAAATGAGTGATTTTCAGAATATTGTTTGAATTTCAACATGATTGTTTATTATGTTATTTGGACTTCTGAACATCTCCTTTCTATGAATTTGTCTAATTGATTGGTATCAACAGAAAACGCTTCAGATCAAACCAGATTTGAAAAAAAATGTGGGTTTAAGCTGAAAGTGTACTTTTATATCTGTTAGTGTCTTTAAGAATCAATTCAGCTGGATTATTCATAGTGTTGAATAGAAACATAAACAAATTGGAGTGTCAATCAAATTATGAAACTGCATTCATCAAAATCCACATTTTGATCTTAACTAAGGCGTCGTGATCACCAGCACGCAGGTGAAATGGGACCAAGCTGCAGATCAAGAAAGATCACAATAACTTGTTTGATTCGTTCAACAACAAAAAAACAACAAATGTCCTGCATGTAAAGCAGCTAAACCACAAAACCACTATGGGTAGGTCGACCACCTTCAATGCAATAGATAAGCGAGAAAAGAAAAAAAATGTCCAAAAATGTCGGCACAAGGATATTATACACACCATGATTACTGTTGCTAAGCGCTTTCGGTGTTGCACTGCCTGTCATCTGAAATAATCCACACAGCTGCAGGATCAGAAATATGCCAAGGAATTGAAGGTGTCTGCTTCGCCACATTTTGGTTTTCCGGTTTTGATTATGCACTGGGTTTTAATTTTCCTTGAGATAAAATTAACCCCCTTTTTGTGATTCGCGTAATACCGAATCACTTATCACTTGCACCAAACTTCGAATTCGAACAAACAACAACAACCCGTAATTAGATGAGCCCAAACGAAAGCACTTCGACACTACGCGCCAGTTGATCGATCGTTGCGCATGCTTTTGCGCGTCTACGCGTGGTCCGAGCGAGGGGAGAGCGTCGATCGTTAACGATTGGCAGTTGAAGCTTAACTAACTGGACCCAGCGCATGGCGCAAGCATCGGGAGCGGGCTTTTCTTGGGTTTGTTGAGTTGATCCTCGCAAATTACGATCGTCGTCGGCAAATGTTGTTGACTTCGACTCTCCGGCGCTCTCCGGGGCTCTCTGTTTTTGTTCCGCGATTCGCTGCTGCTGAAGAGGTTTTATTACAGTCTTGGATAAACGCGCCCGTTAGGCTCGCGTTTCTTGATGCTCGAAAAGCTTTCCGAGAGGGATTGGCGGCGCTCCGACTGCTACTGCACTGGTTTTGCGGCTTATTTAGGTTGTTCAGCGCACGTGTCTGCTCGTTGTGAGCGCCACGCGAGAGGAGAAACATATTTCGAAGGACGCGCGTTTGTTTAGTTTGTTAAAAGTTTTCCTACTGGAGATGCTTGAGAGCATCAGGGTTGCATCCAAAAGAATTATAAATGTTGTAAAGATTTCAACGCAAGAGCTTTTTTTTAGTTTGTTAACATAATTTTATATATTTGCCTACTCAAAGCTGCTTTATTTCATAGCTTCCAAACTAAATTTTAAAATTTAAAATCAAAACGTTCGGATTATCAGTAGAGGCACTGAAAAGATTTTTTTCAAAGATATCCTTAAAATGAAATGATATATTCAAAGTGATCGTAAACATGAACAGTTATACGCCTCATCGGAATTGAAGAACCTAAGCTGTAGGTACTAAATACCAATGTAACCGTAGACTTCATAACCGTCTAAAACTACTAACAGAAGATCCATTTCTTTGGGAATGAATTTAAACGGCCACCTGAGCAGCTGGGACCGATCGGTAAAAAGCTTTTGATGTCATTCAATTTTTCTGGACGAGCTATTAAGAGCATAGGCAAGTAGCATAGGTAGGTAGACGTTTAGTATCCCGCGATGAATGTATTCATTGGATTTACTGTCATCTGTTTTTCCGTCTTTCTACTTTAACCATCTTAAACATTACAGGGTTTTTTTTGCTGTCCTTGGTTGTTGGCGATTGATGGTGCAATATTATGTAGCTTTATGAGTTGTGATCCTACAAGAAGCTTGAGGGACTTGTGGAAAACATATTGAGAAAGAAACTTTAGATGACTTCTAGAGCTAGGTATAGGGCTAGAAAAAAAAATATGTGCGGTGCAATTAGTTACCATGCCTCTTTAATGTTCTTATTCTAAATTTATGTTGAGGCTTGAAAATACTCACAATAATAGCTCGAAATAAGTAGGTGAGAGTCGGGTATCGTGAGCCATGGGGAAACGTGGGCCACTTTTAATATCTCAGATGTGTGTTGAGATAAAAATCTCAAACCAACTTTCATCTTCGTCGCTTTGCGTGAGAATATATTCCTATATGTCGTTGACTAAAATACGCATCATATGCTTCTTTTATTTATCAAGCTAAAAAAAAGTTAGAAAAATTTACTTACATAATTAAAAAAACACCCGCTAATTTCATCGATGGGGAACCGAAAGTGCATAACAAAAATATACTCATACGCTTAAGATCTTAGTTTTGTCATGATCTTTCACGTGGAAAAGGATTTTTTTATGAAACATCAATAAGTCACACAAACGCAACCAATTTGCAAATCATAGTTTGTGGGGAATCATGGGCCACACATCTGGAATCACCTATATTTTTATGTTTTTATACACATTAGGAACTTAAAATACGTTTTACCTATCTGCAAAGTTTTCTTATGCTAAATGAAGAGTTATGAAAAGTATTTTGTCCAGCCAGGTTTTGGAATCTATGCGATCATACACAACTCTCTTTTTTATTTCATCATCTGAAATTGCTTTTAAATAACGAAATGAATTAGATAATCACAGTTTTGGGTCAACTCATAAACTTTGCATGTTATTTGGTTAATTTGGATTTGGTGGCCCACGATTCCCCACCATTTTTCAAAATCCAAAAAATATAGCTTTTTCAAACAGTCAATATTTGAAGAAAATAATTTATTAAAAATTTAAAAAAATAAATACCTTATGATACCTTGAAAATGTAGAAAACCATTTATAATAAAGAAGTAATGGAAACACGAAAAAAGTGGCCCATGATTCCCATCTCTCCCATACAAATTCGACGTTAATTAAAGCTTTCATAAGTATAAGAATCATATATGATTTAAATTGCGAAATTCTTTAATTTTAATGACCAAGATAAACAGCCTAGAGAAGATTGAGAAAATAAAATTGTCGAAGAAAAAGTTGAGTTTATAAGCCGTGAGCATATTATTCAAATTTAACTCTTTTGGATTTTTTTTAATTTAAAGGCTTAGAACTGATAATTATACTTATCAACTGAACATACAGTGAAAGCTTTTTTTTTATTAGAGACGTTTTAAACAACTTTTGGTTATTCGCGACAGTGAAAGCTTGTGACCTCAAATATCTGCTAATGGTGCTAAAAGACGTAACAACTTTCATAACAAAATACCATTTTAAGAAACCTACTTTTAAACAGACAAGATGTAACATAGTAATGAATTTTTGAAGCCAAAACCTCAGAGTTGATCAAAAAAGTGCAGTAGGCGTTGGTAGTGTCAAAATCGTAGTTGAAATTTTTTTTTAATGTTATTCAATAAAGGTTTCCTCTAATACTGGAGTTTCCTCTAATACTAGAGATGGATCAACCTTAAAGGCTCTCGAATTCTGATGTTGCTATTTGCAGAATTTCCTAGAACGAGTGAATAAGTCTAGCGAGGCAGAGTGTTGATCCCCCAGCTGGGTGTGGCCCATTGGTCGGACAACGGACCGTCCTCTTTGGCAAAATAAAAGTAAGCCGAAGCTAAGTATTCTCTAATTTTTAAAGTGAGTTCCATGAGTTCGAAAATGTATTTTTGCAGCTGTTTGCGATGCACATTAAGTGCTTTGAGAAGCATTTAGATTATGATTTATTTTCCGAACCGTTTTGAAGTTCTAGTTTAAATTAAAGTTTTCGTTTTAGCACTACACTGTTCGTTTGAGTTATTCAATCAGAGACATTCAGAGAAACATTCTCTTGTCTGATTTTTTTTTATAATTGTTATTTTTTTCTGCTACTGATTACTTTTTAACAAAATTTACTCGTTATTACTAGTGAACCTGTATATAAGAGAAGTGACATCTGAAACACAAAATTCCAATCGAGCAAAAGAACTGTCAAAATCGATTCCAATCGATCCGAGCATTTTGTCGCAGAGCTTTTACCTTTCTTATTGAAAATTCAACCATGGGAGGTATTGCGATTGTTGTTATAGTTCAAACAGATAATTTTTTAGCTGGTCATATGAATTTATGATTAGGTGCAATTTTTTTTAATGCTTTGGTGTATCATGTTTCTAGTTAGAAAACTAACTGATTATTAACGAAATTCAAGTCATTCATACCGTTTATCGCGATCCTTCGGGCATCGAGTTCAATGTTGTTTTGTTGGATTAAAGGAGCGTTCACTTTAGAGCTTGAACATTGAGACAGAAAACAGTGCTGGGATTTTTTTTGTCCAAGATTTCGGCGATGTTGCCACATATTCTATTTTAAGAGGGATCAGATGTCGCTTCTCTTATATGAAGGTTCACTAGTTATTACGATGTATCTGTAAAGTTTGACTGAGAGAAAAAACTTTTAAAATAAAATCCGACAATATAAATTCTATCCTTTTATCGATCTTCACGGGAAATTTTTCTAAAATCAGAAATGTATATCTTTGTCTCGATATTTTTAGCTATCTTATTTTTAGATTTAATTTAGAAAAGCAAAACAAATCATTGAAATATTAAAGTACTAGCTGACTCGGTGTGCTTTGCTACCCCTTTCATGAAAAAAAAAATTAATTTCGATAAAAACATTATAATTAAAATCATCTTGTTTCTTTAATAACATTTGATCACATTTTAAAAGCAAACTATTTTTCATGATATCCGAGCTAATAGATTGTCTTGAGTCGCAACATAACTTGAACGTTGAAGGAGCCACTCTTTAGAGAGAAAAACGGGAGGCATGTTCAATACAATTTAATATAAATATAAATATAAAAGTGTGCCAAACTTTATGAAAACATTAGGACTTTAGCTTTGATAATATTATGTATGTTCCATTTATTGAATTTGAGAGTCTTAATTCATTAAAATGGGAAGCGTCTATCAAAACAATAGAAGGCAATCCGGGCACATTATTTCGGTGATAGCTACGTTAATAGAGCTCGGACATGCAAAACTTTAGTAGCGTTGTGTTGGGTATGTAGAGGACTATCTTCCCTATTTTTGATAGATTTTTAAGTTAACGTGTGTTTGAGATATTTACGATGCAAAAAGACATGGTAAACATAACTTTGCACAAATTTGATCCTTTTACGCATTTGGCGCCTGGAAGATTCTTCATTGTTGACTTGAATGCTCATGAGTTGTTGATCTTTTTCGGACCAAATGGTCAAGAAGTATAAGGAGCCACTCAGGATCCACACGAAGTTAAAACCAACCATCGGAGCGCAACCCTTGATCATAAATATAGTAAAAAGTCTAAGATTATTGGGAATAACTGAATGCAGACTCTTTAAATAATGCAAAAAATCCATTTCCGGCAGGCACAAAGTGTTGCCTGACAAGTAGACACCAAGTATATAAGTAATCATCAGTTCCAAAGATCGCAATCTGTGCATACGGTTTTTACGCAACATGACAGATGTATTCTGATAGACAAAAAAATTTAGGTTAAAACCGGATTTAAGAGATCAAATTTTTCGAGATGCCTACTCATGAAAAGGGTACAACCAGATTCCAATTGCTTTTTCCAGGTAAGTTTGTGTAAAATATCATGATTTTGCAAAGGTTTTGCTTCTGTGTTAAAAAGAATATATCAATACATGACTGAAAAAAGTGTGCAAAGATAAAAAAGAGATTTTATGAAAAAGTAAGAGTATTTCTTGAAATCATTGAAAAGTATATTTTTTTATATATTTACATTAAATGTCATATTAACACCTTCATTTCCTCTATAGAAAGTTTTTCGATCAAATGAATAGTTTTTAAAATACACACGTTTGCAACTGCCCGGATTCTAAATTATCATAGCCTTATCATCTGAATTTGTAAAAACTTTTTTGTTAATTCTATAAATCTCACTATATCAAAACGCTTACGTTTATCATTTTTAACAAAAACCTATCGACGATTGTTGAAATTTTGACAACTTTCTATTAGTTTTGTATGGAAGCCCCTTCCTTTTCAGATTCGAAGGGGTTTGAAAATATATTATAAACCATTCCCGGTCTTGAAAACGGCTACATACCAAATTTCACGACGATCGGTTTAGTTATTTTTCGAAAATTGTTTATATTGTGTCATATTTTCATTAGTTTTGTATGGGAGCCCCCTCTTTTTGGATTCGAAGGGGTTTTAAAGTGTTATAGAAACCATTCCCGGTCTTGAATGGTACAGCTACATGAAAATTTCACGTTGATCGGTTCAGTAGTTTCCAAAAAATGTTTAAAGTGTGTAATTTTTTTTGTAAATTTTGTATGGGAGCCAGCCTTTTTTTTGGATTCGGAAAGGTTTGAAAGTATTGAAAAAACGATTCCCGGTCTTGAAAACGGTTTCACCCCAAATTTTACGTTAATCGGTTCACAAGCTTCAAAAAATTGTTCTAATTGTTTCTCATTTTTATGAATTTTGTATAGGAGCCCCCTTTTTTTTTAAGTCGGAGCGAGTTGAAAGTATTTTAGAAACCATCTTGATCGGTTCAGTAGTTTTAAAAGACATACACCGTCTTAGCCGATTTAGGCTTTACAGACTGAATAAATTACGTGGATAACTTAATATTGACATTTAACACCCAGTACCGAGATGGGAATCGAACCCATGCCATCAGTGGACCAGCGATTACCGTCTTACCACGCTAACCACTCGACCACCGAGACGTACAGACGTTTTCGAGTTTAAAGGGAACATATAGACAGACAAACATTCATTTTTATATTTACCCGGCAGATTTTACCCGGCCTTGCTCGGGACTTTTCGAAATTTTGGAAGCTTTGTATTCATCATTAAATTGGCCCAATTATGGCCATGTAAGTTTTGTAAGTCTTTTGAAAGTTTTTTTTTTTTAGATTATTCACTCTGTTTATTATTTTCAAATTATTGAAAAAAATATTCTTATGAGGTTTTTATTAAAAGGAATTTGAAATAATTTCCCTTGAATGCTAATTTCTCCTTTCACGAAAAACATTTTTTACATCCATCATTTTTTAGAAAGCTTGAATAGATTTGGCCCTATATTTTTTCTTCAATGGATGAAACTGTTTTTTTTTTGTCTTTCCTATCCCCTATGTAATGAAAATCTCTGTGAGAGATTACCCCACTTTCAAGATGGATAATCTTCTTGTACATTGGTTTGTTGACATTTTATTTACTCAGCAATTTCTAAAAAGACTCCCGAACTTTGTTGAACCCTGATAAAACTCACTTTGCATGTTTTCAATTGTTTGTATGTATTTTTTCGCTTTTTTAATTTACACTGTTTTATTATTAGTTTACATTAAATGTTGAAAGCTCACATAGTTTTTTGAAGTCATCGAAAACAGATCATCTCTGAACCGAAGTCACCAATTCAATTTTTCTATTCTTGGGCACAAACATTTTTTTAGATTATTCACTCTGTTTATTATTTTCAAATTATTGAAAAAAATATTCTTATGAGGTTTTTATTAAAAGGAATTTGAAATAATTTCCCTTGAATGCTAATTTCTCCTTTCACGAAAAACATTTTTTACATCCATCATTTTTTAGAAAGCTTGAATAGATTTGGCCCTATATTTTTTCTTCAATGGATGAAACTGTTTTTTTTTTGTCTTTCCTATCCCCTATGTAATGAAAATCTCTGTGAGAGATTACCCCACTTTCAAGATGGATAATCTTCTTGTACATTGGTTTGTTGACATTTTATTTACTCAGCAATTTCTAAAAAGACTCCCGAACTTTGTTGAACCCTGATAAAACTCACTTTGCATGTTTTCAATTGTTTGTATGTATTTTTTCGCTTTTTTAATTTACACTGTTTTATTATTAGTTTACATTAAATGTTGAAAGCTCACATAGTTTTTTGAAGTCATCGAAAACAGATCATCTCTGAACCGAAGTCACCAATTCAATTTTTCTATTCTTGGGCACAAACATTTTTTTAGATTATTCACTCTGTTTATTATTTTCAAATTATTGAAAAAAATATTCTTATGAGGTTTTTATTAAAAGGAATTTGAAATAATTTCCCTTGAATGCTAATTTCTCCTTTCACGAAAAACATTTTTTACATCCATCATTTTTTAGAAAGCTTGAATAGATTTGGCCCTATATTTTTTCTTCAATGGATGAAACTGTTTTTTTTTGTCTTTCCTATCCCCTATGTAATGAAAATCTCTGTGAGAGATTACCCCACTTTCAAGATGGATAATCTTCTTGTACATTGGTTTGTTGACATTTTATTTACTCAGCAATTTCTAAAAAGACTCCCGAACTTTGTTGAACCCTGATAAAACTCACTTTGCATGTTTTCAATTGTTTGTATGTATTTTTTCGCTTTTTTAATTTACACTGTTTTATTATTAGTTTACATTAAATGTTGAAAGCTCACATAGTTTTTTGAAGTCATCGAAAACAGATCATCTCTGAACCGAAGTCACCAATTCAATTTTTCTATTCTTGGGCACAAACATCCCATTAATTATAATGAACTTTTTGTTGTTTGGAAACACTCATATAAATTTAATATAATATAATAGATTCGCATTCGACTGTTTTATATTGATAAATATACTTGATAAAAGGAAATTTATGTTGAAAATATCACAAATAAAATGTCATTTATTTAAAACGTTCAGGAATTTGCATCAACCATTATTGAACATCCAACAGTATTATGTTTATAAAACTCATGCGTTTTGTTTAAAATCAATTTTGTTTCTTTCAATTTAGCTGTGTTTGTGTAATATTTTCGTAATAATAGTTGATTATTTCGTACGGTTTTTGTAAGCTATTTTTCCTTTTGTTCGGTATATATTTGAAACAATTTGAATGAGTCGCAAACTTTTCTGAACAGTGTTGAAGGAACCAAGTACTAAAGCATTCTGGAATACGATAAAAAGTAAACTAGAATACAAGTTTCGAATTATAAAAAAAACTGAATTTTTAGAATATTCAATTGCCAATATTTCAAAATATAATTCATTTTCAATCTTATCATTATAGTTTAACAAAGTTTAACAAAGGACTTAATTATTTTTATTCGTTTGCATTGCTAATCTTTAGTTTTTTCTTTGTTGGCAAAACAGATTTTTTTTTCATATTAGTCCTTCAGATGAAATAGGCTTTTCAAAAGGAAAATTAGAAATTTTAGAAAATTAGGAGCATAGGCCTAGATAGCAGGAGCAGGAAACGTCAAAAAGAACAACGCATCAAGCTGAAAGTTTGATTATGATCTCAATTCTTAAGATATTTTTACCAAATATTGGTGCGCAAAAAAACTCTCTTTTAAAATATGGTCCTTTCTTTGAAAAGCTCTTTATCTTAAACTTACATGGGAGCTCCCCCATCTTTTCCAATTTTGTTCCCAACTGCTTGAAGAAGGTAGCTGGCTCGAATTTACATAAATTTCCAATTGAAAGAAAAAGATTAACTTATTGGACTTTATTACACATTGTACTTTATGGAAATAGAATTTTGAAAACCGATCAATAGCGTGAATAAACTATCGAAATTTAAAATAAAAACGATGAAAAGGATTTTTAATAAACATTTTCAAACAGCTTTTTTCGCCATCCTCGCCCTTCGAAACAATTTGAATATCTATCCTTTTTGCGCCAAAATTATGTTAAAAAATGTTTCGCCATATGCCAAACCCGTGGACATGAGACATAGTTTTTCCAAATAACACTTATCATGATATGAAAATTATCGATTTCATACAGTGCATATTTCTATTTTTTTTTTCAAATAAATTTATTAAAGCAAAAAATATCAGTTTCATTACTAAATAATTTTTCCGCGTTTATTATTTTCTCTTTGAAAGTCAAATATTCAAAAATGTTGGCAAAAACAAATTTCTAAGTTAACATTTATCCCATATATTGGGGCAAGTGTAAATACAAAGCTTATTTTCAGATTCGTCAGAGTAATGGCTTCAAAATGGATTTAATACGTATATCTGTTTGTTTGTTTTATCAAGTTTCATGGATATATTTGCAGTATTCCAGCAGTATAAATTTATGTATGTTATTCCACTTTTAACGAATGCTGTTCAAAGCAAATGACCTTCATTTACAAAGACATTTATGAATTTTAAATATCCGCTTCAGTTTCAACATTCGCAATACCCCCTCTGGTCTTTTTATCATATTGAATCATTTTGAAGATGAATTTCTTAAAAGTTTGACTTTGCCCTTGCCCCACCGTGTAAGTTGACAGGGGGAATATTGTTTTAAACACTTTAAAAGTATACTAAAAATTTCTCATAAAAATTTTGCTTCCAGTTGAATATCAGTTCTAAAGCCTCACTTTTCAAAAAAGAAGCGGATCAAAAGTCTCTTTTATGCAGCCATGTAACACAAAAACACTTTTCATGTTAAGTACGTACTTGCATTGGTATGTAAGCAAAAAGTACGTCGTTTTTTCAGAATTATTTAAAATAAAAAGCTCCCATTTTCAACTCTAAATTTGTTTCAGTTGTGTATTTGGGCCGAAGTAACAATTTTTAGAAGAAAACATATTCTTTTATTTTTTTTAAACAGAGAAAAGTTGAACGATTGAACATGCTCTAGTGTTCCTTGAATGAAAATTCTTTCGGAAAATGAATTCCCTCACTTTGATCAATAAAAATCAGTTTTTTTCACTGATTCCTTTCACTTATGCACACGATATGACTTGTCAGTCAAATCTTATCTAATTTAAAGAAAAGGCTCTTGATCGGTTCATGTGTCAGATCGGATTTTTTTATCTTCTTTAAATTTAAATGGCGCTTGATAAAACATCAGTTAAGTACATTTTAACATGTTCAACAAAATGTTTCCGATCTACCTCTGTAGGAAACATCTTATTCATATTTCTGTCATCAATATGATTAAAAAATAACTTTGTAGGCGAAATGGGTTAAAAATTTTATGCAAATTCTTTTCTTCCTGTTTTTAATCAATTGTCCGCAAAGTGTCATACCGTTATTTCACTATTAAACGAACTAAATTTATACTTTTTAGACAACAAATGCTACCTACATTAACACGAACTTGATATGGAAGTATTTTTGCAAATATTTCTATTGGTTTTGATTTGATTGATAGAATACCAATCCGTGTCACATCTATGCGTCATTTATTTCCACGCGCAGTGTTCAGGTAAGCAAAAAAACATCTAGGTAGCACATGGATCCCACGTGCATAAGAAATATAGGTACTTGGTTGAGAAACAGGCGCCTAATTGTAAAATTTTTCCGGCGATCAAAGAACAATATGCTTTGGTTAATATCCACTTGCGACGACACGTTTGGTTGACCATAAAGACGAACAACAAACCCCTCAAAGAAAAGAAAATCTCTAAAATGGATGCCATGACTTTTCAATTTCAGATTTTGGCAAAAAAAAAAATGTATATGTTTTATTCGATCGGCAAAATGTCAATCTGGATCACATCTAGGCGTCATTCATAACCATGTGCTTAATAAATGAGCTCGGAATCAAGTAGAAAAAAATCACATGAAGGCTTCATATCGCCATCCCTTGCATTGAAAATATGCTTGGTTGAGAAATACGCGCCTAAATATTCCCACTGATCAGTATGCTATGTCATGGTTACTATCCTCCCGCGACTTTGACTTGCGATTCCTCGACCATGGAGACGAAAAACAAACCGCCCAAAGGATATAAAATCTTGAGAAAATGGATGCCATGACTTCAATTTGTTTCGAAAAACTACACATTTTGTATGGGAGCCCTTTCTCCCTTAAATCGGAGCGGTTTGTAACTATCATAGAAACCATCTCCGGCCCCAAAAACCCTCAGATGCCAAATTTTACGATGATCGGTTCAGTAGTTTCCGAGTCTATAGGGAACAGACAGACAGACACACATTCATTTTTATAACTACAGATTTTCTGTTTTATTAACATGTTTAAATTTTCAAAACTTAACCTAAACGGTCAGTCAGTGAGATCGAGAGACTAGAAGAACCGGCGAATTGAATATACAGTGCTGGACAAAATAAAGTACGCCCTTGCTATCAACATTTTAAACACCCTATATATTTCTTATGAGTAAGAGTAGTTTCAATCAGCTAACTAATTGTTAATAAAACAGCATTCATCTCATGCTTCTAAACCTTCCGCACGCCTGATAAAACACCCCTTTCTTGATTCGGTATCAAGCTTATCATGCTAGACTCCAAGACGATTTGTCTAACTCAAAAAAAAATGCACAATCCAGTCGTATCATCGATAACCGGTGGCATGGCAGGTATTCTTAAATTCTTTCGAAGTAAAAAAAAATCCTTTGGATGATTGGTGGAGCGCTATCAGCCAATCCAGAAGAGCTGGAACCATCAATTATGGATTGAACCAAAGCGTATTCTACATTCTTAAGAACCAGTTCCCCTAAATGTCATCTGAGATTGTTGAACTGATGCTGTTGTTTCTGCTGCGACGGATGATGATGATGAGGTAGTTTGCTGCCTCGTACAGGTATCCTTTGTCCAATTTTGTTTTAGTCAAGAACAGGTTATCACCTGAACCGTTCTGACAGTTAGTTGAGACTAAGTTGTTTATTGGAGAGGATACAAAGTTCGTAAAAAGGTGATAATCTTGGGTCCTTCATCAAGTGTCATCGTTCATGAAAGGATTCTAACTTCGATGGGCGTTTTTTTGTTATTGCAGCGGAAATCAACCTTTGTCTTGACTTTAAAAGAAGACCTGTGTTAGTTTATTTTTCGTTAATGATCCGAGTCGGTAAACATTATTTATAGCCTGGAACTGACCTTGACTGTTGTTCATCATGTCTTTGGGAAATGTCACCTGAAGAGGTCGATCAGTTGTAACCTTTGCATGATTTTTATTTTGGTTAAACTATTTCTAGAGCGTTCAGTTGCTGAATACAATCATATATCATAAGTTCCATTTGGCCAAATATTTACGTCTTTTGCACGTCAAATGGCCATCTAAAATCCATTTGGCAGCACCGCTTTTATTGTCCCAGAAGATCATTAAAAATGATCCCATCAAGTGGAAATTCAAATCGGATAACAGCAAACGTGTCAGCTTAAAATGTCATCATTTGGTGACCAATGAATTAATTTACTTGATGGCGCTGTTAACTTTATCAAGTGCCTGGAGCTGTCCGTTTTTTTACTTGGTATGCAAGACAGGGTGCTCTTTACAGTTAAATATGTTTGATGATATGCCCTCGTTATACTTAAGATTATACAATTATGGGTATTTGACCCGTTTAAGGAGCATAGACACCATAGAGTTGATTTTTGCAATATTGACTAAATAAGCGCTGCTGAAAAGTGGTCGTATTCACTTTTCAGCAGCGCTTAAAACATGATATCAAGATGGTTATCGGAGATTTTAAAGCCACATGGGCCATTACGAGGAATTCAAATCGACAATAGGAAGGTTTAGCGCGATTGAGTCGTCTCTAAACAACGTACGTAGTACCTTTTTTCAGCACCAACTTCCACACAAGTACACCTGGAGATCACCGTACCAAACGCAATTACAGATCGACCACGTTTTGGAACAAACTTGACGGAACGACTGGCTTAACGAGGTGTGTTGGAGAGTGATAGACGAAGACAACGCCGCACGAGCGTCAGTATTGCAAAGAGCAACTCATCGGCATGTGAAAAATCACCGACAGCGGAAAAGCCAGCGAATCCGAATTTTCCAAGAAAAAAGGAGCGCATGGAGGAGGAGGAGTTCGAAGAGCTGGAGCAGCTGCATCGTTCCCGAGAAAAAGGGGAACTGGGGGTATATTGCCCAGTGTGGGCAAAACGCCCCACTGCCATATCTAGCTATATATACATTTATTTTAAGAATTCTGTACGTTATTCCCCTCTAATTAACAGTAGATACCTTTTGTACAAAAAATAGCATCAAATATGCGATAAATCCTTGCAAAAATCTAAAAATATTTTTCAACCCATATTCCTTGCAATTTGTGCCTTGACTTTCGTAAGGAATTACGGCATCTATCGGCAAAAAACTACCTGAAATCTATTACAATGATGAATATTGGTCTTGAAAATCATCACAAAACGAAAAATTTTCCCATTCAATTATTTTTTTCTGTTATTTTGAACGATTTTTAATAAATATGTCTAGGTAGGGCAAAACGCGCCATGTCTGTTTATCTCTAAGCATGTTTCATATTTGATTAAATGTATATGCAGTTTCATCACAACAATTTTATAGATATTTTTATGTTGTATTGAAAAACATAACTTGAATATAAACGAATATATTTAAAATTCCTAAATTACGTCTCGGTGGTCGAGTGGTTAGCGTGGTAAGACGGTAATCGCTGGTCAACTGATGGCATGGGTTCGATTCCCATCTTGGTACTGGGTGTTAAATGTTAATCTTAAGTTGTCCACGTCATTTATTCAGTATGTAAAAGCCCTAAATCGGCTAAGACGGTGTATGTCTTTTAATATAGATTTAATTAACTATTCACAAGAATTTCAGTATATCTGGCAGCACTGCGCGTAGCAATGTAGCAATACATTTTTCCATCTGTGAAGTAGAATAGAAGTGTTTTTACCTGGCAAACACTTTCGGTAGGCACTTGAATCAATAAACTCTTATTAAACGTTAAACGGCGCGATTGGGTACACAAATATGCGCATTATGCCCCTACTGAATCTGAAATCCAATTTTCAACCTAATCATCAAATTTCATTAAATTTGTGGCCTTTTTTGACCTTCCAATTATTCTAACTATCACATTTAGACAAAAAATAAACTCAACTTCCAAACACAAACGAAAATTAAAGTTGATCTTTTCAAATGTACTCTAAAACAAGGTTTTTTTCTTAACGTGGGCATTATGCCCCCTCTTCCCCTACGAATGTTCTATTAGAAACTCAACACATCCCGCAAAGGCTTCGTGCCACAAGCCGAAATGTCCGGCATCCTGACGGATAATCGTGAGGTGGTCAAAAGGTGGAAGCAGCACTTCGATGAACACCTGATAGGCGCACATGCAGAAGGAAGGTACATCGCCGGAGTAGCCAACAATGTAGTCTACATCGAGGCGTAGAGGAGCCACTTGTTTTATACATAATTTTGATAATACGTCACCATGAAAATATATCACGAAAAATGGGTTTTGTAGGACCAGAAGTTGTCATAAAAATTTCGGTTCAGGAGATTGATATTTGGTGTCTTCGACAAAGTTTCATTAATTATTTTGTTCTTCAACATTGTAGAATAATGTAGTACTCTATCTTCCAACAGTTATGAAATAATTTTAGTATCTCAGAAATCCTACGAATCATCCTACAAATTTACAAGTCAAAATGGCCGCCTTTACTTGTTGTAAAAGTTTGTAAAAGACGCCAGATCTATCAAACTTAATTAGAAGACGCTTATAATTGTTTCCCGCTTAATTTCATTTCTGGACGACTTTGCATTGGATTAAGTTCGACAGGATCCAAAGCCTTGAAGTTATATCAGGTAAAAGAAATTATTTTTGCCTCTGGTTTTCTGCGCGTATTTTAGCTGCTAGACTTGCCCGACATGAGCTTCTGAGCCCGCCTCTTCTTCGATGCCCATCTGGATTCCAGTCAAGCGCTTCTATGCAAATCTCGTTCTAATCTTTTAGCCACGTGTGCCCAATTCATCTTCACTTACGTTTCCGAACCTCAATTTCTAACGCCTTTTGATGACACATCCGAGGAAATTTCTCGTTTTAGATCCAGTTGCTAGGCCACAAAGCGCGGATGATACTCCGCAAGCAGCGATTCTCAAAAACTTGCAGTTTTCTGATAAGACTTCATTTTTTTTTTCAATTATAGATTCAGAAGTTTTGTTGATAATTATGTCTTTAGCAGTTTAATTTAAAAAAAATACTAAGAGGTTTATAATACAGCGAATAAAAAAAAGCATACTTTACACTCCCAGAAGTCACATTATTACTTCCAAAAATTTCAGTTTTACCTCATTTAGGGTTATTTACCACGGTTCCTTCCGGGGCGAGTCCTTCGAAGATTCAAGTCGTCCCAGTAGCTATCCAAATTCGATTTACGCCTGATTTAACGGAAAGACCGTTCCAAAAAGAAAAAGCTGAAAATCAGAGTTCACAAAATTTTTTTTTCTGCTTCCTAAGCCTGAAACGATGTACCTACCAACATAAATAACTGTATTGTATGAGACCACCTCAATGTAAAGTGAATATATATTTTTTTTAAGTTTTTACTATACAGTAGTTTTTCGATTTTATCACTGTTCGATTTTATCAATACTCGCCATATTCACGCCCGGTTTTATCACGGTTATTGTTTCGATTTTAACACGCTTTTCTAGAAGTCATTCCGAAACCATTTCCAGGGCATTAGTTTTCGTCAGGGATTGAAATGCTCTTGCTCAAGCGGCTGAGCATCAAAGCTCTTGTAGCTCGAGAGCGAAGAAAGCTGGAGCCAATTCTAGCCCACCAATAAATGCTCAAATTTTTCTATTTCATAGTTACTAGTGCTGGTAACTTTTACTAATTACTAGGACTTTCTAACTTTGATTTTAATGATCCTCGCAACAAGCCCTTTCATTTGGCGTTTTTCCCGAAAATTTGTAAATTTTACTATTTCATAGTTACTAGTGCTGGTAACTTTTACTAGTTACTTAAACCGTCCAACATTTATTTTAAACATCCACGCGAAAGCCCTTTTTTTTGGTTTCTTCACTTGTGCACAAAGAAAGCAGGCGTTGGCTCGAACAGCAGCAGTGAAAACAAGCTCAACGAATTAGAATCGGTAGAGCCAACAAGCTCAAGCTCCTTTGGAGGCATGAGCTAACGGGCTCACGAGGCAAAAAAAGAGCTAAGATTTCTTCCATATAAGAGCTTAGCAATACGAAGCTCCGGAGACAAAAACGATAGGAGCTCCGTCGATTGCTATGTAAGCGGAGCTATAGAAAAAAAGAGCTATGAAGCTCGCTCAAATGAGCTTTATTTTCAATCCCTGGTTATTATATATAAAAGCACAGAAAAAATGCAAAAAATGAAATTACCTAATATTTTAATAATGTAATTGCGGACTTCCAAAAACTTTTTGGAAGACTTAAATATTTAAAGGTTTATAAAAGTAAATCTGCGAAATTATTTGAAACTACCGTTGAAAATTTCCATACCGTTAATCGATTTTGCTGAAACTTACTCAAAAACTTTGTTTTTTTTGGTTTCTTTGTGAAAATTGTGAAAAAATCCGGGCAATATCCGGACTTTTTTCACGATAACCGGGCAACCGGGCCGGGCCGGACTTTCTCGAAATTTTGCATCAAATATCTGGGCAAACCCGGATTAAACCGGGCAATATGGCAAGCTTAGTATATAGGTATTCAATAATAGAAAATGCCCATGAACTGCTTATTTTAGCTGTATAGTGTTTAAAATCGTCATTTTAATTTTAAAAACAATTCAAGTATAAGTATTATAACGTCACTCTAATGCTAGTGATGTTGTTTTTGCTTGATTAGCCGCTTTTAAAAAAGTAAACTTTTTGGTTATACAAATCCTATAAAGATGTGGGAGAATTTATGCGTTTTTGAAAAGAGATAGGTGTCTCCGATTTCTCTGTTTAATTTGTTTATATGAAAGGATGGTGTGCACAATTCTGATTGGACAGCCTTTAGTATTGTCTGAATGGATAATTTTGGAAGATTAAAACGAAATTCTGCTAGCTTTGTCTTAAAATATGTAAAAAGGACTAAGTTTTCTTTTTTTCTCCATATGAAAAACAAAAAAAATATCTGCCCATAAAGCAAATTTCGAGAAACACACTTTAAAAATTAAAGTTTAGCTAATTTCAAAAGATTAACTTTTTAGTTCAAAGGTGTGAAGATAAAAATATTGAAATTTAAAATCTGCAGAAGAAATTTTTTTGATGCCTTTTTTTAACTCTTTTTCGAAATCGACATAAGAGATAACGACGGTTAAATTTCCATAAAAACTAAATACCATCAAGTCACCATCTACCGCCCAGTCAAGCGGTTTTTCAACTTCAAACATGTGTATTAAAAAAAACGATGGCAGATTTTTATTCGCTTTCTTTTCCAATACATCTCAAAACTGCTCTATTATCAATAAAAAATTTAGTGGATTGCAAAAAAATGTACGCTATTCAAAATAATTAACTAAACTTGGGGGAGTTCAACTGGCCCTATTACCGCCCACTTGACTTTTTCCGTTACCGATACTGTTTTCTAAATGAAAAACTATCGTAACAACACGGAACAGGTTCTTTTAAGTATTTTTCGTGTAAGAAGCTGTCAAAACCATATTTTGGATCTTGAAAGAATACATTTTATGAAATTTTTCCCGTTAATTTTGTACAAATTTAACAAAGTGCGTTGACTGACAAAATGATGATTCCCGGCAAACAGCCTCAAGTAACCGTTTACTTCCAGCGATAAAACATCATTTTCTAACATAATCAAACTAAATGCTACTTAAAAGTTACACATTTGACAAAATATATGAGTTAAAAACAAAGAAATTGTGCGTGACCGGTCATTAGGAACAAACACTTTTGTTAACATACCAATTACCGCCCAACACTAAACACTCCAAAAAACAAAAACTATTGAAAAAATCGAAAATTTTCCAATGCAAATCTATTCTACGAAAATAAAACTATCGTTTCAAGTCGATTTTAGATCAAATTTGTACTTTTTAGCTAACAAAAACCCTTTTTGCATCAGGAGCACATGAATGCTCAGTTCGCTAACAGGCGTCGAATTTAATTATTTGACCGGAAACGAAAAACCAAATATTTTATTTCTGGCTAGCGTTAGCATAATTAAGTTATGTTTTTTTCAGTGAAATGGTCGAAAAATGATGCCAACACAGAATAGAAGTCTTATTTTTGGGAAAAACTTCCCTCTTTTTTCGAAATACACATAAAAGGGTGATTTTGGGCGGTAAATGGTGACTGGGCGGTGAATGGCTACTTAATGGTAATTCACTTTGATTAGATGTAGACTATCAAATGGATATATTACATGGTTTTATTTCAAGAAAAAACCTTAAAATTGCTATAGAGAAGAATAATTTCAATTTATCGATCCTTGGTGTTTAGTAATCTTTGATAATTACAACTTATTATCAAAATTTATTGATAAAAAACGTTTCCACCACTGAATACATCCTAAATTATTGTTATATGACAATAAAAATACTTTTTCCCACATTAATTTTTAGTTTTGCCAAATTCACGGTGTCGCCACATTCACGGTGATTCTATTTTAACGTGATAAAATCGAAAAACTACTGTATTTTGTTCTTGCATGCTAAAACCACTGACCATACAGACTGGACACTCGATTTCGTTTTTTGGATAATTTTTCCAACAGTACGCAATGTCGATTCCAGAGTGCGCATCGATCGATTTGAAGAAATGCTATCCCAGTTAGGAAATGCCACCCAACTTCGAAAAAAAACAGGCAAATTCTTCGATAAAATTGGGCTAAACAGGTACATTTTTCCTACAGGGCATTTTTGGTCAAATTTTTCAGGTTCGCCACCTGCCGTCGGTATTGCGTACCTGCAAAATCTGACAAAAAAAAATAGACAGAAAATGGTTGATTTTTTGTTCTTAGCGTCATGTCAGTGTGATCAGTACTAAAACCATGAACAGGTTCAAATTTCACTGTCATTTGCCACGCATGAAGTGAGGAATATTCGCTGAAATTGCTTTTTTAATAGATTCAATTTTGTTTATAAAATTTTAAATATATCATTAGTATATCTTTTTCTCTAGATATTTAAAGAATTCTGCTGTTCAGTTTTAGTCAATAGAGAAAATGGGTAAGCAAAAGATCATTAGAAGGAATAAGCTAAGTAAGCAACTATATTTTGACGATACCAATAGGATTAGTAGAATTGATGGTTTTTTGGTAGTATGAAATGACATTATGTTTAAATGAATTTGGAAAACCAGAGAAACATCTTAAAACTAAATGTCTTTACAAAAATAGCTTGTTAGAAAAATCGATATCCACTTCTAAAATGTCTTAAAGACAGTAAACCCGATAATTTTTACACTGATTATGATGAGAACAACTTTGTAGTACTTACCCAAACAGCAAAACATTCTTCAATGAATCGAACAGAGCATAGTTATTGTTATTT
Organism: Uranotaenia lowii; assembly: GCF_029784155.1. Lineage (NCBI taxonomy): Eukaryota > Metazoa > Arthropoda > Insecta > Diptera > Culicidae > Uranotaenia > Uranotaenia lowii. The sequence goes on from NC_073693.1 coordinate 111,401,676, forward strand.
TTATTATGTTTTTTATTTTCTTAAAAAATTCTATAAACTAGATTCAAAAAATTCTACAAAACTTTACTACACTAAATTGTGCTGGAATTCCAATCGTTTAAGGCAGCTACTAGCATTTCGTTCGGAATGATCTTCATAGTTAGTTGATCAGTTGAGTATTTCCATTATTTTCGAGTCTAGAGCTAGGACGACTGCATTGTGTTGCTTCTATATTTTGTTTAATTCGGTCAAGAATGCACTATGGACACATTCCACGCGCTTGTACCGCTCAAACGTGATTTTTATCCGTTCGCGTATCAAAAAATCTCAAAAATGTCTATAATTTTGATAATTCAAATCACACAAAACCAACGGAAAAAAGAGAAAAAAGTTTTTTTACACATGTTTTAGATGATTTTGAAAATCAGTTTTTTTGTTGAAAAAAGTGGTGTTTTTGACAACTTTTACAAAATCATTATGTTTATTATATGGATGATATTTTTTTGGAAATATTTTTAGTATGTTCAGAAGCAAAAAAACACGGCTTCATTATGTAGAAAAAAGAATTTGATTATATCCAATGTAGTTGGTTTGAAAAGCGAACAAAAACAGTCGCAAATGAGTGAATTCACGTCACAAAAAAACGGAAGTTTTTAATTTTACGAGAAAACTCTGACTTTTTCCGAAATAAAAAAATGAGATTTTCTTTGAAAATGATAAGACGATTCTAAAACACTAAAATTTATTGAAATCGGATGGAATCTAGCTGAGTTACAATAGCGCGAATGAGTGAATTCACGTCACAAAATTTGATTTTTTGTTAAATTTTATATGAAAAATGTGCTCTGAAAGCTGTTTTGACCCTCCAGATGGTCGGGTTTTTACAAATCGAGCATAATTTACTTGATTTTTTTAATAAGTTCATTATTTTCAAATATAAAGACAAAAAGATTGAAAAAAAAATAAAATTTTTTTTGGTGAATCTTTAAATGAAGACAGTAGTAATTTTAACATATCATCCTTCAATATGTTGCTATTCAAGTGCCAATCAAAATAAGAAAAAATTTAGGTGCAGATACTAAAAATTTATGATTGTAAAAGTCGGAACAACAGAATATTGTTTTTGAAAGTGTACATAAAATTTGAAGGCTCCAAAGAATGGTTCAGTATAACCACAGGTATAACTTTATATTCGTAACGTGAATTCAATCAACTATCCTGTTCTGTTTGAACTGAGTGAATTCACGTCACAACTTCAAATAAGCATAACTTCGTTCGTTGTTGTTCAATCAAAAAGCTACGTACATCAAATTGTGAGCAATTGTTTTCTTTACAACTCATTCAAAGGCACCGATATTCTATTTCCACAGAGAGAACAGGAAATAAAATATGTATGTACTAAAGTCCGAAATGGTTAATTCTAGCGTGAATTCACGTCACAAAAGTAATCGATCTTAACAAAAACAACTTAAATTTTAAAATGACCAAATTATATTCATTTTGAAGGAAATTCAATTTGCGACCGTATGCTACAATTTTTTTCATTTTCATGTAAATTGGTTGACTTCTAGAACGATAACAGTGCAGAAAAGTCCGGAAAAGCGATTTCACGTCACGGTGGAATGTGTCTATGGAGTTTTTTTTTGTTTTATCATCATGTTGTTCATGCTAGAAGATTACTTGTGATTATACATTGAAAATTATTTTGAAAATTATTTTTTGAAAATTAATTCACCAATGAATGTTTCTAGTTATTAAAAAAGATTTTTCAGTGTAAGGATTAATCAATTTTTAATTATCATTGTTATGTAATTGCCATCATCATCCTGGCTAAATACTTTTTTAAATATACATCAATTGAAGATTATTCATTAAATTCAATATCGATTACAAGATATGTACTTGGATATTTTAAGGTATAAACTATAGAAATACTAAAAGGCTTGAAAATTATTTTATTATGACATCCAACGTTCGTTTTGAGACTTCACTCGCCGTTAAAATTTTTAATTAATTTATTCCATGGTTTTTCGGTAAGGGGGACGCTCGTAAAAGCGTAATCAACCCTCTACTGCATACGAGCCCACATATGTCCTCGATGAGTTTTCCACATTTTTTGGCATTATACAGTTAAAAAAATAATGCCTTATTGTCATAAATTTCTTAGTGAGAGGTCAATTAAGTTATTTCCGTTTACAGAATGTTTTTCTAGATGGATTAATAGTCCAGGAGAGTTAAAATTCTCCTACGAAGCAAAATTATTTTGTAAAACAAAATCAACAAATAAGTCATCGGTAAACTGAATGTTCTAAATGATAAATCAGCTTCAACTAAATTAACTTGCTTTTCTCCAGATAGTCATTGCATATGGGATTTTTTTTTATTATCTGACAATATGCGCCGGAAATCTTTAGGTTTTCTCCAAAATTTAGAGCTTTGTTAATTTCACTCCCATAAAAAAACATGTGTTTTTGCAGATTTCTAAAACTTATATTTTTCGAATCAGATAACGTTTACGCTTTGTCGAATAAAAAATTAGCCTTTTTTCAAATGCCCATAATTTTATCAATTTTCGACGTCGAATATAAAATGCAATAAAATTTTACCAGCCATATTATACCAAATAGATATGTTAAAAACAATGTCCAAAAGTATCGTCTGCACCACAAAAGTTTTTTAAAACAGAATTACTTTTGATTATACGTAGAATCAATATAAATTTTTTTTATTATTTTATTTGAATAGCTCGTTAAGTATTTTGATGTGCTAATTTTTATACTACGTTAAAAAAAGGCAAGGTTATGGGCATTTGAAAAGAGTTTAAAAAAAACTTAAACGTTACCTAAATCGAAAAATAAAACTTTTAGAAATCTGCAAAAAACACATGTTTTTATGGTGCTGAAACGAACAAAATTTTAAATTTTGGAGAAAATCAGAAGACCCCCGACGCAAACCCGTGAAATAATAAAAAATAATTCCCATATCTCTCGGTGAATTTTATTTGAAATAAATCTCGCGAAATGCATTTGAAATGATTCGATTACTATCAGGAACGCATAAATATGTTATAATATATCTTACATTTTTTCATCAAACAAAATGAATAAAAAAGTATAAATTAACATTTAAAAACTCTTTAACTAAAATGAATTTTTATTGAAAAAAAAACTTTGGCAACTGAGAATCAATCAAACATCACATCGAGTTTCGTTAAAAATCTTCATCTTGTGGAATAATGAAGAAAAAGAATACGAAATCAGGTCAAATTCCACCATGATTGGCGTTGGTTCTGATTTATTTCTGAACTCTGACTCTGAAATTTTTTAAAAACACTAATGCTACCAAGATGGTAGCATTAGTGTTTGTAAAAAATTTCAGAGTCAGAGTTCAGAAATAAATCAGAGCCAATGCCAATAATTTTCTATAAAAAAAATCTTTTTTTTCAAATAAGGATTGATTCTGAATACAAACTTCATGGTGAAACAGTAAACTTAGTCGATTTGAGGTTATTTTGAATTTCTTAAACCCTGTGATGTAAACAATTTTGTTTCGGTCCATGATTTTTGGCAGTGATTTAAACTAACGTGTACGTATTCTACCTATTTTTCTGAGTAACCATGCCTGTAAACGTTTTTTGTGCCTTTTTTTAATATCCTTGAAGGACATTTTCCGCTGACAACTTTGTTCAATACCGTAATTTAGTATCTAACATGAAAAAAATATAAAATTTTGATTAGGGGATTGTCTTTTGCCATTGAAATACAATCAAATCAACTGACATCACTGCTACTGCCTAGTGAGGTGTGAGGTATCACTAAGCATTCAATACTTCGCTTGGCACCAGCAGTGATGTCAGTTAAATTGATTGTTTTTCATTGCCAAAAAACATACTCCTATTCGACAGTTATAAACTATTTGTCTTGTAAGATAAAAGCTACGGCCTTCCATAAATGGAAATTTTCCTTTAAAGGGTTGGTAATTCGGTAAAAATAACGTTCACAAAAAATTCCACAAAAAAAAAAGAAAAGTGTTGTCGATTTTTCAGGGAAAAATATTTAATTCTCTCATACAAACCTTAAAGTGAAAATTTACTCATATACCTAAACGTTACTTCAAAACTCTCTTAAAAATCATAGATGAGATTCGAATTAAAGTCCCCAACGACCCCAAATCGACTCAGTTTGTTGATACAGTCATCCTAGCACAATACCGAGGTCACAACTATGTGGTGTGTTTGACTAAATTTGAAATTTTTCAGTTTCTGCTACTAAACTGAGGGCTCGTTTTTTTAGTTAAAAAAGGGTTTTTGTTATCTGAAAATTAAAAGAGAAAAAGAAAAATTAGTATAGAGATCTGATGATTTGAGTTAAAGGTAGTACCCTAGAAAATGACTCGCGCCCAGTGATCTACGCCCCAATCTACGAATTCAGGATGGTGGTGAAGGACACACTGAATTCGCCCGGATGCTGCCCTGAAACGTACACCTTGGACACGGAAGCACTGGACAGGATACTGGAGGCCGAAGGCGGAGCCGTCGAAACGATTGGTAGCACCGGAACAGGTTCTGCAGCTATCGCTGCTGCCGACAGGAGCTGATTTTGACGTTGCCGCTCTTCTAGGAGCGGGAGGAGAAGGCTGAGTTTGTTTGATAGATCATCGGTTGATTGCTGAATTCGGATGGTTGAAACCGTTGGAACGGTAAGAGTTTCGGTGATGTAGGATGTAAGGACTGTTGGAGCAACATCTGTGTCGTAGATTGTGGTTAGGATTTCTCGGCCTTGGAAAGTAACTGGCAGCACGATTGATTTCGTTTGGGTAACGGTGGTGACGACTTCTTTGACTTGTGTTTTAAGTTCAGTGGTCGTGGTGAGGATCACCGAATATCGGTTGGGGTCTTGGATGAACTCGGTTTTGATGGGGGCGAAGTTGGGTTCGGCACCGACTCCAAGGTTTCCTAATAGGAGTTGGGATAGGAGGATGTTGGCTAGAGGAGCGTTCGAAAGGACTGCACTGTTCTGATTGTTTCCCTTGGTTTGAACGAAGGGAGTGGCTTCGTAGATGGTCGTGGTGATTGTAGCCGAGTAAGCCGTTGATCGTCCACGGAAAGTGTTTTGTGAAACAGATATCGTGGTCGTTGGGGTCGAACTTAAGATGAATTTCGTAACTTCTACGAGTCCATCTCTATTGAAGGAGGTGATTTCTTTGTTCAGAACGTTGACGGGTTGGCCATTGGGGCCTTGGGTCAATGAGAAACATGAGGTGCAGATTTCCTCAATACTAGTGGTTGTGGTTTTGATCAGGCTAATCTCGGTTTTGGAGTTTGCGATAACGGATACAGTGCTGTCAGTTGGAAGGTGGAAGGTCACAGTAAGAGCCGGAGTACTTGGCTGAATACTACTGCTGCCAAGGGTAACAGTCTTCTTGCGCCAATCTTCGCGAGCACTTGTGTAGCCGAATCTATTAACTCGCTGATCTTCCTCCTTCTGATAGGATCCACGAGTATTAGCACGACGACGACCGTTGCTTCGGGTCGGTGTCTTATTGTTCAGGCCATAGGTTGCCGAAAGAGTAAACGAGGGTCTTCTCGTGTTGGCATTGTAATTGTTAGGCTTGTAAGCTAGCGATTTCAAAGTATTGCGCGATCGGGCCGTGTTACGATTCAGAGTGCTCTGGGTCTGAGTTCTCGGCCTTGTTGTTCTAATATCATTTACCGACACCCGACTCTTGGACAGCAGCCTATAGTTATCGTAGTTATCGCGCAGATTGTTGCTCAATCTCGGAGTCGTCACGTAATCGATGTAGTCATCCGACAGATAGTACCTCGAATCGATCCTATTCGTAATGGACGGTTCATTGCGTTGGGTAATTCTACTTCTCCGGTTGGTGCGATTATTAATGGCCTGTCGTTTGGCGCGAATCGTTTTCGTCGGTCGGATCTGATCGGCCAAATCTGAACTCTCCCGACCCTTGCCGGAGTTCTTCTCAGCTGCGGTCAGCCGGCGCACCTCGTTTGTGATCTCGCTCAAAATGCTCACCTCCGGATCATCTACAAAATCTTCGTCGAGAGCCGTCCTCCTCAGCAACGTTCCGTAGTCCTCTAGAAAAAGGCAAAAGAAAAAACGGACAGAGAAAAGAACAGAGTTAGGGTTTCAGTTATCCGCCAGGGAGGGAAAAGGAAAAGGAAAACTTACACTTGGTCGCACAATGTTGGTGCATGTCTGATAGCTGTCCACTTTCGCACTGTTTGGACCTCAACCAACTATTTTGAAATGCCAATCAGATGAAAAAAAGACTCCCATACAATTTATTCCTAAAACTAAGCAACGCCAAAATAATTAGTTGATTACTCTGTCAAAAAGAGGCCCAAACGTGAAAAACAGAAACTATCAAACATACACCAAAAAGTATTCCATTTGTAGACCAGTGTTATCATCGGAAAAGGTTAATAGGACATAAGAACTAGATCAGTAGGTGGTGTTTTTAGTTACAGGTTCAGGGTGCCAGGTGATAATATTTACATGGGTCATGCAAAATTTGTACAGAGTATAATTGTGTAAGCGGTTTGTACAGAGTGTTAAGTGTTCGATGTGCAAAAATGAACCAACCTGGAACTAATTACAAAAACAAAAAAAAACAAAGGAAATCAAATCCCAAACCCAATAATTTACAACATTCTCAACGAAAGGATGAGTTGTGAGCCATAATTTAGGAAATATTCTGAAACAACTGGTTTTCTAAATTCAATCTTCTCTGTCAGTGTCAAGGTTCACTAAATGGTGAACTAAATAAGCCGATTTTTTGCATATTTTATTGTTGATTGCTGGGGGCGATGTTTTTTTCTCAGTCTTCTTTCTGGGATCAACACCAGATGAGATTGTAAAAAAACTAAAGCTCATCGTAATCCCTAGCTTTCAAGCATATGTGGTTCAGGTGGTTTCGTTTCGTTTTTTATTTAACAAGTTAAGATTTGTGATGAAGAAGACAAACTTGGAACGGAGGCACCAACTCGAGGGATAAATTTCCCGCTGCGCATCAAATTCAAAACATCGTCAGGTGAGTCTCGCGACTGAATGTCAAGTTTGCTATTTGATTGATCACAACAAATTGAAGGTTTTCATGTTCTCGGATAGTATGTAAACGAAAGCAAGATTATATTTACGTATGCGTACATTTAAAAAAAAGTTTATCACTAAACTAACTATTTAAGCCCTTGAATAATAAAAATATAGAATTGAAATCATTTTGCATAAGTTGTTACAATTATTCAACCGAAAAATTACCATTAAAAAATACTTCTTCGTTTGTTGATATCCATCATTAAAAACATAAATGTATTGTGTATCGTTTACTTAACATTTGCAAATTGTTCACTTTGTAGACAACAGATACTAACTAAAGTGCAGCAATAAAATCAGAATGAGTACAACCGATATTCGTAATAGGGTAAAAAAAATGTGATACAAAGTATGTAATCCAGAAGTCATTAAAGGAAACATTGAAAAAAATTATATTCAGTTCATACCAAACAAGAGTCAACCAATAACCAGCTCAAATGCCAAACGCGAGCTATAAACAAATAGGGAAAGCCTCAAACTTTATTTCAGCCAATTTTTATTTAAATTTTTTGAGGGCTTATGCTTTGACTGAAAGCTTTAATCCATGGGTGGACCAAACCGTGATCCAAGAACGCTGATTTGTGCCTTGAAGCTTTGATCAGCTTCAATGTTATGAAATGAGAATTATGTTTACAAAATAAAGCAAAGTCAAAATATTTGTGAACTCCTTATTAAATCTTTTAAAAAAATCCGCTTTTTGAAAATGGGATCTAATACTGATTCGTTATTTTCGAGGCGACTTTTTAGTCGCTTCATTTGTCTGAAAAATCCGTAGGAACGTTAAAATTTATTCAACAGTTTGACACAAAAGTCAGGTGCAACCAAAATGATAAATACGTTGAGTAGATATTGGATTTAATGATTTCGGAAAGCATCGTCCGCTTTTTTGTATACCTTCCGTTGACGTTAGCCTTTTGGAAGGATCATAACAAATGGAACATTGTCAAATAAGGTGTGATACCCAGTTTCAGAGGGTTAAAAAGCCAAGCTTTTTCTTGTGCAAAAAAATTAGGAGCAGCTTAAAAAAAACATTAAAGATGGGGCCAAAATATTTACATTCAGTTCTTCTTCGATTGTAGTTTTTGCACAGATCAACCAATTTTTCGTAGACTTTGAAAAATATTTCTATTGACTCATACCTTTATTTTTTAAAGTTTTTATTGAAATAATACCACAAATAACTGAGATAGTTCAACTTGAACTTAAACAACCTAAAAAAAGTAAATTATGTTAATATTTTTCGACAACCCCGCCCCGAGTTATGTATTGCATTTTTTCTTCCTAATCTAGGATCAATTCTTTTTCTGAAAAAATCAATCCAAAATGCCAATATTTTTTTAAGATCAGAATCATTTTGCCAATCTTTATTTAGATCAAAACACACATGGCCCAAGAATTTCTAAGGCTTTCAAAATGATATTTTTTAGGAAAATAGGTCCATTTCCAGTTTTCATATGTTTTGATGATTTTTTAGCAGAACTTTTAAAATACTGTTTGTAAAACAATTTACATTAAAATGAATTGTTAAATCAACACAACTTAAAACATTTTGTGCAAAAAAACATGTTAACATAATGATTAGGTATGGTTGGGTGTCGATAGTAAATCTCGTCTAAAGGCGAGGTTGAAATTTAAAGCATTGATGGAAAATGTCATCAGGCTTCGCTGGAAGAGTTTTGTAAAACATTCAGAATGCGCCATCAGGATGTATCCGATTTCAACGTCAAAGAGCTCCGAAAATTTTCAGCCGATTATCAAAAATAGACAAGCTTCTGTCAGGATATTTCATGCCATTTATGTCAAAAATACAACGTCGATTACTGATAAGCAAAAAGCAGCTCTTTCACGGAAATTCTCCATAACGTTGACCAGAATTTCGGCCTTTATATATTTCATATGATAAACTAGCTTGAAGTTCGTCAATGATTTTGGTGTGCTGGCGTAAATTTTAATTTTTAAATACGTGAATAGAAAAAAAAAATTGTAGCGTTAAATTCTGAGAACGAGAAGGACAGTTCAAATCACCAATTTTAGAACAGCACGGACAGTTTTCACAACTGAGCGATCGTTTTCGATGTGAAGCACTAGAATTTCAGCGCGTTTTGGTCTGTATCGACTCATAGCTGAAATGGCACTAAATGTCATTTCGAAATCGCATTTTTATGTTGAAATCGACTTAAAAAAGGCGGAGTTATTCGACAGTCATATCTGATTGAAATTAACAAATCTGAAGCTCATCAAAGTTGAAACATAGATTGGTTATTTGTTTCAATACTATTTAAAAAATATCAATTAAACATATGTAGTTCATTGAGTGCTGGAAGATGAATGTCGATTATAAATTGTTAGATTACAAAATCTGTAGAAATTGAAACGATTTAAAAAAAAACATAGTTTTTCAGGAAATAAAAGATATTTTTGTTTTTTTTTTATTTTTCTACATATCTACTCTGATATCTCATTCAAACGTTAAAATAATGTAATAAAGCTTAGTTCTTTTAGAAATGAGACACATTCTTTTGTTAATAGCTCGTTTACTAGTAATCGGACATTCAAAATTTTGACAGCATTTTGTTGCCTATAAAAAGTACTATCCGACCTATTTTTTTCATAATTTAAATTTTACGCGTTTTTTAGATATTCACGATGCAAGAGGAAAAAGAAAAAAAAATTTTGCACAGTTTCCTTCAAAATCCATCATTATTAAATTGATAGCTAACAAAACCGTTGATTCTTCAAAGAATTACCGTGTCTGAGTGGTGGAAAAGTTTGCAATCACTATCAAAAATGTCCACAACGTTCAAATCAAGCATTGGAGTGAAGAACATGATCGGCGAATACGGTTATGGGTCATGAGGGAAGTCAAGTCTCATACCAGCATTTTTAATTTTCAATAAGCGAAAAACTAAGGGTAGTTCGCTGAAATTTCCAAAAAAATATTTCTCTGATAAGCTGAAAGTGTTGCCTAGTAATGAGTCATTTCAACCTAACCTCAATCAACATTTTGTTTATAGTTCCAGAGCTCGTAGGCTGTATAGTCGGTACCGAGGCTATGCGACAGATGATTTCTGATGGACGACAAAACTTATGAAATACGCTATTCCAAACATCCACTAGATGGCACTCAGTTTTTTTTTAGAGAGAAGTATTGGACCGAAAAGTAGTAGAAATTGAAGGAGGAGGATGTAGCCACTTAAAATACAGATTAGACGAAGTATAAGTTTGAGAAACTGATCAATATCATGACTGAAAAAAGGGTGCGCCGGCCGATGGGAGGAAAGTATTCAGATCAAACGAATGGTTTTGAGATACACGCATTTGTAACTGTCCCATTTCTAAATGCACTAAGCTTTAGCAGGACCATTAGTCCTTTCCTTCTAGGATATTTTTACAACTTTTGAATGTGTTTTCATTATTTAAAATTGATTAATCTGTTTGAAAAACATTTAAAAAAATGGAATGGAAAAAATATGCTAAATTTTTTTTTTGACCCGCAAACAAACCTATTGGAAAATCAAATTTTGTCAGTAAGAAGTCAGACGTGAGAAGTGAGCCGCGAGAAGTGAGCCGTGAGAAGTGGAAATGAGAAGCGACATGTGAAAAGTGAGACTTGATAAGTTAGAAGTGAGATGTGAGAAGTGAGTAATGCCGTGGGAATTGAGAAGTGAGAAGTGATACATGAGAGGCGAGAAGTGAACCGTGAGAAGATCGAAATGCAACGTGAGAAGGGAAAAAGCTGTGAGAAGAACGAAGTGAGACGTGAGAAGTGATAAATGAGCCAAGAGAAGTGAGTTATGAGCCGTGAGAAGTGAGATATGAGACGTGAATAGTGAGATATGAGAAAGAAGAAGGGAAAAATGAGCCGTAAGAAGTGAGGAGTGAGACGAAAGAACTTCTCACTTCTCACGGCTCATTTCTAGAGGGTTGTGACTCACTTGTCACTTCGCTCTTCTCACGGCTCATTTTTTACTTCTTACGTTTCAATTCTAACTCCCTATGGTTCACTCCTCACATCTCATACCTCACTTCTTACTTTCCACGCCTTACTTATCACTTTTCACCTCTCAATTCTCACTTCTAACGGCTCACATCTCTTCTCACTTCTCACTTTTCACTTCTCACTTCTTATTTATCACTTCTCACTTCGTACTTCGCACTTCTCACTTCTCACTTCTCACATCTCACGTCTCCCGTTTCCCATCTCCTGTTTCACGTCTCACTTCTCACGGCTCATTTCTCACTTCACACGGCTCACATCGAACTCCTCACTTCTCACTTCTTACAGCTCACTTCTAACGTCTCACGTCTTACGGCTCACGTCTAACGTTTTACGTCTCACATATCACGCCTCACTTCGTACTTCTCACTTATCATCTCTAACTTCTCGCTTCTATTTTCTCAAAGTTCACTTCATTTTTCTCACGTTTCAGTTCTCTGTTTGAGATCTCAGGTCTCGGGTCTCGGGTCTCGGGTCTCAGGTCTCAGGTCTTAGGTCTCAGTTATGAGATCTTAGTTCACAAGTCTCAGGTGTCAGGTCTTAGGTTTCAGATCTCAAGTGTAAGGTCTCAGGCTTCAGGTCTAAGTTTTCAGGTCTCAGGTCTCAGGTGTAAGGTCTCAGTCGCCGATCTCAGATCTCAGGTCTAAGATATGTGATTTCAGAGTTTCAAGTCACAGGCCTCAGGTCTGATGCCTCAGATCGCAGGTCTCAATTCTCACGTCTCAGGCCGCAGGTTTCAGATCGTAGCCCTCAGGTCTCAGGTCTCAGGTATCAGGTCTCAGGACTCAGGTCTCAGGTCTCCGGCATCAAGTCTCCTCACCACCCAGACTGGCAGTTGAGAAAATTAATCTTTCGAGAGAGCGCATGAGTTGAAAGTGGCTGTCAGTTTGCATAACTACCATGCTTTTTGTCGTTCGGATTTGTTTGTCGCTCGCTGTTTTCTCACAAGTATTCGACTCACCACTCCCCACCGAGGTAAGCTGCTAGTGTATCTTTTTAAATTGTTGAAAATTTCAAAAAGGTGCTCTAAATGTTCAAAAACTGATGTGAAGTATATATCATGCATTCCTTTAAATTTTAAATTTAAGCCGTATTAATTCTTTAGAGGTTTTTTGAGGATTTGTATGAATTATGATCATGCAAAACAATCGAAATGACCTGATAATTTTTCCAAATTTTCCAATAACGAGAAAAAAAATTTACTTCTAAACTCTAATTCAAAGAAAATATCAAACTCATCCTAAAAATATATGCTTGTCTTGATATGAAAACTGAAGAATAAACCAATTTTTAACCAATTTACTAGGCCATGTAGGAACGTTAGAAAATCACATTGAAGTAAAGAATATCATTTAGCTTAGCTTAGCTTAGCTTGATTGACTACTCACATCCACCTTAAATCATTGAACTTGAAATGCAACATTAAAATATTCTAAATCAATAGTTCATTATAAGCATCGTCAACCTTTAATTGTATTTTTATCGGTATTAAAAAAACGCATTTCAAATTCCATGATCGCAGGCGTGGCTCAGTAGAACGAATTCTACATCGCCAATGGTTGCTACTCCGTGATTGACCGAGGCCATCAATTTTGTCCAGAGGTCAAATGAATGGTATCTGGGATTGACAGCACATTCACAATGAACAAAACTGATGCTCTCTCTTTACACATCAATAACGGCGCCAGCCACGTCCTAGTAGTCAATGGATAGAAGGAAAAAAGAGAAAAAGGATTGAAAGAATAATAATTCATGCTTTAGGACCGAGGTCACCTCTGCATCCTAGCAAAACAATTTTTTGTGTGGATTGGGTAGAAAGGATATAATCAGGAAACACTTTTGACTAGTGTTATGCAATCTGGGTTGAAATCCTATTATCTTAAGCTCCTGTGATTTCGTATTGAAATTATTCAATTCAGATAACATTTTTTAATAACTACATAATTAAATTTTGAATAGATATCATAAGGGTTACCATTATAACTTGTCGCATACTTAACTCCCTGCTACAAATCAAATAGTTTTAATCAAAACCCGAAACATTTTTTTATAAATTTAAGTGAATCATCAAATTTTAGAAGATTCGAGTTTGAAATTACAATGGTTTGATCTTATTCTTTACGTACTTAAACTAATTTTTAATATTATTTTCCGTGAATAACATACTACTCACTACTAGCTGTTTTTTCCTGGAGACATCAATCAACATTTATAATAAAAATAAAAATTGTTTTCTGATGAAATAACCTCACTTGTATAATGATTCTCAAAAATGTAGAAAATTAACGAAAACACAAAAGAAACGTTGACTGGATTGACTGAAAATAGAATCATGTTTAATGCAGCAGTTTTGTAAAAATCTAGGTCCGTTTATCATATTCGTTATGCTTTCACTCCCAGTGAAGTTATTTCAGTAGGTGAAATCGTACATCCCATATTCCCAAGCACATTGAAACACTTCTACACGAAACCACAGGAAACTCATTAAAATATACGGGACTCGTTTTAAAGCTATCGATCGACGGAAAGGTAAAACCAAACACCTTTTGGCAATATTTCACGAGAAAAATCATTGCAGAGCTAGCCTCGATTAGTAATAATAACGCATTACTTTAGAAATTAAAAATATATTCCATTATAGTTCTTCAATATGAAACGGTAAACCGGCAACAGGCGAACTTGCCGCTGTAGGATTACAATTTTCCCATGTTTTTTGACATAACACGCAATCTGAAAAAATGAAATCATTCGAAAATCGCATCAAAATAATCAAAACCCGCGCATAGAAAATAAGGGAATTTAATGTACGATGACTGAAAAATGATTTTTTAATTATGAAAAATATCAAATTATCCGTCTATCAATTTCTTCAAAAAATGTTGGATTTTTTCAATTCAAATTGTTAAAAAAGTTGACATTAATTTACATCGTACAATTCTAGACAAAAAACTTAACAAATTCCACTTATCTTAATTGAGATACGGATCATAAGGGCCCAGCTGAATCCATTATCTCGGGTGCATTTTTATATTTCTTCCGAGGTCATAGAACCGTCTTCACTTGATCGATTGCGAGGAAATGGTGGTCTTCGAGGATTTTTTGATGAAACTCCACTTAGACATCACAGAAAACATTACAATACTACACTTGAATCACAAACAAACGTATTTTTTCACCAAAAGTTTAAAATTTTCATTATTGACGAACTTTATTTTCTGCCACCGTTCTCGAGCACCACATTGAAGTAAAGAATATCATTTAACATAAAAAGTAACTTTTACATTCTGGTATCTATCTCAAAATGCTGCAACGTTATAAAAAAGTTTTGAATGTCTAACAAAATCTTGAGACTTCGAGTAATTCAATGGTGTAAAGTTTGTAGAAGTGCTTTTAACTTTCCATTTCTTTAGTATGAAAAAACTAATATTTTTGTAACTTTTTTCAAGAGCTTAAACCAATTATAAATTTGAAAATCAAATTAACAATTCAAAAATTCTGTAAAATCTGTGAATTTTTCTAAATTCTGTGTTCTGTGACACAGATTCTGTGATGAAAATTTGTACAAAATTCTGTATAATTACAGATTTTTCTGTGATTTCGACAGCCTTGGCTTTAAGATGTTTTGCTGTGTCCTCCAAAGTTATAATACAAGTTTCTATTGAACGACATAAGGAGTGTTTTCGAAAAAATGCAACACTTTGTTCTGTGAATAACTTTTGAATGCAGGGATGAAATCTGACGAAATTTTCAGTGAAGCTACCTAGTAATCTCATGTGTACGTTTACCAAATTTGGTGACAATCTGGTTTGTGATTTTTGAAATAGCGTCTCATACTAAAGATTATGGACAAAATTTGTTGGGCAGGTTCGAGAAAAATCCAGAAACGTTCCAGTGTGAGACCCAAAAACAGCTGGAACTCAACTATTCGACGAAAGTCCATATGGTAAATTGTTGAAAAACCCATAGAGAACCCAATAGGGAACTAAAATTTGAAAAACAGTGAAGATTATTGATTCCGTGAAGTGAAAAGAATGTGAGAGGATCTTTTAAGCTCAATCCCAAAATATAAATAGAGGAAGTGATAAAAAAAGTAAAGATTTTTTGACTGGTTCGTCTAGCTGACTTATGAATATACCTAACCTCATTTCTACAAAGTAGAAAAGCTGCCCACGGGTAAAATAAATATATAATACGGTTGTCAAATCGTGCACCCAAATATTTGGACTGTTTGTGCGAAGATATTTTGAAAAATTTCGAAATGGACAGCAAAACCAACTTTTCAGCGGTCACCTGGCAGGTTTCCAAACAGAAACTATTCGTTGGCTAGTCTTGCCTGTATTTCCCAGAAATAAAAAAAAAATGAAAAATGAAATGTCTAGATCTTGATAAGGCTAACTATCTGTGGAAGACTGCGTCCAAACGTAACCGTTTTCTCTGCAAAGCAATTGGTTCAATTGGACAATCGTCCAAATTCTAAATTTTGAATTATTTTGAAGGTCAAGCTTCAGAAAACAGCAAACATAATCAAAAATAGCCTTGATTTGAAAATAAAAATGGTGGATGACAGTATGCATGTGCCAGAAATAA
Organism: Uranotaenia lowii; assembly: GCF_029784155.1. Taxonomy (NCBI): domain Eukaryota; kingdom Metazoa; phylum Arthropoda; class Insecta; order Diptera; family Culicidae; genus Uranotaenia; species Uranotaenia lowii. Next base: position 111,417,354 of record NC_073693.1, read on the forward strand.
AAATGAACATAAAAAAACATTTTTTTTAGATCTGGGTTGAGTAAAACGCTAGGGCTGAAATTTGCAATTATTAATTGTTGTTTTATAACTTCTCAAGAAATTAGTCTAGTAAGAGCAACTCTAGTTTGCTAATTTAAAGTGAGCTCGATCGCTTATTGTAAAATCGCTCGCCAAAAATCAGATAAAAGGTAAAAAAGTGTATTTGGATTATGCTTTCGAGGAGAGTTGGGAAACTCATAATCTTATATCGTACTGCGAAAATAGGGCACCAATTAAAAAAAAATTGAACATCATTCAGGACAAAGTTCTTCGTCCAGCAGTTTTGACAATTTGAAAAAAAACATCGTCTTTGTAATAATTGCAGTCTAAATGAGGACCTATAGCACATTTTAACTACCTGATTAAATTTAGAAACGTCTCTATAAAAGATCTCTCCTTTTTCTACAAAGATTTACATTAAAGATACAACGAACTCATTAAACTTCGATTTTCCTATCACAAGCCTGTTTCCCATGACAAATTGATATGTTATGACAATTAAACGCTTTAATTGCCACTTCAAATTCGGGGTCAAGAACTTGACGAAGAGCTCCAACGGACCTTCTCGAGCTTCCAATGAAAATTATGCTTCCGGAAACAAACTGATAAAAAGAAACACCGAGAAAACTTCGACAACCCCTTGGGGCAGAAACCCCCGATTGACGGCTCTCGTAAGTGCTTTCGACGCCTTTACAACAACCTGTGTAGCCACCTATGTAGCTTCTGGCCTTGAACTTCAGCTTCGAAGTCCAAGATTGGCCCCCTACCTTGGACCAATGAATGCGACGAAGACGACGACGATGAAAACGTTAAGACAACGACACAGAAGATAGGTACAAGTGCCATAATCATTGATGTTTTATTTTATCCTCCGCTTAATTTAACTGGGCCTGACCATTGATGACCGGCAAAGTTCTCACGCCTCTCTAAAATCCCTCTGTGGTATGAATTAATATAGACTCGGGGGCTCATCAACAAATCAGATCAGCTCGCCGAAGAGAAGCTTTACATTGTACGACCCAACAATTATCAGTTCCAGTGACTTCCTTGGAATGTGGATTAATAGCCTGAAAATATTGAATGCTACGGGAAGTATCGCTTTTAAGCATCCACGCAAAATTTTAGTTTCGATCGAATTATACAAATTATAAACATTTGTTCAAGAATTTAAAAATTCATACAATTGCTGGAATTTCATTCCAATAAAATATTGATATAATGGTAATGTAAAAATAAATCCTTTTTTAATGGAACTTTTTAACCGCTGCCCACACGTTTTGCGTACAAAATCGTCCTTGACATTTCGCTTTCATTCGGATCGCAGGGCGCATCGTTACGAATGGCCATCATCAACTGGGTAGGTACGACGACATACGGCAAAAATCACAACAGGTGAGCAGAACGAATTCATTATTGGACTCATCCCGCCATCATCAGCTTGACTTCCACCAGCCGTAAAATGGTGGAAAAAATGCGCTTAGATACCCTCATAAATGTTCGCTTTCAATTCTAGAGGTTTTTTTTTATTTTAAATTGGAGCTTCCAGTTCAGTCGGCAGCACAGACGCAGTTAATGAAGTCATTAGTTCATTGATTGGCATGTTATTTGATTAGCTTTTTTTGTTCTCGCCTTCATTTGCGTCCGTAATAATTTAGAATTGTGTATAGAAAACCTGATTGATTTTTTCTAATGTTGATTCAATAAAAAAAAACCAAGAATATTTTACAACGACAAGAATCGGAATTCAATCATCGAGTCTGAATTTTGATTGTTCTTTTCATCTCGCTTCGTGTAATTGATAGTGGTTTGAAGTCTCAAGGCTTTTTTTTCAGAACAAGTATTGTTTGCCTCTATCTCTGTATTTTTATTCTCTCTACCACATGTAATAGTATTGACCTCAAGTGACAAGCTTCTTGTAAAAGCTTTATCATGTTCTGTTCTCCAGAATTACATAAACCTCCATTGAATCAATCTATCAATTTCAGAGTTATCGATTTGTCTCGCTCTGTGGGTTGTGATCTTATTTTAATAAGTTACCACAACTCTTAGTTCCGAAATGGTTGATTTTTTTTCTCCTTCTGAACTCAATGTTTCCAAACCCATTATGCGGACTGCTCTTGTGATAACGTTATATTTCTCATTTAATCGTGCTACAGCAAGGTTAGATGGAACATTTTTATACCACCTTGCCTATTCAATTTATACTTTTATGTAATGTTATAAAGTAATTATTAAATGATAAAAAATTATGATTTCTTAATTTTCTAAAGGTTTTGATTCTCATAGAAAATGAGAAAAATCGGGTAGCCTTAATGATATTACCTACAAATTTTCTATAGTTTTTATTATACTATAGCAACACTGATGGATTAAAAATATATTTCGAACTATTCAACTCTTTTTTTAAAACTATTTTTATAATTCCGTTACCAGTCTAAGCTGAAATGCATAAAAATACATATCAAAGGTTCTCCTATTAAATTTCGATTCCATATGCTGGAATATGATCGTTATGCATCACGCGTTTGTAATTTTTGAAATTTCATCCATCCAAACATGATTTTTTTATGATTTCACTAGTAGAGTAGTATTTTTGTAGTATTTTCACCCCTAAATGTATGCAGCACCTTTATGCTTTTGACAGCAATGACATCATAAATATATCAAACTAGCTGACCCGGTAAACTTCGTTTTACCCGTTACTTAATAAATCATTGGAAAATGTTTACAGTTCGATAAATTCTTCGTGCTCGAGAATCAGTTTTCATGAAAATCGCCTTCAAGTTGTTCGAGTTTTGTTCCGTTTCTAGTCAATTTTGTATAGGAGCCCCCCTTCCATATAAAGTAAGATTCTTAAAACTATTATACAAACCATCGCTGACCCGAAAAACCCTCGAATACCAAATTTCACTTCATTTTGACCGACCATTCATACGTGATGGTGTTACAAAGAAAATGCCTCCATTTTTATAAATAAGATTGATTTTTCATTAAAAACAAAGTTTGTGTCAACTAACCCCTTTTTCTTAGTAGGGTGAAAATTGCATGTTTTTGGAAATTCAAAAATAACTGGTGAAACCAATAATTTTTTTTGACTATGTCAATTCGATGTCCCATCAACCTGGAACTTGGCTGGTGGGTGCTTTTGAGGCTGGGGAAAGTTTCTATTACAGTTTGAGACCCTTCCGTCTTACTGGAAGGAGGGAGGGGGTCTCCAAAGCAAAAACGAAATGTGTGCATAACTTGAGAATCATTCAAGCAAATGGTACCAAATTCGGCATGGTAGGGAATTTGGTTACAATAAATATTTCTATGATTTTTTGGTATCACTATTTTTCAAGAGGGGAAATGGGAAGGGGGGAAAAGGGGTTCTTTTACAATTTTTAACATAACTCGAGAATAAGTCATGCAAATGGAACCAGATCTGGTATGTGAGGGTATTTTGATACAAGAAATGTTTCATGGGTGATTTGATACCCCTTCCTTTTTTCAGTTTAGGAGATGAATAACACGAAAGTGTTAAAATCCCATAAAAAAATTCCTCTTTCAGTGGAGAGATTTATAGAAGGAGGGGGGCTTACATACAATTTTTATTGCAAAATGCGATAACAATTCGAGCAAATGGAACATAATGGAGGATATTAAGATATGGAAAAAGGTTCTATGATTGGGTTCATTGAGTGGATAGGAAGATAGGTTGGGGCCCATACAAATTTTTGCAACACTCGATAACTGATCAAGCGAGAGGAATCAAATTTGGCAAGCGAGGATGTTTGGGTGAACGAAAGGTACCCAAGATGATTTGAAGGTCTCCCCATCTTTCATTAGAGAAAAAGCTTACGCTCCCATAAAACTTTTTGCATGACTGGTGAAATAATAGAGCAAATGGAACTAATTTAGCATGGAAGGATATTTGGATACGGAAATAGACTCTATGGTTGTTTGAGACCCCTCCCTGATACTAGTAAACAAATAGGAAGAGATGAGGGGGACACCTTAGTTTTTTTTAAGATATCGAGAGTTAACCAGTTGAAAGGCACCAAAATTGGTATTGGATTGTATTGCGATACGAGTAGTATTTCTTCAAATATTTGGGACCCTTTCCTTCTTCCGTTGAGTGAGAATAGAAGAGGAGACGGGAGCCTCATACATTTTTGTTGAATATCTATAGAATCAGTCTTACAAAAGAAACAAACATAAGTAGGGAAGGGTTTTTGGGATGAAGAAATGTTTCTATGTTTATTTAGGAACCCTCCAGGGGGGGATGAATAGGGGAGAGGAAGCTCTCATACATTTTTTGCCCAACTCGGTAACATTTTAAGCAAATGGGGTCAAATTTATTATATGAAACTATATAGAAATAAGAATTTAAGACTCCTCCTTTCTTTTTAGTGGGGAGCTTGAAAAGAGAGAGATGTGCTCACATTCTATAAAGTTATCAAAAAAAAATTTAAAATGTGTATTTCATATAGAATCTCCCACATCCCATATAGAATATGTTGTCTAGACTACAAATATTCTAAATGGAAAAAAGCTGCGACTTGTTTATGTCAGATTTTGTTTTTTTTTTTTTTGTATTAAAACTGTTTTCTTACATTTTGTTTAATACGACACACAGTGAGGATTTTCTAGCCAAAAAAGGTTCCCAATTCAGGCAAAACCGTCTCGCTTGAAAAAACAACCATTCGTTATGTAAAAAAAAACTCAAGGAATCGAATGGTCTACACCGCTTAGTGCTCAGCTTACGAGAAAAGTCACAATCACCCCGATTTCCCCTAAAATTGAGTGATATATTGAAAAAAAAATTATTACAAATGACAATGCATCAGAACTTGATTGAAAGGTTTAAACATAATTGCTAAATCGAATGTTGTACACCATTCAGCAATAAGTTGACGAAAAGCCTCATTTCTCCTAAATTCATGCAATTTCTTTGAAAAAATACATTGTTACAAATGAAAATTTTACAAGGTTCAATGATGCCCGAATAGTAGGAATCCGTATTCACATCGTGGATCCGGAAATATTTAACGTAATGAGTCAGGGGCTGTCAATCGTTGATGCTCGCCAAGGATTCCAATGTTATTTTTGTGCTCCTGGTGGAGAAATTTTACACCACTTATCTGCCAAGGCTAGCACAAACTCAAAATTATCGAATTGATTCAATGCAATGTTCTGTCGATGTTAACAATCCGAGAAAATTGACAGAAATAATAGAAATATTTGGAAAATTGCTTCAAATTCTCCTGAAGGTTCCAGATGTGATCTCATTGGTACGTTAGAAAAAGAATAGCAGACACTATGATTGCCTTTTAGAAGATGTCACATAAAAGGTGCTTTGAAGTTCCGTTTTTAATGCACTAGTTCTTCAGAGGGTGATGGAAGTTTTTGAGTAACTTTTACGTAAATTAAACGGTTGGGGATTATTGATAACCACTGTTCTACAGAAAACTAACTGTAGTATAACATTGTTTTGATGGCATGAAATAATCATAATTTTTCTCAACATAATTAAAACGAAACATTTTTCAAAATTCAAATTTGAATTCCTTAGGAAATAACGAAATACAAGGTAAATTTTAATTTGAAAAAGTATGTATCATAAACAATGTTTCAAGAGTTTGGAAAAGTAACGTGTGATTGTTTAAATTCGTGTCGTTGAAAATAAAATTAAACTATTGGTAAAATGTCCCAAATAAAATAAAAAAAATACTTTTTTTCAAGGATTGAAAAATATGTTGATGTAATGAAATGGATTTTATTATTGATGATTCCTTCCATTTTTTGTAAAGGAAAACTTCCACATGAAACCTACATGAAGTATTGCATCAATCGAACCACTTATTTTCTTCAAAATTCAGTTTAAAACGATAAGATAATTTGTTGAATTGGAAACTTTTCTAGTTTAAAAAACGGAGCTCTCTCTCATTGCAAAATATTCATTTGTAAAACATTTCCTATATTTATTTCTGCTCGGTATTCGTATCAAAATATTCATCCGTTCATGAAAATATACCAAATTTTTGTACTTATATTTATTAAAATAAAATAAATCGTTGAAAAATGTCAATATCACATCTGATCATTTTTTTACAACTTAGGACATTCACGACGATTTAGATCACCACTGGATGTAATTTTTCGGGGTTTCTTTTGTTGATTTTGTTCGGTGATGTTTTTAAAAAAATTCGCTTGTTTTACGTTTCGGTCTACTTTATTCGACCATCCTCAGAAACTTTATTTATTAAAGATAAATGATGAATGAAAAAAAAAAATAATTAAATTACAATTTTAAAAGCCTAATTAAAATAATTATCAAAACACAAATTGGGAAACACTCACAAAAAGCAATTTTTCCGCCTGCTAGGGCCGTCTCTCTGCTCTAACTGGGCGTCTATCTGTTTCTGCTGCTGCTGCTGCTAGTTGTCGTCGGGGCGTCTTATTTTTTCACACGGCGTCTTATTTTGTTCACACATAAACAAAACACCGCTTACGCGTTAATCGATCGAGCCCTAAAATTGTCGGATGTTGAAACTAGAAACACTAGCATCGACTCAGTGAAAAATATCCTGCATAATAACAACTATCCACAAGAAATGGTAAATCAAATATTGAAAAAAAGGACCCACTCCATGTACAACACGCTCGAATCCAGCAGCGTCGTCGAATCAGCACCACCGAAGATGGCATCCATCCCATATGTTCCTGGCCTGAGCGAGAGAGTGGCAAAAATACTACGCAAGCATGATGTGATCGCCGCATTTAAGCCATGTGATAAAGTCAAATCGACAATATTCACAAAGCTTAAAGATCCCATCCCCAAAATGCAACAAACGAATGTTGTGTACTCGATTCAATGTTCATGTGGGAAAGAATATGTTGGCCAAACTTCTCAAACCCTGGAGAAAAGAACAAAACAACACGAGAACAACATCCGCCTAAAGAATACGCAAACTGGCCTGGCACAACATGCGCTTCAAGACGACGCTGATCATAAATTTAATTTTGACAAAACGCGAATTCTGGAGAGAATTTGCCACAAATCCCACCCACTGATAGCAGAGAAACTGCACATCAAACTACGGGGAAACCAGGCAGTTAATCTCCAGATCGACACCAAAGGAGTATCCAGTGCTTACAACGGGCTCTGGACCAAACTGCGAGAGGAGAATGAACGAGAGCGCGTGACAAATTTAAAAAATAAGACGCCCCGACGACAACTAGCAGCAGCAGCAGCAGAAACAGATAGACGCCCAGTTAGAGCAGAGAGACGGCCCTAGCAGGCGGAAAAATTTCTTTTTGTGAGTGTTTCCCAATTTGTGTTTTGATAATTATTTTAATTAGGCTTTTAAAATTGTAATTTAATTATTTTTTTTTTTTTCATTCATCATTTATCTATAATAAATAGAGTTTCTGAGGATGGTCGAATAAAGTAGACCGAAACGTAAAACAAGCGAATTTTTTTAAAAACATCACCGAACAAAATCAACAAAAGAAACCCCGAAAAAAAACTTAGGACATTCCAAAACAAAAACAACGGGGTCTTTAAGGCTTGAAATAACAAATTAATAATTTCAGAGATGAATGAACTTTTAAGTTTTAAGTCTCTCTAATCAAACAATCAATCAATCAATCAATCAATTTGTAATTTAGTCACTCAGAATATTAACAATCATGAATAAAAAAAAACTTGACAGGCCGAAATTATATTCATTCATCGAAAACAAATCATTTCGAAATTTATAGAATCAATTATCAACGATCAATTAAGAAATCAGAAAAACCAATATCACTTCTTTCGTGAAAGCTCATAAATGTCATAAATTGGCTTGACAATTATAAGAAACAGAGGAATTTCAATCAAAGATTTTGATAACAAAACTTGATCCGAATCAGATGTACAAAACTGCAACTTAAACTTATTGGATATTGAAACTCAAACGGCAGTTCCTACAAAGAAAGAAGAAGAAGAAGAAGAAGAAGAAGAAGAAGAAGAAGAAGAAGAAGAAGAAGAAGAAGAAGAAGAAGAAGAAGAAGAAGAAGAAGAAGAAGAAGAAGAAGAAAGAACTCAAACATTTAAGCTGAAGCTCAGCTTTACATTCAAAAAAAAATTAAAATCATATTATCATGTTGAAAAGTGTTGAAATATTAAAATGTAATTTATTTTCAAAGTTGAATGAAACTCATTTAATATTTTTCGTGTGAAAATTTGATAAATCCTAGAATCCCGTAAGTTCTAATGTTTAATTTATTAGGGAACCCATATCTGTATACTAACATTAGCGAGATCAAATGGCTAACATTTTTGTTAAGCATTTTAGGACTTACGTTTCTTCTACAAAGTTGTTGATTTCAACAAAATTCACAAATTTTCCGAACACGTTTTAGTTCTACAACTTTATCCCAAGAATAATTGGTAGAACAAAAAAACTTATTAGATCGGCTTTATTGGTGAAAAGCGATGTTCTTTTTAGAAGGGACATGTTAAGATTATGATTTTTTTATGTACGGAGAAAAAGTTAGAAGAGACGAAAGATGGTGAAAATGAGCGGGTAGAATTTATTTAGAAGCATAATCATCATAAATTGTTTACCCGTGCTGAACAAAAATTTAGTATGTGATGATAAAGTCTCTAAATAAATTCTACCCGCTCATTTCCACCATCTTTCATTTCTTTCCGTCTATGAAAATTTCATAATCTCAAGATGTCTCTACTAAAAAGGACATCACTTTTCACCGATAAGACCGATAAATTAAGTAGCAGACATAAATTAAGGTGAATCTCTTCACAAAATGTTAAACAAGACCATGAAACATTTTTTTTTTTAATCTGGAACGTTGTAGAACTTAAGACGAAACGATTTGCAATCTTCGACACAAAGTTAAAACAAGCCAAGATCTACATTCTGATGTGTTCTAAAATTACTTAAGCGCTCTAGGAAGCATTCAGTGTTGTTGCGTGCTATTTTAGCAATACTGTTTATAGTATATAGAAACCATAATGACAGTGATCTAGATACTTGTCAGAATAGGCTCCACTGCTTTGTAGAACAGGAAATAAAAATGTCATTCTGAAATCGATTGTGAACCATATAGCACGTTTATCGAAAGAGTATATTCGGCTAAACTCACAATCAAAATTAAAACAGTTGTTACGAAAATAGTGACTAGGAGATTTAATATGTAAGTCATTCAAATTTGTTAACCTAATTTAATACTAATCAAAATGAAAAATAATTACAGTTTTGAGCTATCACATCCATAAAATAAAACGGACGATTGCTTCAAATAACTCCGAAAGTTCGCGTAACAACACTCAAAAATATTAACATTACGAACGTGATCGTGATGAATAGGCCCCAGACCCGTTCACAGACACGCGCTTCTCGAGAACAAGATGGACATAACCTGGTTGAGGAAAACGTCAACAAAGATTCCCAGGGGGGTGATACGTTTGTTCCGAGTTTTGTGGATGTTGACCGGGCTAACAAGAACGATTGCCGGTTTTGTAAACGACCGAATGGCGCGGAACGATTTATGGTGCAGTGTGTATCGTGCGAAAGATGGGACCATTTTGCGTGCGCAGGTGTTACCACAGAAACAGCGAAAGATATCGTTTACCGTTGTGCTCTCTGTGTTCCGCGAATACCAGTACCACCACCGAGCTCTGCTACTGGGCAATCCACTTCCAGCAGCACTCGCCGAGCGAAAATTGCTAGGGATTTGGAGAAACTGGAAGAGGAACTAAAACTGCAGAATGACGCGGCAAATGCGAAATTGGAGCGGGATCGTGCCTACTTGGATAAACGGTACGAGTTACTCAAACAGCAAGACGATGTGGAGGACGGTAAAAGTGAACGTAGTTACCACAGTGGGCAGTCGCGTTCCAGAACTGCGAATTGGGTTCGAGAGCAAGCGGTTGCGACCGAGAAATCCGGCCGAGGTGTTGTTGGACAAACGCCTAAACCCGATGTTCGGACCAACGAACCTGGAACAGCAACAATTGAGAAACTGTGTGGTAAAATGACATCGACTCCCATAGTTGAATCGACTTTAGAAGGCAGGCCAAGAACGATTGACAGCATTTCTATCGGTTTCCTACCTGAGGGTGGCTCAGAGGTATCGACAGACATGTCCCTGAATCACATTCCAAAAGTCGATATCCAACCATTCGTTAACATGCTCGAGGATCAGCTAAGCTACCGGAAACCAACAGGAACTATACCCAAAACCGTTAAACCATCCTTCGAACAGTGGCAACGCGAAACGATTGGAGTACGCAAGGTTCGTGAGCTGCAGCAGATGCACGAAAAGGAAAACGACATTCGTAGGAAACGAGAAATGGAGTTGACGGAAAAGCTTAAACATTTGGATATACAGCGGCAAGCAGAGGCAGACAGAATGAGGAAGGTGGAAGCAGATCTTCGACAGCAACTGCAAGAATTTCGGGAACATCACGAAGGAATCTACAGACAGCGCTTGCTAGATTTGGAGAAACGTGACGACGAGCTGAACCAACTTCGACGGGTGGAAAAGCAGTTACGCGATGAGTTAGATGTAGCTCATGGACGACAACCAAGCTTAGGGGATAGTGTTTTCAATATTAGTCCCCGAACAGGTAACATTCCTCCTCCTCCATCTGCTACGTCACCGGTAAGTACCACGATTCCGAACCAAAATGCAAATATGAACCCAGAGTTTTCAAATGTGTTTACCGCACCCATAAGCTCTCCAGTTGGGGCGCGTTCACAAATTTTCTTTGAACCTCAGGCACCCTCTCCACTAAATATTTTTCCTAATTACACACCACCAATCCAACCCACATACATTCAAACACACCCGAACGATTTTCAACACCCTGTAGAAAATAATACGCAGTTTCAGTATGGTCCAACTCCCACGCAAATGGTAGCTCGTCATGTGTTCGCTAAGGACTTGCCAATATTCGATGGGAATCCTCTTGATTGGCCACTGTTTATCACCAGCTACGAGCAGTCTTCGAATGCGTGTGGGTTTTCCGATTCCGAAAATCTTTTACGTCTTCAGCGATGTTTGAAGGGGAAAGCAAAAGAAGAGGTTCATAGCTTTCTTTTGCATCCATCCACCGTTTCGAAAGTTATTTCCACTTTGCAAACGCTTTATGGTCGTCCTACACAAATCGTACATCATATGATAAGTAAAATTCGTTCCACTCCAGCCCCGAAAGAAGATCGGTTGGACACACTTGTAAGTTTTGGCCTCGCAGTGCAGAACATGTGCAGTCATCTGAGAGCGGTCGGCATGGAAAGTCATATGGGGAATACAAATCTTCTACAGGAGCTGGTGGATAAGTTACCGCCTGTCGTTCAGTTTAATTGGGCACTTTACCAACATCAGCTACCCACAGTGGACCTTCAATCGTTTGGTCAGTATATGGAAATGGTTACAGCTGCCACGAGTAAGATTACGTTACGCCGGGATGATCGGGTCAAGTCCAAGAACAAAGCGTTCGTGAACACCCACACAGCCGTGAATATATCTGGTGATTTAACTGAAGTTCCTAATATAAACCATCCTCCAGATACGGGAGCAGAATTCAAATCGTGCATAGCTTGCAAGGGAAAGTGTAGGTCGATGGAAAAGTGTTCTAGATTTATAAACATGTCATTAGATGATCGTTGGTCGTTAGTGAAAGAACGCAAAGTATGTCGTCGTTGTCTTACGCCGCACCGTCGTTGGCCATGCAAAGGAGAAGTATGCGGAACCAACAATTGCCAGAAGAAGCATCATCGACTGCTGCATTTCGAACCAAAGGCTCCTGAGGCAACAGTTGCAACAGTTTCTATCCATCGGCAAGTGAGTAGTTCAATCCTGTATCGAATTCTTCCAGTCACTCTGTACGGTCCCAAAGGAAAGGTGGAAACGTTTGCCTTTTTAGACGACGGTTCTGCAGTAACATTGTTAGAGGACAATATAGCCAGACAATTAGGAGCAGAAGGAAAAGCAACGTCTTTGTGTATTCAATGGACTGGAGGCGTAACTAAAACGATTTCCGGAACCAGGATCGTGGAGTTAGAGATAGCAGCCAATAGTAGTGGAATTCGGTTTCCTTTGTCGAAAGTTTATACAGTAGATTGTCTTGGTCTTCCTGAACAAAGCATTAATTACGAAGCGTTGTCTAGAGAATATAGTCATCTCAGGGGTCTTCCGGTGGCGAGTTTTAATTCAGCAGTGCCAGGAATACTTATTGGTCTCAGCAATATGCATTTACTGACAACTTTGAAGGCCAGAGAAGGAGGTACAGGAGAACCGGTAGCGATGAAGTCTCGCATTGGCTGGTCAGTGCAGGGTTGCTTACCAGGGGGAGCAGAAAGTATGCCGCATCGTCAAATGCATGTTTGCGCTAGAGAGGAACAAGATCTTCATGAATATGTTCGACAGTTCTTTGAGTTTGAGAGTTTGGGAGTAACGGTGGCTCCAGAGAGAAAATCAGCTGATGATCTTCGAGCACAACACATTTTGGAATCTACAACGAAAAGAGGCACAGACGGTCGTTTTGAAGTGGGGTTGCTGTGGCGATACGATTACGTGGAGTTTCCCGAAAGTAAGCCTATGGCTGAAAAACGATTCAAATGTTTGGAAAAACGGCTCCATCAGAATCCAGCTTTGTACCACTCGGTTCGACAACAAATATTAGCATATCAGCAAAAGGGATACGCACATCAGGCTTCGGAAGCAGAAATTCAATCCTTTGATATCCGACGGACATGGTACCTGCCACTTGGAATTGTACTGAACGATAAAAAGCCGGGAAAAGTTCGTCTAATTTGGGACGCTGCGGCGAAGGTCGAGGGAGTTTCACTGAACAGCATGCTGATGAAAGGTCCAGATCTATTGACTTCTTTATTGTCCGTTTTATTTCGTTATCGAGAAAGGGAGGTGGCCATTTCAGGTGACATCAGAGAGATGTTCCACCAGATGACTGTGCGGAAGGAAGATCGCTCCGCCCAGCTTTTCCTGTGGCGGGACACTCCAGACCAAGATATCCAGACGATGGTAGCCGACGTTGCTATATTCGGTGCCACATGCTCACCTGCACATTCCCAGTATGTGAAAAACTTGAATGCAGCCGAACATGCGGACAGATACCCTAAAGCAGCAGCAGCGATCATGGATTCACACTACGTTGATGATTATCTTCAAAGCGTTGATACACCAGAGGAGGCGATGGAGTTAGTCGAGCAGGTGTCGAAGGTCCATGCCAACGGGGGATTCCAAATAGTTAACTGGTTGTCAAGCTCTAAATTAGTTCTGGAGAAACTAGGTGAAGTGGATCCTGCTAGCGTTAAAGCTTTACGATTTGATGGTGAGTCAGGAGAAGTAGTGGAGGAACGTCTTCTCGGAATGGTTTGGCAACCGATAACAGATACCTTCTCATTCTCACTGGTATTCCGTAAGGAAGTAACTGATTTGATCTTGGGTGAAGTGGTTCCCACAAAACGACAACTTCTTAGACTCGTGATGAGCATTTATGACCCGCTCGGCATGGTTTCAAATTTCGTAATTCATGGTAAAATACTTTTACAAGAAGTTTGGAGATCAAAAACCGGATGGGACGAACCGATTACCCCTGAAAATGTGGCACGTTTCAAGCTTTGGATAGAGTTTTTGAGGAAAATAGAAATGGTCCATATCCATCGATGTTACTTCCCTGGGTATCGCAAAGACAGTTTCCAGAGCCTGCAACTTCATATATTTGTAGACGCTAGTGAGCAGGCGTATGCAGCAGTTGCATTTTTCAGAATTGTGGATTGTGGTGTAGTTCGGTGTACCCTCGTTTCATCTAAGACCAAGGTTGCACCGCTGAAGCTGTTATCTATCCCACGTTTGGAATTACTTGCGGCGGTTTTAGGTGTTCGGATTAGAAAAACGATTGAATTAGAGCATTCACTGGAAGTCAAGCAGACCTTTTTCTGGAGCGACTCTTCAACGGTCCTTGCTTGGATCAGGTCGGATCTACGGAAGTATAGTTTGTATGTGGGACACCGAATCAACGAAATTCTGGAATCGTCTCGAATCGACGAGTGGAGATGGGTTCCAACTCGCCTCAACGTCGCTGACGACGCAACGAAATGGGGGAAAGGACCGTCGTTTGAACCGGAAGGCCGTTGGTTTAGAGCCCCAAGTTTCCTTTATGATGAACAAGAAGAATGGCCTAAAGATCGTGCTGTACCGGAAACAATCGAGGAGGTGCGTTCATTCCGTATCAACACACACGTTTTATCAGAACCGATCGTCGATCCCACTCCCTTTTCCAAATGGGAAAGGCTGCTACGTGCTACAGGCTACGTCCATTGCTTCATCGATTCCAGGAAAATGGAGTCGAAAAAATTGACTAGTGAACACCTAAGAAAAGCGGAGCAAACTTTGTGGAAAGTAGCACAAGCTGAGTTCGGTGAGGAAATTGCAGTTTTGAATTATAACAAGAATGTCACGTTGGAGAAGAAACGGAAAATTAAGAAATCAAGTCCGATAGCAAGCTACAACGCCTTTCTAGATGAAGCAGGCGTCTTGAGAGTAAGTGGGCGTTTGGAAGCGGCTGATTGGTTACCCTATGACGCAAAGTACCCTATAATACTTCCCAAAAATCATCGGATCACCGTTTTGTTACTGGACTGGATGCATCGGAAACACCATCATGCGAATAACGAAACAGTGACCAACGAAATTCGACAGAGGTTTCGAATTCCTCGACTACGAGTACAAGTGCAATTGGCCAAGAAGAACTGCATGTGGTGTCGGGTTTACACGACAGTGCCGGCAGCACCAATAATGGGGCCACTTCCCAGAGTGAGAATCACTCCCTTTCTGCGCCCCTTTACTTATTTGGGAATCGATTATTTCGGGCCATACTTGGTTAAGGTGGGAAGATCAGCAGTGAAACGTTGGGTTGTGCTCTTTACATGCCTGACCATAAGAGCTATACATTTGGAAGTGGCAGCGACGTTGACAAGTGATTCATGTAAGAAGGCGATTCGGCGATTCATTGCTCGTCGAGGTGCGCCTGAAGAAATTTATACGGACAACGGAACCAATTTCTTGGGTGTTAGTCGTGAGCTACAAGCAGAGATGCAGAAAATCAACAACGAACTTAGCAGCACTTTTACCGACACGTCGACGCAGTGGCATTTTATTCCCCCCGCAGCGCCGCATATGGGCGGGTGCTGGGAAAGGATGGTGAGATCGGTTAAGGCAGCATTAGGATCGATACCGACAGAAAGGAAACTTGACGACGAATCACTTAGCACCGTATTGGCGGAAGCAGAACACATGGTGAACTCGAGGCCGTTGACATTTATTCCGCTGGAAACAGAAAATGATGAATCGCTGACACCTAATCATTTTTTGCTGATGAGTTCTCAAGGAGTGCGCCAGGGTATGAAAAAACCAGTAGAACAAGCTGTTGCCTTTAAAAGAAGTTGGGATACGATACAATATGTTCTACAATGCTTCTGGAGACGCTGGATAGTCGAGTACCTACCAACCATTACACGTAGGACAAAATGGTTTGAAGAAGTACGTCCGATAAAAGAGGGTGAGTTGGTTGTAATTGTGGATGAGGGTGTCAGGAATCGTTGGATACGTGGAAAGGTTCTGAAAACTCATTTGGGTAAAGATGGCATAGCCAGAGCCGCAGATCTACAAACAAACAAGGGTATTTTAACCAGACCGTTTACCAAAATCGCACTGCTAGATGTCGGAGTGCATGACACCGATGCAGAGACTACGGTGACATGAGGGGGAGGATGTTGCGTGCTATTTTAGCAATACTGTTTATAGTATATAGAAACCATAATGACAGTGATCTAGATACTTGTCAGAATAGGCTCCACTGCTTTGTAGAACAGGAAATAAAAATGTCATTCTGAAATCGATTGTGAACCATATAGCACGTTTATCGAAAGAGTATATTCGGCTAAACTCACAATCAAAATTAAAACAGTTGTTACGAAAATAGTGACTAGGAGATTTAATATGTAAGTCATTCAAATTTGTTAACCTAATTTAATACTAATCAAAATGAAAAATAATTACAGTTTTGAGCTATCACATCCATAAAATAAAACGGACGATTGCTTCAAATAACTCCGAAAGTTCGCGTAACAACAAGTGTAATTTGGAATGTATAAACAAAATTTCATAGTACAAAACATTTTTGTATTTTCCTCGTGACTATTCACAATTGAAATAATGTTTTTCTCAGAAAGCTGACAATTCGCCATGCCGTTGTAGGGCTATGAAAACGTTCCGTGACGACGGAACGAAAAATCTGTTTTCAACCTAGATTTCTATAACTATTTGATTTTTATATCAAAACCATATGAGAGAAATTTGTGAAAAAATTTTCCGCTACAAATTTCTAGAACATATTTTTGTTTTGCTTAATTGTAATGTGTTTTTTTTCGGAAAAGTCATTTTCTCGCACGTCCTCACGTCACGCTTCATTTTCTGAATAACTTCGGCGCAGCAAATCGGAAAAAGACAAATTTGGATTTGAAATTCAATAATCCTACAATTTTTGGGGTTCTTTGCCTACAAATGAGAAAATTTACATATGCTAAAAATCTATGAAAAAGTATTTTTAAATTTTTGTTAAGCTTTATCTGGAATGTAACTCAAAAGAGACCCGTTGTGACATTTAGGACAAATGATGAGTTTCGAAATGTCATGCCATGTAAGTTCTCAAAGGTCATTCATTGAAGCTCATAAGAATAGATCCTAGAGGGCAAAATACGAGAAGATCATTGTTAATGATTGAGGTTCACTTCCAAAGGTCAACTCGTTCGTTACATTGACATCTTCTTAGTTCCGCCTTCTTTTGACATTGTGCGTAATTATGTATGCAAAAGGCAAAAGGTTGACGAAAAATCGTAGCTGCCCTTCACAGACTTACTGGAGTCTGCTAAGCTTTTTTCCTCTATTCGAAGATAGGTAGCAGCCCCCAAACCTCCCCTTCAATAAATGAAGCAGATTTTAATACACGCTTACAGCTGTTAACAATAACAACAACAATAAGCGACCGAGCTTACGAGTGAAACCTTTCATCAATGCGGGTCAGGTGGTGTCTACAATTAGACGAACATCATAATTTGCACCTGATGCATGGATCTCCGCTATGTTGTAATTGATTTTTTTTTCATGTTTCGTTTCAACAAACAAAAATGCTTGGCGAAGGAATGGAAGACAACGCCATGGCGGTCATTTTTACAGAGGGCCCAGCCTTTGAACAGCCATGCGGACGGCACGCTTTCTGTAGTTAACTAATGGGAAACTGGCGCTAGATGACGACATGAAAACATATTGTTTACATTCTGAGATGCTTAGCTTTGGCAGTGGTTTTTAAATTCATTTAAAGAACATTTCGTGGTCTTTAGTCAATGTTAGATGAATAAATAAATAAAATAATTTTCATACTGCTTTATTTGTATTTCTTATTGTCATATTGTCTTACTGCTAAGTATTCTAAATTATCATTTTGTCATTGGATTTTAATAAAATTTTGGGTTTCAATTTTTCAATTTTCGATCATTTGAGAACCACTCGAATGCAAGCGCGTCCAATAAACTGTTTTATGCATCATGGCATTGTTCGTGCACTGAGGCCAGCAAACCGACACGGACGGACGTGAAAAATAAAATTTGCCCTGCAGAAGTGGAAATGAATCGGATGCAAAGCGCCTTTTTCCCCAGTGATCGCATTAATTCTCAGGCGAAGGGGTTTTGCAATGTGTGGACTGAGGGTAGGTAAAAGAAGATGGAAAAACGCCTCAAAACCAACTTAAATGCCGCAAGACGCGTGTCAATTGTAGATAAGTCTTATTTAGTCGCCTATTATGGTTGTTCAGGTGGATCGCGGTGTAATGCAGATGACGGCGCATGGTGTAATTTCTGGGGCGGTTCATTTAAAGCGATGCTAAGGTGCGTTTAATGGGGTAATTTGGTGCAGACTTGACCTTAACCGACTATATGGTGACATTTGCAGGGCAATTAATTTTTTTTACGGAATATTGGAAAATTTACTCAAAGATACTACTGTGGCAGAATTTGTGGAAATTCATCGACTATCATAACTTCGTAGCTTTTAAGAGTTTATTTAAAGATTTTCTGTTGAATTTACAAAATTGTATGCAAAATCACATGTTTCCATTACCAATTATCGACCCCCTTGTGCTTGGTTTTGAGTTCGATCCGAGTATTTTGTTGTAAAAATATTTGAAACAAATTGGATTGATCCAATTGACCAAAAAAACATAATGAAATTTCGCTTTTGAGAAGCTAGAAAAATACTAATTGAATCATTGTGGGACATTTGTGAACATTTATAATGTCTGATTGGGTCTGATATAGATCCGTTGCTTCCTGAATCAATGTCAGAGAGTTTAAGCCTAAGAGTAACACCTATTAAGCCAACTAGCATTAGAAAAAATTATTGTGGTTTTCTTATGGCATTTTATATGCAGCTAGTTTTCCTCCACAACAAAGGGTGATACGATCAAAGTTTGGTCAATATCAACTTGACGTATTTTTTTCAATTTTGCATTTAAGAAACCTGAACACCCCTCATTTTGAAGGTGTGTGTGTAGAATGATGCTCCTATTTTGATTTGGGAATTCACTTTTCAGTTGTCAAAATGCCGTCCAAGAAAGAAGAGCAGCGTATTAAAAGTTTGCGAAAATCTGAGCTACTCGCACGCAAAGCTGACAAAATCTCTAAAAGTTGCCAAATCAACCGTTACAAATGTAATTAAAGTGTTTGGGGAACTTTTGTCGACAGCCAGGAAGTCTGGATCGGGTGGAAATCGAAAACCGGAAGCCGCTGAGACGACAAAGAGAGTTGCCGGTATTCTCAAGCGAAACCCTAACCTCTCTCTCCGAGATGCCGAAAATAAGCTGGGTGTATCGTCTACAACCGTGCATCGAGCCAAAAAACGAGTTGGACTATCGACTTACAAGAAGGTAGTGACTCCAAATCGCGATGATATACAAAATACGACGGCCAAAGCGCGATCCCGGAGGCTGTACACGACGATGCTGACGAAGTTTGACTGCGTGGTAATGGACGACGAAACCTACGTCAAAGCCGACTACAAGCAGCTTCCGGGACGAGAGTTTTATACGGCAAAAGGAAGGGGAAAGGTAGCAGATATTTTCAAGCACATGAAACTGTCAAAGTTCGCGAAGAAATATCTGGTTTGGCAAGCCATCTGTACCTGTGGCTTGAAAAGCAGCATTTTCATAGCTTCCGGGACTGTCAACCAAGAAATTTACGTAAAAGAGTGTTTGGATAAACGTCTCCTGCCTTTCCTGAAGAAACACGGTTGTTCCGTACTGTTTTGGCCGGATTTGGCATTTTGCCATTACGGTAAAAAGGCCATGGAGTGGTACGCCGCCAACAAAGTGCAGGTGGTTCTCAAGGACAAGAACCCTCCCAACACGCCAGAGCTCTGCCCAATTGAGAAATACTGGGCTTTTGTCAAGCGGAACCTAAAGAAGACAAAAAAAACTGCTAAGGACGAGCACTAGTTCAAGGCAAACTGGCTTGTCAGAACGAACCAAAAACAACGCGAGAAGAAACATTGCAAAACAGTAGTACCGACTGAAAGTACACAACAGTGCTTTTCATAGAAAGTTTGGAGATTAATTTAAATTTTGAATTTCAAATTGATTCTACACCAAATAATCCGGACAGTACGTTTTTACAAAAAAAAAAAAAAAAAAAACAAGTAATAAACGAAAACTTTGTAAGTAGACTTATGAAATAGGACTATCAACACAAACAGTACACTTTAGTATTATCATAAAAATAATTGTAGGATCCCTGATGATGGTGTTGTTAATAGACACCGAAACGTCGGAATAAAATAAACGTCGTTTATGAAAATAAATTGGACTGATTTGCCGTAAATAAAACACTAAAACATACAGTCGACATCTTCAAAATCAACATCCAATGAAATTTTTAACAGATTTTCTACCATTAACAGCATTTTAAAATCAGCGGAAGTCACCATCTTGAATGGTGTCAGATAGCAAAATTTGACTCGTTTAGCCCTTTTACCCAATACCCATATTGTGGGGATTTAATGTCATTTTTATTCGTTTTCAGAATCAGGTGGAAGCCGTCATTTTGGATTTGAAGATGGCGTCAGACAACTAAATTCGACTACAACTTATGGTATCATTCCACCTCATATTCACAAATCATTTACATATATTTTATTTATAAAGTCTGTCCTCATTTACTGTACAAATGATTAAAAACTCAGAAATGAGTTACTCTTCCTAAGCGTGTAATTGGTTGGCTTGCGAGGGAAACGTCAAACTAATTAAACATTTATCTGGCCCATATAAAGCTATTAAGCATTGAATTGACCAACGTCAACGTGACATTAACAGCTTTTATTGGCTCAGTGATCCCCTTCAGTGTAATCAAATCGCTCGGCCTTCATAATTAGTCGGTAAATAAGCGACAGCGAAAAGTAAACTAACTCGCGAGAATTTCCATAAAACTGGTTCACTTTTACTATTGGGCACAATCAGACTTCAAGAGATTGAACATTATTTATTTTAAAGTAGTTTTGTTTATTTTGATCTCATTGGAGATAAGAACTTGATGCGTTAAAAGACATGTGCAAAAACTCATTCAATATTAATAAATTACATGAATGTATGCAGCATTGCTTATAACGCATGGTTTTAAATGGACAAAATCGGATGGCTTTTTTAAGCTGAGTGGTTGAAATTTATTCTAAAGGATTATTTTCAATAATAATCAACTTGTACAATTTATTAAGCTTCCAGTACCGTACAGAATTTACTTAATTTTATACATTTCTAACGTTTCAGAGATTCTTTGGTTGGGAATCATTTTCAAAAAAAGAAAATCATCTATTGAATTTTTAGGATGCATAGGAAAACAAAGCGAAAAATTTCCGTTGGTGATCAAAACGAAAAAAAAATGGAATTTTTTTTAAAGCTGAAATTCATGAGTCTCTGGTTTTGATTTCAAAACAATTTTGGATGACTTATTGACTGTGATAAATTTAATTTATTTTTATATGGGAAAACTCGTTTAAAATTCTATGAAATCTATCCCGCTTGAATTCTGATTCCTCTCATAGATGTTTTGAAACTTGACACATGTGATTCTGCCTCTTCTTAAATATCTAAGTATTCAGTCTCGTTATGGAGAAAAATTTAGAGCACAATTAATAATATGCCCCAAAATAAAACAAAAATTGATTCAAAAATAATATGGAAATGTTTGTTCTTATTGATTAGGCAGTATTATTGAATGAAATACAGAGCTGAACGAGTTGACGATTTCGTTTCTCAAAATTCAAGTTAAAAAATGAATTATAATTCATACAAGATACCATTTTATTAAAAATAATAATGAAAAATTTGAAAATAGTGATTTTGTAAACCATTTGCTTGAAGAAAAAATAACAGAAAAAAAATTAAAAAAAGAGTCAAAACCTTACAAAAATTCAAATGAATATGGCAATGATTTTACTCATGACAATTCTCAGAACATGTATGTTGGAATTTGCCAATAGAGCTAAGAGCCAAAACTTTTTTTTTATTGTAAGATAAAGAAAAAATCATGACATCTTAGGAAATGTGATTGTAAAATGCAAAAATATAGAAGGAAATAAAGTTTCGAATAGTTGAATCGAAGTGTTTGAATTTGTTGTTAGAAAACTTCTAATAAGTTAAAGTCGAAAGAACGGGTTGAGATGGAAGGTCTTTGAATAGATAAGTGGTGAAACGAGAGGTCTAGCGTTATACAATCAAACAACATTATTATTTTCCAGTTGAGTCGGAGCACTTATTTAACGAGTACATGGTCACCACAATATATTTAACCTATCGACGTATCATATTAGCAAAAGTCAATCTGACATGTGTCACCTTATGAATTTACGTTGGATTGGGAGGACCAACATGAAAAGTGTTCTGAAGGATCACTTCATGAATTTCCTTTGGATCGGGAGGACTAACAGGGAAAGTGTTCTGAGAGATTACATTACGAACTTACGTTGGACTTGGAAGATTGATTCACGTATCAAAAAGGTCTGATACTAATATAGATTTGGATTGAATAAGACATCTGTGGAAAAAGGCTCTAAGAGTATATCTGAACCATAAATTGAAGAAAGTTTACGAATGGCTAGAGAAATAAAAGTACCACGATATTTGATAGTTACGAGCTAGTTTGCTTCTTAGTATATTTAAAACGTTATATAAAACTGTTGGGGAAATAAACTGATTCAAAGTGAGCGTTGAGTCAAAAGATTTAAATATGGACATGACTGGTGTGTGTTAACTGTGCATACATCGTTTTTTTGTTCAAGGATCGAGGAAGAGAAATAAAATATCTGGGTGTTTGCATATTCTCTGTTTAAATTTTTCAAAAAAATTGTTTCCGTTTTAACTTTAAATCTTTTTGTAGGGGGGAGATGTGTAGCCGATGATTGCGAGCACGACGCTTTCTCGGCTGATAGACCATTCTGAGTTGGCCAACTCCCCCCATCATCCTTACTGCATGCATACACGACGGCTAAGCTGTCGTGTTGTGAGCGGTCGTCAGTCAACGTACGATCTTCAGTGAGGCACGACGTGTGCTATGCAAAACCTACGCATTTTAGATCTGCCTAATTTTAAGGCAAGACCATTTTATAGCGACTTAGATCTCATCCGACCTATGCGAATAGGATATTCGCGGTTGATCCGAGCGAAGAAATTTAGAACCATTCGCACCGCAACCGCAACCGCAAAATTTTGAACTTATCGCTGAAGAAGGTGGAAAAACTGGAGACAATTCCAGTGTATATTTACGAAGGAAATAGGGACCTGGTAAGACAATGAGGGAACTTGAATGTGAATAATAAATGATTAATAGGCTTAAAAGTATATAATGGATTGATCTATTTGCTTCAGAGTTCTAAAACGATAACATAACAACATAAAATATAACTTCACTAATCGTTAAGGCATCCTGGCTATGTTGCTAAGAAATCTACGGTTTAAAATACATTTCTGGTAACAATGTAGCATTGACGTTGTACAAGAGTATCTTTCACTTTAACCGTATGTTAAGCTGATATTAAGCCGCCCATTGCTTAATGAACTACTTCAGAGGCGAATCTACCAAGCAAGCCTCTCTAATAAAATAAATAAAATTAAAAGAACTACTTATAACTTTTCATTTGAAGTAGATAGACATTGGAATCAATTTTGAAAACTCCAAATTAATAATCTCTTGTCAACTATTCTCTGATTGATAGACTTTGAATAATACATCCGAACATCAATGTTTCGACAGAATTTTCAATATTCCACCTGTCCGGATGTCACGTTCATTAATTAAACATATCAAGTACCGGGTATAGCCCGGTCTATAGCGAAATCGCGATGAAAATTGCACAATTTGCTAATTTATTAGCAGCATTCGTCCACCGATTTGTTCCGTCCGAAAGACCACCTGAGGGCTGAGGTTTTCTAGCTTGGGTACTGCTTCTTCGTATTTTTTTCAAACGTTTCGATTCGATCTAGCGATGTCTCTTCTCACCTTCTACATGAGCCCTTAGCATACCGTACTCGATTATTGGCATTTAAGGAGATATTTTTTGTGTGTGGAAAACCGCTTGCCCCGACACATAAATTGCACTTGTTAGACAGGAGGAACACACAGATTAGAAGTGATACACACGTGATATTTATTGCTGGTACATGGACAAAATCATTGCTCAGTGGTTTTTAGAAACTATCATAAGACCTTCCCAGCAGATGGCTCGTTGAGAGGATGAGAGGTTTATGACAGATTTTATGCAAGGTTTTTTAGGAAAAATTTAAATCACTGTAGGACAAAGTTGTTTGAAAATGTTTTGTTTATATAAGTGCTGAGATCCCGTTCGATCAGTCGAAGGGTATCGATTCAAGTTTTTTGAGCAAAGAGAAATTTTTTGTGTCGAAGTTCCTTTGTGGTAGTACATACCTGAGAGCTGAGAAGCTGAAATTGAGAAGAAAGAAAAAAAAATTATTTGATGTATCAATCGTTGGTGTGGATAATTTTTAAATTATTTGAAATCTGTAAATGTATGTTTTAAACAGAATCTTATTTTGGATTAGCTTCAATATGAAATTCATGCAAAAATTCTTTAAAAGGTAACACATTTGTATAAAAAAAAATTATAATTCAAAACACGGTAGAAATAGACAAGGTAGGCTACTAACACGAGTAAACAACTCATTTGAATGTAAACAAGTGACGTCATTACTATCTTCAAATAGCGTGCCAGGCAAAATTTTTGCGCGCCTAAGATAATGTTGCATACACCGAGGATCACTAGATGGATAGTAATGACGACATTATCGGGATGATATCACCTTATTATATTGTACACCAAGAATTCAAAAACTTTTTGTTCGTTTGCATTGCAAGTTTTCGCTTGTGAGACAAAATACGCTTGGCCTACTAAGAGCAAGTTCACTGGTGTTGGGAAAAAAGTGGTAGAAATTTTGACACTTACGGCACATTTTGGAAATTTTCCCTTGCAAAAACATTTTCAGGATCTGTGGCCTTCTAGTTTTTTTACAACACGTGTTGTATTTTCGCATGCTGTGATGCAAAAATAGCTATATTTCTATTACATACGGCTGAAATAGAAACAGTGTTGTAAAAAAAAATATAACGCCCCAAGATCTTGAAAACATTTTTGCATGGTAAAATTTTCAAAATGTCAAAATTTCTACCACTTTTTCCCAACACCAGTGAACTTGCTCTAATGTATAGTGGTAGGTGTAACTCTATTTATATCTACCACTGCATATAAAGGTTGCCGAAATCACAGAGAAATCTATAATATCACAGAATTTTAAACCAAATTTCATCACAGAATCTTTGTCACAGAACACAGAATTTTCGAAATAATCACAGATTTCACAGAATTTTAAAATTAAGGACGTTTTTTCAAAATTACATTTTTTATGTCAATATAAATTTGGGATAATAATCTTTGAATTGGAATATTTTGATAAAATTGATAATTAAATTTTCTGAAGTAAAATGTAAAAAGACGAAATTTGACATGGCTTTTGAATGAAATTAATGTAAAAAGCATCACAAAAATCCATCACAGTGTTAAAATCACAGAAAGTCAGAAGTTTTTTCGTAAAAAACAGAATTTTTTTTCGGTCATCTTGCAGAGCATAGTTGTTGATCCGTATCGAACAAAAATTTGGTGTGTGATGATAATGCATCTAATAATATTCTATCCGCTCATTTTCACCATCTTTCATTCCTTCTAATTTTATATCCGTTTATTAAAAAAAAATCGTTATCTTAAGCTGTTCTTACTTAAAAGCACATCACTTTTCATCGAAAAGGCCGATAAATTAAAGGGCGAACACGAAATTATTGCGACACCGCAAATGTCATGAAAATTTTCTCATAATGTTAAGAATCAAATCAAAATTTGAGGGTAGTTTATTTTTACTTCAAAAATCGAAAGAAAAGTTAAACTATGGAGCCTTGAGTATAGAATTGAACGCATTTTTGCTTGATGTCCTCCATCAAAGTCTTTAAAGTGTCATCCGGTACCAGTTTCCCAGTTTTTTCCATATTCTTAACATGTCCTTCTCGTCTTTGACTGTCTTCTTGCTCTTCCGAAGTTCCCACTTTATTATTGCCCAGAAC
Organism: Uranotaenia lowii; assembly: GCF_029784155.1. Taxonomy (NCBI): domain Eukaryota; kingdom Metazoa; phylum Arthropoda; class Insecta; order Diptera; family Culicidae; genus Uranotaenia; species Uranotaenia lowii. The sequence continues at coordinate 111,443,132 of NC_073693.1, forward strand.
TGCTCCACCGGGCGCAGCTCCGGACAGTTTGGCGGGCCCATGTCCTTTGGAACAAAATGGACAGAATTGGCATCACTTTTAGATTAGTGGCATGATGTCAAATCTAGCCAAAATAGCTTCGTCGTGCTGCCGTGAAAAAGGCAAAGGGCGCTTCTCGAGGCACTCAGATTTGTAGATCACGCTATTTACTGTGCCTTTTGTCACGAAAGGCTCACTCCTCAATCCGCAAGAGCAGATGGACTACCTAACGAGATATTTTGAGGCAAACTTCGACATTTTCTTCTTCTTAAATTTGCCGTCCACATCGAACTTGCTCTTGCCGGCGATAAACTTCAACCCCGGAATTGTCTTAAAATCGGCTTTAATATACGTTTCGTCGTCCATCACACAGTAGCGATATAAGAATTGTACCACTATGTGTTCTGAAACCCCTTTAATATCTTTGAAAACCTTTGGAATTCTAGAAAACTCCTTCAAATGCAGTTATCTATTCAAATAATTCGTAGAAGCATTATTATTCACTTTGATACAGTATTTTTTTTAAATAATCTGGTTTTTGCTGAAAACCTCATGTGGTACTATTCTTATATCGCACCCCTTTTTTACATTTTTGGTCTTCAAAGCCAATTGCTACGTCCAAAAAAAGTAAACTTATGCTTGATTTATCCGTTAAACAATTCAGAAAAAACTGTAGAAGAAAATGTTTGTGATTTTCAATCATTCATATTTCAACAAGTAAAACACATAGTGTGACTATTCTTATTTCGCTCAATGTATTACGGCTCTTATTCATTGAATTAAAGTATCAAAAATAAATTAATTTCTTCTAACTGACCATGAAAACTAATCAACAATAAATATGATAACTTTGATAATAAGCATTAGTTGAATCAACAATATCCATAGTTGAGCTCATAAAATCATTCATAAAAATATAACTTAATCTATCATATCTATTGTTCAAACAACATTACCCCTACAGTTAAATGAACTATAACTATTGTTAAATGCAGAAGACCAATCATGAAGCTTAATTTTAAATCAACAGATTTTCAGTTATCTTTTTTGAGAATTAAGTATGTTGTCGTTGAAACTTAAGAATTTTAGTATGAAAATAAATTAATTTTAACAATGTTTTTTTTATTTGAAATATAACTTTGTCAAAACTCTAGCTAATCAAAAAAATTATTGCAAAATGAAGTTGAAAATGACTTTAAAAAATAACCATAAGAAAATAACCCAAGTAACCAAAAGTCGCATAAATACTTAGTCTTGTACATTGAAAGTTCACACTTAGCTGAATAAAAGGTACTCGAGAGAAAGGAAAATAAGTGCTTGATTTGGACTTCTGAACGAACATAAAAAGTCTAAACAAGTAGCGTAGAAAAATTGTGTGCGTTCCCAGTACCTCAAAAAAGCCAGGATACAATTTAGAGAATTTAGACAAACTTCTTACGAGTTATTTGCTTCCAAGCAAAAATGCTTACGAACTTTTTGGTTCCATGAAGAACTTGTTACGAACTGTTTGGTTCCATGAGGAACTGCTATAGAACTTAATTCACTCAAGTTTAGTTTCAATTCTACTAGTTTGATTTGGAAAAAGTTTATGCATCCTTTTGGTGAATATTTAGGTACGATTGTTTACTTTTTTTTATATCGCCTGCTTTGAAAAGGCGACAGTTCTAAATTTATTTTATATTGATTTTTAACCCTCCAAAGCTGTTTGGGTCAATATGATCCGAATCACTAATTTCAAAAAACTTTATCACCATTCCAATATACTGAAGAACTGGGAATTTTGACAGACCAAACAATCTATGAAAATAATAATCGAATTAAAATTTGGGTTTTGAAAATCGATTTATTGGGAAATGAAATACAGCTAACCAAAGTAAAATTTGGATTTGGATTTTAAACATCAATGAAACACTTAAATACAGGAAAGCTGTCAGAATTTACGAGTATTTTAAAAATAAAATTTTTTTTTTTTTTTTTTTTTTTTTTTTCTTATTATAGAGACTTTCAGCCTTGGGCTGGTTCGTCTCTTTCTAAGCGCACATCTTTCGAAGTAATGATGGCTAGCATCTCACAAATGCTAAAACCACCAGACCACAGAAAGTGTACTATGTATGCCATGACCGGGATTCGATCTCATGAACTTTAGCGTAGATGACTTGAACTCTAACCACTACGCCGAAGCCGCTGGCTTAAAAATAAAATTGATTTTTCGGACTTTCTACTTTCTCACCCAGTTTCTGATAACCTGGTAGTACATATCGACTCATTTTGAAATGTTGAGTAATAATAATAAATTACCTGCACAATGAATATAATATCAACAAAATCGGTTGACATTTACAGTCAGGAAAAAGAAATCAAATTACAACTCAAATTTCCCCGAAACGGATATTTAGCGAACGGCTTTGGAAGGTTAAAATAACAGCAATCTAAGCATTGGCCATGGTATAGAGGAAGCGTGTTCAGTGTTCTCTTCGTTGGTTCAGGTTCAAATCTTCAAGCATGCAAAATTTTCAAGAGAGCATAAAACTTATTCACAGTTGAAGCAAAGTTCAATTCGAATTAATTGATATAAAAATCCAAAGCAAGAAAAAGCATGATTCTTTTTCCATTAATTTTTTATTCGAGGTTTCACGTGGATGCTCAATAGCCTTCTACTCAGCCTCAACTATGGACATTGGAATTATCAATAAAAATATAAATTTGAAGCTTAGTAAGAACGATTTTCATCCGTTGAAAAAAGCTGAATAAGCTTCAAAGAACCCGTTTTATGAAATTTTGATTACTTGGATTAGCTACTAATCAAATTATTCTCAAAAAAAACTGTCCTTTAATGAAATTTACACCTCGAAGGAATTTACTTTAAAATCCAAATCGAACTCCACGTTCACAATAAAGCTGACAAAAGAGACTTTTAACTGAATTTCAAAATGCAACAAGTTGAAATATGTTCTGGCACAAGATTCCACGCGTGTTACGAGTTTGGCTCCTTAAAACCTTAAAGTAGGAGCCGTTTCGAATAAAGGATTAACAAAAAAAAAAGATTCCACGTAAAATTTGGGCCAGATTATACTGCAGAAAGCGGTCGCTCAACAAATTTGAAGTTTGTATGAAATTATGTGTTTTAATAATTATGGTCTTTATCAACCGTTTTTTTTTTTAATTTGAGTATTTTTAAAGCTTTATTTATGGCAATATTTCATCTGAAGATCGCATTTCAATTAGAGTTATCTTAAACAGTTATTAAGCTTCAAAAACCTCTTTCAGAAGCCTATTTTTTAAATGCCCTTCAGAAGCCTATTTTTTAAAAATCGATATTTTTTTCTGCCTTAACATTTATTGAAATAGTACCTTGAGATAAAATATTTGTCATAAAAGCTTCGTGCAAAACTAAATAGACAAAACATCGGCCGATAGAGACTTAAGAAATTGGTGCTAAACTGGCATATTTCTTCTCTATCCGTGGTTCGATCCCTGAAATTATGCATTGGAGTTGTTGCTAGGCCTAGGATCAGTTTTAGCTTGCGACTCATAAGGTTTACATAATTTTGATTTGAACACTCTAATGTTCATTAACAAACTTTCAATAGATCGAAGCATTTTGAAATAACTATTTATTGTTCTTTCCTTCCTTCCTTAAATACTAAAAAGATTTTGAAACACATTAAAACGCTTTTAGTAAGTTGGTCCTAGTATTGATTTTTTTTTAAATATTATACACGGGATCGCACAAATAAATTTTAAATAAAACTGATGTGCGCAGTGTTGCAATTTTTTTCTGTTTGCATGCCATTTGTGATTCAATGCCGCTATCTTTTTTTGGGGAGAAACGGATCTAGTTTATCACCAAATCACTTCATTTGTTGAGTTTCCTAGCTTTTTAAGTAAATTTAGTATTAATTTTGAAATAAGTTTATTTGGTAACAAATCAACGGATCACATGTTGGTCCCAATGATTAAATGGGTACAAAACCAAATAATAAAAAATTACACTTTGGATTATTTTATGGAGCTGAAATTAAAACTTCGTGACATCACAACGCTTTGCTAAACCGTGCTTAAAAAAAACTGACGTGTTGTACGTCCGTCACGGAACTAAATTGCTTGAAAATTGATTGAAATCAAAATAAAATAAAAAAATAATAATAAATAGCGATTTGTTAGTTGTAATGAATTAATATTTTCTCAATTTTTCATAAAATTTGATCGAATAGAAAAGCAGAAAAGTACGGTTTTATCAAAAAAAAAATCAGAATGTCTTTTGCTTAATCGTTCAATACAAATACTTTTTCTTTCAAATTGTAGCAATTTTAATTCTGAAGGTATAATTTTTTTTTCAATGTGCGCATATTTACATACAATAAACCAAAAATTGATTTGCAAACGTTGTGGCTTCACTCTGGAATGGGTTATAAGTATTGTCGAATGCACAAAAAACCATTATGTATCACATATGTATATGTAGGGGAGAGTGGGGATACTTGATCCCCTTTTCTTATTTTCACCATAACTTTTTGGAAAAATTTAGCAACTCGCCGTCTTTGACATTTCCTGACAGCTTGTAACTTCAAATTTCTATGCTCCAAAAATTAGAACGATACTTGAACCCGTTGATGAACTAGAAGCATTTTCGTGGGAGTAAAAATATTGCGATTTTTCTGAAGTTAGGGGAGACTTGATGCTCTATTGAAGGAGACTTGATCTTTTATTCAGGAAGCCCTAATCCTTCTATGAAAATCAAACAAAACCCCAAGATAGAATGTTAATTGACTATTTTGGTCATGTTTGTTCTCATTTCACAATTTATAGCAGACATAAGAAGAAAATTTTATAACTTTGTCTCAACGATAATAACATTGCATACTTAAAGGCGCTATTTTTTATAATTAAGAGAAAATTAATTATTTTTGCTCTTTTCTTCAGACAATTGTTTGATAAATATTAGTTTTTGGATAAATATTAGTAATTTCGTAATCAGCAATCATAACGATCAATTCAGAAGAAGAATATGCCGTTTGGAAGGGGGATCAATGGTACCCATAATCAACATTTTAGAAAACTTTTTCTGAAAAAGTTGAGAGTTTTCTATTGCTTTGAAAATAAGGCATTATGAAGTTCATTTTACGTTTGAACGATTGATACATTGGAACAAACATTTTTATCATAATTTTCCCATGTAAGGAACATTTTAAAGTGATGAAAAAAGATCTTCAAGTTACATTTTGTGAAATTTTGCAAACAAAGTTCAATTACTCAAACAATTATTTTGTTAAAAAATTTTAAACTACAAGCATTGTTATTTTGCTCATTTTGGCACATTTTTCTTAAATATTTGATCTTTGTAAGACATTCCAGTTTCGAGATATAGCTAAGGAATCAAGTATCCTTATTCTCCCCTATAGCTTATATTTATAGTTGGTTGAGAAGCAATCAAAAATACGTTTGAATAAAAGAGGTAAATTGTTGGAAATACTATACTTTTCTTTACGTGTAATTATCCTTACATTATGCAAACATCTTTAGAGGTTAAGTTGACTAACATTATACTCATTCTAAAACAATCGACCCACAGATTTTTTGAGCAGGACCGAGATTTGATCTATTGGCGTAGAAGATTCGAACTCTTATCAATACGTCTCAGGCAGGACTTATATTTCTAGATGGTTTTTCCATCCTTTGTCTTATTTCAACGATAAGTAGTTGTGTTTCATTTTGCAAAATACAAAAAACAACTGTTCCAAAGTAGAAAACCCACAACGTTAGAGTCTTTTGCTGGATAATGATGATGCACTATTAAACGACATCGAAAATAAAGATGAGTAGAACAGTTTGTGGTTCATACACAGTGGAAATTAATTTTATCAACGACAGCATCCCTTGGCTATGGTTAAGTCCCCATGAACATGTATGCTAGCTTTTTACAATACCTGCCAGCAAGATTGACCGATCGTTTGTCTTTTAGATATCTTTAGCAAAAGAGCTGCTCAACAATACATACATACCATCGTGGAATTCTTCGGCAACATGTCTGACAACTCGAGTATGGATCACGCTTATTTTGCTGAATAATCTCGCGGTTGTTCCCGTGATCAGATCAACAAGTGTGTAGCACTGCTGCCCAAAGGGCGATTGACGACCTTGAGAGCTGTTCGTTATATAACACGAAAAGAATGCTGTTGTCTTGTTCGAACCTTATCTGTGATGAGGATCTAGGTCATTAGAATATGTGTATTTTATTAATCTTAAGGAGGGAAAAATCATTCGTTAGTTGACAATTCCTAGGAAATGAAAATTCATCAACACTAGGAAACGGGTTACGCAACATTTCAATCCAATTTATCCTATCTATAACGATTCAACCGGCAGCTGTCCATTCGATATGCCTAAATAAAAAGTTCATCTAGTACCGGAACCAAGTACCGACAGCCTTGACGTCCATCCTCTCTCTTCCTTTCTGTTTACTATTTCTAATTCTTCGACACAAACACCCCGCATGTTAGCCGTCCTTCATCGCTTGGAAGTAAAAATGCGAGGCCGTTAAAGCTTAGTCAGCCAGCATTAGTCAGATCACTCTCACCTTTGTTGTATGTCGGAAAGAAATTTGAAACCTCCATGACGAACAAAGTCACTTACCTAGTGAGTTGTTAGTGAGTAGCCAATGGCCGGTTCAGGTTTGCTAAGTAAGGTTTTTTTTACTTCTGCTGAAGAAACTTAGCCAATGACAACCGACTCGTAGACTGGATTAGATTACCCGGCTGCATACGTCGGTTTCAATCCTCAACACATTTCACCAAACCAGGGGCTCTCAAATAGTTCACAATTTTCATTTAAAAGTTATAGTTACTTTAATTAATTATTAGTAATAGGTACAAGATTGTTTTTATTTTTTCATAAAAACATTCAAAACCAGTTTTAATTTTTCGAACCTCAATTCAATATTTTGTTTGTCTTGAAAAACACTGCTTTAGATCAAGAAAAATCAAATGGTTGAACTTACCATACTTCTGTGTTCACAAGGAACAAGGTAGGTATCTATTAATTAATTTAGCTTGTTTATCATTCATTCATCACAGCCCTAGGTCCTAGGTAATGATTGTTGTTGAAAGCTTTTCTTTATAATGTCGTTGTTTGTTTTAAAAGAAACACTGAGTGAAACATTTCAATTTTAAACCTAGCATTTCTTTAAACTAAATAATTTAACTATCTCAAATAGTAAATCCGGAATGACTGAACCAAAAAGTTGTCAATCTGCATTACTTTGCAACATTAAGGCATTTGGCATCAAATCCTAATGGATCATTAGGCTATTAGGTCTATCTGCTACTAGTTATTGAGTCATTGGCCGCTAGATCAAATTAAGTGAGCCGGTAATGGCAGTTTGGAGGTTACAAAAAGTGGTTTAAGTTCAGTCAGTGCAGAATATGTATATGGCCGTGCAGAGTTGACTTAACAACCATGATAGACTGACTGCCTGTTTTAGGCAGGTTGTCTGTCGGTTTGCATCTGAAGACGTCAAGACGAGGATTGACCAATATTGACACGCCATATTAAAATCAATTTAATATGAGTTTATTGAGTTTGAATATAAGTGCGATAAGTTTAATTAGAAATTTTTAATTGAGATTTTCAACCATTTCTTGTATCTTTTGTTTAAATCCCGATACTTGTCATACTAAACGGCATAGAAATTGAATTAAATCTCTACAATTTTAGGTGTTAAATACATTTTAAATTTTATTAAATTCGAATTTATGAAACAAGATATTAAAATTTAAACTTGAAGATTTTTCAACATCACCTAAAATATAATATCTAAATATTGTTAAAATTGCTTACAGTTTTTTTTTTGGATTCCAAAGAGCGAATTTAGAATTCAATTTAAATTTTTTAACCCGACTCTAGATAAAAAAAAATTATCTAGTGCTTAAGAAATCAGCAATTGATTAATTTTCTTCATTATAAAATGCAAAAAGAATTGATTCTGTAAATCAAACAAGGGCGTCTAATGGAGGATGGCAAGTGAACCAGGAAAACCGGTAAAAACAGGGAATTGAAAATTGTACCGGGAAAACTGGGAAAAAACCTGATAACAAATTGTGGATCCGTTTTTTTTTTTTCAATACATGAACTAATTTTATTCTTAAGTGCATTCATTTGATCATGACTGATTTCTATACCTTTTTTACCTTCCATACCTTCTATATTCTATACCTTGCTAAATTTCGTTCAAGTTTCTTAGGAAAAAGTAAACCTACAAATCCGGATGAAGAAATAAATGAAAAAAAATGTTTTTTTTAATAATATTGCGACTTCAAAGATGTGATGTGAATTTGTAGGTTACTTCGAATGCTTATCATTTATCTAATAACTGGAATTATACTGGAACTGGAATTATTGAATTCCAGATCATAAGTGTATGAGTGACGAAATCTCGTTTGAATATTTTGGAATCATCTGCTTTAAGAATTTATAACAAAAAAATAAGCATTTGAAAGCACAACTTTTCAAAACTTTGATTAAGATTTTAATATTAAACTTCGAAATAAGATATACATTTTTGAGTTTGGATTAAAAATTCAGATTCTGAGTTTAGAAAGAATGAATGCCAAATCCAGCAGAACTCTTGGTAGGAATAAGATTCAACGCAATCAGAAGTTTGAGATAAGCATCAGAAACTATAATTAGAATCACCAAGTTCAAAATAAATTTCTTATTCATTGATCAGAAATTCAATACCAAATTTATCGTTCATGATTTTCATTTCAAATTTCAGAAAACAGAGCACAATAATTATATTCAATATGAGGACAGGAAAAATAAACTTATTTTCATTCGGAGTTCAAACTTGAAACTTTGAAAATATCACAATCCCCGATTTTTCTCCATGAAATGTGTCGTTTGCATTTAAATCTGCTAATATGTACTTCATATTCTTTAGAAATATCAACAAATGTTACCGAAATCTGAGTAATTTTTAAGTTTACTCGCACTTTTACGTTCAATTAAAAAAAATGGTTAAAAAAACGCCCGTTTAACAATATTTATGTATTTTCAAAACGGAAAGATTATAAAATCTCAATCCGCAAAACCGGAAAAAACGGGAATTTGTAAATGTAAACTTGCTGGAATCCCTTGGGGGCTAATTCACCACTATCAGGGTCCAAAAAATGTAAAGCAAAATATTCTCTAAACTTAAAATTTTAAGTTCTTTATCAAAATTTTATGAACGACTAAAGTGAATCAAGGGTAGCAATCTCGATTCAGAACTAAGGCCAAAACCTCGAAATCTTATCCCAGGTCCACAATTCCACTACAGATTTCCAAAAATGTTCTCACTTGTTAATAGATATTAAAAGACTCTACTCGAAAAACGCTATCAAAAGTTATTCACAAAATAAGTTGGAGCATGAATTTTGGGTACAGTCCTTCGTCTTGAATATCGAATCAGTGATCGAATTTTCAATGAGATTAGACTCACTGAGGTTGCCTGATTTCCTAGATTTAGTCCGAATGTTTTTAGTATATTTGCAAAATCAAAGAAAAATTCCAATTGCGTGATAACAATTGTGTATTTTGCACCCGAAACCATTTTTTAACAAAGTTTATCCAATTAAACTTGCTGATGTGTTTTGATGAAAAAAAATCAATTTTTCGAGTTATTTTCCTCTTTATTTTAATTAACATATTTCTAAATTAGCCTGGATATTGCCCAGCTTTGGGTTGTAAACTTTGAAATCGAATGCCCGGATTTTGCAAGGTTTTGGATATAAAAGACCAATTTTTCCCTGCCCGGATAAGTGCAGATAAATATCTGGTAAACTTAGGTTTGAATTATTTCCGATGTTCTGGTTAAAAATTTTTAAATCTAAATTTGTTGCCTGTGCCTGTGATTGTGAATTGTAGAATCTTTATCCAGTTTATTATTTTTGAATTTCAGTCCGTTTCATCAATGAGACCCAATCCTAATTTTAATCTTGGTTTTGCATTTAAAACTAAAAGAAGAATCATTTTCCATGTTTGAAACTCATCATTTCATAGTATAAGATGAAAATATTAAAAAAAAATCAAACCATTTTTACGATTTGGATTTGAAATTTTAACTCTAAAATCTTATGCAGAATTGAAACTAAATAAACTTACATAAAGGTGATCCAGATTTAAAATATAAGAGTTTCATCATTCGGTATTTTCATCCAGATTCACTGGTTGAACTATGATTTTCCCGAAAATCCAGAAGGGGGAAATAAATAAAGTTCAAAGAATTTTATTGAAAAAATTGATAAATTTTTCGAAAATTCAAACCAATTGAAAGAATGAAAGTCAAACTATTTTGTATTCGAGATTTTCCAAATATTCTATTTGAAATAACTCGATTTCATATGTTGTGCGGTGTAGGTTGTATGCAAGTTTATTGCATGCAAGTTTTTGACCAATTTGTTCCAATTTATTGAAAATTTGGATTATTTTGTACTATCCCCCCCTCACTCGTGGTGTTTAAGCTCCAAGTGACAAAAGAAGGATTTCAAATTTGTTCCCACCTAATTGAAGAAAAAATTCATACAAAAAACCGAAGATTCAAATTTCAAATAAGAGATTTCTGGTTAAGGATTTTGTCTGTTCTGTTCATATTTGTTGATTATTTCTATTTAGAAATCGATTTCAAACTAGGAAATCAATTTTTTTATTCAGGTTCAAAATGCAGAATTCAGATTCGGTATTGAAATTAAAAATTGCCCAAAACAAATCACAAAAGAAGTGAAACCACTTCTATAAAATAAAATCTGAACTCATTTGTATTCTTTGAAACATCTAAATTTTAATTTTATTTTTTTTCACAGGATTTTAATAATAGAATAAATCATTAATGATAGTTTATTGTTGATTAAAAAATCTTGTTGTTAGTCCAGGATCAGGAAAATTCATCTGGAAATATATTTTATTGATTAACATTATTTAGGGATGTGTTAGCTGTGCTAGACTTGGACTACATGTTCGAAACATGCCTTTTCCTTAAAGCTATTGATCTTCGTCTGTAACTCTTTTTATTTTCATATTTCTCTTTCTATTCAACTTTTTTGTCTAAACAAGTGTTAAGCCAAACAAACAAATTGTAAAATACAAAACGAGTTTGGCTCCTTAAAGCCTAAAGATATGAACCGTTTCAAATAAAGAATTGACAAAAAAAAACACTAATTATATTTTGGATACTTCAAAAACAAATATTTAAACTAGAATCAAAATGGTAAGAATTTACAAGAGTTAAAAATAAATCTTATTTGAATACCCAACAAGTTTTTTCCTCAAATGAAGTCTTGAAGATCCCTCTTTCATATTTTAAAGTTTCAAAGAAACTGAGCACTTTGAGGATTTATTTTCGAAGGCTATAAACAATGAATAACTATTAATATAAAAGAAATAAAACCCTTATAATGAGATAATCTTAGTATCACGATTTTTTACTATTCTTTATGTATGCATTTTTCAAGCAAAAATGTTATAGGGAAAAAATTGACACCTAAGCTCCCCCTCCATGGAACAAGTCTTCCTAATCCTAAATAATAAAATTTTAAACTTGAATAATTTTCAAAAACATTTTGGGTTGCCAAAATGGAAGGTTTTTTTTTCTAATCTTTTTTCACTATTACTACGAAAAACTAATGTTTAATATCAAATATTTTCAATTAATTCTTTATCAACTTATTATCGTGTTTTTTATGTATTTAGTACTTTTTTTGTTTTTTGGATAGTGTTTGTTTTTTGTCATGTTTGCTTTTTTTTGACATTTGTCATTACTTTTCAGTTATTTTTAAATCATTTTTAGTTTTTTGATTATACAGACCCCGTTTGTTTTTGGCTTCATTCGATTTTGGCAGCATCCGATTTTGGCACATGCGTCAAAATCGAATGGTTCTTAGAAAAAACATTACCTTATGGTTTTCGCTGTTACAGGATCAATATAATTTGGACAAGCCACATGAATAAGTATTTACGTTCTTCAATAGTAATAAAATAAAACGAATAAACACAAATAAAAAAAAAATTAAATTATTATCTTTTCGTCATTTTCCAGTACTTTTCAAAAATTTCAAAAAATCATTATCAGCATCATTATGGTGATTGTCCAAATTGAAAAATGAAAATGAAAAATTTAAAATGAATTTCTTTATTCGGTTTGACGAAAAATATTAAAATTATTACAAACTGCAATCAAAAAAGATATATAGAGGAGATAAGGGCACAACGAGTAAATTTAACACCCCTCTTATCTTAAGAAGTAAGTATTTTCTTAAATTTATTTTCATGAAGAATAGTTGCGTAGCTCCTAAAGTTTTAATTGTTCAACAGAAAAGCAAATTTCTTTTTCACTTTTAAGAAATATTTAAAAAAAAAGCAAATTGATTCTCAAGTATCGTAAAAATCATTAAAAACCGGGAAATAAGCTCAAGGGATCGATAAATCATTTTGATCATTAATAATCACACTGCTGCATGATATAGGTACACTAGAGAAATGACTTTTTGCTCCCAAATGCATTTTCGATGCCTTTTATGTCACCAATCATCAGTGTAAAATTTTAGATGATTTGGTTGGTTCCTGAGTTGGCGCAACGCGTTTCTATTTTGTATGGAAATTTGTATGTAAGATGGAATTTTTGAACATTAAATCATCCAGAAAATTCAAATAAGTTCAAAATAAAGTTGGTCTTTAAGTTTTGTTTTTGACTTTTCTTAAGCTTTACTTTTTGCTTGCATGGCAGGCAGCTAACCATTGCATGAAAAAAGTTATAACCATTTCTAAATAAAAATCTGAATTCATTGAAAAGAATTATTATTTATTTATTTATTTATTTCTGGAGTCTTTGACTATTGTCATACAGACTGATTGTTTAAGATTAGCTTATATTTAGATTACATTGCAATTAGGTTAGGTGACGTCACGGATTGCACATTTAAACTTAGATTTTGTAACATGATAGTCAAACAAGTGAGAAACAGCATTGAAAACTTCACAACATCGAAAGAGTGGGTGATTCTGTCCGAAGACAGTCCTGCTTCTTGGCAGCCAAAACATGGTTTGATTACGCAGTCGGCGTGCTGGAACGTATATGTTCAATCTCTGAAGCAATTGCGGGCAGTCAACGGCATTTGTCAAGATATCGTAAACGAAGGTGCGCTGTAGAAAGGTTCTTCTTTGGCTCAAAGACGTCATTGATAGCAAGGCACACCTCTCAGAATAGGGTGGTAACCGTACGGGATCTTGCCATGGCAATCGTCGCAGGGCGTAGCGGAGGAATTTTTTCTGAATCCTTTCGAGTCTTTCGCTGTGGACAGAGTGGTAGGGTGCCCAGACCGGTACCGCATATTCCAGAACACTGCGTACCAATGAGCAGAAAACTGTTTTCAGAGCATACGGGTCCTCAAAGCTGAGTGTATTCCGACGCAGGAAGCCGAGCAAAGCGAAGGCTTTGGCTACAGTGGTCGCGGTGTGCTGAACAAATGAGAGCTTTTGGTCAAACGTTATTCCGAGGTCTTTAATAAAGCTTACTCTTTCGAGAGAGGTGTCCCTTAGACCGTAGTCGTAGACAACAGAGGCTCTATTTCTGAAAAAGCTTATACACTTGCATTTTTCGGCGTTAACCTCCATACCGTGTAATCCACACCATACTAATAATCGATCGACGTCCTCCTGAAGCGCAACACAATCCAATATCGAATCGATGGTCCGGTAGATTTTGAGATCATCTGCAAACAGCAGTTTCGGCGACTGAAGGAATGTTGCCAGGTCGTTAATAAAAATCACGAAGATGAGCGGTCCAAGATGACTACCCTGCGGAACACCAGACGGCATGTCGAATACGGAGGAGTGAGTCCCACGAATGTTTATAAAGCCTTTACGATTCAGCAGATACGAATACAGCCATTTAGTTGCCCACTCGGGAAATCCATATCGATCAAGTTTTTCTCTTACGATTCTGTGAGGTACTTTGTCGAAAGCTTTAGCAAAATCTACGTATATCGAATCCACTTGCAGTTTTTTACCTGTTGCAGAATGCAAATCGCTGGCATAAATCATTAAGTTAGTCAAGGTTGATCTTTTTTTGATGAACCCGTGCTGGACATCGGTTAGAATTGGAGAGGCTGCTGAGTAGATTCTCTCGTATATCAGGACTTCTAGCACTTTGGAAAAGCAGCAAAGAATCGATATTGGCCTGTAATTCTCCACACGATGAGCATTTCCTGACTTATGGATCGGTGAGATTGATGCGATTTTCCACAGAGTGGGAAAAGTACCTTCCGAGATCGATCGATTGAAAATCATGCACAGCGGTGTGACAAGCGAAGCAGCTATCTTTACAACAAGCGATGTTGGAATCCCATCAGGCCCAGATCCTTTCGAGGGATCAAGAGAATTTAGTACTTTAAGAACTTCTTGTTCACTGAAAACGGGTTGCGGTAGAATGATGTCATAGCTAGGAAGTGTATCAAAGTACACATTATTACAATCAGGAGTGACTGGGCTATACACGCTGCTAAAAAAATCTGCAAACAAGTCAGCTGACTCTTTGATGTTTTCCTATGTGCGTCCTTGAAGCGTCATAGACGATGGGATACAATTAGTAAGGCGGCGGCTATTGATGTATTTCCAGAATGTCGAAGGATCTTGCTTCACGTTGCGTTCGATGTTAGAAATATATTGGTTGAAAACAGCGTTGCGAAGAGTCGAATATGCAATCTCTAGCCTTGAGAGCATTGACTTGTTTTGGTCCGTTCGGTCTCGAAGGTAGCGTTTACGGGCTTTGCGAACTAAGTTGCGGCTCCTCCGTAACTCAGAATTCCACCAAGGGAGCTTGTAAGGCTGATGTCGGGGTAGTCGTTTAGGCGGCGTGTGAATGTGTAAGACGTCCCAGAGATGATCATAGAAGGTTGATACAGCAACATCGATGTTCAGACCTTCGAAAAGTATTTGCCAGTTTGTGTTCAGTAACAATTCCATAACACGGTCGGTATCACAGTGCATAAAATCTAGATTTAGTCTATGCGAGCTAACGGGATCCGTAAGCTCGTCAGAAAAATAGTCGAGCAGTAAAACAGTTGGATAATGATGTCGGTCGGTGTTTAAAATTGCGTTTGGAGGGTGTAAAATATCAGCTAAATCGGGTCTATTCACAAACAGAAGGTCTAGAATTCTACCATTGGCGTTCGCAAGCGAACACATCTGAGACAACCCGCAGGCTATCGTCGATTCGATGACAGCAAGCTCCTGCTCGGTGGAGGCGTTTACTGGTAAAAATCCATCTGCATCCTCGTCGAAGGTCCAAAGCAAATTCGGTAGGTTGTAATCCCCAGCCAAGACGATTATATCATTACTACTAATCATATTCGTCAAGAATTCGAGAGCAGACATGTGAGATGCATACATGGCAGTTTCGCTGTTTGGCCTAAAATAGGCACAGCAGAAATAGACATTGCGACACCGATCTTTGATTCGCACATATTAAACGGCATTCTTTGCTTGCTAGAGCTTTTATTAATTTCATGAAATGTTTTTGCAAAGGTTAGATAAATCAATAAATTTTCTGGTTATGCAAAGCTGTTTTTTTAATTCTTTTTCTACATCCTATGGTAACACAGCTTCCAAATAAACTGTCAAAAACGCTAAAATTGAAAAAATAAACTTGATATCTCGAAACTCGAATATCTGTTTTGCAGTACAAGTCAGGTTAGTGCTTTGTTGACGTGAATTGTAGTTTAAAAATAAAAAAAATTCTTCCCAAAGTTATATTTTTTGGAACTTTCAGTGCATCTCTTGCGTTTTTTAAATGAAAAATTTTGTTTTCTCATCCAAAATTTCCATAAAAAATTAAAACTAATTGCGTTAATTCAGGGCTGGATGGCTTTCAAATCTTTTCTTGATATTTCTGGCAGCCAAAACAACCAAAAAAAGTTATGGGAGGTGTAATAAAATAAGAATTTTGAAATTTCCATATGAAGCTTGCAGCGGTCTAATGTACACATTGTTCCTCAATGTTCACCTTCATTGATGTTTTCGTTTTTCACTATAATAAATTTTAAAATGCGTTTTTATTTTAACTAGTTGACTCGGGACGAATCGAGCACCATTGATCGGAGCATGATGAGTATTTTCTGTCGTAAAATCAAGCAGCGAATTCAACTCAATGAAGTCAACTAAATTCAAGAGCTACAGCTTCCCAGTATCCATCTGACTAGTTGGCCTAGTAGTACGATGTCGGAGAGGTAATTCAGAGGACTCTGATTCGATTCCTGGTCGAGGCGAATATTTTTTTTAGAGATGTACCGAATAGTAGTATTCGGCGAACGGCCGAATACCGAATATTGACCTTTTTCAACTTTTCGGCCAAACGAATATTCGGCCGAATATTCAGTCGAATATTCTATTGAGTTTTTAATGAAAAAAAAAAAACTTTAGCAATTATTTCAATGCTTTCAATTTCTTCGATATTAATGCCCCTCATGTTTTAAGTCGATTATTTCAATCAGAAGATATTATCGATTAATGTATTAGATACAAGATATTTTTTTAAGAAGGGGTCTTTCTGATTTTTGAAATGTCATCAATAACTGAAATGACATCAGAAGACTTGTCGCACCTAGGGCATTTACCCCCAAGAGATAGCGTTGATATGAAATCTGGGAAAAAACATGTCGAAAAAGGTGAAAAGCTATTTGAATTTGCTTCTTTGATATTGAATTAGATGAAGGTCAAATTTGAGCATGATATCTTCAAAATAGTTGTTGAAAAGAAAGATGATTTTTAACTTTAAGCAAACCATACTTTCAACTGCACGAAGCCACACGGTCAGGCATTCAGAACAGTTAAAAAAAAATATTCAAAAAGGCAAAATTTATGTTTATTTAGAAATTTTTGCAAAATAGTCATTGAACACAAAATCTAAAAGATTTAAAAGAAAATTTTTAGTTTTTTATTTGATTTAGCAAATAATTTGACAAAATTCGGGAAGTTTTAAATAATATTTGGACATCCCGGCCAATTTGACTTATCTGGAATCTTTACTGGAATATGGTCAAGCCTGAATATATCCAGAAAATCTGGAATAAACTATCTAGAGTTAAAGTTACGCGGATACACCTTACATGTTTTGTTGAATCCATAAGTTTTTAATAATTGTGTATTTTTTACAACATTATTTTTGGAATATTTTATAAATTATCCAAAGTCATTTGAAAATTTTACGAGTCTGTAGTAGATATTCGGCCTATTCGGCCGAATACTTAGCTCAACTATTCGGTGAGCCGAATATTCGGCCTAACGGTTTTTTGGCGCTATTCGGCGCCGAATATTCGGCCGACCGAATATTCGGTACATCTCTAATTTTTTTATTTACTATTCTTGATTGATTATTTTGATTTTTGTATCATAATGCTAGTCGCATAATCCGTCAAACTAAGCACCCGAAAAATAATGTATTAGTGTGTGTAAATTATGAATATCTCTCCGATAAAGTACCACTAGGCCAACTAATCAGATGAAATCTGTCAATCTGTTGCTAACTTCATAGAGTTGGATTCGCTGCTAGATTTTACGGCAGAAAATGCTCATCATGCTATTAATAGTACTTATACTGCCCAGGGGGTTTCTCATTATGCTCCTATAGCGAAAGATTTTTAGCTTTCAACAACAAAAAAATTGAAATGCATTTTTAAACGTTTTTATCTACATTTTCAAGTTCGAGCCAAATAGTCTCCTTTAGTATTTGAACACAAAACAGTGATGTAACTCAAATAATGTATGTAGCTATTTTCAATGTTTAAATAAGCGTCTTCCTTGAAGTGGCCTTTATACTTTCTTCCCCCCTAGTGATTGAGTTTAAAATCCTCCCAGGATTGTTCCTCTAATGTTACATTTCTCACTTTCCCGAAGTCTCCAGTTTATGATCGATTTTTTTTTCTTGCAAACTCATCTTCGCTTATGACAGCGATAGAGAAAAATTAATTATTATAACATTATAAGTTCATTTCAGGTAATTGAAAATCGAACTCATTCAACTATTTTGTTTAATCAATCCATCGACGATTACGTACGGTTGACTTAATTGAACTTTCTGCGCAGCCCGATGAAATGTTGCTGATTGATCGATGAAAGCTGCGCATGACAGGGCACAACAAACGACATAGGACGATGATGGAAAATCTATTGAGACATTTTTTTCTAGCCAAATCACGGTTTTTTTCTCTTCTCGCAAATGAAATAAAATCTACTTAGCTACTATACTAGCTGGGGCTAATAACGATCATCTTGATTGCCATTTGACTCTATCAAGCTTCTTTGAAAAGGTTTGTAAGGTACTACGCGCTAATCGAGCTTAGTCAGACAGATGATGACTTGAGTAAAGGAGTTGTACTTAGTCAGTCAGTCTTTTCGATTTCCCAAAGGTTTCAAGAAGAAGCCGAAGGATTATGTCAGCTGATCAGTCTGATTGATGCGAGGAAAATTATAGAAATCAAGAAAGGTGCGACCTTTTGTAGGACTCTGTGATCATCATCATCATCATTGGCATCACAGTCAATTGATTGACGGACTGACGTGCGGGTTTAAGATTTTTTCTTTTAAGTTTATTGAATCGTTTTATTGCAAGCATACATGCAGGGCACCCTCATAATCATAGTTTTCCTCAACTGGCTAGGCACGCTGGTAATCAATTATGCGATATTATCGTATTATTAGCTTCACTGGCAGGACAGAAGCTGGTAGTTTGATGTAGTCAGGGTAGCGTTTCGATTAGGAATAATGCTGTGGAGTTGAGGATCTTTGAGCCCACTCAATGTGAGGGCAGTTGCCGTTTGCGTTTCGAAAAGTTACATTTTAAGCGTAAATCGAGCAGTCTGGTCTTATGCAATTGAAGATAACTATGCAATGAGGAAATGATTCAAATGCAACAATTTTAAGTTGAAACCCTTTTACTTAGTAGTCTTGTGTAAGTGCATAATTATTTATGCCAAATTTCTTTTAATATTCATTGTTGTTTACATACAAGAAAAACTCGACCAAGGGGAAAGTCAAGTAAGATGGAAACTCTCATGATTTCGAAAATTAGAATCACTGCCAAGATTTCAGGATGGGAATACATTTGGCAAAGTGTGGTTATACTTTCGGGATCCTTCGTTGATTTGAAGCAAGCAAGGTCTTCGAATTGTAAACAAATGACACTTAAGTTTTGTATAGTATGACCCATAAAAAATGCGAAATTTTTTAAGAGTCTATTTTGGGTTGTTTTTGGAGATTTTTAAAGATATTTTTTGTGGGTATATAAGCTCTAACCTTCATCTGTCAATTGACGTAAACAAAGCAGTAGTACTACAGTAAACTCTATTTATGCAAGATGTACCACTTAGTCGGCATCCATAAATTTCGTAACGCAAAAAAATGCACTTTTTGACCCCTTCCCTCCGTATGTCACAAATCGTAACGCTTCGACGTATCCCCCTATAAAAATTTCGTAACGCTGACAATTACCCATCTCCCCTATCTTCTCATTTTTTTATATACATCAAGGTTTTTTTACACGGTTTTTTTAAGCGGTTTTTATTATACACGGCTTTTTTTAACACGGTTTTGGGGAATTAACACGGTTTTTTTTACACGGATATCGCGAATTAACACGGTTTTTGAGAGAAAATCCTTTTCAAAGGAAAACACTTAGAATCTTTTTGAAGTTGGGAAAATCTTCAAAAATCTCTGAGACTAAGAACATGATACATGAGCTGAGACCTTGGACCTGAGACCTGAGACCTGAGACCTGAGACCTGAGACCTGAGACCTGAGACCTGAGACCTGAGATCTGAGACCTTAGACTTGAGACCTGAGACATGAGACATGAGATATGAGACCTGAGACAAGAGACATGGAACATTAGAAATAAGACATGACCCCTGAGACCTAAGACCTAAGACCTGAGACCTGGAACCTGAGACCTGGAACCTGAGACAAGGGATATTAGACTTGAGACCTCAGTATGATACATGAGATTTGGGACATGAGATCTGAGGCGTGAGACAAGAACCATGAAACATGAAACTTTAGACCTGAGACATGAGACATGAGGCATGATATATAAGACATGAGACCTGAGGCATAAGACAAGAGTCATGAACCATGAGACCTGAGACCTGAGACATGAGACTTTGGACCTGAGACCGGAGACAAGCTACTAGTGTTAGTACCGCGAGAAATGAGTTTAGCTCCGATTTTAACTTTCGACCGGTCAAGTGAAAGGGTTTGACTTGTAGGCTACGAAAAATAGTCTCGCGAGTTCGCTAGTACAAGCTACTAGTGTAAGCACCGCGAGAAATTAGTTTAGCTCCGATCTCAACTTGCGATTCCTCTAGTGAAAGGGTTTGACTTGTAGGGGTTGAAATCGAAGCTACACAGAAAAAAAAATGTAATGTTACGATACACGTAATTTTTCATTTTTTGACTCGAAAACAAAAAGCGCTCGAAAAGACATGTAAAAACGACGAACCAATATTCACAGCTTAGAAAATTCATGTAACCATACATGTTAGAACATGGGTAGAAAGGAATCGGGCGATTTCATGTAATTATAAAGCTTTTTTCATGTAAACCTCCGTTCGTATTTCATTTGATTGTGTATTGTAAATCTACACACTTAAAAAATGGAACATTACATTGCGCGTGAGTTTACATTTTTTGTCAGGAATTTATTATACCTTGAAAAATCATGTAAAATTTCATGACTCACATGGATTAATGCGTAAACAAACATACTGGCATTCAATTACAACTAATTTTACATCTATCTTTCATGTAAACTGATTTACATGAAAAATCATTTACACGTCAGCCACAATGCAGCACATTATGAGACGGGTAGCCATTTTCAGAATCCAAAAATAGTTTGTCACGGCGAATTTCAACTAAAATCAGTGTTTTAAAGTGCAATATAGGTTCCAACGGAGACTGAATCAATTTTTAATGTTGAAACTGCTCGAACGCAATGACTTTGTGTTAAAAAATATTTGTGAAAAGTGTGAAAGTATGCATCAATAGAGGAAAAACGATACTTCGAGGCCCACCTTGAAATTCAACTGGAGCTGTGATTTCCAAAAGATTTTAAACTCAAACTTAATGTTTCATTCGCGTGGATCAGTGTGCCTGTTTAAATATTTCCAGCAAAACCAATTTTAAAATCCCCGTAAATATAGAATCCGCAATGTAACTCCAGATAACCGAATCGTTGTGTATGGTGAGTATTATGTAACTTTATTCACCTTTAGTAATACTGTAGATTCTTTTTAAATTCCAGTGTATAACGTAATGAAAAAAGCAATTACTCCGATAACCATCCATGATGATAGGTACTGGATAGCGAACGATATAAACCTAAAATAGTTTTAAAACTAATGCAGCGTCCTCCAGATAACAGGTAATTTTCAGATTAAATCCATTCATTCTTTGAAATAATAGTATTTTAAACTCTTAGTCAAGTGATATTACATGTTAAAATAAAAATTATTCCAAATAATTACCTTCGAACACGCAGGGTCACTTTTTCTGCGTTATCTTTCCCGTACAATTATATGAAGATTTCCTTTAATATCTTGTTTTTCGTTCAGGTTCGTTAGAGAAAATTATTGTACTTAGACGCGGTTCTGAAACCAAAATATGTGTATTAAAACCTTTTATCTTTTATCCAATCAAAGACTTGATATATAGGAATAGTTATTTTAAGATATTGATTCTTACCTTTAAAACTTCGTTTTGACAGTTTCATTTAAACTGAATTATCCACGAATTCCGGAATTACGTTTTCATTTTAAAATAAACTCTACAACAGAGAAAATTTTGAATGATGTTTACATTTAACCAAAGAAAATGGAAGTAATAGGTAAACCACTAGGAACTTCAGAAAAGATTATTACAGAAATTTTTGAACAATTAAACTTTTTTTTTTTGCTTATCGTTTCTAAGATTCTGTTAATAATTGCTATTCAAAACAGCGTATTCACAAATTCTTTAAATAAAATCATCTGAGAAAAAAAAATTAAGTCATTAGCCGATAATATTGATAAGTATTACTTAGAAACTATCACATTTTCAGGAACAGAATTAAACACCTGTTAATACATATACAAGATATATATCACATTTTGTACCATGTTTATCGATTCAGTCAAAGTTGTTTTCTTATTGCATATAGTTCAGTTTTCAAATGGTCGCAAGCAATACTCCCTCAACATTTCAAAAAGGGCGAAACTCCAACCTATTTAAACGCGTTTGAAATTTCAGAATATCCAATCAAATCCTATAATAAAATAAACCTGTAAAAGGAGTTGGATAATGCCCAAGAAAAATGGATATTCGAGTAATATCCACGTAGGCATATCTATTTATGTTCTAAATGTTATTAAATATAAAATAAATACAACTCAATATGTGCTAATCTAAAACCAATCAAGTTTGATAATAAGTAAAGTGAATCAAGAAAACAGAAATATGAATTTTATACTTTGATAAATATTTATTGTATTTTTGAATCTTTCTGTATTATGAAACATTATGCCTCTCACCACACACACAAAAGAAGTAAAATGACACCACCTTTGAATTATTTGCGTTATGTCAATTATTCACACGATAAAATCGTCGCTCTTAAGTTTGAGTTTTCAAACTCAGTTTTAGTTAAGCCTAATCCAATTTAAGGTTTATAAAATCTTTTTAGCAAATTGTTTTTAGTCTCGTTATTAGCGTAAAAGTTTGAAAAGTTTATAAAAGGACTAATTAAATATTTTTACATTTTATTTACACAAATACTTTCCTGTTTCCTGCAGAAACCCTATTCCAACTAATCATGAAGACTCCTCAAAATTAGCTATGCTTTCATTAAACATGATTTCAGGGAGTTAAGCTTCTCATCTTTGAATATCGTTAATTTAAAGTGATATATTCCGGCGAAATTTTCTTAAAATTATTTTCATTCAGATTAGTCTATTTAAATGTTTTATTTTCCTTAAAAATATGAAATCTGTGGGAATTTTAGAGTTGTTATCTGTGTTACTATAAAGCGAATTCTGGTAATCTAAATACAGGTAAGAGCACTACGATAGAGATTTAAAATAGCCTTCCTATTATTGGTAACAGAGAAAATTGTTTAAAAAGAGAGCACTTAGCTTAGAAGTTAGTTCAAAGATATCCCTCATTTTACATTCAAGAACCACGCATTCAATTTATTTCTGACTGATTGATTGATGTGCACCCTTAAATAATTTCTGATTAAAAAAATCGGATAAATAGTATGGCTAAACTTTGTCCGAAATTTTTCTTCAAAGACACTTTGTAATCTTCTTGTTTTTTCTCAAAATGTTTCAGATCCAGACAAGAACCGCGTAATATTTTGTGTTTTCTAAGCACACACGATTCACCATTGGAACAACGACGATATAGTACCCTAGTTTAACGATGTTCCTTGAAGGATGAAGCCAATTGACTTAAATTTAATGAAGCAGCATCTTGTGGAGAACTTTCTGGCTATCGAACTTACCGTCGATTCAACATCCTAGTGCCGATATTGAAATTCTGGTAAGATTATAATTTGGTCATCATCGTCATCATCGCTCGTGTTAAAAAGAATCTTTTTTCCCACTTGCAGACCGTATTCGCAATCTAACGTACTTGAGGCTCTATTTCAAAAGGAAATCACATCAGACAACCTGGCATCGCAAGACGGTTTTCTAAAAGGTTCCGATAATGTGGCGAACACCCTACTGTTTGTTTTCACATCTAGCCGATCGTGCTCAGAGAAGGTACCACATCGACGATCGCGGAATAACCACGAAGCCATCCTTGAATGAAATTTGGTGTTGTGGATTTTCCGAATTTCTACGAGACGAAGGTTATTTTAGGCTACGTTATGCCTAGTTTGCTGCTGGTTGCGTAGGGTTGTAGTAATAAGCCTGGGGCTTGCTTGTGTTCCTGTTTCGAAGTTTATGAACTTGACGAATACTGTTAGCGCAATTGCTTTCAATTTAGCATCAATTTTGCTTATGTGTGTGTACATTTTATGGTTAATAAAAGTGTTTGAATCAACAAATATCATTGCTTTTGTTTAATGAATTGAAAGTTCTAATGTAGACAAACATTAATCAAATGGATAAGAACATGTAAATCTACTGTAAACAACAACTTCAGGCCCTAATCAAAATTTACATGTCATATCAAGGGTAGTAAATAGTGGGGTTTAAAATGTGAGAATACTACTAATTCAATGAAATTTTACGTGAAAATCAACGGTTTTATCACACGTAAATGCCAGATTCACTTCTACCCATGCTATTTCATGTAAATGTACATGGATTTTTCTAAATGTGTGTTCATACATTTCAAGTATAATTACATGTTTTGTCCAGTGTCATTACAAATAAATACGCGATTCTTTTCTACCCATGCTTTGACATGTAAAGTTACGCGGATGTTTTCTAACTTTGTATCTAGTAGTATTACATGCGATAAGATGCTTCATTGCATATAATATGCTGTATCAATACATGTAAATACCCGATTCCCTTCTACCCATGCTCTTGCATGTAAAAATACATGGATTTTTCTAAGTGTGTAAACTAGTTTCTCGCGGTACTAACACTATAAGCTTGTACTACCGAACTCGCGTTACTATTTTTCGTCACCTACAAGTCAAACCCTTTCACGAAAGTTGAAATCGGAGCTAAACTAATTTTTCGCGGTACTAACACTAGTAGCTTGTACTAGCGAAGTCGCGACACTATTTTTCGTCACCAACAAGTCAATCCCTTTCACTAGAGGGTTTGCATGTTGAAATCGGAGCTAAACTATTTTCTCGCGGTAATAACACTAGTCTCAGGTCTAAAGCCTCATGTCTCAGGTCTAATTATTCATGGTTCTTGTCTCATGCCTCAGGTCTCATGTCTTATGTCTCATGTCTCAGGTCTCAGGTATCAGGTCTCAGGTCTCAGGTCTCTGGTCTCAGGCCTCATGTCTCATGCCTCGTGCCTCAGGTCTCATGCCTCAGGTCTCAGGTATCAGGTGTCATGTCTTAAGTCTCAAGTCTCATGTATCAGGTCTCATGTCCTATGTCTCAGGTCTCAGGTCTCGTGTTTTATGTCTTAGGTTTCTAGTCTCAGGTCTCAGGTCTCAGGTCTGGACTCAGGTCTCCGGTGTCATGTCTAAAGTCTCAGGTCTCAGATCTCAGGTCTGATGTCTCTAATATACATTCTCAAGTCTCAGGTCTCAAGTCTCAAGTCTCAGGTCTCAGGTCTCAGGTCTTAAGTGTCAAAACTTCATAGCTGCAGAATTTGAATGGTTTTTTTTCACGGTTTTCAGGAAATTAGTACGGTTTTTTGAAACGGGTTTCGGGAATTAACACGGTTTTTTTACGCGGTACGTATATCAGTGTAAAAAGAATCTTACTGTACTGATTTTCAAAGGTAAAAAAATGTTTAAGCGTAAATTTTTTTAACGTTCTTCAAAACGGAATCAATACCTGTCAAAATAGCTTATTAGTAAAGTCTGCTTCATTTAATATTGGAACAAATTCTTTTGCTCATTGTGGCGCTCCTAGTGGACGGATTTGCAAACTTTTTCACCCACGTGTTGGGAAATTCATTACCTTTCACCATGTATTTATGTCATAACACCAAACGATAGCATTTTGTAAACAACCGCCATGGAAGCCGAACGGAGAGATCAAATTGTGCACAGTTTTCTTGAAAATCCATTGTTGTCGGCATCGAAGCTAGCTAAACAGCTTAAAATGCCCAGAAATACCGTATGGCGTGTTATCAAGCAGTACAAGGAAACATTGACGACGGCTCGGAAGCCGCATTCGAAGCGTCGGAGTGGAACTGTCGACCGGAAACTACGTGGGAAAGTCATCAAGGCCGTCAAGAGGAATCCCCATCTTTCAGACCGCGATTTGGCCATTAAGTTCCAGGCCGCTCACAGTACGGTGCGACGAATTCGTCTCCGGGAAGGAATAAGGTCATTCCGAGCCAGCAAACAGCCAAATCGGACGCTGAAGCATCCGTGCTCGAAAGCTGTACGACCAAGTGCTGACCAAGTGTTGACCAAGTTCGACGGATGTATTCTGATGGACGATGAGACCTACGTGAAGGCGGACTTTGGGCAAATCCCAGGTCAAAAATTTTATTTGGCGACGGCTCGGGGGGATGTACCTGCAAAATTTAAGTTCGTGTTTGCGGATAAATTCGCCCGCAAGTACATGATTTGGCAGGGGATATGCAGTTGTGGACAGAAAACCAAAGTCTTTCTCACTGACAAGACAATGACATCAGAAATCTACAAAAAAGAGTGCCTACAGAAACGGATTCTGCCGTTTATTCGTGCCCATGACCGTCCAGTAATGTTTTGGCCGGACCTCGCAAGCTGCCATTACAGCAAAATGGTTATGGAATGGTACGCAACGAACGGGGTCAGCGTAATACCGAAGGACCTCAACCCCCCAAACTGCCCCCAGTTCCGGCCGATAGAGAAATACTGGGCAATCACGAAGCGGAGGCTTAAGGCAAAGGGAAAACTTGTTAGGAACATGACTCAAATGAAGAACTGGTGGAATCAAATCGCCAAAACGGTGGACGAAAAGGGTGTGCGCCGCCTAATGTGCCGTATTACGGGAAAAGTACGAGAATTTCTTCGAAACAGCAATGAATAATTTTTTTAATTTTTTTTTATGAAAGAGTAAAGAAAATGCTACATTTGTATGAAAAACAAATTATGAATTCGTTAATAAATGACTGAACTACACGCAATTGTTTGTGTTCCAATATTAAATGAAGCAGACTTTACTCATTGATGATAGCTCTCTAGTAAAATAAATTGATTGTCTTATTACGAGTTGTTCTACCTATCTACCTTGTATACTTTATTTTGTTCAAGGAGCATAACTTGTTATGTAAAATATACTCCACTTAGCAATTTTCGTCGAAATAATCAAGATTGCATTTTTTTTAATAAAAAAATCCATCTTAAGGTTGGATTGAGTTCTTGGGGGTAAATCTATCTAAGATTTGGTTTTCAAACGTTTATTTCACGGATATTCAATACACAATTTAAGGAGTCTATCTCAGAATCTTTATAAAGGAAAGATTACAAAACAGTTTCAGTCATGTTGAGGCTTACAAATTTTAAACTGGCTTTGGTTTGCATATCATTCTACAAAAACTGCATGACATAAATGGGATTCAACTGAAATTTTTAAGGTAAAAATCACTTTCTAAACCTATTCGCGCGCTACGGACGTGTTTTGCCACCGAAAATTCGATTCGTTCTCGGCCTTTTGTTTCGCTCCGCCATCGCTGGTCAAGTTGATGACCAAAGTTGTTCCTGCTATTTCAAATCCTTCGACGCCGTTTGGGACCCAATTTCGTGGGACACTATCAACGGAATCCTGCGTCCGTACATGTACATTTATGGATGCCTCCTTACACAAAACAGGTAGTAACCTGTTTTCGTCTCGCAAAACATCTATATTAAGCTTGCCAGATTGCCCGGTTTTATCCGGGTTTGCCCGGATATTTGATGCAAAATTTCGATAAAGTCCGGTCCGGCCCGGTTGCCCGGATATCGTACAAAAAGTCCGGATATTGCCCGGATTTTTTCACAATTTTCACAAAGAAACCAAAAAAATCAAAGTTTTTGAGTAAGTTTCAGCAAAATCGATTAACGGTATGGAAGTTTTCAACGGTTATTTCAAATAATTTCGTTGGACCGAATGATAAAAAGGTCCTAAATAAAACAAAAAAATAGTTTCGCTGATTTACTTTTATAAACCTTTAAATATTTTTATGTTCCAAAAAGTTTTTGGAAGTCTGCAATTACATTAATAAAATATTAGTTTCAATTTTTTTTTGCATTTTTTTCTTTGCTTTTATGTATAATCACACCTAAATTTTGCCCGGTTTTTGCCCGGTTTATGGATTTGAAAAATTAAAATCCATGCCCAGATTTTGCCAGGTTTTTTTTTTCGAAAAAAATTCCGGAATTGCTAGGCCCGGATGGGAGTGGAAAAAATTCTAGCAACCTTAATCTATATGGTATTGGCGTAGGCATGGGTGGCAAAACTCCTCAGATCGGCTTGTCCAGTGAAAGAGAGTGCAATTTTTTCCGTCTGCTCTCCCAATCGATGCGAGGAGAGATAAATCGCACTGAAATAAAGAGTGAGATTGTCAACACATAAGA
The DNA here is from genome assembly GCF_029784155.1 of Uranotaenia lowii. Taxonomy (NCBI): domain Eukaryota; kingdom Metazoa; phylum Arthropoda; class Insecta; order Diptera; family Culicidae; genus Uranotaenia; species Uranotaenia lowii. The sequence goes on from NC_073693.1 coordinate 111,471,398, forward strand.
GTGAGCGAGAGCACTCACATCCAGGGTTGCCAACATATATTTTCAATAATCAGGGAACTGGTGAAATAAAAATCAGTCAAAATCAGGCTACATAAGTAACGGGAATTCCTCTAAAAGTGATGACCTTATTTTTTTTTTGGTCATCACTCTACATTTTTACTGTGTTGGGGGCTTACTTGGTTGCATAATTCTACTGAATCAAAGATTCCATTTCATTCCCTTTTTAAGATATGAATCAATGGAAATCTTTCGATTGGTTTCATTCAGCCACATTTTCGCTTTTTAACTTTAGCAATGGTACCTAATTTAGTTCCTTACTACCCATTTTTCATCACATTCGCAAAAATCAGGCAAAATCAGGCATTTTTTGAAAAATCTGGGAAATTCAATGGCTTTTCAGGTTGTCTGGCAGAGCCTCGAAAAAGCTAGCTCAGTTTATTCTTGGTACGTTCACGAGAAAAGATGCTACTTTCCGAATCAAAGCTCACAGCGGTGTCCTGATTTTCTAGAAGCCGTCCTGATCTTAATTACAATTAATTTTGTAATAAAAACAGTTTAACCTCTTAAACCATTGGTAATCTTCGGTTCAGATGATATTTGAACGGTTTTTTCGGTATAAGCTAAAAGCCACCTAACTTCATATCTCTTCTGCTGCATAAATTAAGGCGTATACTGCACCGCTATTTCGCCTTAATTTATGCAATCTAAGAAGAGCTGCATTTCATTTCTTCCAATCTACTTGGGTCCTGAAAAATCCTGGTTTTTGTTCTTCGCGGTGTCCTGATTTTTTTATGAAACCACCTGTCAGCTCTTCTTCGAACGCTACCTTTTGCAAAAAAAAAAATTCAAAACAGCTAACAGCAGTGGGCATGGTAGCGGAGTAGAAATTGTTAATACTTTTTAAACGTTGTGTGGTGGGAGTCTAAATAATTTTTTTCTTCTTTACTCTGAGGTGTATGACTGAAACACAGGGCGCTCTTTGTTTAGAATTTTCTTTCTCCCACTCGGATGCAAATGCTCTCACACTTACCGTCCGAGTCACTTACAGCTCGTGTAAACTCGGGTAACGAGTGGAGCACGATCAGCGAAAGAGGACTACACTCGGAAGCCGAACTGAAAACAGTGTTGGTTTCTCCTGGCTCTTTGTTGTTTGAGAAGAGCCGACCAACCCTGGGCGTAGGTATGTTCAAGCAATGGCCTGTGGATCTTTTCACCCAAGTGTCGATTCTTTGGAGGCTTCTATCTCTGAGGCGTGGGTATCAATGTCAGAGGCTTATATTGCGAAGGTATGCTCTCGATTCAGATCTCGCCTGGAGAGAGTAGTTGAGATGTGATTGTTTCTATTAGCATGTTAACATCAAGAAAAGTGAGTTTGAGCCTCGTGGGTCGTCCTGTAGACCAGGAATGTGCAGCCGGTAGCCATTGGGCCGCATGCGGCCCTCGAAACATATTTGTGTAGCCCGCAAAGCTTGTCTTAAATCAAATTTATTTCACGATCTTTTCTACGATAGATTGTTAATCATCATAAAAAATAGTCCCTACTAAACCAATAGGCACATCACTTGTTTGTAGTTGCGTTTGTCACATAATCATCCAGATTGTTGTTTTTTTTGAAGGATTTATGCTTTTTATTAAGTTCTTTAAAAGGCATTGATGCAAAATTATTTATTGGACAAACGTAATATAGGAGTAAGTTAAGTCATTATTTATCGTTTCAGGCGAAGTTAAAATTGTATGATGAAGTGAAATATTTTTGTTCTTGATTAATGACGGAATTTAGGAAAGTTTTATAATGAAGACTGGGTGAACGGTTATAGATTTCTTATCGACATGACTCATCAAAATTATGATCTCTCGACTAATCTGCGATTCTGTGATTCAACCCAAAAGGTTTGTAACGATTACACAGGGGAACAATATTTTTGGTGCCAATGTTTCAATTACTGATAGATTTTGGCGTCCTGAATTCAAAACATTTCACAAATAGTTTTGGTTATACGTCGTATGGCGAATTATCAAATTGATAAGTTTTGGGTATAATTGATTCGCAAAATTCAAGTTTTCATCCGATTTCCATCCATGGCATTTTAGGAAATTGAAAAAAATGTATTAAACTTCATTGTTTCATTTTACTCGTATTTTATTTACAGTCCATACGCAAATGCCCGCACTTTCTTCAGTTCCTCGACTGTCTTCACTACCTTAGGTCGTTTAAGAAGGTGTTGCTTCATAATCGCGCAGTACTTCTCGATGGGGCGGAGCTCCGGAGTGTTGGGAGGGTTGAACATTTTCGGCACAAAATTGACCTTTTTGCCCGTATACGACTTCAGCACGTCCTTGGAGTGGAGTAGTGGCATGAAGCCAAATCCGGCCGGAAGATTGTTGGGACGTTGTGGGCCTTCAGGAGAGGAAGCAGCCGCTTCTGGGGGCACTCTTTCATGTACACCTGTCCGTTCATCGTGCCCTGGATCACGAAAGGTGCACTCCGCTTCCCACACGTGCAGATGGCTTGCCAAACCAGGAATTCATTCGCAAATTTGGACATCTTCTGAGAGCGGACATGCTCCGGAACGCTGAACTCATCCTTGGCCGTGAAAAACAGGTTGCCGGAGATCTGTTTGAAGTCGGCCTCCACATATGTTTCGTCGTCCATGATGCAGCATTCAACTTTCGTCAGCATGTTGAGGTACAACTTCCTGGCATGGGTTATGGCGGACTTGTTCTGCTTCTCGTCGCGATAAGGGGCCTCTTGTACCTTGAACGTTCGAAGCCCAGCCTTAGTTTTGGCCTTCTGGACAAAACTTCGGCTTAGGTGTAGCATCTTAGCCACATCCCGAACTGGGGCGTTCGGGTTTCGGTTGAAGGCCCCAACTACGCGGTTGTAATTTTTAGTGTTGTACGGAATACATTTTCCTTCACTTCTGGGCTTCCGATCGGTGGTTAATCGTTGCTCGAACCGCTTAAGCGACATCGTGAAATTGGCGATTCCCAACGATTTAACGATGAAAAATGGAACGATGCGAGAGATCCTTGTTCTCGTGATGAATGCGCAAGATTTATCACGCACGAGCTGTTTTTTCGACTCCATTTCTGCGAGTTTTGATCACAGGACTTTAAAACTTGCAGGATGTAAACAATGCACTATGAACTAAATTCACCCACATTTCCATTAAATTCTACCCAACGGTTAAAAAGATGGAGCAAGCATAGTGTGGCAATTTCATCGTGGACACCCTTTATTCTAAAAATCATTTCATTAAAATCAGTTGGGACATTTCGGAGGAGTAGTGCTACTAACACCGAACAACAATAGAAAAGTCCGTGGAATCTAAGGAAATATCTCTTGCCACGTTTCTTGACATAGCAGGAGCTTTCGATAATGCTTCTCATAATTCAATGCGAAGAGCAATGCTAAATCGTTGTTTTGACTCTTTTGTTGTGCAATGGATTTGTACAATGCTGTCTGATCGAAAAATTACAGCCTGTTCAGGAAGCTCTACATTATCAATTAAAACAAATAAAGGCTGTCCTCAAGGCGGGGTACTGTCACCGCTCTTATGGTCGTTGATAGTAGACGATATTTTATCGAGCCTAGTGAATCTGGGCTACGAAGTTATTGGCTTCGCGGATGATATAGTAATTCTTGTTCGCGGAAAATATCCTGAAATTTTAGTGAACAGAATGCAAGCAGCACTGAAATATGTGTCAAAGTGGTGTGATCGAGAAGGACTTATTGTGAACCCCGCAAAAACAACCGTTATACCATTTACAAGGAAAACCAAACTTAATTTAGGCACCCTAACACTGAACCAGGCCCGTGTGAAGGACTCGTCTATGGGGGGGGTTTTCGAAATTGGAATTTAGCTAAAAAAACCAACAATACCAAAAAAACGCATGGTGTTTTTAGTAGCAGGACTTAAAGAAAAAAAAAACAGTAACGCAAATTTTTGCATGGGCAAAGTAGAGCTTTTTCCAATTCATTTCCACCTAATGTTAAAATATTTGGTCGGTGACCCCCATAAAAAATATTTTTTCTGAAATTTTTCTTTTTAATAAATTTAAAAAATATGTATTTTAAGCGTTTGTTTTAATTATAGTATTACTAGTTCTTTAATTTCAACGTTTAATAATAGAACTGGTTAAATCAGTATTCTCATTAAAATCCATATAAAAATTTCAAAATTATTTTAAACTAGTTAGATATAGAAAATACGCAATTAAAACAAAGAATAATGCTTTTAAAATTATCCCTTTATCTAATCGGCTGACAAATCTTGTCAGCAGTCTTGGAGGGTTGAATTTTCTTAAATCATAAATATTATCTGTAATTATCTGAATCTATATATGATTCCATTTAAATCCATTCTCTTTTGATTTTCTGACTGTGAAAACATTGGTGAAATTTTTAATAAACAAGATTACAGATTAGAAAATCATTTAATACTTAAAACCACATTTACTTTTTGTGATAACGCTTATGCGATCTGGAGTTGGAACGAAGATTATGTTTTCAAAACACAAAAATTTGAACTTGAAAAACAAAGACAAACTTATTAAAAGTTGTTCGGTAAATTTATTTTGAAAAAATGCAGTATAACTTGGTTAATTTTGTTTGGAAATCATAACAAAATGTAAACACAATTAATCAACTTTGTCGGTAAAAGTCATGGTAATTTTGTAAGAATATTATCGTCGGTCCATTAGGAACAAATTGATGTCATGTGATGAAAATGGTTCTTATCAAATTCTACCGGCTAATTTCTAATATTTATTCATTTAATTTCTTTCAATCTGTCTATATTCCTTATAGAATTGAATTGATGATTCAATTAAACGAACTTCTCGAAATCTGTAAGACGATTTTATTTTTGCTTTAAAAATATCTCAAATGCAATTAAGTTAATACATCTTTAAAACTTCGTTTAATATCTATTATTTAACAAAATTGGGAAAAGCGAACAGATGGGAACATTAATAGGTTTCTTTCGCAGAAGTCAAAATGACTTACGGTGTTGGGGAAAAACCTGTTTTTAAAATTGTTTGAAATATTTTAAAATATTATCAGAAAAGTGCAGAATGTTCTTATGTAGTTTATACATATTTTCAAAAGTTGCAAGACGCCAAAATTAGCTCTTAAATTCTTTGCACCTGATTGAAATGTGAATTTAGTGGCCTTGTGTAATTTATCAAAATCCTTTAAATTTCGAGTTGAGTACTTAGAAAAAAAATGTTGATGTTGAAATTGGCTGATCTCTTTAAGAATATTTTATAACAGCATTAAATTTATTATGATATAAAGTGTTTTATGATTATAAAGATGATTAGTAATAATGTAATGGATGAACTTGTTTAGATACATTTCTCAATAAAAACTAATTTCAAAGTCTTAGGGCTAGAGTGGTAGCCGACTAAAAACCGCCGGAGGCGAGAAAAATTTACGACATGTTTGTCAACACTTATTTAAAAACAGCTTTTGGGATGAAATAATTTTCCGTTACTATGGTGAATTCATTTCTTGAACTGAAAAATTTCACTTTGAAAAAATCTCCATGGGGGGGGGGGTTAAACCCCTAAAACCCCCCCCGTTCGCGCGGCCTTGCACTGAACGAACAATCCCTAAGTTATAGTTCTGACACTAAATTTTTAGGCATTATGCTTGACAAAAAGCTAAATTGGAATGCCCATATAAAACAAATAATGGATAAAGCTACTATAGCCTTATGGATTAGTAAAAAAAAACTTTTGGCAAAAAATGGGGCTTGAAACCAAGAATGATACATTGGATATACTCGGCCATTGTGAAACCAAGAATAACATATGCAGCTCTTGTGTGGTGGCCTAAAACCGAAGAAAAGACTACACAAAAACTTCTCGGAAAACTACATAGAACTGTTCTATTGTGCATAACTGGTGCTATGCGTTGTACCCCTACAAAAGCTATGGAAGCGATTCTTTGCATTCTTCTTATTCATCAATGTGTGCAGCTTGAAGCAAAGAAGCAAGCTCTGAGACTTTAAAACAATATATCACTTACAGGGAAAGCCAATAGTGGTCACCTAAAAATTCTCGACAAATTCAAAATCAATCCAATAATTTGTAGCAATAGAGATTGGGTCTTGGCTAAACCCATTTTCAAACATTCTTTCAATGTTCTAGAGCCTGATCGAATTACATGGAGCTCAGGTGGCCCCGAGGTACGATCAGGATCTTTATTATTCTATACAGATGGATCCAAAATGGACAATGAAGCTGGTGCAGGGGTAACTGGTCCCGGCGCAAATAAATCGATATCAATGGGAAAGTGGGTGACAGTTTTCCAGGACGAAATCTACGCTATTCTCGAATGCACAAACCTTTGTTTAAAAAGAAGATACAAACATGCAAATATTGCAATTTTTTCAGACAGCCAAGCTGCACTTAAATCATTTAAATCATTTAAATGTACATCAAAACTGGTATGGGAATGTATTGAGGCACTTGCAAATCTTGCACAGAACAATTCAGTTACTCTATATTGGGTGCCAGGGCATTGCGGAATTGAAGGCAACGAAAAAACTGACATGCTAGCTAGACAAGGCTCTTCAATTCCGTTCCTAGGTCCTGAACCTTTTTGCAGCGTGTCTCGTTGCTTTTTTAAAAATGGAAATAAAAAATTTAGAAAAAAGCATGATTGAACGAAACTGGAAAAACATTGAAGGAGTAAGACAATCGAAGCGAATGATTGTTCCAAATATTTACAAATCGAAAAAGATTCTAACATTATCAAAAAAAGATTTAAAAACTTTTACAGGATTGGTTACAGGACACTGTGAATGTCGATATCATCTAAAACTCATGGGAAGAAGTCAATCTGACATTTGTCGTTTTTGTCAGGCTGAGAAGGAAATATCGGAGCACCTTTTATGTGAATGCCCTTGTCTTATATCAAAAAGAACTAATCTACTCGGTAAAGGAATTTTAGATCCTTCTGATTTATTTTCTTTAGGTTCCAGTAAGGTTGATAACTTCATTCGTGTTGTTCTTCCAAATTGGGAAAATGCTGATCAACAAGAAAGTGACACTACTGTAATCAATCAGAGTGATCTATCTTGAGAAGCTACAGTAAATAGGGGACAAACCACAAAAGATCTAACAACTGGTCGCAGTGGTAGGGACCCAACAAAAAAAAAAAAAAAAAAAAAAAAAACACCGTTACACGAGAATTTTAAAAAATTGATTGATAAGAGCTCCCATTAATTAAAATGGGTAGAGTTTTTCAATACAATTTCCACTCCAACAAAATTTGTTCACATGATAAATAAATCATCTCTAGAAGATAGAACGCTTAAATTCATCAATTTTTATTGAAATTTTTTCGAAAAATTGCTCGAATTGATCATATTTCTATTTATTTTGTTTAGTAGCCTCTCTTTCCAAAAATGATTGGGTAATGTTATGATTAATTTCATGATATCAAAAACTATATTTTGTGCCACATTTGATCATAACCGTTTGAAAATAGTTCGAGTTCTGTAACATTTTACAATGAATTTGTAAAGGACCTCCCCCCCCCTTTTCCATCAATTTTATTTTTTCATACAGTTACTCATCCAAATACAACAAAACCTATGAAACAACGAAATGAATCATTTTCATCTATTTCTACACATATGTATGTGTAGAAAATTTGATGAAAATCTCTTTAAATTAATCAAATGGTGTCAAAAATTATACTTTTTTGTTTGGATAACCATAAGTTTGAGTTGATAAAATATTTTTTTCTTTTGGCAACTAGTTGCATAAATAACTACTATGTTATTCGCGGCTCACGAGTCAGTTTTATACTACTAAAGCAATTTGATTTTTAAGGATAAATTTATGAATAGAAAAATATTCCGTAAATAAACGGAAATTCTGGGTGCCCAGGTGTTGAAATTAACATAATAAGTTAAAATTGACAAAATTCATGATAAAATTTGGTAATCTAATGATACCAAAGTTTATCAAAAAGCGTAAACTTGTACTTCATGAGGTCAACGTCGAATAACTCCGCTATTTTTCAGCTGTTTTTCTGAAGTAAACAATTTTTTTCAGATAAGATAATTGGTTGAATTTATAACCGTATTTCAAAATTTTTGGAAGTAGAACAAATGAAAATAATATTGAATAACACGTAAAAAAAACCGTCATCGTCTTTCAGTGGTACATATATAAACCAGCATCATGTGCCTCGATTGTATCCCATTTACCCGAAAACCATTGACCAGAATGAATTTTTCCCAGAATGACAAATACCCGAAATCAAACCCCAGAATGAACCATTTCCCAGAAAAAATTCCCCAGAATGCACCATTTACCAGAAATTTTTTTCCCAGAATGGACCATTTCCCAGAATTTTTTTTCCCCAGAATGGCACAAATCCCAGATTTTTTCCTCTTGTATTTTTATTTGTTTTTTTTCTAATGAATTCTTGTAAATTTCATATGATTCGAAATTCATTTTTTCAAAATGATTTTTTTAAATGAAACTACGACTTTGAAATTTTCCAACTAAATTTATTTTAGAACCAATATTGTGCTTTGTTTATGGTTTATGGAACTTTTATTGATTCAATGCTTACCATGGTCCTTTAAAAAACCTTTTTGGTATCCGACTCCTCACGCTGCGCGTTCGAGCTTGAAAGACGTTTTGTCCTTCACGCTGTCGCGTGGCGGACGGGACTAAGGGATCACCCCTAGCTTTCACGCAGACCTAGGAAGCCCCGGCAGACCTAGACCAATGTAATGGGGCCGCCGCTCCCGACGGCGGGTCGGCGGCCACCTCGGATTTGGGAGCTTCGGCGGCTTTGTGCCGCCTAAGCCCCTTCATCCTCGTTGGTTGCGGCTTTGCCGCAAATGAATAAAGTTATGAAACCCCATTTTTTTTTAAACAATTCCTTTTTTTTTATTAATTTCTAGTAGGGATAAATGTTTTCAATTTTCTGGGAAATGGTTCTTCTGGTGAAAAAATTTCTGGTAAATGGTTCATTCTGGTGAAAAAAATTCTGGGAAATGGTACATTCTGGCGAAAATTTTTCTGGGGAATGGTTCGTCTGGGGAAAAAAATTCTGGGGAATGGTTCTTTCTGGCGATTGGAATTCTGGGGATTTTTCATTCTGGGCAATGGTTTTCGGGTAAATGGAGTACAACCATGTGCCCCTATACGGCCCATCTATTGCATTCTATCATGATCATCATTTTCGTTGCAATACATCGACTTGGTTAAATTTGGATATCCAGATACTGCAAACTCAGTTTTTTCGTGATGTTATTCTTACATAATACAAATTTAAGTTTAGATATATCCTATCTACAATGATCGTTCCTGATTCAACATCTAATTGTTGAGTAAATGACGACAATCGCTCGCTCGCATACCCTTCCCAACCCTGGTTGCTTTACTACATATCGATCAACCAGGACGGCTAAAGCAAGGAACACTTTGAGGTCAATGCCAATGTGGATCAAACATCGAAAGGGAAAACTCAGTATAGTCAATGGACAAGCAAGAATGCACCAATAGACTGAGTCGATTTTTGGTCATTTTTTAATTTCTAAAAACCTGGGGTCTAAAAAGCTTCATTTTGGTTCAAAACTCATCCTTGATTTTTGCAGAATTTTTAAGTAACGTTTACATGAGTAAATTTGAACTTTTAGGTTTGTATGGAAAAAAAGAATATTTTGTACTAAAAAATCAACAACATTTTGTTTCTTCCTTAGAAACCAGCCTGCTATGGTTTTTGTGCTTATTTATAAATTCTCTGAAGAAAACTTTTCGATGAACAACTCATCAAAAAATTCCTTTTGACGATTTTCAGCAGGCTTGGTTCCACACAACACAAGAAACAAAAATGATGTTGATTTTTCAGTACAATATATTAAATTTCTCCTTACAAAACTAAAAGTTTTAATTTAGTCATGTTAACGCTACTTAAAATTCTGCAAAAAATCATGGATCAATTTTGAACCCAAACGAAGCTTTTAAGACCCCAGGGTTCGAGAAATTCAAAAATGACCCCAAATCGACTCAGCCTAATGCACCAGTGCACATAGATTCCAGTCGTCGATTTTTATTTGTTTATTGACCAATGCTCATTAGTTTATTCAATTATATGGTCGTCACTGCCACGCGATGCCGTAGGAGTTCCATTGGCATGTCAATTCATGTGAACGCTTCGGAAATTCCGATGCAGGTGGTATACAGTCATGCGATCCAGTTTTGTCACTGATATAAAAAAAAATACTGTTCATTTCAGTTGTTCTGTATTCTAATGTGTTTGAATGTAACTAAAGGTAAAAATGAAGGAAATGTTGTATCATCATATCATCAATGAATATAAGATTTCTCGATCCTTAAAACGGTTAAGGTTTCGGATCACTGGCAGCTGATCAACCTTCAAGTGACTTGAAATTCAATATCCCAAAATAAATAAAAAGCTGATTATGACATATATCTAAGTTAATCATATTTACCTCTCTGCCGGTAAGCCTTCTCCCGATAGAACGAATCGACATGCTCCGATTCACCTGACTGAAGCGATTCGATATCAATGTGATCATTGTCTAACGACGCACCCAGATCATCATACTGGTCCAGATCCTGATCGCTCATCATATCGTAGTCATCTTGCTGTCGAGATCGATCCCCTTGCTCCTGCTGCTCCCCATCCAGCCCATCTTCACCCTCCAGGTCTCGATCGTACTGTCGGCTGTTGTAATCGCTAAACAAACTGTACCGACTTCCGGCTGAACCCTTGAGAAACGAATTGCTGGACTGTCCGCCGCCACCTCCGGACAGTAGCGTTTGGTTTTGCTGCCGGGTATCCCGGATCGAACCGGAAGCCAGCGATTTGGCTAGAATTTCATCAACCGACGGCACCCGGATCTGGGGTTTCCGGTTTGGGTGTAACCGTCGTTCTAGGTAGCGCTGCAGAATCTTCTGAGTGATTTGATTCTGCCGTTGGATTTCCTGTAACTGGGGGTCCACATCTGCGATGGTGCGGGTTACACGAATCAGTGGATGAGTTGGTGTTATAGTTTAAGGTAATGGCGCATTATCGGAAAAGCATTGGGGTGAAAAGACAAAGAAGAAAGAAGAAAACAATGTAGCAAATTTTGAAAACTCCAAAGTCACTTGAAAGTTGCGCAATAGTGGTAATGTAATGATTTGATGATGCGAAATTCATAACTGGTTAAAGGGACATCCTAATGAAATAAGTATACAATGATAAAGTTTCTTCATTTTCATTTGCACCTGTTCCTCTAGAACGGAAAGCTTATCAAAATTAAATTCATTTCAACATTTTTTCCATTGAAGTTTTAGTGGCACTTTCTTGTGTCGTTCTGTGCCGTCAACTTGATTTCAAAAATGAAGGATTACTTTAAACGGCATTAATCGGCATCAGTACAGGATGTGGCCAAGAAACTGTATACAACCCGATTTCTGACCAAGAAATCGGATTGTGTTATCATGGATGATTAAACCCTACTTTAAACTCGACTTTCAAACTCTGCCTGGACCATAATTTTAAACTTCCCCAAAAGGAAAATATGTTTCTGCGTCAGTGGAAGTCATTTACAGTGAAAAATTTGAAAGAAGGCCATATTTGAATGTGGTGAAATGTCTCGTCCATCATAACCACAGATACAATGAATGTCAAAATTTACGTGCAAGAATGTTTACAAAAAAGGCTGCCACCCTCAATCAAACAGCATAACAATCCTACAATCTTTTGGTCTGATTTCGCTTCGTGCCACTACTCAAAGGATGCATTACACAAGTCACATGTTTACCGAAAGACACGAACCCATCAAACTGTCCAGAGATTTGGCCAGTGAAAGTTTTTGTGTTTTGATAGAGTCAAATCTGAGGAAAACATGAAACCAGCGGACAGTGTTGAAAAATTCCAAAAAGATTGGCCTAAAGTCTGATATACTTTAAGCGATGTACACCACTTAACGAGAAAACAGGAGACACGAATAGCGCTATCTGAAGAGTGGCGACAGAAATCGCAATTTTTTTACTCCCACAAAAATGCTTCTAGTTCATCAACGGGTTCAAGTATCGATCTAATTTTTGGAGCATAGAAACTTGAAGTTACAAGCTGTCATAAAATGTCAAAGACGGCGAGTTGCTAATTTTTTCCAGAAAGATATGGTGAAAATAAGAAAAGGGGCTCAATTATCCCCACTCTCCCCTATGACTCATTCGAATTTTTTAGAAGCTTACACATTTGGACAATCGATGGAATTTTTTGTTGAAAGTAGAAGCGCTGCCCAGGAATATTCAATGCAAAGTCGGTTGGTCCAGAACAAATAAGTTGAAAAAAGGATTTTTAAAAACATGTTGAAACATTTTAATAAACAAACCTCCTTTTCGAAATTTTTAAGAATTTTAAACATTCTGTTCATTTCCGGAGAGATAACCGTTAAGAAACCAAATAATTCGCAAAACTTAGTTCACAAAATGGGAACTGGTTTTTTGCTATCCTCAAACCGAGTTTTGAGTTAAATTTCTTGACCTTGCTGCTACACGAAAAATTTTGCCACATCCCATTTCTCGTTCGTAAAATTTTGTAAATAGGACGTGTGAACTGTCACCACAAAAGGAAGCTACGTCATCGTGAATCGACCCATGCAGAAAACGACTGTGGTAAATATTGGTTAAGTATATTTGCTAAAGTGGTAAAATGGGCGAAGAAAGCACTGTGTAGAAGCTGATAAATAGTGTTTAGAGAAAAGTAAGAGAACTCGCTTACCCTACAGAAACCAATGCTTAATGAATTATATATTGGAAGAAAACACTATTTTGCAGTATGTTTGAGAATAAAATGTTTATATTAAAAAAAATCATTGTTTCTTTTATTTAAGAAAGAAAGTGTATTTTTAATTTTCGGAACAACCTCTAGTGTAAAATTCACCTTAAAGTTCATCCTAGAAGATAATCTAGAATATCGATGCTATACATTTTTTTAGCGTTTTTTACTGAAAGCGTGTAACCGTAGGATGAGAATAAAAAAATCTCAAAAAACTGGTTAGAATTTTGAGATTTATTTAAATTTGTCAAAAACATTTCATTAAATTATTCAAAGCTCTAGCAAGCAAAATCTGCCATTTTTAAATACTTTTCAATGGATTTCAGATTTTTTTATTTTTAAATGGTTAAAATTTTTTTCATGAAATGATTAGCTACTTGTCATGTTAGCAAAAAATTATGCTTAAGAATAGTCAAAACCAAAAATCAAAAACCAACTTCATTTCCAGCTTATTTTAGTTTTCTTGATGATTTAATGCGCAAAAATTTCTTCTTCCATACAAATTTCCATACAAAATTGAAACTTGTTACGCTAACTCAGGAAACAACCGAAACATCTCAAATTTTTTCATTGATGTTTGGTGACCCAACAAGCAAAGCAAAAAGTCATTTTTGCAGCGGTCTAGTAGCCATGCAATACCTCGTTAGGTAGTTGATTTGATTGACTTGCCCATATTAAACTTCTAATAACTTTTTTGCCTGATAAGATAAGAAGTTATGGCCTTCGAAAAAGTTGAATAGCGGTTAATTTCATTTAAAAATTTATAAATTGACACTAAACCCATTACCAGGCTCGGTTTCACATGAGAAACAAAACTTTTGTTGATTTTTCAGAACAAAATATTGAATTTTCCCATAAAAAATAAAAGTTCAAATTAACAGATGTAAACGTTACTTGAAAATTCTGCAAAAAATCATGAATGACTTTTGGACCAAAACAAAGCTTTTTAGACCCCAGGAATTAAGAAATTCAAACATAACCCCAAATCGACTCAGTCTACCCTCCTATACCGTATTCGGTATCATTCGTAAAATCAATTCGGTAGATAGGGGAAATGAGGGCATAACGAGCACCCGGGGCAAAATAAGCACTCTTCTTTTGTGCAAAAGTACGTAATTTCATAAATAAATTTTCATAAGGATTTGTTTCGTGCTTCCTATAGTAATAATTTTTCACCAACTTCTTATCATATTTACAGAAATATTTAGAAAAAACCAGCTAGGTTCTCAAGTGACGAAAATATTATAATTTTGGAGCACCAATAAATAAGCTTTCATTCATCATCTCGATCTTTAATGTACGCACTGCAACAAAATGAACACATTGTTTCTCAATTTTCACCATCATTAAATTTTTGACTTTTCACTTTAATCAATTTCAAAACGCGTTTTTATTTAAATTTATTGACTCGTGGCGAACAGAGCACTATCAATCGGGGCACGATGAGCTTTTTCTGCCGTATAATCTAGCAGCAAATTCAAATCGATGTAGTCAACTGAATTATAGAGCTATATCTTGACTATATAGTTTACATCTAACGATTGGGCCCATGAATCTCCGACACTTTCCAATTGGGCTTGGCCCTGCTGAAAAGAATATGGCTTGCTCTTTACGCTTACACAGATTTCCGTAAGAATGACAGCTTATCGGAGTGAAATTGGAGTGAAGGCTTTTGCTTTCTCTGTTTAACGCATGAGAAATCGTACACCGGGAAAGTGAGCACGCCTATCGCCTCTAGGCCAAATCGTCCGATGAAACAAGTCAAGTTGTAGCTCTATTATTTAGTTGACTTCATCGAGTGGAATTTGCTGCTAGATTCCCAGACAGAAAACGCTCATCGTGCCACAATCGATGGTGCTTATTCTGTCCCAGGGAGAGTTCTCATTATGCCCCTGCAGTGAATGGTTTTCAGCTTCCGGCAAAAAAAAATTTAAAATGCATTTTTAAACGTTTTTATTTATATTTTAGGTTTCAGCCTATTAGGAAATAGACTATTTTAGAATCTGAACACGAAAAAATGATGTAGGTAATTCACATATTAAAGCTGTTTTCTATGGTCAAATAAGCGTTTTCCTTAATGTGGCCATTATGCCCTTATCTCCCCTTCTTAACAGAAATGTGTGGGGCTCTCGTCTCCTCTGCCTGTCCTTAATGCAAGAAAATACGGTCTCAAATAATCATAGAATAGATTGATAAGATTGGAAAAATTTTAAATCCTCCTTTTGACATTTAATCTTCGAATGAATTAAATGGAGATTCTCAGGTCCGGATGACCGGATATTTGGAAAACACTTTCTGTTTTGCCCAAGTTTACTTTTTTTTTGATTATAGTCGTTTTACCATCTTTATGGAAATCGCTATCTTACATCAACTGTGCCCTAAAGTTATTGAAAAACTTATCCGGTACAACTGTAACTGTGATCGAGGTTACTTTTGGGCTCGAACTAGCGGACATCGGCTCAGAAGGCAACTGACTTGCCAATTGAGCTGTTTCGCAAGCCCTGATGTTTGCTTACATTATTTGAAAGATTATTCAAAAAACTCAAATGAAATTTTTATTTTGTTCCCAAAAATTAATTTTTAGATCTATTTTCATTAAAAAAACATTTTGGGGCTCGAAATCCTGAAATACAATTCAAATGTTGCTTATGTGCATCGATGAAATATTAAAGCTTTATACAATTTAATTTAATTTGTCTTTTGCATTATATGGATTATGTTTGAATTTGGCTTAGATAATTGGGCAGTTTTTTTTGTTTTATAAGAAAACGTTTTCACTATTAAGGCCATCCATTCAATAACAAGTGATAGTGGTTAACGAAAGAAGAAGAAGAAAAAATCCCCACAAATGCAATTACACGAACTGTGAAATGATTTTCATCAATTTTTCGTGAACTAATACGTTCGTACTTCTCTGAAATCGTTGAGTCAAATACAAAATTCGTGTAAAATCCCTAATCTACGTTTCAAACAAATGTTCAGTAATTTTCATAAAATTTTGTACAATAGCAAAACTTAATTGAACGAACTCCACCTAGCAATCGAGAGGGCTCTCAGCTTCCACAAAAAACTATCATTGCATCAGGTATCAGAAAAGGGGTAGGCTTGATAGCGGCACGTTATCCAAACAAACGGGAAAATTGTGCCTAGCCTTTTTTTTTTTACAGATTTCATCATATACCTGAGAAACCTGAAAACCATAGAAGGATTAGAAAATAAATAAATATTTAGGGCATAAAGCCGATCCACGTAGGGATTTTGAAGCATTGAAGCTTATAACCACATTGGGTGAAAAATGACAGATTGTTATTTTAGTTTAAATTCTTAGAATTAGATAAACTTATAACAGGATAGGCGAGAGTACATAAAAGCTTTCTAGCAAACGAAAAACAGGCATATATGAACTAAAATGAATCACACATTATTGATTCACAACTACAAAATTCAGGAGATTTGAGTTTACAATGTTCAGAAAATGTTCCAACCAGGATGCTACAATGAGGGCAAATAAACGATTTTATAATGGCAAAGTTGGCATTTAGCCTATCCACATAGGGATTTTTAAGCAATGAAGCTTTTTTTTAAACACAATATTGGAAACAAGGACTTTTTTTAACTTTCTTTGTTAAATTCTGACATACATTAAAAAAAAAAGAGGTCGGGCAAAAGAGGGACATGTACACACTAAGTGGAAGGTAAATATAGGTACAATAGTACCTCTGAATCATAGCTTTACCATACAGGAGATTCAGAGCACAAAGTCTTGATTTTATATATTTTTATTTAACTGACCAGTTAGCCTTCTGGTTAGACGACTACAATGAGCTTCTGTGAGGCCAAATTTGAAACGAGCGATATTAAAACTGCACAAACTGTAGCAGTGGATTCCAGAACCAGGATTGACGTATGATACGAAATATCAGAGTACGATATTAAAGGAGCTTTGACTCTTCTCAACACTATAACCATTCTAAAGCTAAGGGGACATGTGTCAATACAAGAGAAGTGACATATATTAGGTGAAACAGTCGACTGTCGACATGCGATACAAGTTTTGATCAAAAACTTGATTTAATAAGGAATATTGAAGCCTTTTGGCTACCTTAAAAAAAAAAAAAAAAGATTTAATTTTTTTTTTCCACGGAAACGATATTTGTACGACTTCAATGATTGAATAACCATGACGCAATTTTAACAATTAAATATCTTTATATGAACGGACATTTACCTCCACAAAATTCTGTTACCAATCCAAAGATAGAAGGGACTGAATACTTGTCCATTATAAGGAAAGTACACTAATTTTGCGCTTGACGTAACAGATATAACTGATGTTATTTAGATCATATTCTTCTGTGATTTCAAATCGGTTAATATTAACAGATAGCCAAAAGCAATGGGAAAAATCATATTCCAAATTGGTAAAACGAGAAAATATGGAAGAATACAGCTTGTGCAAATGCATGTACTACATATGCACTATTGGCATACCCTTCTCGAGAGAAAATACGTACAAAGGTTAAAAAAAATACAAGCAAGAATTTAAAACTGATTCAAATTCAAAACATTTTCTTTCAATGTTTTGAACTTGAAAAACTTCTGAACTCTGCATGCAATAATTGACCTTGACCTATTTTCTCCCCCTCCCAGATACAGCCTCATGGATTTCCAATAGACAGAAATATGAGATAAACGTATCTGGGAAGTACTGGATAAGTCGCCTCGTACGACATGGACCAGTATCCCAGTGGCAGTATTCTTTAGGCCGCTGCCACACAGCCTCAGCTTCCACAAAAAACTATCATTGCATACGTCACTATTCAAACATTCAAATGATTTTCATTCAATTGTGTTTGTTCAATATAAATTTATTTAACAACATTAGTTGAGGTTTTCTTCTGAAAAATTGAGAACGATATGAAATACCTGCATGATTTAAATTATTTGTTAGTTTTTGGGAAAAAATTATAGTTGAAGATTGTAATAACAAGACATGGAAATAAACAGTTCAAACAACAATCTTAGTATCTAAGTCAAATGGGGCATCATGCAACATCAGGGTCAGATGCACCATTTGTATACCACAACACATGTTCAATTTTTATTTCAATATTATGTAATAAAGTTGTCACTTAATGATAACAAATGACAATGAAGATGGTAAAGTTTCTCACATCGTAAGATAGTTTTTTATTTTTTTTTATTTCTTCTTTTCTCAGGGATTTTAAACCAAGTTGGTTTATTCATCCAGAAAAATAGTTTTTAAAGTTTTTGATTCTCATAGAACATTTTAAAATCGAGCAATAGATGTTCAAATTTTAACATTCTGCGATCCCGTACAAAACTTTACCCAGTATCACGAATTTGCTTAAACCTACAAACTTTATATTGATTTTATTATTCTATACTGTTGGTGTAAAAATATTTTTCGGATAGTCATCAAATAATTTAAAATATTTTTTTATGGTTAAGTTACCAGTCTGAACGAAAATGCATCAAGATTAAAATCAAAGATTCACCTTTTAATTCTGCTTTCCATATACTAGAAAATGATTGTTTTGCACCCCGCGTTTGTAAATTTTTTAAGTTTTGTCCATCCAAACATTAGTTCTCATGATTTTAGCTAGTAGAATATTGTGTAATATTTTTTACCCCTAAATGTATGCAACACTCTTATGATTTCAAATACATAAAAAACTATAAATTTTCAAATGTAGTCGTTTGATTTTTCATAAGAAAAACCAAGCAACTTACCCCTTTTTTAAGTAGAGTGAAAATCGCATGTTTTTGTAAATTAAAAAATAACTGGCGAAACCGATAATTTTTCTAACTGCGTTAATTTGATGTCCTATCAACCTTAAAAGTTTTGATGTACAAGCGGTATGATTTTCTGTGAACAATAAGTTTTTAGAAGCCATTTAAGTTGAAAAGGTTTGCATTATTTCCCATTTGACGGTATTTAACAAGATAGGTACTAAATCCCTACAGGTCGAAAATTACAAATTTTTTTGTGAAATCAATTGTTCCTAGCCATTAAGACTCTTAAAATATTACATGGAGCATACGCCTAAAAATTCTGAATCGTCTGTTTCTTGTCGGTTGCTTGGAGATATTCCAATTAGTACATCTGATGTTAAATGAAGCTTGGAAATGTCTATTGTTCATTTGTAAGTTCTAAGTTGAACTCGGTACACCCCTTCATTTCATTTTGAGTAATGACATCTTGATTGTTTGGTAAGAATCTAGACCAGTTGCATATTGATGTTCACACGACACCAAACAGAAGGTATGTTACAATTCATCAGCTGCAACTCTCTAAGTTCTAGAAAACCGTTTCCTCACCAACAACAGCAACAACTCCAGCAAGGTGGAAACAATAAATCATTGGAGTACCAATTTCATAGTAACAGCGATTTTCCGGTTAGCTGACATTGATCTTACTTGGCAGATGAATAGCCCCCAAGATGTTAAAATGAAGCATAACTATGTAGCTACAACGAGCTTAAGCTTAAATCAATGGCAGCTCTGAAATCGAGAAACTACACGAGATTCTTCCACGCTAAGCGGTTTAACGTGTGAAAAAAAAACCGTTTACACGTTCGATGTTCAGTCCGCGAAAACCTTCCATGCGCTTAGCATCGCGAGCCGCGTTACAAAATTTGACGCGCTTCGATGCAACGTTTATGCTGGGCACTTCCATTTTCAGCATCTACTAGATGGGTACTAACATCTTCCCATCCAGTCTCCTTCTGCCTTCTATATGACCCCCTCGACAGATGCTGGTTGCAATTGGATGACTGAGATGCAATTGCTTTAGCACATTCTTGATTCTGGCAAACATACCGCAAGCCATTCGGAAGCCTCGAAATAGCAATGATTCAAAATGATTAATGGTTACGAATTTCATTAACCTTTCTGGTGAATTATTTGCCTCAGAAGTGATAAGAAGGTGCTTAATCTTTTGCGTGTTTTACAACTGAAGGATTCAAAGAATCCTTCGCACTCTGTCGTGCTGACCAACCATTGAGAAGTCATCAACCGAAATGGTAGAGTTTAAAAAGGTCGTTAAATTCAAAGCTTAATTAAAATATTTCCGGAAATAATGACTCAACATAAGTTGAAACAATCTGCTTTGGAAAGTTCAAAGATCGAAATGCATGCAAAATTTGAGACTCTGAGATACCAAAAAGATGTGGTGGTTTTTTTTATATCGGTGTTAAAACGAGAAATGATCTAATTCAAATGAAACAGTATGACAGGATGCCTAAAGGTGAACGAAAAAAAGGTTTCCAGACTAATGATTTTTTCTTATTATCATAACCTGTTCATGGAGTAGTCTGCAGTCAGCTTCTGAATTAAAGGTCTGACAGGATCAGTTCCACAATATATCCCTATGTGTTTTTTTCCGATTACAAATTTGGAAAGCAACATGATAGTTGAATGAGAGTGCATGTGAGCGGCGCGAAGACTTTTAATTAAGGTTTCTGGACAATGTAGATAGACTACACGCTTAAGTAGCTTACTTGCTGTTCATCAGTTCTCCATTGTTCCTGATTTTTTATACATAGAGTTGAATTGGAAAATGCCACTAGGACCCGATTGTATCCCGTTTACCCGAAAACGTTTGCCAATAATGATTTTTCTCCAGAACGACAAACACTCGAAATCAAACCCACGAATGAACCAATTCCCAGACCAACTTCATCCTCGTTGGTCTAAATCAAATTTGGAAAATCCAATGGTTTTGCAAATCAAACCATTTCTTTAGTAAACCAGTTTTGTTAAATATTTTCAATTTTCTGAGAAATGGAACTTCGGGCGTAAAACTTTCTGGGGAAAAGTCAGTCTGAGGAAAAATAATTTTGGAAAAGTGCCCTCCCTGGCGATTGAAATTCTGGGGATTTTTTATTCTGGGCAAAAGTTTTCGGGTAGATGGAGTACAACCCTAGGACCAAGCCCCCTTATTCTGCGCCGCGCGTTAGGTGGCGATAGTCGAATCACCCTAGTCACCCGATTCCAGTAGTCGCTTTAGGTGAGAAACGTCTTTTTGAATGAACTTTTTGAGTTCTTATCCTAAAGTAGTAGTCAGCTGGGCATGAACCTCTGTCACATCGGCTTCGGGAATAAGGTGATAAGACCCACTAACCCCAACTCGACTCGACTATCGTCACCTCACGCGCGCCGCAAAATGAGGGGGAAGGTTTCCGAAATCACAGAAAAATCTTTAATTAAACAGAATTTTGAGCAAATTTTTATCACCAAATCTTTGTCAGATTTCACAAAATTTTTGATTTTTGAAAATATTTCCAAAATTATATGCCAAAATTGATGCCAATAGAAAATTTAGATTTTATTTTTCTTTGGGGGCTCTCGTTGATGTTGTTCGGTGATGTTTATATGAAAAGATTTGCTTTATTTTCAACGTTTCGGTTTACTGTTTATTTCAACCATCTTAAGAAAACGAAAGCTATTTTTACGCCTGCTAAGGTCGTCGCTTAGATTAGAAAAACGACTACCTTAGCAAGCGGAAAAGACGCTTTCGGAAAAATTACTGAAATAAAAAAAAATTGAAATTGAAAATTATGCTAAGTTTGGGAATGATAATTGGATTTTATCAATTAAAATAAAAAAAAGACCCAATTAATCAAGAATTTTCACTTGCCAACAGTGTGCTACACTTCGAAGTATAATTCGAATGGACTGAATTCAAGTGTTAAACTTTATTGGACAAAATTGGACACAACGTTTGCCGTTACTTAAAAATGCTTAAATTATAAAACTTAGTTCATGGGCTTCTGCCGAATATCTATGTTTCTCGTCAAAGATTTCTTTGCGGTCCTTAAGATTGCTTGTCAATTCCCTTTCCAAATTTCAATTTTTTATACAAAATTAGTTTATAACCACAATTCAGCTGAAAATCACAAATTTGAGTTTTTTGTTTTATCCTCAAAGCCCAAATGGAATTTATTCTTTATGAAAAATATTTACTGTTAAATAAAATCTTCACCTGAAAAATCTGCAAAAAATTCTATATTTTTCCAGTGTATTGTTCAACATTATCAACAAATTACGAACACCAAAATTTGTCATTTTAAGTTTTAGAAACAAATGAACAAAATACTGTGTTGTGTTACATTTTGTGAAATGAGGATTCATTAGAAGATTCATATCATTTGAATTAATAGCATACTAGCGGCAAGCGAAAAACGAGATATTTCGTATTTGGTCCGCAATGTATTGCAGTTTCTTTCAAAGACAAATTTCATACTAAAATCATTGAATTTGTTCAAGTTTTCATCAAGAAAATTTGATCCGAAAATCTGATGATTTTTTACGCTTACTTTTACTTTCGTAAATTTTATTTATTTTCATCAAAGGATACAATCTTTGAATTTGAAAAATAGTTTGGAAGATTGGGCTTGTTTGATTGGAGTATAGAATTTTTTTTCAGAAATGAAAGACTCTCCTTAAAAAAGCTTATTTTATGCCGAAATCAACTAAGTTTAATCTACCAGTCTCTTAAACATATTCAAAGATTTTAACCATCGACGAAAGCGAATTTAGCTCACTTTATAGGTTTATCAATTTTCTTAAGTTTAACTTAATACGAAAAATTTTAAGTAGAGGAGAGTGGGGTATCATGGGCCACTTTTTTCTTCGTTTCATAACTTCTTTATTAGAAAAGATAAAATGAAAAAAAATAAATGGAAAGGTTTTCTTCATTTTTGAGGTATCATTGGGCATTTTTGTTATTCTTTTAATACATAAATTTCCCAAGTTTTGACTGTTCTAAAAAAAAATTTTTTTTTGGATTTTGAAAAACTGTGGGGAAACGTGGGCCACCCTTGCAAATTGACTAGATAACGTGCAAAGTTTATGAGTTGACCCGAAACTGAAATTTCATAATTCATTTAGTTATTTTTAGCCGATTTCAGATGAGGAATCTAGAAAGAGAGTTGTGTATGATCAAAAAGATCCTAAAACCTAGCTCGCGAACGTTTCGGCAAAATTCCATATATGGGATTTTTGTTCGTCTCTATCGCATAAGACAAGATGGACAAAACATTTTCCATAATTCTTCATTTGTCATAAGAAAACTTTACAAATAGTAATAACGTGTTTTAAGTTCTGAACGTGTTAAAAAACATCAAAATATAGGTGGCCCAATATACCCCACAAAATGTGGCCCACCATTTCCTACAAGCAATGATTTGGAAATTGGTTGCGTTTGTGTGACCTATTTATGTTTCATCAAAAATTCCTTTTCCACGTGAAAGAACATGACAAAACCCAGATCATAAGCGTATGAGCATATTTTTGTTGTGTACTTGAGGTCTCGCACGGATGCAATTTTGTGGGTGCTTGTTTAATTATGTAAGTACATTTTTCTAGGCTAGTTTCATAAAAGAAGCAAATGATACGTACAGTTGCGTTCAAAAAAGAATGAAATCGCGTGAAGCTGCGCACCCACTTCCAACTTTGACAAGCTGCCATTTCTCTCTCGGTTGATGTTTTTTCATGAAAATTTCACACAATCTAGTTCAACTACCCAACTAACACTCCACAAAATTTGAAGTCTTTACAATGACGGGAAACAAAGATACAGCTATTCCCGTAAAAAAGGGAAATTTGGAGTTGCTTCACTAAATTTGCTGTATCTTTGACAATTTTCATTGAAAAATCTTGAAATTTGGTCTAAAGATGTAAGCATATTCGATCTAATACCAGGCTAAGTTTCGTCAAAATCGATGAACGTGATCAAAAATGGTGCCGGGTTGAAAATGAAGTTCAGTATCGCCCAGCAGACGATTTCATTCTTTTTGGACGGATGTTTATATGGAAATTATCGTAATCCATGTATTCCTGGTATTTTCTTTCACAAAACCAAAATTTATCACAAAGAATGTTGTAAATTGATAGGAACTTTATTCTTGCTTTGTTTAGAAACAGAAATTGTTCCAACATAACTGGTATTGAAACACAAGAGCGAATAGAATATTCGCTTTAATTGTGGATCAAATTTGTTTATCGGTACAATTAGCAGGTCATTTCTGTAACTCTGTTCATCTTATTTTGAACTCTGTTTTTACATTTTTACATCTTTGGACCAAATTTCAAGATTTTTCAATGAAAATTGTCAAAGATACAGCCAATTTAGTGAAGCAACTCCAAATTTCCCTTTTTTACGGGAATAGCTGTATCTTTGTTTGCCGTCATTGTAAAGACTTCAAATTTTGTGGAGTGTTAGTTGGGTAGTTGAACTAGATTGTGTGAAATTTTCATGAAAAAACATCAACCGAGAGAGAAATGGCAGCTTGTCAAAGTTGGAAGTGGGTGCGCAGCTTCACGCGATTTCATTCTTTTTTGAACGCAACTGTACATAAGGCAACAACATATAGAAAAACATGCTTATGCAAAGCGACGACAGTGACAATTGGATTGGGATTTTTATCTCAACACACAGCTGAATTATTTGAAGTGGCCCACGTTTCCCCATGGCCCACGTTACCCCACTCTCCCCTACCTAGAAAGCATAACCATATATAACCAAACATAATTTTTTTTATTTTTTTTTTTATTTTTTTTTTGTTGTCGTGCATTGTTGGGCAAAAATTTATATATCAATCACCAAAACACCCCCATTTCACTGAAAAAAGTTTTCATGTGTGAATCATGTAAAAATGACACGTTCTGATATTTCATATAAGACTTATTCCACGCGCATGTACCGTTCACAAGTGATTTATATACGATACCGTATCAAAGATCTCAAACTTGTCAGTTATTTTGATAATTCAAATCATACAAAACCAACGAAATAAGAGAAAAAAAAATTTTGACATATTTCATATAAATTTGAAAATCAATATTTTTGTTGGAAAAAGTGTAAATGTTGACAACTTTTTCTAAATAATTGATTAAAACATATGGATTGATTGTTTTTGAATTTTTTTTATACGTTTTAAAGCCAACAAATACTGCGTCATTGTGTAGAAAAAAGATTTTTTTGTATCCAATGAGGTTGTTTTTTTTTTATTTTCATTAAGTTTTATTTTTGACACTTAACCATATTATGGCATTCGTATCTAAGCATACTTTTTAAGATTATGATATTTTGTATCGAAAAGGAAGCAAATCTTGTGAACTGTAATTTTTAAATAGTCGCAATTTTTTATCAAACTTTCTTGTTTTTGATGTATGTAGGTTTAATATAAAGATAATCCAATACGAGTTTTGGGAGAAATCTTTTCTTCAAGTGATATATTTGTGATTATTTTTAGCTATTGACATTTCAGTACAGCTCTGGAAATATTTTCAGAAGCCAAAATTTAACTTTTGTGATGTGACTCGAAAGAAGTCTAAAATTATTAAAATTTCAAAATAGGGTTGGTGGTAAAGTAATAAAAAACATGAAAATCATCATTTTTAACCGAGAAAAACCTAGAGAAATTTCGAAATTTCAAATAAAAAATCGATATTTTTTTTTTTTTTTTGTTGTTTCGATCATAGTCGTTTTTCCGTGAATTCCTTGCATTGGCTTAAAATCAATATAGGTATTTATAAGGGCTTGTGATATAGCTCAGTTGGCAAGTCTGTTACCTCCTGAGCCGATGTCCGCGAGTTCGAGCCCAAGAGTAAACATCGAACACAGTTGTACTGGATAAGTTTTTCAATAACTGTCCGCCAACTGAAACGTTGATATAAAGTCGCGAATGCCATAAAGATGGTAAAACAACTATAATCGAAACAAAAAAAAATATTTATAAAGTTAACAAAAACTATAGAGGGAAGCACCCCTTCCTCGCAATACTAAAGTAGGAGGGTCCATTACATGTACCAAATAATCACATATTCCTCATTTATTATTCGATTATAATTACCCTGGGCGTTTCTGATAAATTTTGTTTCATGTTTTCTTTATATTGAATGGGCATCCCCCTTCTTAGATGGAAGGGGCTTTTACGTACTATAGATTATCCTTTAATGCAAATTTTTACATTTTCAACTTGATGAGAACCCCTTGTCAATTGATTTAATTAAAATGAATTTTATCGATTTTATGTATGCACACATAATGCATACATAATAATCATATGTTATATTTCGACTAGCTGATCCCGTACGAACTTCGTTTCGCTTTTAACATTAAAGCTGATGATTTTGTATTTTATTGGTGATTTGGGCGCATTTTCAGCAAAAAATTGGTTAAAATACTAAACAGAATTTGCAAGCGACCTATTTACTTGCCTACCAAATGGAAATTTACAATAAGAAATTGATTGCCTGTCGAAAAGAACACCCGTTTACGATTTTTTATCTTTTTCGGATGCATAACAACGAAATTATGTCTAAAATATTTAAAAGGTCATATTAACGACCTTTTATCTGTCGGCTTATTAAAAATTTTAATTCATAAATCAATTATCCGTTATGTAAAACACCCGTGAATGAATTTTTGTCTGGATCTCATGCATAATAAAACAATTATTGCAAAATCAATAAACAGTAAATGTGGACAACCCCTTTTTCTGTTGTCTAATAGAAAGTTTGTTATCATGAATCGATTCCGTGTCCTGAAAAACTCTCGTGTTTTAATTTCTGCCTCGATATGATGCCTTAAAACGTAATTATTGCAAAAAAAATCGAAAATATTAAGGCGAACCCTTTTACTGATTTTACTTTTACTGATTACTCCAAAACTAGACACGTGAAATCAATTACATGTGCTGGAAAACTCCCATGTGCAAATTTTCATTATAATCCGATATATAATCAAGACAATGCAATGGGGCTTATTCTGAGAGTCACGTGACGTGATGTGAGAAACCACTCTAGGCTAGAAGTTTCTGCTCAAATGTCCTGTGATCGATTTTTGGAGCTCATTCATACTAACGTTTCTTCTCTGAAACAGAAGTGAAATTTTGTGAGTCACGTCACTCGACTCGCAGAATAACCCCCAATATAGAAAAAACAGTGAGCGGCCATTTTTGCCGACCCCTAACTCGGGATTTGAAATCTGAAAAATGGAGCGTTCTTCAAAACTTCTATGTGGAAATTTTCATCTCAATCCAATGCATAATAACGTCAATGCCGCAAAAAAATTTAACATTTCATATGAACGAACCCTTTTGCAGACCTCTGAATAATAACGTAGTTTTAATAAACCACCCCCCCCCCCCCCTCCAATTTTTTAAAAACCGGTTTTTAATTTTTACTTTTATTATCAGCATTTTGCAAGAATAATACAAAAAAGGGAAAGAAGTTATAAATGGAAGTTTAAAAAAGCATAACAATCAGTCAAAAAAAATCAAGCTACCTTTCAACAAACAGGATAGCTAGAAAGTATTCAATCAGTTGCGTCGGTCCAAATTATCTCTATTCTGGATTCCAATGAAATCGTTGGGTAGCTTTCCTCCATCGTCTGTTCGGCTGAAATAATTGCGATGTCAGCTGCCTCCACCCACTCTCTATCGTCCTCCGGAGTGATGACCAGCACTTCGTGTCCTCTTTTGTCTACAATTCGCTTTGGACGAATTTTTCTATCTGAGGTTGGGGCCTTGTGGATTTTGCTATGCTCCTTTTGGAGAACATTTGAAGCAAAATTTAAATTGCATTTCTTGCATGTACGCTCCTTGATACGCTTGAAAACAGTCGGGCAGTAGGAGTCAAAAGCTACATGTTCAGACTGGATTGAATTAGGAATAATTTTACTCAATTTTGATTTTTTTTTCGATATTTAATCAAAGCTACGCAGCTTTACTTGAACCCCTAACCCCCTCTCGTCACACATCGTCACACAAATTCAACCCCACCCCCCCTACCCCCCAGATGCTACGTCATTTATGGATGTTCCCTTATGCAAATTTTCATCAAAAACAAATCTATAATAACACCAATATCGCAAAAACATTGAACAGTTGATATGGACGACCCCTTTGGCCGACCCCTTTTACAAAATTTGATAACTGGAATTGATTGTCTGTTTCTTTAAATTCTCGTCTGCAAATTTTCATCCCAATCCAATGCATAATAACGCCAATATAGTAAAAACATTAAAAAGTTGATATGGATGACCCCTTTGCACGACTCCTGAATTTAATATTTGGAATCGATTCTTCAAAACACCCATGTGCAAATTTTCATATCAATCCAATGCATAATAACGTCAATATACTAAAAACACTGAACAGTTCATATGGACGACCCTTTTTGCCGACCCTTGACACAAAATTCAATACCTGGAATCAATTCCTCATCTCTCAAAAGCCCTATGTGCAAATTTTTGTCACAATCCGACGAAAAATAACGTCAATATCGTGAAAACAATATTTGTCTTCTATGGACGACCCCCTTTAGAAGGAGTCAAAATCTGAAAACATTTTTCATCATTCCTGGTCCTAATGAGTATCCATGCCAAATTTCAGCTCTCTAGCTCTTAAGATGGCTGAGCCTATAGAGGATAAACAAACAAACAAACAAACCCACAGAAATTGCTTTTTATATATATAGATTAATCCCAGATCTAGTGATGTAGAGCACAGATGTCACAGCTTAAAGGATCTTCCTATCAATCAAACATGTCCGGAAGCCTCAAATTTCTACTTTTATCACATTTTCTCCAATTGATGTACTAATATCTGACTATCCACCATAAAAAACTGTGAACATAATTTGAATAATAAAAAATGTGGATTAATGGATTATTTTAAACTAAATCGATGAAACGACTACTACTGGATCATCCAGTCTTACTCACAAGCTTTTCCTATTCACTATAACCCGCACAGCTATTCCGATTCGTGAAATTTTAAAATACCATTCCATTAGTAATGAATAAATTATTTTAAGCTTTTGGCTAAATCGATTTACCGACGATGTGAGCCTACACATCCTCAATTACATAATACCGTTTAACCCAATTATCCATTAAACAGCTCCACCCAAAACGACGAGCCAGGCGGCGAATCAATGAATTTCAATAGGTGGCACCCTCCTCACACCACCCTCATACGCAAACCCTTTTTCATCAGCCAAACAAATCCGTGAGAGTAAACAATTTTGGGGTGTGAATCTGCAATAGCACCAACAACAGCAAGAGGACAAACCTACCAATGACAATCAAAACCTTACGAGTCAAAACAGAGAGAGATAGTGAGTGAGTGCGGTCATCACCAGAGATCATCAATAAACAGCGGTTATGATTGAAAAGGCCATTCATACGAATCACGCACCCCGCCCTACCCCAAATCATATAAATATCTACATAAATTCGCAGTGCATGTCATAAGGTTGAGTATTTCTCTGAATGAACCCACCTCAGTGATAGGTTGTCTGTAATCTATCGAACCCTTGAATATCCACCGGGGTGAATTTGAATGAGACGAATATGTATCGATAAATTGAATGTTTGATTCTTCTAAATATGAAACAGTCTTTTAAGGGTTCGTGAAACCAACGATTACGACTGCAAGCAGATAACCAACATCATCAATGATAGTGGCTGGAGACCTAGTTTCGTTTGGGTTTTCGAATTCGATTTGTTTTCCTGCTGCTGCTGCTGTCGCTGGACTAATCCAATATGAATGAGTTATCAAAGTTGGTATTTAGCGCTGATGCGCTTCGATGAATATTTAAAGCAACTTTTTTCTTACCTCTGATCCGTGGGATAAACCTGAAAACGGAAGTTAGTCTGCGTTCGTTGTTGACAAAGTCGATTTCGTTTGAAGTGACTCAAATCAACTCGCCAGTCTTCAAGGTGCCTTTGAGGAATGTTTGGAAAGATCAACTGGAATTTTAACAGTCTTGCCGTAAACGCCCTCTGGTTCATTTTTGCATGCAAATGATTTTAAGCTGTAGGATCTCTTTGAGCACCCACACACGTGAGCTGCCGGAATCGATGATAAATTAGTTTCTCAACGGTTCATTATCTCCGAATGGGTAGAATATTCGAGCTTCTGAACAAAAATGTTGGATGTTTACTTAAAGTCTGATAGCAATCCTTTTTTTTAAACCCAAAAATAGTGACTTATTTTTTTGATTCAAGATTTCCAATTCGGCAGAATATAAAATTTAAAAAAAAAATCTTGTAGATTTTTTACGAAGTAATCTCTGGTGATCAGTTAAAATGACGTAAAGTAATATTTTTGTGGATCGTTTTTGTAATTTTATCCAATTATTTCTATTGTTATCTACATCTTCGTTGAAGAGTTTTTATCATTGTTTTATTTGTTTATTAATTTTTCTAAACATATCGGTATCGAATTTTGAATACGGCGAATGCACCAACTGTAAACAAATCCAGATAACCACATAAATGCGTTAAACTCTTTATTTTACATCCGAAAATATGATTTTCTTTGAATTTTTCTTATTTTAGTGAAGTTAAATTTAATTTTTTAAATAAGGCGAATAGCATTTTAAAGAGTGTGTAATCCCACAGTTCATTCGCCCATTTCCCCTCAAAATTTCGTCGCAAACAAAAAGGCCAATAGTTATTTCGAGATAGAAAAAGGGCATTGAAGGTTTTGAAATTTGTTTTCCAGGACGAGGAGATGCACAAATCAGTATTTATAAGATCGTTGAATGTGCTAATGTTTTAATGTGAAAATTTGGTACCGCTTTCAAGCCGAAATTTGCTTGAATATTGCTGTTTTAATGAGTGATCCAAAAGGCGAACAGTCATTCTGCAATTCAAAAGGGCGCACCAATTTGGCGAATGAACAAAATGAGAGCACCAGTCTGTGGTAAAAGGGCCCACAGTTATATTCATTAATTTTTTGAAGTAATTAGTACGGAAAAGCTATATTTATCGATTGGGTGATGAAATTAAATCAATTTGAAGCATTTTAGTGACTTATTTAGAAAAATGATTGTACGCAGCTAAATAGGAAATTGATTTTATTTTCTGAAACTTGGAATGCATTTTTCTCAAAACAAAGGTCTTGGCGCATTCGCCGTATTCAAAAATCGATACCGATATGTTTTAGGATGAATTATTATTAAGTTCAATTAGCATCTGTGATTATAGATTTTTCAATTTTTTTTGCATATCAGTTTTTCAAATTTTTTCAAATTAATTTTATAAAATAGTTTTCGAAAGTTATCTCAAAAAACAAATGTGAAAGCTATGCGAAGAAGCTTTTTACTATTTCACCAACACGGTTAAACAGCTTTAAAATAAATGGTCCGAATAGTTTCAAATCATTAAAATTATATAGAAAAAAAGTTTATTGTGCAACGCCGAATTTCTTTAATGTCTTACATGTTAGAAAATTTGTTTTTTTCTGATGACTTAAAAAAACAAGAAATATTTACCATTCATTAACTTTATTTGATTTTCATAAAATCAAAAAATACTTTCCATTCTTTGTTTATTTAATGTTCAGTTTATATGTGGTTATTTAAAAAAAAATGTTTTAAATTATGTTTTATGTTGTTCAGATTTCGACTGGTTTTTGTTGATGTGACTTTCTTATCTGAAATCGGCACTGCAGTCTATTTTCGAAATGATGATTAATTTATTGCATCCAACGTTTCGAGACTAGGTTGGTCTCATCCTCCTTATTATCTCATCTCTTATCCTCCTCATTAAAATAGAAAAAAATCTGCATGTATTCGACTAAAAGGTCGAGTAGTAGGATTCCATGAAAATGATACTTGTTTCTTTTTAACAATTAAAGTACGATTACAAACGTTGCAGTTCTTCACATGCCGGTCTATGTCAGCATTAATACCAAACCAAAACACTGTTCTACGGGCCAATTGCTTAATTTTAACTATTCCAGCGTGATTGGCATGCAGCAACTGTAAGGTTTTGAACTGTAATACTTTTGGTACAACTACTCTGTTTCGAAAAATGAGGCAACCAGATAATAATTCAAAGTCATGAGCTTGGGCTTTAACATCCTTGAACTTCCTTACCACTCGATCTGGCCAACCATTTTGAAGATAATTTATTATCTGTGTTAAGAAAGGATCTTTGATTGTTTCGGAAGCCATAATATTAAAATCAATAGGAAACTGTTTATAAAATCCTTATCCTTATCAATTTAAACTGTTTATAAAATCCTTATCAAGTTG
The DNA here is from genome assembly GCF_029784155.1 of Uranotaenia lowii. Classification (NCBI taxonomy): domain Eukaryota; kingdom Metazoa; phylum Arthropoda; class Insecta; order Diptera; family Culicidae; genus Uranotaenia; species Uranotaenia lowii. The sequence continues at coordinate 111,503,310 of NC_073693.1, forward strand.
CTTTGGAATGCCATCAGGAAGTGGGAATCGAGAGCAGAAATCTGCGTTTCCCATTCTACTTGAAGGTCTATAACGAATCACAAAATCGTAAATTGAAAGCTCTAGCAAATATCTCTGCAATCGAGTGACTATTTTCCCTTCTTTTCCAAATATACCCAACAGTGCACAGTGGTTTAAAACTCGAAAAACGTGATCATGGGCTTTTTGATGCCTTAGATGTCAAAATAGCTTAATGACATGTTCTACAATTTTGCCATTATTATTTTTCTGATCGATCCACCTAAAAGTGAGATATTTTTTTTATTTTTTGAATTTGTCATCCAATCAAAATGATGTGTTCGAAAAACTTGTAGACAATATAACTTTTAAAAACTTTGTAGAAGGCTTCAAAGCTCTATCTTTCAAAACAACAGATTTATAGACATTTTTTCTAAAAACTAACCTCAAAAAACGAAATTTTCGTATAACTTTTTTCAAAGCGACTTTCGAGTCTTACTTTATATGAGAGAGTTGTAACAATTGTAAAAGTACACAACTTCATTGAAGGTGTCAAGTTTCTATCTTGACGTTAAATGGTACTTTTTGTGTAATTACGTTTTAAAATTGCATATTTTTAATGTTCCATATCTTTAAAAGTTGCAAACTTACGAAAACAAAATTATATGCATTTGAAAGGCACATTCTTGAGCTTTAATTAACATATAATTTTATTTGTATGTATCAGGTTTTACTACTAAAATCATTTATCTGAAAGATGGTAGTTTTGAAGTTTTTGTTAAGCCAGCCTAGCAATCTCTTGCTGTTTAGCAAAAAGAAGGGTGAAATCTTCTTTTTCTTCAATTCCTACCGTTGACAAGTGAAGACGACAGCTCATAATTTGTCAAGATTGAAGAGTTGGCCCTGGCTAGAAGCGTAAGTTCCATTATAGTTAGTAAATCATTTATCTGAAAGAAGGCAGTTTTGAAGTAATGGACATTTGCGAATTTTATCAACACACATCTTTACAAATGTTGCCACTTTAACACGAAAGTGGCATAGATGGATGATTTTGTAACCTTTAATTTTCATGGCTTTCTTTAAAGTTTTTTCTTTATTTATAAAGTATTAGTTTTGGTTAAATAGTTGTGTAAGAGAGTAAATTAGAATGAAATATTAAAACTAATTATCATGATCTTCTTCTTCTCATTGTTCTAAATCAAGCAAGTAGTTTGCATCGGCAACAAAGAGAAAACGTGGTCTTGGTTTAGATTTTCTAAGACATGTTATTAGAGGGTCCGAAAATTCAAGCATCCGATGCATAAGGTCGATGTTTGTTGCTTGCCTTGAAAATTTTCGAGTGTGATGTTCTCTAAAATTTCAAATATCCTTATTCCTAGACTCTTGAGCGTCTTCAGATAATTGTCCAATGGGTATTAAAAAGTGTTTCACGATTTGAGCCCCATGAAATAAAATTTTGTGAACTGCTGCGGGTATATAATACCACGGAGACAAATATATTTACATTTGAATGCTTCTTACTTTGAAGAAAGGAAACTTGAATTGATGAAAGGAAACTCAATCTTAAAAAAGAATGGAACACTCAACTTCAACTTGAAGCAACGAACGATGGAAATAACGCTTCTAGCCAGAGCCAACTCTTCAATCTTAACAAATTATGAACTGTCGTCTTCACTTGTCAACGGTAGGAATTGAAGAAAAAGAAGATTTCACCCTTCCTTTTGCTAAACAGCAAGAGATTGCTAGGCTGGCTTAACAAAAACTTCAAAACTACCATCTTTCAGATAAATGATTTTAGTAGTAAAACCTGATACATACAAATAAAATTATATGTTAATTAAAGGGCTTGTGATATAGCTCAGTTGGCAAGTCTGTTGTCTCCTGAGCCGATGTCCACGAGTTCGAGCCCAAGAGTAAATATCGAACACAGTTGTACCGGATAGTTTTTCAATAACGATCCGCCAACTGCAACGTTGATAAAGTCGCGAATGCCATAAAGATGGTAAAACGACTATAATCGAAAAAAAAAAAAAAAAAAAAAAAAAAAAAAAAAAAAAAAAAAAAATATGTTAATTAAATTGTTGAATTAGCTAATCGCCGCGATAAGTTGTAGGGTGATTTGCCAATCGTTGCACAGCTAAGCACTTGATTTTGGTGTTTATGCGGTATTTTAGTGATTTCAACCAAATTCACTCGATTTTTTTTGTCGATGCACTCATACAGGATTGGTCAACAAGACCCAAAAGTTCAAGTGTTTGAAAAACATGACATAAAAATTTTAAAAATCATTTAAAACAGCTTGTCTGTGCCCAATAGTTGCACAGGCAAATTTTGTGTCGTGCATAATGTTGTCCGATTTTTTCCAATGGTTGCACATTTTAAAAACAAGTCAGCATGAAGTCGAATAGGCTGATATTTGTTACGGAAGCTTATTATGAGAACTTCTAGTTCAAATGCAATCTAATTTTTAGACGGCCCCTTATGAGGGGGGGGGGGGGGAGGGGTCTTCCATATAAACCGTCCAATGCACTTTCCAATTCCAATTCGGCCTACACAACACAAAGCCGCCGGTTTGAGTGTCTGCAATAGCATTTATCACACGTGAAGTTTTCTCAGAAACTCAAATCCACCTCTTAATTTACCCGAAGCCATTTGAGTGGAGTGTTATTTAACCTAATTTGCCCAGTGTTGAGCCTTTTTCTTTATATGTCCCACCAACATAAAATTTTATGTCTTTAAAATTCCATAGAATGAACTAAAAGGTATTTGATGCTTAATTTTTAAGTGGCTATTAACAGGTGAAAAGATTAGAGAACGTGATCTTTTTTGCCCCTTTTACCCTCATGAAGAAGATCCTATTTTACAAAACAAATGTTTAAGGAATCACTTGGAAGTCGATCGATTTTTACATAATGAATCTCAATTTAAAACTTGAAAATGGACACAACCACGCCCAAAGTTTCAGATCGTTTGGCTGATTCATGCTCATGCTATACATTTTGTATAAGAATTTTTTTTTCGAAAAGTTTAGATATCTTTTTCATATAAGTGGGTTTATTTGTAATTATTGTAACCTCTGTAGCATTTCATCAATCTTCAGGAAACAATCACATCACAAAGAAATGATTCCCGAGAGTTTTCCGGCTGAAAAACTGTTTTGGATCAAATTAAGTTTCACAAAGCTATGACTGTTTATTTTTCTGGATGATAAGGGTCAAATAAAGCTTCACATAGATGTCTCCAGTGACGGCAACTCGACGACAGATTTGAATTCCTGAGAAAATTGCACGTTGGATAAGTAATATTTCGGGTCTTCCAACCTTCGACTTCTAGTTTTTGGGATTAAGGGTCGTAGTTTTCCTCCTGTACAATATTCTGACAATATTAATAACAATATCAAGAGGATCGCTGTTGACATGGAATAAAATTCTTTTAGATTTGTCGTCACGAAATTAGAGAAACGGATTTTTTAAGAACAGATTTTAAATTCTTTGCATAAAATGTTGATTAAATGGTCGGGATAAAGGATTTCAAAATAAATCTGATAAAAAAGTTCAAAGCCAATGCAGTTGAGTTGACTTTGACATTTTTCAGACGATGCAAATTGCCCGACTTTCATACAAACATAAGTTTTTCAACGAGTTTAATAATTCCAAAACTTCATTTTTAAGTTTTGACGGTAGAAAAAATAAACTTATGGATATATAAAGTATCTTTGAATTATTGAATTAATTATTAAAAATCAACATTGAGTGTATGCAAGAAGAACTGTTCGCATATACAAGAAATTCAAATAAGTTAGAAATGAATTTTGTTTTAAATTATTGATTTTGCCCATTCCAAAGATAAATTGTTTGCCAGCATGAGAAGAAGCAAAGTATTTCATGAAAAAAGTTATAACAATCTCGAAATAAAAAATCGTAATCCATTGAAAAGTATAGTAAAATTGCAGGATTTGCTTTCTGAAGCTTTCAATAATTTCATGACATGTTTTTGCGAAAGTTTTAAATCATCACACTTATTGGCTATGCAAAGCAGTATATTGCGATTCTTATTTTCATCTGGTTAACCAGCTTTGAAATAAGCTGTCAAAACACTAAATTTAAAAATATTTACCTTTTTTGAATTTTTCGTATGACAACGGATATCATTTCTGGGAAAAAAGTCAGGTTTAGTTTTTATTCACATGCAATGTATTACAAGAACCAAGAAATATTTTAAAAATACAAATTATGTTTTTTGAACTTTCAGTACATCTCTGATGCTTTTTGAATGAATATTTGGATTTTTCCGTACAATCCTCCATACTAATCAAAACACGTTGTTATACTTCAGCACTTAATCAATCGCTTGCAAAATTTTTATTGCTATTTTTTTATGTAAAAACATCCAAACGAAGTTATTGGAGGTATACGAATTTATAAATTTGAAATTTCCAAACAAATTTTGCAGCGGAATTATGTACAACAATGGGGCAGGAGGAGATTGAGCGGACCAATTGTTGCACGATCCAACATATTTTCTGGTTAAGTATGAATCATATTTTTTTTCCAATATCATGGTGTTAAAATTGTCCAACAAGCATTTCGTTTAGAAAACTGATACGAAAAATGTTTTGTTCTGACGTAAAACCTTATTTGCCGTAGAAGGAATGTTAAGGTTTTTGTCAACAATTAGCACAAAAACCGCGCGAAAAAAACAAAAAAAATTGAAACTGTCGTTAAATACACACTTACCAGCAGAAAATTTCACAAAAGCCTCATTTCATCTGAAAACATTCCAAATTACATGATTCAGTATTATTTTTGAGGAAAAGTTGAAAAACAGCTGAAATATTGACAATTTAAGTCATGCTGTGCAACAATGGGTTAGGGGACAACGATTGGCAAATCACCCTATGTTTTTATTATCGACTTTTTTCGGCGAATAAATAACTACAAAATTACTTGCCAGTTGGTCCGGACGTTTCGAGCTACTTTTGGCTTTTCACTCCTCTTCAGCGGACCTTAAATTAAATTTATTTTCCTATAATATACATCATTATAATACTATTTTAAACTTACTTAATCTAGCGATCGTCTACACTACTGTTTGTAGTTATTTGTTTACTTTTGATGTTATGTTTACATTTGTCTGTCAGTGTTTTGATCTTAGGTAGAATGGAATTGTAGGCTGACTTAAAATTTATAGAGTCCTTCTGTTTATTAACAACGTCGCTGTCGCCCCTAATTTTGATGTGGAACATTTCTGCACAAATTCTTGTGTTATATTTTGAAACTTTTTCAAGAATGTTCGTGTTTTTAAAGTCAAAAATATGACCATATTCTATGCTATGTTGGGCTAGTCCTGATCCTCCAACCTTTTTGTTTTTAACATCGTTTTTATGTTGCTCTAATCTTTTATGCAAAAACTGACTTGTTTCGCCAATATAAGATTTAAGTCCTTAGACAAAGTTAAAAACACAATTTTTACAAAAACTAAAGATAAAATTCCAAAGGAAAAAACAGCAAATGTTGTTTATGACATAAAATGTGGAGAATGTAAAAAATCTTATATTGGCGAAACAAGTCAGTTTTTGCATAAAAGATTAGAGCAACATAAAAACGATGTTAAAAACAAAAAGGTTGGAGGATCAGGACTAGCCCAACATAGCATAGAATATGGTCATATTTTTGACTTTAAAAACACGAACATTCTTGAAAAAGTTTCAAAATATAACACAAGAATTTGTGCAGAAATGTTCCACATCAAAATTAGGGGCGACAGCGACGTTGTTAATAAACAGAAGGACTCTATAAATTTTAAGTCAGCCTACAATTCCATTCTACCTAAGATCAAAACACTGACAGACAAATGTAAACATAACATCAAAAGTAAACAAATAACTACAAACAGTAGTGTAGACGATCGCTAGATTAAGTAAGTTTAAAATAGTATTATAATGATGTATATTATAGGAAAATAAATTTAATTTAAGGTCCGCTGAAGAGGAGTGAAAAGCCAAAAGTAGCTCGAAACGTCCGGACCAACTGGCAAGTAATTTTGTAGTTATTTATTCGCCGAAAAAAGTCGATAATAAAAACATACATATGTTAATAAAAGCTCAAGAATGTGCCTTTCAAATGCATATGATTTTGTTTTCGTAAGTTTGCAACTTTTAAAGATATGGAACATTAAAAATATGCAATTTTAAAACGTAATTACACAAAAAGTACCATTTAACGTCAAGATAGAAACTTGACACCTTCAATGAAGTTGTGTACTTTTACAATTGTTACAACTCTCTCATATAAAGTAAGACTCGAAAGTCGCTTTGAAAAAAGTTATACGAAAATTTCGTTTTTTGAGGTTAGTTTTTAGAAAAATGTCTATAAATCTGTTGTTTTGAAAGATAGAGCTTTGAAGCCTTCTACAAAGTTTTTTTAAAATTGTATTGTCTACAAGTTTTTCGAACACATCATTTTGATTAGATGACAAATTCAAAAAATAAAAAAAATATCTCACTTTTAGGTGGATCGATCAGAAAAATAATAATGACAAAATATGCGCAATTGAAAATAATGAAACATTGTAGAACATGTCATTAAGCTATTTTGACATCTAAGGCATTAAAAAGCCCATGATCACGTTTTTCGAGTTTTAAACCACTGTGCAGTGGTTTGTGATCAGTATAAATAACGAAATGCTTACCGTACAGATAGCGATGGAATTTTTATACAACTCACCACTGCGAGCGCTTCAAGGTGTAAGATGGGATATTTCTTTTGAGAATCACTCAAGCTGAATGATGTAAAGCAAATAGGTTTTTCGTGACCATTTATTTCGTGAGCTAGCACTCCTCCAAGTCCATAGCTACAAGCATCAGTGACCAGTATTAATTAACCAGTATTAATTTCTTTGCATCAAAATATTCGAGAACTTGTGGATTTAACAAAGATCTCTTACACCTTTCAAATTGAGATTTACAATTCTCATCCCAGACGTATTTCACATCTTTTTTCAACAGATTATAGAAGCAATGTAACTTTGAGGAAAGTTTGGAAATAAACCTTCCGTAGAAATTTATCAATCCAAGAAAAGCTTTAAGTTCACTCGTATTTTGTGGAGGTTTAGCTTGAGCAATAGTATTAATTTTATCTGGGCAAGGTTTCAAACCTTCTGAACTTATTATGTGCCCCAGAAATACAAGTTCATTCACGAAAAATCTACACTTTTTATATTTAACTTTTATATTTGCTGCTTTCAGTCTATCTAAAACTAAATGTATCCGTGTTTTGCATTCTTCTTTATTTTTGCCCGAAATTAGCACATCGTCTAAATAAGCAGACACTCCTTCCAGCCCATGAAGAACTCTTTCCGTTACAGATTGGAAAATAGCAGTGGAAGAAGCACTTCCCTGAGGAAGACGATTATAAGTGTAGAGACCTTTGATAGTATTTATCCTCATTATCTTTTTTGAACGATTTGTCAATTCAAGCTGAGTGTAGGCTCCAGCTAAATCTAGGGAACAAAACACTTTAGAATTAGATAGAGTAGCAAATATGTCCTGAGCTTGTGGAATCGGATAAGTGTTCGGGACAATTACCTTATATACCAATACCTTGCAATCTATAACAAGACGAATGTCGTTATCTTCATTACAGCCATGACATGCCCATTCACTAGCTTTGATTGGAGTAATTATTCCACTTTTTTCCAATGAATTTAAATGATCTATTACCTTCTCTTTTAATCTCAAAGGAACAGTATACGCTTTTTTAAAAATAGGTCGTTCGTCTTTTAATATTAGATCACCTTTAAAACCTTTTATGGGAATTTTACAATCATTATTAAATACACATTTATATTTTTGCTTCAATTCCATTATAATGGTATTATTCTCATCAGTTTCTTCAAAATTGTTCACGATTTCTTTACACGTAAACTGTGTTCTCCAATCGTCATAAAATATATCCAGCCAATCTCTTCCAATCAATGGAACAACCATTTTCGAAACATTAAGAACAATTAGAAGTACGTTTTTCATCAAACTATTTAAGGAAACTTTACTTGAATGCTTCCTAAAATTTATAATTACTTTGATTTCCTTGGAGTTTTGCGTCTAATTTTGTAAATAAAGTAAATAAATCCGGACAAAATCCGGGCATTTTTCAATGAAATCTGGCCAACCAGGACCGGACTTTTAGTTCAATTGTTTTATAACCTTCTGTTGCTGTTGAATAATTCTTTGGATTTATTGATTCGTTTGCCATTATAATGACCAAGTAATAAAAAAAGAATGATACTAAATCAGCAGACAGCTGTTCCTTTCAAAAAGCCCTTAAATGGTTGCCAAATTACATAAAAATATCATAACCTGGCAAACAGCCAGAGTGGTAAACCATTGTTAAACTTCCGCGTTTAAGTGAACGGACTGGATCAGTTTCAGCCTGGTCGCTTAAAGTCGAGCGGTACTCGAAATTAAAATAAGTTCAATTTGACGGGGTAGGTACTAACTAAACGAGGGCTCTGCTCCTGGCCTTTGCTTTGAAGCCGACAAGAAGTGAAACGAAAAACTATTAAATTCCTACTATAGGTATAGGACAACGACGGGGCATTCCGGACTTCAATTTACTCCAGCTATGCAACAAATGCAGTCGAAACAGCCTTTCGGCGAAATTGTTCGCGGTGGACTATGCGGAACTCGCGCGATTTCTAACAAAAGGTTATGTCTGATATTGATTTTTTTTTTCACTTTTAAGACCTGTTTTGAGATATTTTTTCCGACTGATAAAGCGTTTCAGCTGCGTTATTTGAACAATCAAATCTAGTTCCTCAAAGGTTGTTAAATTCTTCTAAGGTCACCTTTTTACTTCGAAGTAAGCAGCTCACGATCGAGTGATAATATTTGCTTTTTCAAAATGTGTTAATAGTCGTTACAATTTAGACTGAACGGCTTCGAGTACTTAGTGAAAGTTGCAATTTCTTTCTATCCTAGGGACCAGTTTTGATTTTTTTTGCTCTTACTGTAACAAACTGCCAAATCAACTCATTTGAACCGGTCCCTCCTGCAAGTGAACCGATTTTCTCCTTCCTACAAAATTCAGCGCACAAGATTTAGTAAATATATCCCAGACACTTACTAAGGCCTGGGTTGACGATCTGGACAGCGCACCGCGGAGAGTCTACTACGTCGACATTCTCTTATGTGGACGACCTTCGGCAATCCTGTTTCGGAGATTCACTTTTTTCGCTACGACGAATTCTAGTTATTCATCAACGAGCAGAGTGGTGGAGCAGAAAAAAAGGCAACCACTCTACGGGTCCAAGTTTTTGCGACATTCTCCATACCCTCTTTGCCTGCGTGTCAGTTGCAGGAATGTCGGACTGGCAAGAGATCCTCAGCGATTAGTCCGCGGAGATATTTTATGGAAGGTACAGAACACGCGCTGCAGATGATTGCGGAAAAAGGTCAGATGATGTACCTGGTCACTACTGGTGGATGTTGCGGGTTTTTTTATGTGATTTCATCGTAATTGATGAATTCACATGACTATAATTCTTGATTTCCGTCCTCTCAGTTCAACCGAATTCCATATAATGAAGATAAAAACAAGTTCATTGCGAACAAACAAGAACCCGCAAGATGGTGTGGATAATCTGGTTTGTCCAGAATCATGAGCAGTTTGAGTCAAATATAATTCCTGATTTGCCAAATGCGATGCAGTCAAAACAAAAAATAGGATAACAAAAACCGAAAATACATTCAAAGCAAAAGCTGAATTTCTCCACGCAAATAAGTGTAATTTCTTTGCCTAATTGTGTACACTTCTTCTAAAATGTGCTCTATGTAGAAACATAATATCTACTTTAAATAATGATTCATCAAACAGTGATTATTGTACAATGTTGTCTCATTAGTCACAGTAGGTAATCAATCAGTCATTCATATGTCATCGACTAGTTCATCACTTTCTCAGTGTTACTAAAATAACAAACAATCAAATCTTTGGCGTTATGCAAATCAACATTCAAAGGGCGCAGACACGCCGCAGCCATAAGACGCAAGCCATAAGACGAGATAAATTGAAATATGGGTCCCCCCAAAGATCGATTTCGAACTATGGAAACCTTGCATCTCTAATTGCGAGGGCACGACTCATGCATGGCTCCTCAAACACGTATTCATTCATTTAGCTACTAGCAGTTGTTTAGTGTTGAATTATTGCCAAAAGACGATGTTCGGTCGATCTGTCATCTGTGAAATGGAAACAATAATACTACACGAGCTCCAACATCATAGTTTAACATACCGTATTGTGTCCATTGTCTCGAAGGGGGTTAAGATATTATCTTTATCGGGTTTTTGAACGTTTAATAATGGAACCGCTAAGTGTTTCCAAAACCAAGTGGATCCGAAAAGATTTTTACACTTATGGTACTCCCCAAGTAACACAGATCAAACCAACTAGCATTAGGAAGTTTAATAATGGTTTTATTGGTTTTATTATGGCATTTTTTTGTTCAGCTCGTTTTATGACGGTTTAATAATGGTCATGCAAAATACTTATATTCTTGTTTCGACCGTATGTTTTCAGATAGTTTTGAATACGATAATAAAGTTTTTACTAATTAAACATACTGTTTCAGTTGTTTTGAAAGAGTTATGAATGCTCTGTTCAAACTACAATAAAACACATACTTAGAAGTTGGCTTAAAACTTTTTTTTCGTGTTTTATAATTCCACTCAGAGCTTGATTAATTATCACAGAAAAACAAAAATGTAACGATGGCCGATGTAATTTCTGTGATCGATGTATTATTTAGGATTTTCGCTAAAATATTACATCGAAATGATGTACACAACGCGAACAAGTCATGTAGTGTAATATTTCAAACTTCTAATACGATATATTGACAGTTCTACACGAACACCATCTTAGCAGGAGGCATAACCTCAAACCATAGGAGAGCGGCAGCGATTGGTGCTCCTGCCAAAACCCATCAGCATATCGCTCGATATGTGTCCTAGATACTGCTGGCAATGGGTTAGAGAAGGTGGTACAGAGCAGGATCCAGCTCTACACCGAAAGTGCGAACGGCCTATCCGACAAACAGTTCGGTTTTCGGAAAGGTCGCAGTACGATGGATGCCATTCGACAGGTTATCGAAAGGGCAGATGAAGCCAGGTTGAAGAAACGGAGAGGAGACCGGTTTTGCGCAGTGGTCACTTTCGACGTAAAGCAGGCCTTGAGCGACCTTGAGCAGGTAGTGTAACCTGCAAAAGCTTTGCAGTGTGCAGCGGCTGATGAACCTGCGAGTAATCAGTACATACCGAACAGTGTCCTCGGTAGCTGTTAATGTTGTGGCGGGGGTCATGCCCATCTCGGTCTTGCTAGAGGGAGATACCTTCTGCTACGAGCTTAGGCATGCCCGACGTGCGGAAACATGCCAGAGAGGCCTCGCTGTCTAACTGGCAGCACCAGTGGGACAGCTCGGAACGTGGCCGGTGGACTCATCGCTTGATCCCTAACATCGGATCCTGGATGGACCGGAGACACGGAGAGGTGGATTTCTGCATGACACAGTTCTTTACTGGTCACGGATGTTTCGTGCAGTACCACCATCGGTTTGGACACGTGGCCTCGCCATCCTGTCCAACCTGCGGTGTCACAATAGAGACACCAGAGCACGTAGTGTTCAACTGTCCGAGGTTCGAAGGGGTACGTGCTAACATGCTTGCCGCCAGCGGACCAAACACGACATCCGATAACATCGTGCGGAGGATGTGTGAGGATGCCAATACTTGGCGCGTGGTCAGCGAAGGGTTCACCCAGATCATGTTTGCCCTGCAGAGGATTTGGAACCAACACCAGTCCGCGACCGGTGTAGGGTGACTCCTTCGTCGGGGAGCACCTGAGTAGTGTGCGTCCGACCCTGGCAGTAAAGCATACAAAGATAAGACAATACCTTCTGCGTATGCCGAGCTGCTAGGTACGTCGCGCGTCTGTGTGTAGGATACCTCCAACGTTATCGTCGCGGAGTATCCGAGTCGAACGCGCCCTCTGCGACGGAGGCTGTGGGGATAAGACATGACCTTCTCCACAGTCGAACTCGTAGAGGGAAGAGTATTCACGTCGCAGAGTACTCTCGGGTAGAGTGGTCTCACGTCGCCGTCGGATGAGCCACTCGAGTCGGGTAGGATGACTTCACCGTCGGGATTCATCTGAGTCGCAAGCGTCTAAGACCCGTACGTGTGCTGTGACAGGCGCGAGTCTAGGATACGCTGCTCTCGATTCGGCAGACGGCGGGCAAAAAGCCTAGGGTTGCCAGCCAAAAATGGAGGAGGAAGACCGGACCACGGTCGGAGAAGAATGCCCTTTCGGCGGGGGGCATTTGAGTAGTGTGCCTCTGATCCTAGCAGTAAAGCATACAAAGATAAGACAATACCTTCTGCGTATGCCGAGCTGCTTGGGTACGTCGCGATCGTTGTGTAGGGTACCTCCACCGCCGCGGAGTATCTGAGTAAAACGCGTTCCTTACGAAGGAGGCTGCGGGGATAAGACATGGCCTTTTTCGTAGTCGAACTCGTAGGGGGAAGAGTATTTAAGCCGCGAAATAATCTCGGGTAGGGTGACTTCACGTCGTCGGCGGGTAAGTCACCTGAGTCAGTGTAGGATGAATTCTTCGCCGGGAATCATCCGAGTAGTCTTTCGTAAAGACTCGGACGTGTGCTGTGACAGGCGCGTGTCCAGGATAAGCTGCTCTCGATCGGCACACGGACGGGCAAAGAGGTGAGGGCCTCGAGCCAAGCCAGGCGGAGCCAAGATCTCAAGTCGTTAGAGGAGGGCCCAAATACAGTCCCTGTTGGTTGACATAGGCAACATCTGCTTTTGGCACATTTGATAAAATCGAACGGGTTTTAAAAAGAACATTACTTTTTAGTTTTCGTTATAACAGGATCAATATAATTTAGAAAAACACCATACATACATTTTTTGTTCTGAAATGGTGATAACATGCAATAATAAAAACAAAAGTTATTTAAAAAATTTATAAAGTACTCAAAAATAACAAAAAGGTGAAAAATTTAAAAAGTTAAAAAACAAATTTGATCAAAAAACAACTAAAAAATGATGAAGAATAACAAAACGGCAAATATGACAAATGAAGACGAACATTAAAAACAAAACAAGAAAAGTGCAAAATGCATCAAAAACATTATGAAAAAATTAAAAAAAAAATTAAAACAAATGGATGGAAATTGACTAAAAACAACGTTTTCGATTATAATAATAATAGTTATTTCGTAAAAATAACTAAAAAAAAGTCTAAAAAAACCATTCGATTTTGGCTACCACTCAATTTGAAAATACTGTAAATCGCATAACACCCTTACAATACGAGTATAAGTAGAAAGAGATCTGATGCCTTCTTAAAATCTAAGATGGCGGCTTCCGCTGAACTTTAAAATGTTGTAAATAGCTTAAAATCACATGAAACCTTAACAATATTGGTATTGAGTGAAAGGGCTAAACGAGTAGAAGTCGAATTTCACTATCTGACGCCATTTTGAAATCCAAGATGGCGGCTTTTGCTTAACTTTAAATGCTGTAAATGGCAAAAATCGCATAGAACAGCCACTATATGGATATTGGGGGAAAGGGCTAAACGGGGAAATGTCGAATTTCTCTTTTCGCTTTTTCCTGAAATGCTGTAAGTGACAGAAAATCGCATAAAACAACCACAATACATACTCGGTTCGTTTTTGGCAACATTCGATTTTTTCAACATCCAATTTTGGCACATGTCCCTAAATCGAACGGTTAACAGCAACAACATTACCTTATAGTTTTCGCTAGAATAGGACCAACTCGATTTAGACATAATAGCATGATAGACATAATAAAATGACATAAATAGCCAATATGGAAAAAAAAAACTGCGATATCTAGCTAGATATACACTTATATTAAGAATTCTGTAGGTTATTCCCTTCAAATTAACAAAAGAAATCTTTTGTACAAAACATTAGAATCAAATATGCGATAAATCGCTGCAAAAATCCAAAAAATATTTTTTAAGCCTTAAGCCTTAAGCTTTAAGCCTAAAGAATAACCTGGCATCTGTTAAAATGATAAACATTGGTCTTGACAATCATCACAAAACGAAAAATTTCCATATTCAATAATTTCTAACGATTTTTAATGAACATGTATACGAAGGGCAAAACACAGCATGTCCGTTTATCTTAGAGCATGTTTCATATTTGTTTGGCACCGTCATTCCAAGTTGACTACTACGAGCGTCACGGCACGTGTCTTTATTCGGAATTTTATAAGCGATTTTTGCAACTGTTAACGGCTTTTTGAAATAGTGATTTTCGATTCGTGAGATAGCCAGAGGTCAGAAGCGACATAGCGTGGTGAAGTTCTTTACTTCCGGTTCGAGCAAGAGTGATAATCAATACAACACTATTCACCAAAACATCTAGTGTTGTTATTGTTTTGATGCAGATGGTGGCCGTGGATTGCCATAATCAATTTCCCCGCCGCTATAATCTAACCTGAAGCTCTCAAATAAGAGCCTAACTTCAGGCGTTTTAACTGCTCGAAAGCCAGAGATTGTTTCTACCTCCTTTTACCTCGACAAAGGTTGACTGGCTGACTTACGCATCACGAATAGGACTTGGATTGAGTGAAAAAAACGAAACGTGGTACCTTCGCCCTTCGCGTTTTTCGTTCAGCGCATAGGGTAAAGGGCTGTACTACTCCTGTAGCGAGTGGGTCTTTTCTCCAAATTCCTCGTAGTTGTGTACCTTAGCCTATTGCTACTACGAGAGGCGCTAGGTAAAAAGGCTTCAACGACTTGTACCTTCGTGCGCCTTGGGTCGTTGAACTGGACAAGGGTAAAGCGCACCGTTCCTGATATCTATCAGGTACGTTACTTAGTTTCCACTCCGTTCCCACGTTGTTACTGAGATTGAGCGACAAACGCAACATTCGTTCTTAGCGAAGTAATTCGCTAGCCTTATGGCTAGCCCAGAAAACCCCCCGGGGGGAGGCTCCCCGCCGGGTATAACATACAGCAGAACACTTCCTGAATGGTTTGGTCCTTACGAAGACACCATCATCCTGCAGATGAATCCAACTGAAGGAAACAGCCTCCCAAAGAACCCTTTCACTATCAGCAAGTCTGTCCAACTTGACGGTGGGAAAATAGAATATGCCAAAACCGAAGCCAGAGGAACCAAATACACCATTAAGGTTCGCGGCCGGAAATTGGCTGAAAAGCTTATTAAAATGGAAACTCTTATCGACGGCACCCCAATCCAAGTAATACCGCACCCTCAACTAAACTTTACACGTTGCGTCGTCTCATGTCGTGATGCTGTTGACATCGACGAATCCGAGCTTCTGAAAGAATTGAAGAGTCAAAACGTAACACATGTTAGAAGAATCACGAGGAAAGTTGCTGATGAAAATTCACGAGGAAAGCTGCTGACGGTGAATACTGCCACCCTTGTCATAACGGTAGCAGGCATCGAGAAACCGGACTACATCAATTTCGGGCTCCTGCGCATTCCAACACGACCCTATTATCCAACACCTATGCTCTGTTTCAAGTGTTTGGATTATGGTCACACTAAAGTGAAATGTACCGGAAACGAGAAATGTCAAAATTGCTCCCAGGAACACGATGGAATATGTGAAAACCCCACTTACTGTCACCACTGCAAAAATGGTCATTCTGCCCTTAATCGTCAATGCCCAAAATATCTTTTGGAAGACAAAATTTGTAAGATGCAAGTAGACCTCAAAATCACATTTCCTGAGGCCCGACGATTGTATGAGTCCCAACATACAAACAACAAATCATACGCCGAAATCACCTCATCGAAATCACCCCTACAAGACGAAATCGAAAAGAGGGACCAGGTAATCCTCGAGTTGCAGAAAAAAATCTCCGAGCTTGAGGCTTCCTACAAAAATCTGCAGTCGAATTTCCAAAAAGCGAAAACGTGGATCCAAAGATCCCAAAGCATTGATAAAAATCGCTCCAGAAGCCAAGATAGAACACATCCATCGTCGACTAATGCCATTCAAATCATAGTAGAACCACCAAGAAACGAAAACTTAGCCAACGTTCCTAAGGCACAATCGCAGCCCAACCGCCTAAGTCGCTCTTTGGCACCAACCCAAGCTAATGGAAATCGTTCAACAACACCAGCCAAACGAAATCAAACCGAATCCCTCAAACAGCCACCGCAGAAAAAACAAGCCACAACACAACCCTCATCCGAATTCGAAGACTGCCCAGATACAGGATCTGAAACCGATGTCCCAATGACGCAGTGCACCCAGGACCTGTTTTCACAAAACTAAACAGCGAAATGACAGATCAACAAAATTATTCAACGACTAGCACATCAACAACTGACCCGAAAAATCATCCTGCTTCAACTCCAATCTCATCAATCCGTCACATGAATCGCAACAATAGAAATCGTACACAAGCGAGAGAGGAAACCTTAGTATTGCAGTGGAATGTTTACGGGGCCCACCCACGCAGAGCCGAGCTCCAGCACCTCATCAGCCGATATGATCCAGTTGTAGTTGCCCTCCAAGAGCTCCGTACATCAAATTTACAAGGGTATGTAAATAACTTTACCTGGTTCTCGTCTCCAAGCATGTATCCCCACACATCAAGTGCCGGTATCGGGATCCGAAATGGGGTCCCTTTCTCAAAAATTAGCCTCAACACAAATCTCCCTGCGTGCGCCGTCACCATCGAACTACCCATCAAAGTCACGATTTTATCCGTCTACATCCCGAATGGCGAAACGCTCACCTCATTTAACACTGAATTCGAAAACATAATCCACTCTCTCGCCCACCCCCTCCTGATCGTTGGCGATTTTAACGCTCATAGTACCACCTGGGGTGGAAAGCGTACTGACCGTCGCGGAAGCCTTATCGAAGAACTCTGCGCAAATAATGCGCTCATTATATTAAACTCTCTAGATCACACCTACTTCCATCTCCCCAACGGCACAACCAGTGCAATCGATCTTTCCTTGGCTTCATTATCCATTTGCAATCGACTCACGTGGCAGGTTGAAAATGATCTGTGCGGAAGTGACCATCTTCCGATTAGGACAACTTTGAACACACCCCCAAAAGCGCGAAATAACCGCCCCCGCTGGCTCGAAAGTCAGGCTGACTGGCAAAACTTTGAGGAAACCCTATTAGAAACAGTCGAACCCAACGCCAATCCCACTTTGACCGAAATAACTGAGGCAATTGTTAAAGCAGCGGAAGCAAGCATACCACGAACCAGCGGGCATTGCCACCGTAGAGCCGTCCCGTGGTGGAACGAACAAGTGAAAGAATTGATCCAAGACCGTAGAAAAAAGTTAAGATACCTTCGAAACCTTGCACCGGGCGATCTGGGTTTTGCCGATGCTCTCAAATTGTTTCAAGATGCTCGAAACGCCTCACGCCGCGGTATAGCTGAAGCGAAAAAAAACAGTTGGGAAAACTTTGTTGCGTCCTTTTCATCGGAAACATCAACATCGGTCATGTGGCAAAATTTCAATCGCTTCTCTGGTAAACGTAAACCACCAAGAACGGTACTCAAAACCCCCACTGGTATAATTGATGACAGCCAACTTATCGCAAACTTCCTTGGCGACCACTTTCAAGCCATGTCTGATCAACCACCACTTCCATTCCCCCCTGCACCAAAAATCAAACGTCAAAATCGAAACAACGTATCGGAACTAGAAAAGAAATTTTCGATCCAAGAATTTTTTGTCGCAACAAAGTCTAAAAAAGGTCGTTCCGTTGGACCAGACAACATCAGCAACGAAATGCTACGCCGCCTCCCAATCTCCACAAAAACACAACTGCTGGATTGCTTAAATGAATTGTGGGAAAAAGGAATATTTCCCCCTCCCTGGAAAGAAGCTATCATCGTACCTATTGCGAAAGCTGGCAAAGACCCAAAGATAGCAGGGAACCAAAGGCCAATATCGCTAACAAGTTGTCTCGGAAAAACCATGGAACGCATGGTGAACCGTAGGCTCGTCCAATGGATAGAGGATCGTAAACTATGGAGCCCACAGCAATATGCTTTCAGAAAGGGAAGAGGAGTGGAACAATATCTCACGGAATTGGAGGCAGCGTTGGATGCTCCTTTCGAAAAAAAGCAACACACTGAATTAGCCTTACTCGATCTAAGCAAAGCTTACGACACTGCACAAAAGGCACCGATTCTTGCAACCCTCGCTAAGTGGGGTATCAGTGGAAAACCGTATTTGTTTTTGCAAGACTTCCTCACTGATAGAAAGTTCAAAGTCTCAGTCGGAGGAGCTCTCTCAGAGCTAAAGTCCCAGAAAAACGGAGTTCCTCAAGGTTCAGTCCTCGCCGTAACACTCTTCCTTGTCGCAATGGAGCCACTGTTTGAGAGAGTTCCCCGTGGAATCCAAACCTTCGTCTATGCCGATGACATAGTTCTCGTTGCATCAGGTACACAGCTAAAAAGTCTTAGGAAAAAACTGCAAAATGCCGTCACCAAAACTGTAGAATGGGCTAATGAAATCAAATTCACAATTTCGTCCGAGAAGTCAAATGTTCTCCATGTCTGTAGAAGAAGGAAACACAAAGCAGTCCCCGAAATTACGGTCCTCGGAAAAAGCATCCCCGAAGTGAAAAAAGCACGCATACTTGGAGTGACATTCACCAAAACCCTTAACTTCTCGTCTCAGATCTTCGAAACTAAAACTGCACTGCAATCCCGTTTAAATTTGATACGCGCAATAGGTGGCCGGCCGTATGGAGGTCAGAGAAACAGCATTTTAAATCTTTTTAGAAGCATCGGTGAGTCAAAAATATTTTATGCTCTAAATACGATAGGGAGAAAAGGCACACATTCGTTAAAAGCGCTCATGCCTACCTACAATTCCGGAATACGCATCGCAGCCGGAGCTATGCGTAGCAGTCCAGTTCTGTCAATGCATGCTGAAAGTGGTACCTTGCCGTGGAACTTTCGACTTATTGAACGACTTGCTATTAATACGATACGCATGCTTGGAAAACCTCATGGTACAATCACTCCCGCCACGGAAAGGTCAATGGAGGCATTTGCAACACTCACTGGAAAAACTATCCCCACCATTGCTCACTCTATAGCAGTAAGCAGCCGATCTTGGAACGTTGAAAATCCAATCGTGGATTGGTCTATAAAAAAACAATTTAAAGTGGGTGAAAGTAATCAGAAGGCTATCCAATTGTTCAAACACCATCAAGAACAACGCTATACAAACTTCCTGGAGATATTCACTGACGGATCAGTAGCAAACAACCAGGTTGGCTTTGGTATTTTGGGTGGAAACAGAGAGCTTCACTACCAACTCCCGGATCAATGTACGATATTCTCCGCTGAAGCTATGGCCATACTACACGCCCTGCGAAATATAGCGCAAAAATCGAGATACCGATCAGTGATTTTTTCGGACTCAGCCAGCGTTTTGTCAGCAGTAGATTCTGGGATATCCTTGCACCCATGGATACAAGCGATAGAAGAAGAACAGAAGAAACTTAAAGCCGTGCTATGTTGGATTCCTGGCCATGTTGGTATCGAAGGTAACAAAAAGGCAGATGAGTTGGCAGCCGAAGGTAGGAGTGGACCTAGAGTTTCCATTGGAATTCCAGCTAGTGACATCATCACCTGGGTCAGATCAGAGGTTAGAGCGAAATGGGAGGAAGAATGGGATGGAAATCGGCATCTGTTTCTAAGGAAAATCAAAAGGAATACCTCACGCTGGAACGATAGAGGAAAACCCCTGGAGCAACGCGCCCTTACAAGGCTAAGAATTGGACACACCATGTTGACACATCGAGAATTTTTTACAAAAGGCATCCAAACATGTCCTTCTTGCAATGTGCCACTGACGGTGGCCCACGTCATCGGAGATTGTAGACTGTACGAGAAGGAAAGGAGAACCTGTGGGATAGGCCACGACATCGCAGCAGCGTTAAACACGGCGAACGAAGAAAACCTGATCAAATTTCTCAAAAGTTCAAATTTACTAAGCAAATTGTAAAACTAAGAATGTAATTTAAAATGTTTCTTTTTATAAGAGGAAGAATGACCATGTTGGTTAAAATCCTCTCTAAATAAACAAAATAGAATAGAAA
The DNA here is from genome assembly GCF_029784155.1 of Uranotaenia lowii. NCBI lineage: Eukaryota > Metazoa > Arthropoda > Insecta > Diptera > Culicidae > Uranotaenia > Uranotaenia lowii. The sequence goes on from NC_073693.1 coordinate 111,523,487, forward strand.
TAGAATATTTGTTTAAATTTATATGCAGTTTTCATCACATCAATTCTAAAGATATTTATATGTTGTATTGGAAAACATAATTTAAGTATAAACGAAGGTATTTAATTTTCCTAAATTTAATATGATTGATTTAACTATTCACAAGAATTTCAGTATATCTGGCAGCACTGCTCGTAGCAATACATTTTCTCATTTGTAAAGTGTTTTTACCTGGCATTTTCAGAGGCACAATGGGATATATTAACAAAACAGTAGCACCACAAAGTCTTCCATAGAAGAGTTTAGAGAATTTGGGAAAGTTTTTGGAACAGACATATAATCAAAAGGAAATTAGCTACAAATGTTATTTTTTTAATAATTATTCGGCAAAGTTTTGTCATGAGAAGGTACTAGCAAGACACGCCGACGGAAATACATTTGATTTTTTACAAAAAATTACGAAAAATGTGCAAAAAGCTCTCATATAAGAGCAGACGTTTCAGAAGTGCATTTTTCATAAATGGAATACAACCCTTAAATAATCAAGTCTAAATAAATCTAAATCATTTTAAATCTTCTTTCAGTACAATAAACAACTCATGCACTCCGTTGATTCCAGAAAAAAACATCACATTTTTAACTTTGGTTAACAGAAAACAGGATAAAAATTCCAGTTTTTTCAACCAGGGTTTTTCCAAAACATAACTTTCGTGAATTTAGCTTACAAATATCTCCAACATTTTTTTTTTTGAATGAAAGTTTTTGTGAAAATATACGTTTTTATTCAAAAACTTTTAAAATACTGTTTTGTGTGTTTTCAATCGCAACAAAAACACCATTTTTGAAACTCAATTTATCTCTTAGTAGCTAACAATATTTTTTCAAAAAATATTTAAAATACTATAAGAAGACCTAAAAGTTGATTCTACTTACTTTTTAAGAGATCTCTGAAGTAAAAAGCCGTAGTAAAATGAGTATTAAATTCATCGACAGTTTGCACCTTTTTGATTACATTTTTTCCAAACTGCAAAACGTCAAACATTTGGAAACGAAATGGAAATCATAAAGCATGGATCACGATGAATCTGGAAGCACTGTTTATTATACCATTGCGCTCCTAGTTGACGGATCTGGAATGTTTTGACAGTACATTGTTCGGAAATGTTTCCTCTATCAGTACTGAAAATTTCATTACGATTCGTTCTGTTCCAAAAAAGTTACACGTGATTGAAGCCGCGAGATGTAAATTAGTTTTGGAAACCCACGTCTAAATCCCGACGTGGTCGGGTTCAAAAATTGCGAAATCTGTAAAGATGATCAAATCGACCGTGTGCAGTCGTTTTAAACATTTCCGTGAGATGCATACCTGGGGGACGAAGACTGAATAAAAAAAAAATCAAACGTCAAATTTCTCTCATCAATCTACCGACCAGTGCGAAGGTTCAAAATTTTACTTTCTTATTTAGTAATTTTTAATAAAACTTTTTTCATGCTAAAAACCACTTGTTTTGCATAAAACAATGATTTAATTAGGTTTTGTTTTGCTCTGGCAAATTCCTGCATGATCAGGCGTATTATGTCGCTCAAATTTCGTCAAAGTTTTAAGGTGTAAAATAAAAATGGCTTGATAAATGGTTGTTCTAAAAATATAGCTAAATCTAAATTTAGCACCTAAACAACTGAGTTACATGACACACTACACGAAACTGATCATCTAAAGTTATAATTTGAACGATTATAAATCTTTTCAACAATTGCTGGCTTTTTGCCGAACAGTAAAAAAACGATGCAGAAATCGATGCAGCAAATTTCAGTCTTCCTCCCCCAGATGCATACTATCGATCGGCAGGTTCATACTAAGTGTTATAGAGGACCTAATGATCGGAAACTGCATTTAAAGGTGTTGAGAACGATCAAGGTAAACCCAAGACAGTCGGACTATGACATCGCCAAAGAATTCAATGCCGACCGGTCCACCGTCAGAAGGATTTATCTGCGCGAAGGAATACGATCTTATCGGGCCAGTAAGCAACCAAACCGGACATTGAAGCAGAATTTAGTAGCCAAAAGACGTGCTCGGAAGCTATACAACAAGGTTCTAACGAAGTACGACGGATGCATCCTCATGGATGACGAAACGTACGTGAAGATGGATTTTGGGCAGCTTCCTGGCCAAAAATTTTACAAAGCCACTGGTCGGCGATATGTTCCCGCCAAGTTCAAATTCGTTTTTGCTGATAAGTTGGCAAGAAAGTGTTTGATCTGGCAAAGGTATTTGCAGCTGCGGACGAAAAACCCCGGTTTTTGTGAAAAACAAGACCATGGACTCCGAAATGTACAAGAAGGAGTGCCTGAAAAACGTTTTTTTTTTCGTACATTAGATCTCTCAAAGGACCAGTAAAGTTTTAGCCAGATTTGGCAAACTGCCGCTACAGCAAAGAGGTACTAAAGTGGTATCGGGCCAACGGGTGGATTTTGTCGAAAAGGACATCAACCCACCCAACTGCCCTCGATTCCGCCCTATCGAAAAATTTTGGCAATTGTCAAGCAGAAGATGGAGAAGAATGGTAGGACGACTCGGGATGGAACAGAGATGAAGAGATTGTGGGACAAAATGGCCGCTGAGGTCAGCGAATAGGGTGTCCAGACTATGATGAGTGGTAATCGACGAAAAGTTCGAAATTTCATCAAAACAACATCGGAATATTTTTTTTCATTATTTTTCCTTTAAAGTGCAATAAAAACCCTACATTTTGAGTACAACACATTTTTATTTCGTTTACATAGCTCCGAGTTAGATCCTTTTTAATGCGTCCAGATTCATCGTGATCCATGCTTTACTTTAGAAAGCCTTTCAAAATTCAACGATTAAGACGTATATAATTGGTTTAAGTGTTCCTGTTTATATATTTATGGTGAAGAGCCGTCCTTTTTTGAAAACACTTGTCGAATTAACTGGATTGCATTCTTCACTTACGAGTTATAAAAGATTCTTCTTAACGTGGGCGTCTTACCCCCAATAGATGTTCAATGAGCCAATGGAGCAAGTTGAAACTAGTCGAAACCGATCCAGCTCGGCAGCAGGATTCGTTTCGTAAAACGAAAAAAATAAGAGAGTCCTCATGCATAAAGCTCAAAATTGGATCATTTTTAAACTCCTAGGTTTCAAAAATGGAAAACCATTTTTTTACCGATATTTTATAAGTACAAAGTTTAAAATTGTATCAAAAAATTTCAAATTCCTGAATATGGGAAAAATGTTATTAATAATGTTAATTCTTCTTTAATTATAAAATTTTCAAAACCACCTCTGACTTTGATCAGTAAGATCTTTTCCTTAGTAATCCGTTATACTCTGAACGTTCTCTGACTCGTCTTCAAAATTATTAAACCGGGTTTGTCAAAACAAAAAAGTTAGTCCCCAATGTTATGAGTCCACTACTTATCAGTTTTTTGGATCGCTTAGCCCATATCCACAATAATAAGAAACTATTACACCTAAGATCATCCTATAAGAAAATTTTATCCTTCAACAATAGCATTGGTATAAGATCAGATGTAACGGATTACACTTTAGATCCACCATACGATCTAGCCAAATCCGCTCCAGATGATCACGCATGACGTTTCGATACGCGGCTTGCTATTAAAATCGCTGCACCCAAACAGAGTCTGTGAATTCCAGGTCAAGCTGATTATGCGCTTACATAATCGAAGAAAAAAAAAGCAGTCAATACGAGAGCGAGCCATATTGGTCTGGCCAGCAGCAACAGCATTTCTGTGTTTGCGTGCATTTCATTTTTCTATATTTTGATTCGATTTTCAATGGAGCTAGCAAGTGAGCATTTTTGCCTGTTGTCTATAAAAAAAAAATCCCCACATCCCCCCCCTCGTATATCGACTGAGGTGCCTTAGCAGTTTCTGGTCAGTTTGAGAGTCAATACTAAGGAGTCTTGTGTCTTGTAAAGCGGGGTGTGTAACTACTCTAGGACCAGTTTTATGTTAAGTCAGGCCAGCCTCCAGCCTCCTTAAGTCGATGCAGTTCTTTCCCTTAGCCTTCATTATTTCAGGATGCCCAGCTGAGGGCCGAATGTTGTTTTTGTTGCTGTCGTTGTACACAGTCGCCAATTGTACGTCATCGAGAGACTCTATGACGTCACAACACAAGTTCGGTGAGGGGACTTTGGGGAAAAGGAGAGGTGGTCTTGATACGCGAACGAGAGAGAGGTGGTTGATAATTATACTTCCTTTCAAGTGGTCGATCTGCGTGTGTTTGATGCGTGTGGTTTGGCTTTCCCCCTTTGGTGTTTTGATCGAGTCGTGCTTTCAAAATTGACCTTGGTGGTTTTGCGTGTGTGTATACGTGAGCTAAGGTCTGCGTGTAGGGCGTCGTCGTTGGCCAGTTTGTTGTTTGTGGGAAGCTGACCGCTGTTGTTGCACCGGCTGATTAATCTTGCCCGCCAATATAGTATGATTGCGTTGCCTCTAGAGTCTGCCGCCACCGGACGACGGACGATGGGGATATGACACAACACTCTCTTGTTTCCGGATAAATCGTTTTCCATTAAGATTGGCGAAACGTGTTGTCGTCCTTGGGGAGGCTGGCTGATTCAACACATATTTGGGGAGGTTTACTACTGGTAATGGATACCGTGAATATTGAATTAATGCGATAAAAGCTTGCTTGAAATTTGTTGAAAGGATGACATGGCTGTTCACACCATCATTCAGCCCAACAATTGATAAGTGTAAATAAGGCGTCGTACACAAATTACGTAACGCAAAAAATCTAGAATTTAGACCCCCTCCCCCCCCTATGTCACAATAAGTAACGTTTGATCGAACCCCCCTTCTATAGTTACGTAACGCTAAATACCCCCCCCCCCCATATTCAATTTTGAAATTAACAGTAAAAGTACACAAAAGTTTATTTGATGCATTTTTATTCTGAAACGTCTAGTATAAGTGAAAAATATCAAAAGAAAAAAAAAATTAAAAAACAGCCTCGGTCCAAGTTGGATTCATGTGCTCATCAACTGTGACGACAGGGAAGGTATTTGAATCCTCCGCCACATCTGATGTAATGCATTGTTCAACGTCGGAGTCATCATCGGTCCAAACAAGTTCATCATTCTCCTCCACCAGCATCTCATTTTCTCGTCTTGCGATCGTCTTGGTGTGTCGGCGTTTCTCAAGCACTCCAGTCTTATGCACCTTTTGATGGTCTTTGAGCATTACTTGAGATGCAAAATAGAGTGAACACGTTTTGCAAATTCTTGCCTTCAAAACGGACTGCTGCGATGGGCAATATGCATCGTAGGGAAGTTCTTTGTAAGCCAGTAGTGCCCTTGGAAGAATGTTCGACAAGATTACAGTGTTCCGAACAAACAGCGATGGGAAGCTAACGTTCACGTCTGTAGGGTTTGGAGCTTTCAATCCATCCGGGGTTTGCAGGAGAGGAACAGGAGCAGGCAAGAATTGATGCTGGTTAACCCAGAAATAGCTGCTCCTTGGCTCCTTGCAGCAGTTCCTGTCGTTACACTTGACAACTTGCAAGAAGTACTGTGATGTCCTTACGTGACGAGCAAACCACTCGGGTGAATATTGCTCTAATTCTGCAGAATCAATTTGTGAGTTAGTGGGCTCAATGTATTCTGCTTTAACGGGATGTCCATCGATCATCAAATCATTCCAAACATCTGACAAAGCTTCACCAGCATATTTAAAATTCTTCGCTTCCAGTTCCGGATCATTCGTTCTCAGTTTTGCGTCCAAATGTGACCCATAGTGGTCGTGAGGGAGAATCAACCCTGAGAGTTCCCGGGAGAGGGGTGACATGCGCCGCTCAACGCGATTGAATGCACTCCGTCCGGGAGCATTGGTTGCAATAAACATTGCATCAAGGTTCAATTCCCGGAAATGGTGAATCGCCATATCAATCACCTTTTTATAACGGGGGTTCTCATCTAAGCCGCCGTCAACGGTAATAATAACAATGGGCTTGATCTCTCCTTGATAACGCATGATCTCATCGAACTCTGGTAGTTCACACACCCTGTTGAAATCCAGTCCATGGGAAAAAGCTGTTGATGAACAGTGTTTCCCTGAACGCACCGCAAGCATGTGAGTCCGCTGTACCCAACAGCTTCACTACTGCCTAATTGTCCAGGTTTAATTATGCATCCGGCGATTACTGAGGGAATCAGTTTGTGTTTCGGAGCCACGACAAAATCGTGGTCCGGCAGTCGTACCCGATACTCGAGATGCATTACAATCGGTGCTTGTTTATTTGCAGCTGTGAGACCCATAACTACACGTTCCTTGTCATCCTGACTCAAAAAACAAACCTCATTGGGTCCCAACAGCGACGCAATTTGCTCCAGCATGTTAATACTTGCAGTGCAAAATTTCCCGTCTGTGTGTACCTTGTGACAATCGTTCTTTGCTTTTAGAAGTTTCACCGGCACTGTATGTACATGACGCTTTCCCTCAGTACTGTTGGCCCGATGAGGCAACAAACGTAAGTACGTACCCATTCGGCTTATGTGGTATCCTTTGCTTTTCAGAGCTCCAGACAGTTCTGTAAGCGTCTTCACGCTACGATATCGCTCATCCTGGCGCTTTTCCGCAGCAGCTGATCCGTGCATTGCAATGTCCACGATTGCTTTAAGCAAATCTGGCTGCCGATCTTCTAGCGTTGGTCGACCTGCAGAGATTTGTGGTTTTAAATGATCCTTGGCTTCGGGAATCTGCTCGAGTAGGTTTTGCATAGCCTTCTTTTTCTCGTCCCGGAACCGCTGCTGGCGCTCTTGAGCCAGGGTTTTGGTTTTCAATTCAGCTTCCTTCTGCTTTCGTTCCTTCAAATGCCCGGTCAATTTTGCTTTGTCTTCCTCCGTGAGCATTCCGCAATCTTCCATTTCTCTGAGTTTGACCTGTAGACAAAATTTCGATTTTCACTCAGCTATAAGATTACTTTTAGATTGAGTATACTTACGATCTCAGAATTGGGGTTTGCGAGGTCCGATTTTAATTTGTCCTGAACATATGCAGGGCGCTTTCTGGCTGGTTCCGGTGTGTCATCTTGATCATTTTCCGGTGGCTGAGGTGCTTTGGGAGATTCAACATTTGATTCCAACACTGTAACAGGCACTTCCTTATGCTTTGGTGCACTTTTACTTGCCTGCCCCCAGAATTTGAGCAGCGAACCTTTCTGCAGAGTTGATTTTCTTTGAATTTCGGAGAGTTGTTCAGAAATCACTTGTTGCTGCGTATCCGGATTTTCTTTGGATTTGTTCCAGATAAACACCGCCTCATCCTGACACTTCTTCTTGCTGCGCTCAGGATTAGCTTTAACGATAGCGTTGTAAAGGCGTTGAAACAGGTCGTTTTTATCCATTTTGCAGTCTTCTGGAAACTGAATGAGATGCAATTAATGACGCGATTATATTACAACAATGAAACTCACTGTGGTGAATTGGTTTATTAATTTTCTTTTTTTACTCACTCACAACACAACTTTCTTCTTCAAAAGACGCCGAAAGAATGACCGTTAATTTTCCATTCAATTGCATCCAACTTCCTTCACTCACACACTCAAAGCTGCTTGAATGAATTGGTTTCGTTCAATATTCCGCAATGAATTCATTCAACAACCCACTGATAAAACGTATTCCGGGTTGCCAAAGAAACTCAATTATAAAATATAATAAATAATTCTTCGCGGAATATGAAAGTGAATAGTTTTAAACATTTTTCTTGATATTATTGTTGTTTCACCTATATCTACCACATTCACTTTTTTCTATTTGAGGAAATTGAACACAGTCAGTTACACTGCACATAAACACTGAATAAGCTGCAGTCGGTGACGTGACAGTAAAATGAACAAAACAGCAAAGCTCATTTCGTTACATTCGCGCAGTGCGCACGCAAACACATAAACGGTTTTTCTGAATCAAACTTTTTTTACACAATACTTAACCAGCATTGACGCTTTCGAACAAAGGGTGCGTAGATTTGCTCGCCAAAAAAAGAAAATTACAATTTTTTTCATTTTTTTCCATTCATTTGTTACGTAACTGAACCAAGTACCCCCCCCTCCCCCCTATGTAACAGCAAGTAACGCAGACTTTACCCCCCTCCCCCCCTACATGCGTTACGTAATTTGTGTACGACGCCTAAAATAAGTGTAAAGGAAATACAAAATAAGTGATCAGCTTTTAGATTTAAAAAAAAAATACACTTAAACTTTAATTCAAAATAATATATTTAGCTCATTTTATAATTGATGATTCTGCGAATAATAAAACTGGAGAAGGATTAATTGTAATGAAGTTTTTATCACTTTAAACCATTTTTTTCAATTAGATAGGTTGGAATATCAATTAAAAATCAAAACAAAAGTTCACAAAAAAAAAGGTTCATCGCGTTTAACACGTTCGTCGCCACGCTCATTTTGGTAGTTTTACTAGCCGGGCCCAAAGAAATTTTCAGAGAGAGAAAGCAAACACGGAGAACTCCCATATTTGAAACGTGTGGCGAAGCTGAGCGGTTAACTTAAGTAAGAGAGCGTCACACGCTTTTTGATGTGACGGGTCCCCCCAGGAAATACACCCGTCACCCGAATATGGGTGCCGTGGCGACGAACGTGTTAAATATTTATCCCAAAAAAATTAAGTCAAACAACAAAGTATGTTCCTTCCACTTAAGACACACGGCTCCTAAGGCCAGCTGACACTTACCTAAGCCTTCAGAATCGAAAAAATCAATGAAATAAAAAATAAAAAATAGGGAGTTGCGAAAAAAATCTTGTGACTCAAAGTAAATCAATGGTGATAAATTTGTAAAAATCGATTCCTTAACGCTCTTATATCTGAAAAGGAACAAATATCATATACTTCTTTTGTCACAGCACCTATAACACGATTTATTTCTCCTTAGTAACTCAATTAGATTCATAACTATTGTGGGCGTTGCTTCATTTTGTTATTGAAAAAAGAACTTTGAAGATGGAAAAAGTAATGGTACTTTTTTGAAATTCTGCTTCCTGAATCAATAGTTGAATCTTAACGTCTTTCTGCATTTCGGTTGAAAAAGTTATACAAATGGTTTTCAACACTAGAATTCCGGGAACCAGTCAATTTTACGAATGTTGACTTAAGAATTATCATCAAAAGTCCAAGACCATATCCTCACTATTATAACAATGTTTAGATTACCATAAAATAAATATAAATAAACAGTAATAAATATATTAAACGGGGTGGGTTGGAAAAAATCAGAGATTTAAAGGTTTCTTGAATTCTCTGATTTTTTTACTCTATGTTAAATTTTAATATTTAGAGACAATTTGAGGCAAAAAGAAAGAATTTTTCATTAGTTACTCTCGATCAAAATGAGCGTTTTTTTTTCAAGTAGAATTCTGATGACAAGACATGTCTCAATGTTGATATGTATAAAAAAAATCGCTTATGATGAGTTTACTGTCATCGCCGTTGCTTTGCGTAAGCATATTTTTCTATCTGTTGTTGACTTAAAAATATGTTCATACGCTTATGATCATAGTTTTGCCATGTTCTTTGACGTGAAAAAGAAACTTTTGTTGAAACATCAAAAAGTCACACAAACGCAACCAATTTGCAAATCATAGCTTGCGGGGAATCGTTGGCCACGTTTTATGGACCACCTATATTTTTATGTTTTTATACACATTCAGAACTTAAAATACATTTATCCAATCTGTAAAGTTTTCTTATGCCAAATAAAAAGTTATGAACAATATTTGTACATTCTATATAGGGAATGCTGCCGAAACGTTCGCGAGCTAGGTTTTAGTAATTATTCGATCACACACAATTCTGTTTTTCAATTGCTCATCTGAAATTGCTTTATAATAACTAAATGAATTATGAAATTTAAATTTTGGGTCATTTCATAAACTTTGCACGTTATCTAGTTAATTTGGATTTGCTGGCTTCGATTGGCCACGATTTTTAAAAATCCGAAAAAAATACTTTTTTTAAAAACAGACAGAGCTCGAGGGAACTAATTTATTGAAAAAAAAGCCTAATGATACCTTAGAACTGTCGAGAACCTTTCCATTTATTTTTTTTTTCTATTTATCTTTTGTAATAAAAAAGTTATGAGCAAAGAAAAAAAAGTGCCCATGATACCCCACTCTCCCATATATTTAACATGTTTTGTTCATCGGTTACACTGTTAAACATGATTTTTAGCCTAATTGATGCAACAATGTCAGTCAATTGTTGCAAATACTGAAACCCAACTTTTTGAGCTAACCATACAAATCAATCAAAAAAATTTCAATAAAGGCGTTATTTACTCGGAAAAGCTCAAAATTTAATAATTAGAAATATCATGAGTTGGCATTTTTGTATAGCACATCCATTTTAGAGCTATACTGTATGAGAAAAGTTTTTAGCTTTTTCCTATTCTAGAAACTTTGCCAAAAGAGTCAGTAAAAAACTCAAACCTTAAGTTGTTTATCATTACTTTTTTGCGAGTGATTGTTTATGTAAAATATAATCTAGAAAGTATCGGAGACAGCAAGTATAAAAACATCACTTTTGGCTCACTTTTATTGACATTTACACAATGAAGATCACAATTGGCCACTTCAAATTGTACTTTTTTTTAAAGATGATAACTTTTTGATTGCAAAACTGTATAATATGTAATAAAACTCGCCCAAACTCAGTAGTTATAACCGATTTAAAATGACTGTCTTTGCTAAGTATTAAAAAAAAATAATCTGGATCGAACATCAAAATTCTTATTCAGTGTATTCAGCAAAAGTGTGCAACTTTGCTGTCTCCAAAACTCTGTAGAACATATTTTATATAAAAAATCACTCGCAAAAGAGTAATATGAGGAAACTGATTTTTTTTTTCAATTGTCATATCTTTGAAACTTTTATTGATACAGATGCCTTTTTTGGCAAAATTGCTAGAATTAATACAATCTGAAAACCTTTTTCAGACAGTATAGCTCTAAAATATAAAAAATAAAAAAGTTAGTTTTTCTATTTCACTGCTAGATAGTTAAATCAATTTTTCAAAAAAATAATTGCATAGCTCTTGTAATGTAGGTCATTTGTCTGCAAGACACTATAGGTCTAAAACGCATGGTTCCGGCAGAAAATAAATTTGATCGTCTTTTCCATATATTACCCCTGTGCGCGATGATCAATATCAGATAACAATTATTCCGCTGGGAATCATGGCCTTTTGCATTATGGACACTGTAGATGAAGTAAACTCTCGGAACTCCTTATTTGCTTTTTCAGTGCAGTGTTTCCAAACAACACTCGTGATGGTATAAAAATTGGTGAATTACTGTATCTGCAAAAGGAAATTCATATTACATTTTACGCAATGAAACACAAAAACTTGAAATCAATCTTTCATATTTTTATCCCGATGCACCCCATTTTGCTTTCTTTTTCCTTTTTATAGGAATTTCACCCATTAGGTCCTTCTTCCTCTACCCCATTTTCCGGTATTTGAACATGGCCTCTACCTTTCTATGAAGAAATTGGAGTTGGGGCCAAGGTTACCGAGAAATTTTCTTTGTTTTTGACAAAATTAATTCTGATTTTTGTGAATTTACCAAAAATTTCTGTGGTACTTTTCTGTGACGCTATTTTTGTCAATTTTATTGAAAAATCATATCAAACACAAACAAAAAGCATAAGCTTAAACAAAATTCTTAGGAAAAACTCATTATGATTATCAAGCTTATCAAATTTTCACGAATCATTGTAAGAAAATCATGATAAATATATTACCATAAAAATGTACATTAAAAAACGATCTAATTACAAAATTCTGTGAAATCTGTGAAAGTTTTCAGTATTCTGTCATCTGAGACACAGATCCTGTGATGAAAATTTGCTCAAAATTCTGTGAAACCTTGGTTGGGACGTGATAACTCCTTCCAATGCGATTTTGACAGCTCGTGTTGTAACTTCTAGGAAATACTCATTAACACATTAGAATGCCTCAAAATGGTATAACTTCACCTCATGTAGCACTAGAGTTTCCATTTTCCGTCTATTTTAGCGTTCCCGAGAATCGGGAAATCTGACAATCCTTTTCCCGGGAACTCTCGGGATCCCCGGGAAAAATTGAAAAAGAAGATTTCAACACTCTACTGCATACGTAACTTTATCTATATGGTTTTTTTCTTTAATTTTTAGGTAGTAGTATTACAAAACATTTCATACTTTTTTAATTCTTCAAAAATTCAATTAGCAACTATAAAGCCCAAGAGCCGAAAACTAAGTACTTTGACCGACAGACTTGACTGATTCTTGGTACAAAAATTTGAATTAATTGAGCAAGATTTTTTACTAGCGATAGACGTTGGTTAGCTGGAATTCAGGTTATTAATCAAATCTCGTGAATTAGAGGATATTTATCCTTTTATTTCAAAATATCTTTCTTCGCCGATGATTTGGAACTGTCAACAGTTTGCGAAACAAAAATTTCAAATGATGAATGTTGCTAAATAAAACATTTAGATTCATTTCTTGGCGTTTCTTTCTTAAAATTGTTTGGTTTTATAAATTTTTGTGTTTCAATTTTACTCAAATTTTTCGAACATGAAATTTTTTACCAAATTCAATGTATTTAGCAGTTTTAAGGAAAATAAAATTAAGTTTAAGCCATTTATCAAGGTAGAACTTTCAATTTCCTTGCTCAATCTGATCCATTTATCCTATTTAGATTATGTAAATTTTTAGTAATTTTGAACGTTTTATTAGCTTCGGGAAATCCCGGGTATGAACCTTTTTGTAGCACCAATAGAAGCAGCTCTGATAAAAAAAATTGGACTTTATAGCCAGTTGTATTACTATTGAATATGTTATCTTATTTTAATCGCCGCTGGAATATATTCTTATTTAATTTTTGGCATTTCGGCGAGTTGTGAAAATTCAAGGTAGAATATTTAGAAAGAACATGAAAGTATTAGGGTAACGGACCAATTTTGGACCGCTTTGGGAAGTAGCTATGCTATTTTCTTAAATAAAAAAGTACATGTTACAATTTTGACTGCTTTATCCGTTCATTGCGAAGATCATAGCTTTTCCTATCGAAACATATCGTCGTTTGTTGCAATTTCACAAGATTTAAGCCTAAAAACTCGTTTCTTCGATTATTATTCTGGTTGGTATTTTGGACCACCAGGTTTCTATTTTGGACCACCCTCTGGACCTATTTTGGACCACCCTAAATAAGTTTTTTTTTCTAAATTTTGCGACATTTACGACAGCGATTGATGCGCAATTATGTGAATAATTCAGTTAATCTTTCCTTCCTTATTCTTGTAGTCAAGTTTTGTTTGTTCACTATAATGCATTCCTGAACTATATAACGTTCTTCAACTTTTCCCCAACCTCTACCTAGGTATATACTTAATTGTTGAATACTTCTTACTAAAACCGTCTGTTTTTTTTCTACAACTTTTTAAGCTTTAAAACAGTAATTTTAGATAAGAATAGAGTAAAACAGAAAAATTCCTTCGTTATATAGTGTGTTTCAAATGTTTAAAAAACTCCTACAGCGCACTGAAATCTCGAAGAAAATTGTTCTGCAGTGCTAAATACTGGCCAATCGGCTTATCTTTAGGATCAAGAGCGCAAATCTTCTTCAGGCTACCCAATGATAAGTTAAGAAAGTCTGATATCATCATCTCAGCGACATCAATTGATGCACTTTGACTTCCAAAACCTTAGTGGATTTGGTTGAGCTTCAGTTCTATAGAAAACATAGATTCCAAAAAGATAAAAATATGCGAGAATTATGCTATAGTTTTAACGATTTAAAAGCAAGATTTCTTTCACTGAAAAATTCACAAAAAATCAGTTTTATCTTTAAAACAATTTTTTTAATCTTTTGAAAAAAATTTTCGTTGAAGTTAATTTTTCAATTGTTTTTTTTTTCTCACAAATTGCATAACCACAGGGGCTGAAAAACTAGATTTTTAGTACTTTTTCGCTTGTAAGTGTTACACATTTCAACAAATTTTTCCTAGGTTTTGAAACACATAAATACTATATCATTACTCAGTTGAATATATTTTTTGTTAAAATTGTTCTACTATTAACTGAGGTATTCCAACTGTTACAAAAATTAAACTTATCACATATTTGCCGATTTGTTGTCGTTTTTCCCAACCCCTCCATTAGAGTCTATATTTAGTCTCTTCTTCCTAACCAAGTGTATTTATTTCTCGAAAATCCACCCTGAATGGTAGTAACTATTAGACCAAACCGTCAATAGTTTTCCATAAAGCATTGATCTTATTAAAAAATTGTGTATGTCCAGTTTTTTCATGTTTTTCAGCTCCTTTAAGCTGTAGCTTTTAACAACTGCTTATCAAACAGATGCCATAATGTGGGTTGTAAGATTCACGTAATTTAAAGCCACAAATAGTAATTTAAACAGTGATTGGCTTGGTTTTATGCCGATTGAAGTGAACTTTGTCTAAAGGCAGGTTTGGCCTTTAGCGAGTTTATCAAATAGAATAATGTCAAAATTCCAAATTTAATTTATAATAAGCAATTGAAACAGAGTGCATTATTTTTTACATATCGTCGTACAACGTCTTATTATGTTCATGAACATTTAACAGTAAGTTCAATACCCAAGTTATGTTGGGTGGTCCAAAATAAGTCCCTAGGGAATTAAGTCGGACCTATTTTCGACATGGGTCAAATTGCTATTAAAACAAGTTATTTTGGATCTTCAAGCATGCAAACTAGTTTTCAAGTGTTTTATCATAGCTGTGAACATGTTTATAGATGTTAAATTCATCACAGCTATATAGAAAACCTTTTGAAAGTTAACTCGAATAATGTCACGTCCTCCTGAAATGTGGCTAATTCGGCCCAACAGTAAAAAATCAAAACTTTATTTTCGAATTTCTCTACCTTATCAGCTTACTTAGATGGAATGTTAGATATGATTAGAATCATAAGTATTAGCTTCAACTATATTTGTTCAAAATTTCCATGATTAACATGATTTATGTGAGAAATATTCGAAAAAAGCTGCAAGGTGGTCCAAAATATGTACCCGGTCCAAAATATGTACCCGGTCCAAAATAAGTCCGTTACCCTATAGGTGGAAAGATCAAAGCTAGAGCGCTTTGGGTAGAAGAAATTGAATAGTTGCCCGGTCGGACACAATCTCATGTGTTCGACCCGTCCGTGTTTCAATGTGGGTAGGAATGCGATGGGTTTCTTTATCGCTTCCTATCAACATTGAAACGGCGCGCGGCAAAGAATCACGCAAGTAGTTCAAAAGCTGTTCACAAAACAAAAGCCCTGCTCACATTTTCACCAACTATTCAATTTCTTCTACCCAAAGCGCTCTAGCTTTGATCTTTCCACCTATAACACTTTCATGTTCTTTCTAAATATTCTACCTTGAATTTTCACAACTCGCCAAATGCCAAAAATTAAATAAGAATAACTATTGAATAGTGTTTTTGGTATTTTATTTTTATTTCGATTATTGTCATTTTAACATGTTTATGTCATTCGCGAATTATATCAACGATGCAGTTGACGGACAGTCATTGCAAAACTTATCCGATACAACTGTGATCAATGTTTACTGTTGGGATCGAGCTCTCGGACATCGGCTCAGTAAACAACTGACTTTCCAACTGAACTATACTGCCGCTATTCGCAAGACTGTCCCATATGCATTTTCGTCATTTTTCAGTTTATCTCAAAAATCGTTCAAATACAGTAAGTTCTTCAATTTAGACTAAAAACTTTCATAACTTTGTTCTCAACATATATGAAAAAATACCAAGTCATGTCTGTCCCATATGAAATATACCTGCAAAGCTGTCCCATATGTCTATTTATACAGACTGCTTCAAAATTGCTCCTCTAATTTACGTTAATTTTACAAATATTCATACAATGTGTGCGACAAAATAAGCATACATTGAAATTGTGAAAGTTAGACTAGATAAAACAGTACAGTAAAGTTAAAAATAACAATCTCCATAATTTTTACAAGCTAAGTTTAGCCTAATGGGTAAATTCCATCAAACTGTTATTTTTTAAATTTCGCATGAAGCTTATTGAATTGTTCTTTGGAAAACATGAAAAATAGTCAGCTACAAAGCCATATTTTTTAGGTTTTTGTCATGATGTTACTTGCTGCTTGGACTTTCATAAAATCTATGAACAAAAATACGCGTACCTGGTAGCACACGTTTAAGTCATATTGAATTGATTTTTCTCATCAAATATTTGCAGCCAAGATGCTTCGCTGTTTCTGATTCAGCATTAATTTAATTTGTATTGTCTTTTTAAAAAGTTGATCGACCGAAAAACTTTCCAATAGACGAAGGTACAGGTTGTTTTAGTAATGGAACGTTGTTATTCATTTTATTTTAGACCCACTCAATTGTTACGGTAAACTTACGTTATTTTTATAAAAAATATGTCATAAACATCATTTCAAACTTATTTTCATCAGTAAACAACCAGTAAAGTGAATAATAAAGCTCAGTTAGAGAGAATCAAATGATCAACTGACAAAAGAAAAGCCAAATATGGGACAGCTTTGGGGGTACATTTAATACGCATGCGAAATATACTCGCAAGGCTGTCCCATCATTATTTTCTCCTCTGCATCAACAAAGTCCAAAGCAAAAAAACATTGGATGAAATTCTACAATAATTATCTTAATATCTGTGTAGAAAAAAATAGAATAGGTAAAATTTCAACCGAGAAATCCACGAAAGTTTATAAAAATCTTTAAAGTCGTTTCTCTCGGTTCGTTGTTTTTGCATATGGGACAGACTTGCCGGCAGCGGCAGTTCACCCTCCTATTAATTTTTTTACATCAGTTAATGCAAATATTCTTTTTCGGTAGATATTTTGTTTTGTCCGAAATATCTCATCTTTTTAGACATAAATACATTTATTCTGTGCTGGAAATTTTAAGTTTTCATAACTTTTTCATTTCTTTTATTTTCAAAGAAGGCTTATGCTTAAGACATAAATTCAAGTGAAGGCAATTAAAAAAGACGCTCATTTCGGTCAAAATCGAGATCGAATAGCTTCTGAAATAAACGAAAATTTAAATACCTGATCGGATTCAAAATTTTAAATCTGACTTATGCAGAATTTATGATCTATAAGTCTATGGCCAAATTAACACTTCAAAGAGTTAGCGTTCTTCAGTTAGCGGAACTAAAAATTAGAGGAACTTTCTTATCCGCTAGCTGAAGAAAAATATAGCGAGGAAATAAATTCGCTTACCGAAAGTTAGCGGACTAATAAGCGATTAGCGGATTAGCGTTTTTGTGCCGGACACTGCCATTCTGCCTGGTGACCTTTCGGCAAAACATCCTTCGGGCCTGTTAACCCATTCAACCTAGCGACCTTCGGCCTAACATCTTTCGGCCGAATGTCCAGGCCCCACTGAAACATGTCATCAACTTTTTTTTTCTAAAATTTCAAAATAGTTTCTCAAACCTCGAATTGAATAGATATTCATAATTCAAGTAAAAGAAAAAAAATTTAAAGTTTTGAATTTCTCGAATGCCATATTTGAAGCTTGGCAACAAACATTTGACCAGTTGTGTACAACATGATAAATGAACGCTTTGATAACCTGACTGATTTCCCTATATACTACTTAGCCACCTCTAAAAACGAAGCCGGCTTTACAGTCGGAATAACCTATCGCGAACGCGCTTTCCGAGAACCTCGAAGGACAACTGGGTCAATGTTGCGTCGTTGCTCGATTCGATTCGCGTGTTTGTTGGGTCCTGTCCAGCTGTGTTGGTAAACATACCCGTAAAACAAGCTTTCGGCAAGGATCTCCTCTATTACAATACTACACAGAGCGATCGCGAACTGATCGGCGAAGATCTTAGTAATGTGCAATGAAGTAGTAAGCGGTTGTTATAAGAAGAACGTTCAAGAAACCTGTACTAACTACTAAATGTTGTAAGAGGGGGAGCCTGGTGGAGGATTTATTTTTAGCGTTATGTAACAGCAATGTGTGACACCACCAGCAGCTGTTTGACTGTAGCATGGTCTTGGATCTAGATCTTGTTTTATTTTAGAAGTAGGGAGCACTTGGTGCTAGTTGGTAGGTAGACTCGGGTTGCATTACTCACCTTTCTCTTTGAAGTTGAAACTGCTTGGCTTCTGAGTGGTCGTCATGGAAATGCATAGCAGCAGAACCAGTAGTCGAGCCATTTTGTGGATGCTGATCTGAGAAGTGTGCGTCGTCTGGCCGAATGCTTGACTCGAACTCGTAATTGTTACTGAATTTTTCGATAATTTTTCCCTTCTTTGCGTAACTGCCACTTGGTTTTATTGCAGGGAGCTCGAGGTCACCACACGTGATTCGAGATTCACTTTTCTCTTCAGGGACATTCAATCCGCAACTTAACACACTTGACAATTACTTTTTCGAGCGCCTTTCGCTCACCGGATTAAAAAAAGACGCCACTGAAAGTGCTTCGAACAATATTTGTCTTCACTGTACTACACAGATCACCGATAAAAAAAATGATAAAACAAAATGCCAACAATCGTAACCAAATTAACACGCAACGCGACGCGGAAAAACCACCCCGAAGATCCACACCGCGGCTGATGATGTCCACAGGCGTCTCAAACAACAAGGCAGATAAAAAAAAAGAGGGGTGACGTGTGGGATGTTTTGCGCGCAACCTGCCAGCAAGATTCGGTCACACAGCGGATTTCACGCGGGGATGCTCTTCGGCCTTCTTCTTTTTAGCGAAGGTAGACGCTCACACAACAACGACAACCAATCGAAAGTCGCGCCACACGTCGAATAGGTAGGCACCCGATAGTCAAATCGAATCCGAATGGACCCCGTTGCAGTTTGGTCTGTCCTGGGCTTGGGGATCGCGTTTTTTTTTTCTGCTGCTGCTGCTGCTCCGTGGCTACTCACAACTCACAAACAGCATCAACCAACAACAAGAACAATCGACCTGAACGAACCGGAGATCGCAAGTTTAGGTCGCCGTGAACATACACACGGCACGGCACGGCCCGGGTGCTAAAGAGAATCGTCTACGAGAGGTGACCACAGAGAGTAGGTAGGTTCGAACGAGTGAGAGATCTCGGCGGCACGGCGTGACCATGAAGACATCTGGTTCAGGTTTGGGGAGGTTGGAGAAGCAGGAGCCGCACTATGATTAGCCGTAGGTCTCGGCGGAGTCACCGCATCGGACCAGACCAGCTCAGAGCTATGATAATTTATATTTTAGTGCATTTCGTGGTTGCATTACTGGCATTTTACTTAAGCACATGGGCTGCTCTCTGCCTGGCTTGTTTGGCTGGACAATCGCAAAACATTCACTGGCCATCATCATTCCAATCGGAAAAGAAATGATTTCAACGAAGGTAAAAGGTGAATAGTGTGGGGTTCGATTGTTTGTGATGCTTCCGACTGAATGTGTTGACAAGAAACCGGATCTTAATTCTTGAAATAGCTTTGAATACAAAATAGTGAAGGTTATCGTTACAGTTTATGGACTTAGTACGAAATATTTCTGTTGAAATCTAATCGTCATAAAGTTAAGAAGGGGAATTACGGGGCTTTAAACAGCACATTAAGTATGCAATGAATATGGGGTAGAAGACAAACTTTTAAAATTCTTTTTGACTGACACTTACAAACTATGAAATGAGAATTAATATAGCCAAAATAGTCAATAAAATTTTTGGCTATTGTTTTCGCTTGATTTTGGCTAAGGCTTGGGGCTCCTTAAATAAAGGATCAAGTCTTCTTTAACTTAATTAGCCGTCTACTAAATATGTCCACCGCAAAAGCAATTTTCTTTTTCTCGAGGGATTTTAAGCGTCTTCATGGCTTTTTCATCCCGATCAATAGCAATTTGAGTTTTGGAAGCACTTGCAAGAACGTTTTGTAAACTCTGCTTAGCTTTGTAAAACGCACGTCAAAAAAATAGATTTTTTTTCTTTGAACAAAAAACTTTATACGACAAATTTTGAAGCGAAGACATTAATATCTGCCTCTAAAAAAATTTCAATTGGATACGAGTAATGAGCCTTATAACGGACTATGATTTTTTTTAAATTTTCGTCAACGGAAGTAAAACGCCAATTCTGTGGATTTGTTTGTTTGTTTGTTTGTTTGTTTGTTTGTTTGTGTGTTTGTCTTCAATATAGGCTCAGCCGTCTTAAGAGCAAGAGCTGTGAAATTCGGCGTGAGTGCTTATTAGGTCCAGGGATGATAAAAAATGTTCTCCGAACTTCGAATGACCACTTCTAAATGGGGTCGTCCAAACAACATGAATACTGTATAAGCGATATTGACGTTATTATTCTTCGGACCGAGATGAAAATTTGCCCATGGGTGTTTTGAAGAATGAACAGCTGATTTGAATTATCGAATTCCGGGTGAGGAGTTGGTCAAAGGGGTCGTCCATTTAAACTTTTCACAGTGGTTTGCGATATTGACGCTAATACACATTGAATTGTAATGAAAATTTGCACATAGTAGTCCTTATGACAAGTAATTGATTTCAGGTGTCAAATTTTGGATCAGCGGCCCGCAAAAGGGGTCGTCCATATTGATTGCTCACTATTTTTGCTATATTGTTGTGATTACGCTATAGGGTTACCATCTCCCGCAAAGCTAAAAGGATTACAATGAAAAAATGTTCCAAAAGAGTGATGAAAACTTTATAAATAAAAAGACAGAACTGTTAAGAGTAATTTGAAAACTGCCAATTTGGTGGGAGTAATAGCTCCCAGATGGTTTTTCAAAGAAAAAAAAGTAAAAATCCCGATTGCCCAGATATCGAGAAAAATGCCCGGATTTATCCGAAATTCAAGCAAAATCCAAACCAAAACTTTTTTTTAAAACAAAGTATGATATTTTGAGCTTTTTAATTGAAATTCACGTGTAAACGTTTTTTTTTTAATGTAAAATTTTAATTGAACACCGCTGATGTGACACAATAAAGAAGAATTTTTCATGTGTTTATTTTTCACTTTTTCTCTTGAGTATTCATGGGAAAAGCCAGGATTAAAATTCCCGATTTTCTCGGACAGAATACGCTGAGCGATTTTTCAGTTTTGGATTTTTCGAAAGAAAATAATATTTGATGTTATACTGACAAACTACATCAAATCCGATATGCGTATTTTCCTTTGAACAAACAATATACTAGGTTTGTGCGCTACGAAGCATTTTGTATATTGCTCTTGAGCTCTTCAATAACTGTAAATTACGATTCAAAGATGCCTTTATGAAAACGTAATATTTTGGTAAGGTATTGAAAGTTTTTGTAAGTTGTATTTCTTTCGTATTTTTTGTATAAGATGTGGTAAACACACTTCATATACTGAAAGAAAAAAGTTCATATTTCCGATTGAATGCCTCTCATCAAAAAAGAGTACAATTCGAAAATTTCACTAGCAAAAGAGTACGCCCATTTTGATCAAAATTGAGTACATGTACTCTCAAAAGAGTACGTATGGTTTTGATCCGATTTTGAACATGGGAGGTTTGAGAGACGGCAATTGATTTTAGGTGCTAAATTTTAGATCAAGGTTTAGAAAAAGCGGTCATCTATATGAAATATTCTCTGTTTTGACGATATTGTCTATAATCGCGACATCGGATTGTAATGAAAATAAGTACATGAGAGTTTTACAGCAAGGACAATTGATTTCAGAAGTTAAATTTTGGGGCAGGAGTTGGTAAAAGGGCCATATTTTTGGGCAGGGGTCGGCAGTTGTTCAATATTTCTCCAATAGGAACCATGCATTAAATCGAGACGGAAACTCATACGTTTTGAATAAAACGCCGGAAAAAATGATTTTCCATATCATCTTTTTTTATATCTTTTGTCTACAGGACGATGAAATAAATCATAAAAAAAAATCGGCTTGTGAAGAAAAAAGTTATTAATGAAAAACTAGTATTTTTTGCTTCTCCCAAGCATAATACCTTAAAATCCTTTTCACGTTTGAGACTCAAACAACCCCTCCTTATGGTCAGATCTTTCTGAAAATTAGCATGTGACCTTTTGGCTAGCTGATAAATAATTTTGACTGGGAGCGAGTGAGATTTGTTTGATTTTTCCTATACTATGATAAGTAAGGCTATGATCATTTAGAATTCGGGCAATTACAAACGTGTGTATTTTAAAAAATATTCATTTTTTTCGAAAAAATTTCAATGGAGGAAATGAAGGTGTTAATATTGAAATATAAAAATATAAAAAAATAATTTACCGTTGATTTCAAAAAATACTTTTACTTTATTATAAAATCTCTTTTTTATTTTTGCACACTGTTTTCAGTCATGTTTTGATTTATTATTTTTACCACAGAAGCAGAACCTTTACAAAATCACGATATTTTTCACAAATTCACTCGGAAAAACCTATTAGAATATGGTTGGAACCTTTACGTGAGCAGGCATCTCGATGAATTTGACCTCTTAAATTCGGTTTTAACATAAATTTCTTTGTTCAACAGAACAAATCTGCCACATTGCGTAAAAACCGGTTGCACGGATTGCGATCCATTGAACTGTTCATTTTTAATTATTAACTGGGAGTCTACAAGACAGGCAACACTTTTTGCCTGCCGGAAACGGATTTACTGCATATTTAAGGGGTCTGCATTAAGCTATCCCCTATAACCATAGACTTTTTACCCATATTTGAGATTATTTATTGATTTCACCGCCTCCAAAAGAATGGCCGTATGTATAGTGTTACCATATCCTGCAACGCCAAAAAGAGTACAACGAGAAAAATTTTCAAAATTGTAAAGTCTAATACCATTTATTCAAAAACCATAATGTTTTACGTCATTCAAATACCGTCAATTTGTTACAAGATATGTGACTTACGTGACAAATACACAGTGTTTTAAGTTGGATTAATCAAAATTTGATTATAAAAACTTCATTTTTTAAAGAGTTTCTCATAGAGGTATTTTTTTATTCTTTAAAACATTTTTGCTGATTCGTTCGCTTTTGATTTGTGCACTATGCTTTTAAGCAAATTGTAGCTATGCATATTGTCTACTTTCCAGGAGCTCATTGCATACTCTAAGGCGCTAATTTTGAACGATAAATCCCGTTTGAAATCGTGAATGTACTCGGGATTCCTAGTGGATTGATAGCCATCCACTGAAACATTCAACAAAAGTAGCAAAACTGAAGTGTTGTGCAACGAACGCATAAAAAAATTGATGTCTTGTATTCTTAACAAACCATCTTCATGTATCGGAAGCAACAGTCAGTTTGTATGGGATAATTTAATTTAATTCCTTTCACCGAAAAAAAAGAGTACATTTTATGAAATTTCACAAAAAGAAGAGTACGCTAATTTTTCGATCGAAAAAGAGTACATGTACTCTTAAAAGAGTACGTATGGTATCCCAAGGTACGTAGTACCTTTTTCCAGCACCGTCTCCCACACAAGTACACCTGGAGATCACCGTACCAAATGCAATCACAGATCGACCACGTTTTGATTGACAGCCGGCACTTCTCGGACATCATCGACGTCAGACCATTATCTGGTGATGGTGAAGATGCGCCCAAAACTCTCCGTAGTGAACAACACACGAAACCGGCGCCCGCCTCGGTTAAATATCGCACGACTGAAGCAACCTGAGGTCGCGGCAGACTACGCGCAATCGGTCGAAGCAGCGCTGCAGGCAGAGGGCGAGCTTGACGAACCCCTCTCGAGGACTGTTGGTATACCATCAAGACAGCCATCAACAGTGCTGCGGAGAACGTCATCGGTTATGAGGAGCGAACTCGACGGAACGACTGGTTTGACGAGGAGTGTAGGAAGGTGATGGACGAAGAGAATGCCGCGGCAGTAGTGCAAAGAGGCACCCGTCGAAATGTGGAAAATCACCGACAGCGGAAGAGGCAGCGAGTCCGAATTTTCCAGGAGAAAAAGCGCCGCCTGTAGGAGGAGGAGCTCGAGGAGCTGGAGCAGCTGCATCGTTCCTAAGAAATACGAAAGTTCTATTAGAAACTCAACGCATCCCACAAAGGCTTCGTGCCGCAAGCCGAAATGGGCCGGGATAAAGACGGGGGCATCCTGACGGACAATCGTGAGGTGATCAAAAGGTGGAAGCAGCACTTCGATGAACACCTGAACGGCGCACATGCAGGAGATCAAGACGGTGGGGGAAGGTACATCGCCGGCGTAGCCAACGACGAAGACGAGCCACTCCCAACGATGAGTGAAGTTAAGGAAGCCATTCGCCAGCTGAATAGAAACAAGTCGGCTGGGAAGGATGGCATCGCAGCTGAACTCATCAAAATGGGCCCGTACAAGTTGGCCGATTGCCTACACCGGTTGATAGTCCAGATCTGGGACATAGAACAGCTACCGGAGGAGTGGAAGGAGGGGGTAATATGCCCCATCTACAAAAAGGGCGACAAATTGGACTGTGAGAACTACCGAGCGCTCACTGTCCTCAATGCCGCCTACAAAGTGTTGTCCCGAATCCTGCTCCGCCGCCTAACGCCACAAGCAAACAGATTAGTGGGAAGTCATCAGGCCGGCTTCATGGAGGGACGGTCTACGACGGACCAGATATTCACATTACGGCAAATCCTCCAAAAATGCCGCGAACACCAAGTTCCTACGCACCATCTATTCATCGACTTCAAAGTCACATACGACACGATCGACCGTAACGAGCTATGGAAAATCATGGACGAGAACGGCTTTTCCGGGAAGCTGATCAGACTGATCAAGGCGACGATGGATGGAACGCAGTGCTGTGTGCGGATCTCGGGTGAATTGTCGAGTTCATTCGAATCGCGCAGGGGGCTTCGACAAGGTGATGGTCTATCCTGCATGATGTTCAACGTGGCGCTAGAAGGTGTTATTCGACAAGCGGTGGGCGAAATGCGGGGCACGATTTTCAACAGATCCAGTCAACTTATCTGCTTTGCCGATGACATTGATATAGTCGGCAGATCATCTGCGGCGGTGGAAGACATGTACCGCAAACTGAAACGCGAAGCAGGAAGAATTGGGTTGATGATTAATACGTCCAAGACGAAGTACATGCTGGCCTGCGGATCCGAGACCGACCGAACCCGCTTGTCCAGTAATAACAAGGTCACGATTCACGGCGACGAGCTGGAGATACTCGAAGACTTTGTCTATCTCGGCTCACTGGTGACCGCAGACAATGACACCAGCCGTGAGATCCGGAGGCGCATTATCAGCTGAAATCGAGCCTACTATGGACTCCACAAGGAACTGCGGTCGAGAAGACTTATCCCTCGCACAAAGTGTAACCTGTATACGACGTTCATTAGACCGGTTGTTCTCTACGGGCACGAGGCATGGATATTGCTGGAGGAGGACCTGCGTACACTCGGAGTATTCGAGCGACGAGTGTTAAGAACCATCTTTGGCGGCGTACAGGAGAACGGAGTGTGGAGGCGAAGGATGAACTACGAGCTCGCGCGACTCCACGGCGAACCCAGTATCCAGAAGGTGGTGAAGGCTGGCCGGATACGCTGGGCGGGACATGTTGCGAGAATTCCGGACGACTGTCCTGCAAAACAGGTGTTCGCTACGAATCCGGTAGAAACAAGAAGAGTGGGGGCGCAACGAGCGAGGTGGTTAGACCATGGACCGAGTGAATTATAGGAATTATGTTCGTCAAGTTATGTCGTGAGACTATGTATACTATGTATCTAAATAAATAAAAAAGAGATTAAGGATTTTACCTACGATGATTGATTTGAACTTCGTGAACATCCTATCTTATATTTCTTAACCAATTGGGGCAAAAAAAAATTCAGAAAAAAATCCACACTTCATGAGTTTTCGAATCGACAATGAAGAATGTCTTTTTGCATCGTTAACATCTCAAACACAGGTAAATTAAAAAATTAAAAAACCAACACAACGCTGCTAATTTTTTGCATATCCGAGCTCTAATGGAGTGGCCATGGCCAAGGAGTGGTACGCCGCCAACAACGTGCAGGTGGTTCCCAAGGACAAGAACCCTCCAAACACGCCAGAGCTCCGCCCAATTGAGAAATACTGGGCTATTGTCAAGCGGAACCTAAAGAAGAACAAAATAACTGCTAAGGACGAGCAGCAGTTCAAGGAAAACTGGCTTTTTGCGGCGAAGAAGGTGGACAAGGTGGCTGTACAAAATCTGATGGCAGGGGTTAAGCGTAAGGCCCGGCAATTCGGATTTGGAAAAGCTGAAGTCTAACTGAGTATTTTTCCTGAATTTTATACTAATTAAACTTGAAAAAGAAATTTAATTTGATTTTTTAAATAAACGATTTCACCGATTTACACGCGTTTTCCCTTGATCAAATTTTGACCGTATTACCCTTTACATAGAAAGACCACCGGAAGGGCCCAAACTAGCACGCCGAAAAAAAAAACTTACACATTTGCCGTTCTTATCAATATGACCCGAGAGTTGGCGCGCATTCCTCTGATGGCATTTGTAAACCAATTTGCATGATTTTAGATTCATTGTTTAGGAAATTTATTATAGTTTCTGAATCTATAAAATTTCAGTTGGTGCAATTTATTCGAACGTCTGAATTCTGCTCCGAACGGAAAAAACCCAGAAAACGATGTCATGTCAGAATTCCCATATCTTCTTATTTTTTTGACGTATACTGGGAATTTCAGGATAAAAAACTTAAATTTTTATTTTTTTTTTCTTGGCAGCGTTGTATTTCATTCAAAGTTGAACTGATTTTCAAATTAAAATTAAAATTAATTAAATTAAAATTCAAAAATCAAGATCGAAAGCATTCACACTCGTGTAAAAGTAGTATGTTTGTATGTATGTTAAATTGATGTTAAAGTAAAAATCAAAGAACATGCCAACGATATTATTTTGCAAAATAACTTCTGAAACCTAAAAATTAGAAAAAAAAATCTAAATATCAAAAACAATTACTTAGCTGTGAATCACGTAAAAATATTATTATGATCAGCACAAACCACCCTTCGTAGCTATGTGGATGATTTCATCAGTTTGCTATAGGAAGGCAGATTTAGAGAGCACGAAGAGCAATGGATTTTGTTTGATTTATGTTCTCCCGGGGGGTTGTTAAGCTGCCGACTTGTTTGCTACACAACGTTTGAAATTCTGGTCGAATTCCGACATCTTTTAGTAAATTCGGAAAACGTTGCTAAAAGTTTTGGATAAACCTCATAAAAAGCATATCTATTGTTTATTGAGATTTTAATCTATCATTGGGTGTATCAAAAGTGATGAAAATGTTAAAAAATCATGATAACAAAATGAGAAATACGCGGATCATAACAGCCGGGTACAAAACTACGATTTTTTTTTGTTTTCATTCCCATATTACGATTTACAGTCATATTTGAGAAACTATGTGTATTCAGTGAAAATGATGATCATGTTATAAAAACTAAAACTAAAATTTGAATTTTTTAAATCGGTTCAATTTAGAATGAGATACAGCGATGCTAAGAAAAAACGTATACTCTTTTAAAAAGTGAAAGTTTTTTTCCGGTAGCTCCAGGATAACAGCCAAAACTCCCATAAATTTTTAAAAATTATTGAGAAGATTTATTTTTTACAATTAAACCTATAAATTATTTTTTATACGCCAAAGTACTCTGCAGGTATGAAAATTTTAAAAATAATGTCTTTTTTCGGAGGTTTTCTGTTCAAAGCTCTCTATAGATCATCTGGTATGTAAAATTGATTTGAATTTTATACATTCAAAATCTTGAATAAATAACCTTAACAATGAATCTAAATTCATAAATAGCGGTCGAGATATGCAGCCATCGGAACGAAATAAATTTGCTAGTCAAAACGATCGGAAAAAAATTTATTTAAAATTTTGCGAACGGCTTGGGAAAATTAATTATTTTTGTTCTGAAATTCGTAACATCAGTTGCTGTTCTCTTTCTAAAGTGTTTACTTCAAAATAATGTTGAAATTTTGATTGAAATGCTGTTTAAGACATAAAACTAATTTGCAATTATTTTAACAAATTTCATTTATATTTGGAAGGTGTAGCAAAGCACCACGGGTCAGCTTGATTCATGATAAAAATAACTTCAATGAATAAATTTTCGATTTTTTTGCCTCATGAGTCCTTCGACCTAGCAGAGTTATGAAATCAATCTGTTTTCTTTATCCTAAATTGTATTTTTTTTTAAATTTGAAATGACTTTATTTAATTCAAAGAATTCGTGGAATTATTATGAGGAATCCTGTTTTCGTTTTAATGAAAATAATAACTTCTTTAAAATTTGAATATTAAATATTAGAAGTTGCTTCTGTTGGTAACTAAAAAAATGGTATTAGATAAAGAGATGCTCTTTTAAAGCTTTGATCACTGGTCACTCAAAATTGAGTGATACACAATGAGAGCACACCACTACCTAACTGTACGAGAGAATGAAAATGCCAAAAACAGCCCAGCACAGTAGCTCGAATCCTCACAGCATCCAGTTTGCAACATGAACGTATACAAAATCAAAAGCTCTCTCCACAAAAAGTACACCGTTGCCCGATTACAACCTACTCTCCGAACAACCTCTCTCGCAAAGCTCCGATCCCAAGTCCGGTCCGGTTTGGTCCATTCGGCTTAACTTTGACCAAGAGACCTCAACGACGAGCCGCACTCACAGTCACATAAAAGCGACGAACCTCTTTCCCCACAGTCCTGCGCCGAATCCTATCACTAAACTCGTTGAAACTCGATTCTGCGCCAGAAAATCAGGAGCCAGATCGATTCGAATCTTCGTTGGAATTGGTTGGTTGGGTCCAATTGGTCCAGTTTGGCCCCAGAGTTCTTCTCACACGGAGACTCACAAAAACGAAAGATGAGAGATACCTTTTTACTGGAAAAATGTCCACCGTCCACTGTTTTTCTCGAAATAAAGTCGCGCGCGCACTCGACTGGATGCTGAGCTATGGAAGGTCGACACTAGACTGATGGGGGAGCAGAAATCAATTCACTTTCGGTTTCTCGTTTCGTCTCGGCGTGGATAAAGCTCCACAAGATCTGGCTGCTGGCGACCACCGGCAACAAACGGCGACCTGTCAAATGTGTGCCTATACACACGGTCTAGTTTTATTTCTTGCGCGCTTGTTGTCTGTTGTTTCTCGTGTTCTCAGCCAGCCAGGGACCAGCGAAAAGATCGCAACAACATGTTGTGGTACCTGTTTTGGGGGGCTATGCAGACATGTTGTTTTGAGAAATAGTCGCAACCTATCGGCATTTGGATAGATGCATGCATCTTGATCCAACCGATGCGATGGAGGGTTCGCGAGAAGAACTTTTAGAGGTATGCATCTGAAAATGGATCGCCACTAAGCCACTTGGACGAGGAAATCTGCCGTGGTAGAAAAATTCATAAAAAAAGCATTATTCGGGTTTTTGTAACAAGTTTTCCATCAAAATATCAATTAAAGGCGTAGTTTTCAAAAGTAAAATATGATCTTGAGTGGAACCATCTTTGATCTTGAGCGGAACTACTAGCTTCCGAAATAAACCGCTAGGTGCGCTGCCTTATGCCTAATGTCTCACACGCAGTTTTACCCCGGAATGTATGCAGCACCTTTCTATATTTCCTTTTATATCAGCTTTAGGGAAAGAAAAGATGTAAAATTAAGTTCGAATAGAACAAAAATTAATTAATTGGTGTCACAGCGTACCGAACACAAAAAGTTTAATTTTTGGGGGTGCAAGAAATGGGTTTTCTTTCTTTCAGAGGGACGACGGGAAGGAGGAGGTAGGCTTTCATACATATTTTTTAGCATAATACGAGAACTAATGAAGCCAATGAAGTTAACTCATTATTTCAGAAAAAGAATCAATCTTCATTGCCATTACTATTCGTTCTTTAAGATGTAGCTTTCATTTAAAGAGGTTGTTTAAGATGTTCAAATTCCAATTGAAAACAATATTCTACCTAATAAACAAAAATTCAAATTTTTTTTAACATACATTTCATCAGTTTAACAACGTGTAGCGAAGCACACCGGGTTAGCTATTTTATAATACTCCACGATTCAATTAGTGGCCTGGTAATGAAAACCTTTCCGATTCCCTTGTGTTTGATTTGCACTTGAGCTCGAACTGAAAATCGGTTTAAGAAATGATTGTTTTATCAGTTAAGCTGAATAATTAATTTTTACAAAAAATTTTAAGATAAGAAAATTTGATCGTGATTCATAAGAAACTGGAATTTATTATGAACTTTATTCTATGAATGAGTTGCTTAGAGCAAAGTTACCGAAATCACAGCAATTTTTTTTATTTCACAGAATTTTGATGAGACTTTTATCACAACATCTGTGTTACAGAACACGAAATTTTGAAATATTTACAGATTTTTACAGAATTTTCGAATCTTGAAGGGATTTTCATAATTATAATTTTTTTGGTCCATATAAAGTTTAGGTTTTTTACTTTAAATTAGAAAAGTATGAACAGATTTTCAACGTTAACTTATTTTTCCAAACTAAAATTTAAAAATAACCCAATTTATCATTTATTTTCAATGAAATTAAAGGAATTCTGAGAATCAGAATTCGGATTTTTCCCTCAAAAACATTGATCTGTAGAGCAATGTCCAGTTTTTTTTTGCAAAATCTGTAATTTAAGGCATCTTCTTTTGTACTAATGACTCTGTCGTTTCCTTCAAAAGTTGTTCGGAGCAATATGACCCTTAACACCCACATTCAAATAATCAATCAAATATACTAAAGATTTAAATTTTGAGATAAAAAAAATCTAAAATTTGGGTTTAGAGAATCCATTCTTCCAAAATAGGATACAGTGAATCAAAGTGAAAATTGGACTTTTTTAAAGCAAGAAATAAATTTGAACTGATATTTTGAGAACTATGTAACGCTAAGTTTCTTTTTTAACGTAAAAACATTAATTTTAGAACTTTAAAACCTTCAAAGATGAAATTTAATTGAAGTTTTCACAGTTACTCAAGTATTAGGAATAAGAGCTATTAAAGATGTTGACAGAAGAAAATGGTTCCGCTCAAGATCATATTTTAGTTCCGCTCAAGATCAGCGTAGTTCCGCTCAAGATCAGAATTCTTACTTCAGTAAAACAGCTCTAGAGTTATTAGAATTTACTCTAAAATATTCCAAAAATCATTTTTAGAATGCAGAAACCAAGAGCTATCCGCTGAACAAAAATATTTTTTGTTCGGATATAACCCAAAGCCATACCGCTTGATAGACTGTTCCGAGTTGTGTCGAATTTAGCCATTTGGTTCCGCTCAAGATCATTTACCCTACTTCTCAAATTGTTTTTAACCTTTCATAAGTATTGCAAGCATTAAACAGTGGTCAAAAATGCGAAAAACGTTTTCGTTGTTCGTAACTTTTTTAGTTCACATTTTAGGTTATTGGTGTCTTCAAAGAAGTTGGTCAGTAAAACCAGTTCTATTTATAATGAAAAACTATTTTAATGTTAATCCCCCTACAAGAGAGATAAAATTTCTAAATTCTCTATTATTGGTTTAAGCTCTTTAATGCCTTCGACAAACTTGTTTGAAATCAAATTTTCTACAACTTTGTTTCAGATGTCAAGTTTTTAAAATAATTATTTTCCATGCGGTAGGCTAAATAAGAAACTTAACCTCTAAAAATCAGTTTACTAATGATAATTTTTTTTCAGTTAGTTTTAAGTTTTAAATTATATGTTACACAAAGTTGTTTTTCTTATTCAGAAACACCATTTTGTTGAACATTTTAAGTTTGTAAAATGTGATACTGTAAGCTATGTTAAAAAATAATGCTTTTTCACGCCTAATTTTACAAACACCGGGCAACATCGGGCAGCCCGCTTTAGATGCAAATTAAAGTCAAAGATTTCGTCTACAAGACGCAGGTCCAATCCAAAAATTGATCAATCCACCTAGCCTCACTACGAAAACTTACTTTTATAATATCCATTTTAGGGCTATGTTGTCTGAGAATAGTTTTTTGCTTGTATCAATTCTAGCAACTTTGCCAAAGAAGTTATTACTGTATCAATAATCGTATGCTCAATAGAGTTTCGGAGACTTGCACTCCAACTAGCAAAAATTTGGATTTACGCCGGAAATCGAGGCAAAAAATTTACTGTGTACATAGTATATTTTTGCCTCAATTTCTAGCAACAAAAACAATTACTGGAAGCGTTCAGCAATCCGAATTTTTGCAGGAAACCAGCAAAAATTCTCCTTCCCACTTTCCTAATTGCTGAATTTTCCAGTATTCGGTTGTAGTCTTGCCATATTTGCTGAAAAATCAGCAATTGATTTTCAAATTGCTAGACTTTCCAGCAATTGTTCTAGTTTGCTGGAAAATCAGCAATCGAGTTGTCAAATGGAAGTCTGTTTTCGTAAGCTGAAGCAAGATGAGGCTTTATTTCACGAACTTTGATTAGATTAAAACAATTATTTTTATTATTATACAATAGCAACCGGACATCAAGTCAAGGGTGCTGCCACCCCAGAGCCGGTATTATGGTATATTGAAAAATAAACATATGGTTCTGGAAACATACAGATTTGATAACTGGGAAAAAATAATTGTTTCAATTGATTCTCTTATGTACAGTATTCAATATTAAAATTTCAAATTGAAATGTGTTTAAAAAAAATAGCTGGTCCATAGCAATCTAGATTGCTAATTCACAGCAATTTGAATTGCTGGAATTCAGCATTAATGTTTGCTGATTTTTTCAGAAAAAAAATGTCTGGAAAAGTCTTGCAAGCCTATTTTTGCTGGAAACCAGCAAACATTCTTCGTCTTGCTGATTTTTCCCGCACTTGATCTGCGTTGCTGAAAACGCAGCAATCGGTCTGTAAAACTTGAATTTGTTTTTGTTTTTGCTAGTTATTTTTCGTTGCGCGCGAAAAGTGTTAGTATGTTTTACGTTTTTGTAACGGTCATCGAAATTTATTTCCTTTCATATTCCAGCGATGAACCTTTGAACCAAAGGTACAATTTTTTGAAGCGATTAAGTAGGTATTTCGTTAAAGAAACTAATAATTTTAATTTCAGACTAGCTGATCCCATACGAACTCCGTTTTGCTTTCAACTTGGAATATGTCATGAACAGTTTCTATGAAAGTCAATTGCCAAGCAATTTCCAGATGCACTTCTGAATTCATTGTTAAGTAACGATTGCAAAAATATTGGACGATCACTTTGTCTGTCGTCTGCTACTAAATTTGAAATCAGGAATCAATTGACCGTGCCAGAAAACCCTGTGTATAAATTTCGACTCAATCGTTGCATAACAACGCAATTATTGCCAAAAAGCTAAACCCCTTTTCCCAAGACATTTGACATCTAAAATCAATTGCCTGTCCCTGAAAACTACCGTGTGCAAATATTCATCCCAGCCCGATGTATAATAACGACGATATTGCAAAAATATTGAAAGGTTAACATGTACGACCACCTTTGCCGGCACCATACACTGAATTTAATACCTGAAATCCATTGCTCGTCTCTCAAAACTCTCGATTACCAATTTTCGTCTGAATCCGATGTATAAGAACGATAATGGCCCTTATTCTGCGCCGCGCGTGACGTGATGATTGTCACCTCACCTCGGAGTCACCGTGAGATTTGTCACCTTATTCCCGAAGTCGTTACGGGTAAAGTGACAGAGGTTCATTCTAGGTGAGTGACCGAATGAACACTTCTGTCAAAATGGAAGAATTTAGCTGGTGCTGTTTTGATTTTGCTCTCGCTTCGGATTTTCCGTTTTATTTTTTTGTGTAACGGGTTAGAATTTCGGTTCGAAAATGGCCATCATCGGATTGTACGGTCACAGGCAGCTGATGATGATAAACGGACGATTTGTGCGACATAAGTGAAATTTCGCTAATCAAAGCTGAGTTCAGATCTGGGTCATACTGCCGAAAAAACAAAAGCAGATGCCGACGGCTGCTGCTCCAAAAAATATTTCCAAAAGGTTTATCAGGTATGTAAAATAATTTGTGTTTTGTACCTGAAACTGTTCTAAACAGAATGGTTTTAATAAATTTTCATCATCCAAGAGAAAATAAGTTTTTTTTTTCGTTTTCAGTCATGGCGTATGCTGCCGATTTATATATTTCCCCCAAACGAGGCTACCCCCGTGGCATGCCGGAAATTGTTCGTTTACCAGATAGAACATTAAGGAATGCCGAGAACGTATCGAAACCAACAAAATAGCAGCAGCAGCATCAGATTCAAATTTCAGATTTCGGTTAAATAAATCTGAATCCGATTTTTAATTTACCTTAAAAATGGATTCCAGATTTGAATTCGAAAACTACACTTAAAATTGTGCTTCGGCTTTAGCGTCGAATCCATATTTCAATTTGATTTTCTAAAAGCTATTTTAAAAAGCATTGAACTAACTGAAAAAATGCGAATTCAATTGATTTTTATAAACGGCTTATTTTTCTTTGGAACCTCCAAGGAATTTCATTTTTCTTTAAATGTTCTGACTTGTCGCTTATTGATACCGATAATCCTCACTTTAAAAGGTATTTTTTAGCATGGAATATTAACATTAAAATATGAAAATAAAATGAAAAGTACTAATATTTGATTTTCAAAGTTTTTGCCATTTCATGGTTTAAACGTTTCGCAAATCAAATAACATATTTTAGATAGCAATGAAAAAGTTTTAAATATATTAAAAAATTATATTTGCAAATAAATTTGTTTAATTTTGTTTCCAAAACTATCATTCATTAGTGTAATTAACTATTTAGGGCCTAATATTCTGATTTACATAAATTTTCGATTAAATTTCTATCTCGTCGCCACCTGAAAAGGTACCGACAATTCTCACCTAAAATCGTCACCTGAATGCGACGATTCTCACCCACGGTGACTACGAGAATAGGGTAAGAACTCACAAAGTTCATCCGCAGTGACGTTCCTCACCTAAACCGACTGCTGGAATAGAGTGACTTGGGTGACTCTACTATCGTCACGTCACGCGAGGCGCAGAATAAGGGCCAATATCGCATCAACAATGAATAGTTAATATGGACGTCCCCTTTAGCCGACACCTGATTTTAGTTTGGATAAGTGAAATCAGTTGTTTGTCCCTAATAACTCCTGTGTGCAAATTTCATCCCAATCCGATGTATGAAAACGTCAATATCACTAAGATATTGAAAATTTAATATGGGCGACCCCTTTTGCCGGCCTCTTAAACTGAATTTGATACCTCAAATCGATTGCTCGTCTTTCAAAACATTCATGTGCAAATTTTCAACACGATCCACCGAAAAGTAACGTCAATATCGCGAAAACAATATTTGTCTTGTATGAACGACCCCCTTCAGAAGGGGTCATCCGAAAATCTAAAAACATTTTTCATCATTCCTGGTCCTAATGACTGACTGAGTCTATAGAGGATAAACAAACAAACATACAGAAATAGCTTTTTATATATATGTATACACTCAGAAAAATACTATTATCTATTATATAAAATTCTCTTGTAACGGTGTTTGTAGTACTACTCCTCCGAAATTACCAAAACGATTTGAATGAAATTATTTTTAGAATATTCTGTAGCCATGCGAATCGGTTTATATTGAATAAAAACAACAAAAAGTCGCTTTAATTGTCCGTAATCATTAAATTTGTAATAAATTGAATCAAATTAAAGTCATGGCCTTCAATTTTTTCGAGATTTTCTTTACTTTGGGCGCCGGGCGGGCGGTTTGTTTTTCGTCTCTATGGTCAAGGCGTCGCAAGCAAACGTCGTAGGAGGTTAGTAACTATGGCATAGCATACTGTTTAGTGGGAATATTTGGGCGCGCATTTCTCAACCAAGCATAATTTCGATGCATGTGGTGACCACATGCAGCCTAGATGTGTTTTTTTCTTCTTGATTCTTAGATCATAATTTGTGCAGCACATAGTAATGGATGACGCCTAGATGTGAACCAAATAGAAATTTTGCCGATCAAATCAAAACCATTTAAACGATTTAAAAAAAAACACATTTTCGTGTTCGTGTTAATAAGAGAAGGCATTTTTGACTGAAAAATATGAATTTAGTACTCATGCAAATGAAATAATAAAATGACTCTTTGCGGACGTTTGAGAAAAGAAAGTTTTTTGAACATGTACAAATGTACTTCACTGAATCGCCATTAAATTTTTAGAACAAAAACAAAATCCGATGAAAATGAACCACTTTATCATAACAAAAAGTGAAGATGTGCATTTTTTGGAAGAATTTAGAATTAATAAGTTAAGAAGGTACACCAGGCCAAATGCAAAAGTTCAACATTTACTTAAAATGTATCAATTATTTCTTCATTCATAAATGGTTGGGCCCAACTCACCTTTTTTTCTAAATTATTCCCCGAAAACTGTTTACAGGTTCCCTGTTTGTTTACACACAATTCAATTACGTACGTAACATGAAAATATGTGTTTTGTTTTGCATCTTTTAGCTATTTTGGCTTCTATGAAAAGACATTAGATTCGCTTTTTTGGTAAAAAATTTTTTTTTGTGATTGATATTCCCGAATCATTTTTTTTTATAATGACCTGAAAGAAAGTGTTGAAAATAATATTAACTTCTGTCATTTCACACGGTGGCACAAGTACCAACGCTCCTTTTAGCTATAAAACATCTGAATCTGAAGCGGATATTCAAAATTATTAAATGTCGTTGTTAATGAAGGTCTTTTAGTTTAAGCGTGCTCAGTTAAATTGCAGTACCAAGCAACTGTAGATTTATCAGTGAACGTTGTTAAAAAAGGTAAACAGGAACAAGTATTGAGTTCATTTTAAAGTCTTTATACTGACGCAACTGAAAAAGAGCTATTTTTTTTTTACTTGCACCAATAAATGAGACAAATGTATTCTAAGATATTTCTTTTTGAAAGAATATGAAAGTTGAACTGTGATGATATCCGTTTGCACTTGCCCCGGTGTTTTTTTATTACAATTTACAATTAAAAAAGAAACTTGATTTTTAAATAAGGTTTCGAGGTATGTTTATATGAAAATTTCCAGAGAATAGAATGAACATTTGAAATCATCGTAGCCTTAACAGATTACTTCTTTTCAATCAATTTAATTTTTTGAAATCTGCTTTTCAATCAAATGTTATTGAATCTTGAAAATATCACCAAAACTGTTCAGGAAATTTTGAAATCGGAACACCCCAATGCTTCAGCTAGAATTTTCAAAAACAATGGGCTAAATTGGACACATATGTCCTTCAGGATCAAAAAGAAAAATAATGCTGTGATTCGGTTGAATAACAAAAAATCTAAACATATTTCAAAACCTTTTGTTTCCTTGGGTTGAAGTTCAAAGGAATTTAGTTTGAATTTTTTGCTGGAATGATAAAAAAAAACGGTGAACCTTTTTTTCGGACATAATTTTGGTAGAAATATTGATATCAACTCAAACTGCTTCGGAGGTTGAAAATGGTGAACAAACAGCTGCTTGAAAATATTTAGTAAAAAATCTTCTCATATGTTTTTTTTTATTTCTTCAGTTCTGAAAAATAGACCATCCAAAGCTAAAAGGGTGCTGAAAGTGCTGCGTTAGGCAGATAATTGAGCAAGTACTCCCAAAATTGTCCCGATATTCAAAATTCTTATTCCATTAAGTTTCATATGCAATAAATTCCAAATAATGAGAAACTTTTGATTTCAATTTAAACCTTCAAGTGAACTCGAGCGAAGGAGAGTAATCAACTAAATGGTTTTCAATAAATGAAACATAGATATTATCAACATATAGTTATATTTGGAACAAGTTACAAACAGTGGATTTCGACCAAGTTCGACAGTTACGTTGAGTGATGAAAAAAGTGAATTTACCACGGAAAGCTTAGCTGATATCATTCAGCAATATTCAAAAAAACCAGAATCAAAGAAAAGTAAATAAAAAAGTATTCATGTAAGATGCATAAAAGAGTTATTTAAGGTAATTGTTTGATAATTTAAGTAAAGACCCGTAGAATCGAGTTAAAAAGCTAAGGTTTGATTCCGATATAATTCAGCGGAACAATTCAGTAAACCGAAAGGAGGTAAAAAAAGCAAGGACATGTTCACGAAAGCGAATTATTAATACTCAACATTTGATACGTTTTGAAAGTTAAACAACGAAGAAAATATGGACAATGGGCACCAAGTTTAAAATGGTAAGACGAAGTTTACCGGGTCTGCTAGTATATACCATAAGATTCTCTTATGAAGTGGCGCCATAAGAAAAATCTATGAAATTCATAAGATGGTCTTATGAAGCGAATGAATTCTTCAGATGAACACCTGCTTCAATGAGAGGTTGTTGCTTTTCATAAGAGGGTCTTATGGAAACAGAAAATTTTACGTTTGAAGAGAAAATATCAAGATAATTGATGTTAGAAACGATCAGTTTATTTTCTATGGGTAATTTTTTGTTTGTTTACAATAACATCATGATCACCATAGCACATCAAAGCACGATTCCAACAGTCATTCTGCCGCACCCGGTCCATTGAACTTATCCTTTTCGCCGGTCAACATGCTGAAAAGTAAACATAAAAATAATGTGTTTACGTTAACAAATAATTTGAACGTTCACAAAAAAATAAACTTACCATGTAGAATAACAAAATCACTTTCAACTTTGAAAAAAACTGATGGCTCCACAACTGGTTAGTGCTTGATACAACGACGAGAAAATGACTGATGGAATGAATATGTTCATTATTTTTCACAATGCCGCTTCTTCTATTTTTCATAAGAACTTCGTATGAATATTGAAAGAATTTCATAAGACTCTTATGAAAAATTAGTTTGGACGCGAAAAAGTGGTTCCTAAGATGTATCTTATGAAATTTATAATAAGATTTCCTCTGAGTGTAGATGATGTCCAAGACTTGGCGAAAAGCGGCCGACCCACTGCACTGGCAGATATTATTTTATTTTGTTATTAAAATTTAGATAAATGTCGCTCAAGAAAAATGAACAAACAAATTTCTATTTATAATTATGACCACCATGAGTATATTATAGTGAAATTGAAAACCTCTTTTAGAAACCATAAATTTCTGGTTGTTTTTTGAAAAAAGCTGATTTTCAAAAATTTAGATAAATACTGGAATATGATTGTTTCACATCAAGGGTTTGTAAACATTGAAATTTCATCCGTCCAAACATTTATTTTTATGATTCCAAGTAGTAGAATTTTTCATGTTATTTTTACGCCTACACGGAAAAAAATAGAGTGATTATCCCAAAGACGCTGTCATGATAATTTTACCATTTCAGCGCTATAGTACTTTCAACCACGAAAAGTATAACATCGATTTTGTAAAAGTGCGCATGAAACAATATTGAAATTACTATATGTACCCTGTAATTTTCGATATCTCTCAATGTTTGTTGTCGAAAATACTATGGTCATGATAATTTCATCATAATTTCTATTACAACTAGCGTCCGCATAGTAATTTAGACATTGTGGCACCAATTCATATCAACAAAATACTATGCATATGGTACTTTTGAGAACAAAGCATATTTGACTCAAAAACATCAGTGCCTATGATAATTTTACTATGGTAAACATTCTTGTTGTTTTTACTAATTGAGGATCATTAATCATCAAACCCGTGAGTGAACAAACAAATTTTGAGCTGCTTTCAAGTTTCATAATTTTCTCAATCTTTTCAGAGCATCGGAAGAACACACTAACAATGACCGACGTGTGTCGGAAGTATGAATTTGAATGTTTTTAGTTATGTAATAATGCATACATGGAAATAAACGAGCAAACATACATAGTAATTTTACTATTTAAATCAAGCTCCTCGCTCCTCCTAATCTTTATCATAACACAAACTAGTTTCATCATGAAACATATCAATTTTACTAGGCACGAAGTAAAACAATGCATTTTACTAAAACGCAGTCGAATTTACTATGCGCAGCCAAATTGAGCACATAGTAAAATAGCTATGCCTAAGATATTATAAAAAACAAAACATATTTGACTCAAAAATATGGTTGCCTGTTGTTCATTTAAATCACGGATTAAGTAGTTTTACTATGCTTTTTTTTGTGTGTATGACGGATTGGCTTGATGATATTTCCTACAAACTTATTTTTACTGTTTCTTCATGCTATACCAACACTGTTGGTGTAAAAATATTTTTCGAACAATCACCCAAATTTTTCAAATAAATATTTTTATAATTCAGTTAGGTGTCTGGAATATAATTCAACAAAATTCAAATCAAACAAACACTTTGTAAATCTCGTTTCCATGTGCTGGAACATGAATGTTTTGCATCACACGTTTGTGAACATTGAAATTTCATTCATCCAAACATTTATTTTTATGATTTCAGCTTTTAGAATTTTTCGTAGTATTATTTAAACCCTAAAAGTATGCAGCATCCTTATTTTAAGAAAAAATGTGAAAATTAGTTTTTACAGACCAAAAAATTACTGCAATTGATGTTTTCATGCGTAATGGTCTTTGAAGCAACGCAAATATTAAAAAAAAAAACTATAAATTTTCATACATAAATGTTCATGAGATTTTTCATTAAAATCAAAGTTTGTTGCAAGTTACTCCATTTTATAAGGAGGGTGAAAATCGCATGTTTTTAGAAAATTAAAAATAACTAAAGAAACCAATAGTTTTTCAAACTGCGCCAATTTTTAAGATGCCATTGAAGTTGAAAATTGTTGCATGTTGCCCCAGTTGACGGTACCGTAAAACGGGGTAACATTGATCACCGGGGTAGCTTTGATCAACATGAAATTGTGCCAAATAATCATCAATAACTAAGTCTATAGTTTGAATTTTTAAAAACTGTTTTTTTACGTTTGAAAGCCTATTAATTGAGTATCAAATAGGCAAAATTTAGTTTGTATTTGAAATTTGTTTTCTGCTAGTAAAAATGTTATTTCAAAATCTTAAAATATCTATCTCTTCCAAGGCTCGCAAACAAACAGCTCTCCTGATGATACCAAAAAGCAGTGCTCGAAACATTCACAGTCATTGACAGAGAGCGGATTGAATGTGAGAGAAAAAAGCTGTCACTTTCATCTCCATCGTCAGTCAATGAAATGTACTCAGTATGGAGAATATGACCTTCATGTTGACTGTGAATGCCTTCTCCTTTCTTTCACCATTCGTTCCACACTCATTCGTTCCGCAAAGTCGTGACAGGATCAAATTAGAAAAATCGTTCAGCTGGGCCCTCTTTGAATGTGTGAGCCAATCATATTCGCCTAGGTTACTTTTCATGAACCAAATTAAGCGAACAATATTAATAGCGGCTAAACGGTAAACGATAGCAACTTGATGTCTTCGAAGCAATTTATCATCGCAACAAAAGCTTTCATATTCTATTGAAAAATAAATTATTAATTTACTAAGATGGGAGATAAAAAAATTATTACTAAGAATATTTAATTAAGACACTAAGAATATTTAATTAAGACACTTGATACATTGAATAAAGTTAAAGATTGTGCATTTCTTACAAACTTTGTCGAGGGCATGATTGCGATCAGATGAAAAAATATGAAAGTAACAAGCATTTTAAAAATAAACATGCCATGCAACTATAAAATAAAGAGATGGACTGAGTTTTTATGTTTTTATACTGGATGTTATAAATCAAGTAATTAACTTTCATAGGATCTTGAAACGAAACATTAGTTTTCACTAGATTTACTGCAAACTTCCAATTAAAATTAAGGATTTTTTTTCCTATCTACACACTAATACCGTATTTGTTTATGCCGAGGCATCCACTAGTGTTGCACTGGTGCACCACTAGGTGCTGTCAAACTGTTTGTTTATTCGGACGGTGTTGCACTGGTTTTGACCTGGTGTTGCACTGCCATCGGGCGGTGTTGCCCCGAAAATTTTGTCAGTGTTGCGAGAGAGCGTTTGAGTGAGTGAGGTAGCAATACACTGGCGACGGTTTGTGTTTGTTTTTGTCGGGTACGGTGGACCACTGATCGAGGGGAGAAAACAAATACGGTATAAGATTGCGATTATTCCGCTCGGGACCAAGTTCCGATATTTTTTGCCCCTGGAGGTAGGCACTACAATTAACATTCCTTTGATATTGATATTAATAAATACGAAATACTTTTTTCTTTCTTTAATCAAGTTTTGTAAAGGTTTACTTAAAATTATTTGATAGAAATATAAAATAATAATCCGATAACTGTCCCAATTCACTCTATTTCACGGTACCAATCCAGTTCCATTTACATAGACAATAATGATTTGCCTTCTTCTTACATGAACACTTTGTTGTGAAAATTCAAAAGCTCAACAAAATTTGCCGGGTCACTTACTTACTTACTTAATGATCCCGCGCCGATCCACCGGTGCATAGGGCCGTGGTAAAAGACCTCCACTGTTGACGATCCGGAGCCAGCGTCTTCACCTGGCCCCAGTCAAGATTCTCGTCGACAGTTCGGATTTC
Source organism: Uranotaenia lowii (assembly GCF_029784155.1). Classification (NCBI taxonomy): domain Eukaryota; kingdom Metazoa; phylum Arthropoda; class Insecta; order Diptera; family Culicidae; genus Uranotaenia; species Uranotaenia lowii. Next base: position 111,566,000 of record NC_073693.1, read on the forward strand.
AGCGGCTAGGCTTCGCCGCCACGAGTTTCTGGGCCTGCCTCTTCTTCGATGACCTTCTGGATTCCAGTCAAGCGCCTCTCTGCAAATCTCGTTTTCATCTTTTCGCAGCGTGTGCCCAATCCATCTCCACTTACGTTCCCGAATCTCGATTTCTAGCGCCCTTTGATGACACCGGCGATGTAGTTCCTCATTCGAGATCCAGTTGCCAGGCCACCAAGCGCGGATGATATTCCGCAGGCAGCGGTTCACAAATACTTGCAGTTTTCGCGTCGTTACCGCATATGTGCACCAAGTTTCGCACCCGTACGGCAATACGGATTTGACGTTTGAGTTGAAGATTCGGATTTTTGTTCGTAGAGAGATCTGGCGTGACCGCCAGATGTTTCGGAGACTCGCAAACGCAAATCGGGCCTTTCTGATCCGGGTTTCGATGTCTTTCCTGGTACCACCATCAGGCGTTATCTGGCTACCAAGATACTGGAAGCACTCCACTTTCTCAACTTGTTGCCCAGCTACCATGAAACTGGAGGGATTTCCTGTGTTGATCCCCATCGACTTGGTCTTTCCGACATTGACCTTGAGACCTGCTGCCTTGGAACTTTCGGTGAGGTCGTCGAGTTTGCTCTGCATGTCCGGTTGTGTTTGGGCGAGCAAAACAATATCGTCAGCCAGGTCAAGGTCGTTCAGTTGCTCCATTGTTAAAGGATTCCACGGCAATCCTCGGTTCGGTGCACAGTCGATCGATCCAGTCAGAATCTCATCCATTACGATGAGGAAAAGTAGCGGTGATAAGATACATCCTTGTCTCACTCCAGCAGTTACCGGGATTGGTTCGGACAAGACACCATCGTGCAAGACCTTGCACGAAAATGCCTCGTATTGTGCTTCGATGAGATGGACTAGTTTCTCTGGGACCCCTCGTCGCCTTAGAGCCGCCCAGATGTTTTCATGATTAAGTCGGTCGAATGCTTTTTCAAAATCAACGAACACCAGCAGAAGAGAGTCCTGGAATTCGTTGATTTGTTCCAGTATGATTCGTAGCGTTGTGATGTGGTACACACATGATCGTCCGGATCGGAATCCAGCTTGTTGCCGTCGGAGTGTAGCGTCGATCTTCTCCTGGATCCTGTTCAGGATCACTTTGCAGAGTACTTTGAGGGTTGTACAGATCAACGTTATGCCTCGCCAGTTACCGCACTCTGTCAGGTCTCCTTTCTTCGGGACCTTTACGAGGATACCCTGCATCCAGTCGGCCGGGAATGTTGCAGTATCCCAGATGTCAGCGAAAAGACGGTGCAACATTTGTGCTGACAGGGCAGGGTCGGCTTTCAGCATTTCAGCAGGGATGCAATCGATCCCAGGTGCTTTGTTGGATTTCATGTTTTTGATTGCCGCTTCTATTTCAGCCAGCGAGGGCGCTTCCGAGTTGACGCCATTTATGCGAATTACTGTTGGCGCTTCAAGCTGCGGGTTCTGTTGGCCATCGCTATTCGTGACTCGGAAGAGTTGTTCGAAGTGCTCAGTCCATCGTTTGAGCTGATCTGTTCGATCGGTCAATAACTGACCTGCTCGGTCTTTCAGCGGCATTCTTGCATTAGTCCTTGCACCACTGAGGCGGCGAGAAATGTCATAAAGTAATCGGATATCTCCATTGGCAGCGGCTCTTTCTCCCTCTTCGGCTAGGGAGTTTGTCCAGGCTCTCTTGTCTCGTCTACAAGCTCGTTTAACTGCCTTTTCCAGCTCCGCATATCGTAAGCGGGCGGCTGCTTTGGCTGACCCGGTACATGCCTGCTCAATTCCGACTTTCGCCTTTCTCCGATCATCGACCATCCTCCAAGTTTCATCCGACATCCATTCAGTTCTTCTTCCACAAACTTTACCGAGAGTACCATGGCTCGTCATGATAAAGGCATTCTTGATTCCACACCACTGTTCTTCGACTGTTCCGTCTGTCGGCAGCTCCGAGGCTCGGGATTCTAGCTGTTCAACGTATGCCCTTTTCACCTCTGGATTCTCCAACCGGCGGACGTCGTATCGACACCCGACTTTCTCCTCGCGCCGTTGGACACGCGCAACTCTCAGTCGTATCTCGCCAAGGACGAGGTGATGGTCAGATGCAATGTCTGCGCTTCGCTTGTTGCGGACATCAAGAAGGCTCCTTCTCCATTTTCGGCTGATGCAGATGTGGTCAATTTGATTTTCTGTTCGGCCATCTCGGGATACCCAAGTGACCTTATGTGCTGGTCGATGGGGGAAGAGCGATCCACCGATCACCATGTTGTTGTTGCCACAAAATTCTACAAACAGCTCTCCGTTTTCGCTCATCTGTCCTAGGCCATGGCGCCCCATGATGCGCTCAAGGTCTTGATTGTCGGAGCCAATCTTTGCGTTGAAGTCGCCCAAATGGATTTGAATGTCACCCTTCGGAATTCTCTCTACCACGCTGTTCAGTTGACTGTAAAACTGCTCTTTCTCCTGCAAATCGGCAACGTCAGTTGGCGCATAACACTGGACCATTGTAAGGTTTCTAACCCGTGTTCTAAATCTGGCTACGATTATTCTTTCGTTTATCGGTTCCCATCTAATGAGGGCCGCGTAGGCCTGCGGGCTTAACAGGAAACCAACTCCTCGTTCCCGAGTAGCATGTTCTCCTCGTATGCCAGAGTAAAGCAGGACTTGCCCGGATTGTGTCTTGTGTTCTCCAGTATTAGGCCAACGGACTTCGCTCAGTCCCAGAATTTCAAGCTTGAGGCGGCTAGCCTCTCTAGCAAGTTGTTCCAGTTTGCCTTGTTGGGCAAGGGTTAAAACATTCCAAGTTCCAAATCGTGTCCGTGTTTTCATTGCCGGGTCAGCTTGTAAACAAACAAATTCCGACGAACTCTAACTTCTATACAGCTAATTGCTTACTAATTGCTCGAAAAGGGGCAAAGATTACAATTCATTTATCTCGGGGGGAATGAAATATGTCTTCAAAATGTTCTACTATTTCTTCTCGTTTTCCAATCGCCGGATCGATGGCATAAAATGTATTTAGTGATAAACTTTTTATATTTAAAAATAAAGGACGTTTTCCAAGAGTAAGCCCGTATTGGAAAAATGGCTATGAACCCTATCAAATGGTTAACTTTGAAGAAAAAATGAAAATGGTAATAGTGGGTGAGCCTAGAAGAACGTGTGAAGGTAAAATTTAATTTGTATTTTGAAGCTAAAACTATTTAGCAATTGTTATAACTTTTGCCCCTAAATGTATGCAACATCAGTGTTCTTTTTTCGATTAAAAATATTTTTAGAAGAAAACGTTAAAAACTAGGTCAAATTGATGAAAAAGCATTTAAAATTTTATTATTATGGTTTTTTGTATTCTTTATGATCAAGAAAACTCGATAAAACCGTCAAAATAGAGACTGATCAATGTCACCCCAAAGCATCAAATTCTGAACAGAGACTAAATCGATTTTGAAATCAAATTTAAATAAGTCTAATAAATTTCTGCAACCATGTTTTACGTTCATAGGAGCCCAGTACTGGTTTTAAAAATGTTAAACATGCCACATTCCCCTTAACAGAAAAAATAATCGAAAAATATTGAAAAAAGTGATCAATCTTACCCCGGATTACGGTATTTGTTTTTACCCTGCTGACCCACTAGTTGTTCACTAAGTGCTATGAAAGCGTTTTTTATATGAAGATGACAGCAGTTAGTGCACAACTGGTTGGCCATCAAATCAAATACGGTATAAGTATCGCAACATTTTTGCTCCTGAATGTATGCAACAGAATTCAGGTTTTTTCTTCACATTTGTAAGCATTGACATAGCTTATGCTCCTGAAGTGAATGAAACCACATAACTTACTGAACAAAAATGTTTCCTCTCTCAACAACGGACATGTACATACTAATTTTGTTGAAACTTCCCGACAAATTACCCGAGTTTCACTCAATTTTACCAAAATTTTCATATAGTAGCTCCCCTTTCTAAAAGGGGGAGGGGCTCCAATCTTCGTAAAAACTATTCCCGGCCTCAAAAACTTCTCAACGCCGATTTTCACGTCGCTCTGTTCAGTATACTAGTTTCCACGCCATTGAGGACATACAGATATAACAAGCCTTTTATTTGTATATGGGAGAGTGGGGAATCATGGGCCACTTTTTTTCGTTGTTCCATAACTTCTTTATTATATGTATGTATGTATGTATGGTTCCCCCATCGGTAGCAAGGTCCTGCCTATGGCTGTGTGGCTTGGCCTTCGAATTTCTTCTAGGGCTTCCACGGTCCGATGGTTCGTCGAAGGAAGGCATCCAACCCTCAGAAACCTACAATGGCCGGCTACCCGTGCCGCTTGTAATAATTTCTTTGGGTTATCCCCAGATGCATTCCTTCTAAAGAAATATAATGAAATAATGAATATGTATATGATATCTGTTGGAAAGGAAAATTATACAAAATATTGAATAAATGTACAGTTGAACATGGTAAAAAATACTTCAATAAAAAGGATGCAGACCTGAAAGAAATTTTATGTTAATATACATGCTAGACAATTTGAAACTGTGTAGGGAAAAAATGTAGTATTGCAAAAAAACACACTTCTCGTCGAATATTTACTAAAAAAATTCCTTTGCACATGACCGTGAAGCTTGCGGATTCCTTCTCGGGATTGATATGATGGCAAACTTAAAACATAAATCCATTTTTAAAATGATTATCCGTTGAATTAAAAGAAATCAATATTTAAGTCTAAAGCAAACACAGTGTATATCATTTAAAGATAAAAACTAAGTAACAATATAAATAAAGTCATTCATTCATTATTAGATGTAGTTAATTGAATGGGACACGATAGAACATAATTACAAATGAAAACAGAAAGAAGTTAGATTCAAAATAAATTAAATCAATGGCGTGAATAAACGCAGAAATGGGATTTAACGAACGCTATCAATGAATTTGATTGGATTCATTATTGAACAGAAAAAGGATCGACAATGTTGTTTAGTCAGGAAAAAATAAAATAATTATAATAAAACATATTTATCTATCAGAAATCATTTGGTGATATTTGTGTTATGATTTTGTTCTAATTTAAAAGTTCTAAAACACAACGAAACCTCAAAACAATCTTTCTGGCAATTCTAACAACTTCAAACATGAATTTGAAAAACCAATAAATGAACATTCGAACACCGTCGCATTTCAAATATATATAGGCGATGCTAACGGACTCGCTTAACCGACAACGCAAAAATAAACAAACGCAAACGGATAAAATCATCAAAAAGCCCGTTCAACAGCCAATTGAAATCGGTTTCAATCGATTTCGATTGGTAAATTGTTGTTCACTCAGCCAATGTTTTGGTCGAAACTAATCCAATTGGCGTTCATTGAAGCCAATCGAAATCGATCGAAACCAATCAAAACCGATCATGCTCGGAAGCAGGATTCGTTTCTATCGATTTCTATCGCACTAACACATATGAAGTTTTTTAATGTCAAAAAACAGCTGATATGGTTTGTTGTGAACAATCATTTGAAAAATGAAAGTTGTGTCATTCAGTGCGGTGTTCTCTGTCGGGTGCTGAGTCAGTGGTGATGCTGTACCGCTGCACTGTGCCGATGGTGCAGTGCTAGTGGTATGTTGTATAAGTCGAATCAAATGCAGCTGCTCGTTAACAACGCAAATGCCATGAAAATCAAAGTGGTGCCAGGAAACTCCGTGTTATGGTGGTGCGGTGCAGATGGTATCGGTCGGTGCTGTGCTGGTGTTGCTGCGATGGTGGAGCCAGTAGGTGCAATCATTGCAGTTGTGCAGGAATTGCGATGTAAATGTAAATTTGGATCGGTTGCTGACCATGCATCTGTCCATCGGTTACATTCAGGTTAATCCGGATTCTAAGCCGCTTCAACCTTACACATTAGGGAAAATATGCACTTAGGGTTAATAATCAAAAAATAAAGCACAACATCAAGTTACCGTATTTTATTTCATAATATACATATTGTTTATTAAAAGTTGATATCAATCTAAAAGCTTCACGACCTGCTTTCAACAATTTTACGCATTTGTGCCTCCCTTGTCCCTAAATATAGCTGATTGAAATACAATTATTTTCTAGAATTCTATTCTACTTTTGCTTCTTCGTCTTCGATTGGAACATTTTCTTCTATTAAAACCCACTGCTCGATGCCTGAGTATTGCCTCTTCCAATACAAGCTGTTTAGGAGTCTAATTGCAGCGCAGACTATTTTTGTAATGTTGTTCTACTAATAATTTTCCGGCTATTCCCGTGAAGCGCTTGCCGAAAGCGTACTCGGTATTATGGTGTTCCAAGCTCGTATCCGGAATAGTATCCAATGGGATTGTTCTTTCGAGTTTATACGACCAACTTCTCGCTGATTTAGTTACATCTGTTACTGACATTAAAAACACAAAATAAACGTAAAATCATATCAAATCATCATAACAGTTTTATAACTTACCAATTATAAAACCGGCCTGATAGAAATGAATCGAAGTCAATTGGAGAAACAGCTGTGCAACTGTCAATCCATTTCAATTGATTTCGATTGAGTTTTGTTGAACACACCTAAAGTAGGCCTCAAGATGCTAACGCTTCATCAAGGCAAAAGTTTAACGCACACATATAACATTTAGAACTGAACATGATTTTTCACAATTTTATGCTGAGTGCAACAGGGATCAATTACAAAGAATTGGAAAAGAAATACCACAATAAATACATAGAAATGGAACGGGCTCACCAAATTCTCGGTTAATCATCATCAAAAGTTGATAAGTCCGCTCCGCAGATGTTAATTTTCCCCTCACTGACACAGATTTCCTGCGCTCCTCCTTACTCCTCGCACGAAAATTTTATCAACACTTTTTTGGCAAAGCATTAAACAAATTGGTCAACCAGAAAGTTAAGCCACTTATTTCACCCATCTTTCACTTCAACACTTTTTCCAAAGAAAATCAACGTCATAACCCCTTTAACTAGAGGAAACTGAAAATTCCCATGCACAGTTCTGGTCCCTGCCCGTGTCCTCCAAAAATTTGTCGCCATTTTCATTCATTCCTTCGCACTCTCTGGCATCAATTACCTTACCAGTCCTTAATACATCACATCAGCTCTTCTTTCCTTGACAACTTCTTTTTAACAAGACTTTCGGACACATTCACGTCAAATCTGAATTTCCGGAAACAACTTGGTACTGCACCAATTTGGATTTTCACAACCGCACACGTAGCTAACGGATGAAATGAACCTTCTCGGTCGGGCTCCCGAAAGCAACTGTTCCATAACTTCTTTATTATAGAAGATAAAATGAAAATAAAAAATGGTATGGTTTTCTACATTTTCAAGGTATCACAAGGTATTTTTTTTTAATTTTTAATAAGTTATTTTCCCCAAATTCTGTCTGTTTTTAAAAAAGCAATATTTTTTGGATTTTTAAAAATGGTGGGGAATCGTGGGCCACTAAATCCAAATTGACCAAATAACATGCAAAGTTTATGAGTTGACCCAAAACTGTGATTTCATAATTCATTTCGTTATTTTAAAGCGATTTCAGGTGATGAAACAGAAAAGAGAAATGTGTACGATTGAATAGATTCCAAAACCTGGCTCGCGAACGTTTTTGCAAAATTCCTTGTATAGATGGAAAAAAAATTTTTCATAACTCTTCATTTGGCAAAAGAAAACATTACAGATAGGGAAAACGTATTTTAAGTTCAGAATGTGTATAAAAACATAGAAATATAGGTGGTTCAAGATGTGTGGCCCACGAATCCCCATGATTTGCAAATTTGTTGCGTTTGTGTGACTTATTGATGTTTCATCAAAAATTCCTTTTCCACGTGAAAGATCAAGACAAAACTAAGATCATAAGCGTATGAGCTTATTTTTGTTATGAACTTCAGGTTCCCCATCGATGCAATTAGCGGGTGTATTTTTAATTATGAAAGTAAATTTTTCTAACTTTTTTTAGCTTGATAAATAAAAGAAGTATATGATGCGTATTGAAGTCAACAACATATAGAAATATATGCTCACGCAAAGCGACGACGATGACAGTTGGTTCGAGATTTTTATCTCAACACACATCCGTGATATGAATAGTGGCTCACGTTTCCACATGGCCCACGATACCCCACTCTCCCCTACCTTAGAGTTTCCACTCTTTTCATTATACTGAATTTCTACACTGATATTCTATAACAATCCGATGAAGGAATCTGAAACCGTTACAAATATAATTGCATGTAGAAACAGTTATTGAATTTCAAACTTTTGCGGCCGGTGACATAGTGAATGCGATGAGAAACGAAACGGAGAATGCGAATCCAATCGCTAAGGGGCCGTTCAGATACCACGTGGACAGAAAAATGAGATTTTTGACCCCCTCCTCCCCCTCCGTGGACAAGCGTGGACTATTGGCAAACCCCTACCCCCCTCCCCGGATGTCCACGTGGACAGATTTGAAACAGTTTTTTTAAATACCAATAATTTGAAAGCTAGAAAACACCACTTTTTGCCTCTTTGTTATTTAAATGGCTGATTTTGAAAAAAAAAAAATAAAAAAAACGAATAAGAATTTCCTGATATAAATATATGATTTCTAAATTATCATTAACTTGCTTTCTAGCAGTAACTAATTGTTAAAACTTAAACTGGAAAGCTTTGCAATTTTAAGATATTGATTTAAACATCTGAATATTTATTCACATTTAGAAAATATTTTGAAAGTAAGTATGTCCACGTGGACATGACACAAACCCCTACCCCCCTCTCCGTGGACAAGCGTGGACATTTCCATACCCCCCTCCCCCCCTAAGTTGTCCACGTGGTATGTGTTATACCCCGGGTAATTATGGTGACCGTGACACGCAATGAACCAGTAAAACTCGGATTAATATTTAATTTCACAAACGTTTATTTATATCACGCTTACTCAACACTTTCCAATATCCGAATGAATGTCTCCCGCATTACTCAGCCAGGGCCGCACTCCAGGCAGTGTTCTGAGAACAAGTCGACAGGTCCGCACTCAGCATCACATCTCCCTTTCTTTGAATTTGAGAAGCTACATGTAGTAGTCATTGAACCGACTAGGTTTCTTGGCTGATCTGCGCTGGCGAGCAGGTATGATGGGTTCAGATGAATTAGTCTCGGAATTCGTTACCTCTGAATCAAAGCCATGGAAATCCTCTTCAGATGACGCCTGCAACTCATCTTGATCGTCACTGTTATTGAAAGGTACCCCGTCTGATACAATCTCTGGCTGAACAATCTTTTTAAGATGCGCAACGTTCCTATCATATGATTTGCCATTCTGGAGGTCTTCGACTGTTGCCCGTGAGCCAGACCGTGACAGAACAAGGTATTGTTTTGGGCTGAAGGTGGTGAGCAGCTTGTTTCCAGGTTTTAAGTTCTGCATAAGAACCGTATCCCCTGACTCTATTGAAGACTTTCTTGCACGACGACGAGTGTCTTCCATTTCCTTCCCCTGTTCTTTCAATTGTTGGTCCCGATCTCTGAACTCTGTTTGTGGCGGAACCGTCTCAACATCTCCAATTGCTGGGAGCTTAGATCGAATTGTGTGGCCATACATTAGTTCGGTGGGCGTTTTCCCGGTTATGGAATGAGGCGTCGTATAGTACATGATAAGATAGTCCTGCAGGTCCTGTTTCCAGTCTCTTCCGAAGGCAGCACTGATCTGGAGGCGTTTTATGAGAGATCTGTTCTGCCGCTCCACCAGGCCGTTCTCTTGCGGCCAGTACGGTGTCGAATGATTCAACGTGATTCCGTGGTACTTGCAGTACATCTCTAGTTCAGTGCCGATAAACTGCTTGGCATTGTCGAGCGTAATGGTCCGAGGGTAACCTAAGCGAGTGAAGATTCGGTCAAGCTTGTTAATGGTATCTTTCGCGGTTATTTTCGACATGATTTCAATTTCTTTATAACGGCTATAATAGTCGATGATAACCAAAAGATAAGAACCACATGGCAGAGGACCCAAAAAATCAATAGCGGTGTCGATCCATGGTCCAGAAGGTAGAGAGCGACGGCTCATCGGTTCCGGTTTGCTTGGTAGTCCAACCAGACGACAGCCTTCACACGTCTTTACTCGGGACACGGCATCTTTATCCATGCCCGGCCACCACACGCGCTCACGGAGACGGCGTTTCATTAAGGACTCTCCCGGATGTCCTTCATGGGCAATGTCAAGCATTCTTGATTTAAGTTTAATAGGTACGACAAGTTTGTTTCCCCGGACCAACAAATCTCCTACCAATCCAAGTTCGTCCTTGAATGAAGCAAATGGTTTAGCCTGCTCTTTGTCCCAATTTCCTGACCGCAAACATTCTTTGACACTGTTGAGAACTGAATCCGATCGGGTGGCATCTTCAAGTTCCTGTACGTCGATGGCAGCGGACTCCATTACCGCTAAAACCATGAACTTACTTTCCGCGTCAAACGTCTCCGATGGCGGATTATTCACCAGACGAGATAGAGGGTCCGCTATGTTGGATGATCCTTGACGGTATTTCACTATGAAAGAAAAAGACTGGAGGCGCAGAACCCATCGTTCCACACGAGCACATGGCCGAGATGTTGGTCGAAAAATCGCTTCTAACGGTTTATGGTCCGTCTCAAGCTCGAAAGTCCTCCCATAAAGATATACCGCAAACCTTTCTACACCCCAAACTAAGGCTAATGCCTCTTTCTCAGTCTGACAGTATCTCTGTTCGGTGCTTGTTAGACTCTTGCTGGCGTATGCAATCGGTCGTGGCTCGCAATCAGTTGAACCTTCGAATTGTATTAAAACCGCCCCCAACGCTACCGGTGATGCATCCGCGATAAGCCTAGTTCGGAAGGTGTTATCGAAAAAATACAATTGCTGCACATTACTGATCATGTTCTTAATCTTCATGAAGGATTCCTCTTGTTTTGTCCCCCATACAAATTTAATGCCGGACCGGGTCAGTTCGCGAAGCGGTGCTGTTATTGTTGCTAGATTCGGGAGGAAGCGTCCGACGTACGTCACTAACCCAAGGAAACTTCGTACCTCCTCGGCGGTGATTGGTGGTCGAAATCTTTGAAGAGCCTCAACTTTACGGTTTGACGGTCTTATACCTTCCGACGAGATCGTGTGTCCGAGAAATTCCAAACTATTAACCTTGAACAGACATTTCTCTTGGTTTAAGAGGATTTCACGATCTTTCAGAATCGATAGTACTACCTTTAGTTCCGCATCATGTTCTTCTTCTGTGCTACCAAAGACAAGGATATCGTCGATAAAATTGACGGTGTTTTTGCAGCGACTCAAAACTTGCTCCAAGATTCGCTGAAAGATCTCTGGAGCAACTACAATTCCGTACATCAGCCGTTTATAGCGAAAGAGGCCCATGTGGGTTATGAAGGTTGTTATGTAACGGCTTTCTTCTTTCAACTCCACTTGATGAAAAGCCTCTTTTATGTCGAGACGACTAAAATACTTCGCGGACGTGAATCTGGGCAAAAAATCCTCAACCGTGGGCATAATATGACGTTCTCGCAAAATCGCCTGGTTTGCGCGGCGCATGTCGACGCACAATCGAAGGTCCCCATTATCCTTAACCACTGTTACTAATGGTGAAACCCATTGACAGCCGCCTTCTACCGGCTCGATGATGTCACTAACAAGCAAAGAGGTTAGCTTTTCCTCTATTTTGGATAAAAGAGCAATTGGGGGACGACGAGGATGTTGGCACACCGGCGCAACACTTTTGTCAATAGGGATCTCGATTTGAACGCCTTTGATTTTCGGGAATGGCCGTTTTTGCGTAGACTTAATCATGTTAATTCCATGAGTGCTCGGTAATCCGATAAATAAAACCCCCAGACTCATGGCTGTGGTACGACCTAACAAGCACTGTTGGCCTCCGAGTACCACGTAAAACGTCGCAACCTCTTCAATGAGTTTTCCCTTTCCCTGTCGCTCTCGATCTCGTTTATGCGGTATCGCTTGAATCTGTTGCTAGGACCTGGTCTATTTTCTTCCGCAAACTTCCTTTTAGTTGTAGGTGTTCGACATTTTACGGCATAATGTCCCATTCGTTTGCACTTGCCACACTCCTTTTTACGAGCAGGACACTTAAGATCGTTAGCCCGATGTTTGTCGTTTCCACATCTTGTACATTCGTTGCTGGAGGGAAATCGGATTTGGTTGATGCTACTCCTCTCATCACTATTTATCCCAACGGACTCGGAGGCTCCCGAAGATGACATATTCATCAGCTGAGCTTGATGCTTCACCGACTCATATGAACTGACAATTTTAGCGACTTGGTCAATATCGAGTGCATCTTTTTGCAAAAGCTGTTCTTTTAGATCATTAGGGGCAAAAAGAATGACTTTGTCAATGACACTTATGGCTCTGCTTTCCTGAGCCGTACTTCCGAAGTTACACTTGCTAGCCTGATCCTGACAACGCAACATAAACTTTCCGATTGTCTCCTCCGGATTCGGTTTGAGTGTCCAGAAAACATTCCTCTCAAACGTCTCGTGTTGCTTAGGGGAGAAGTAACGGCCCCTAAACCACATACACTGCCGGCCAAAAGTTTGGGATCACCCACTAAAAAACATGCAAATTTTGATCGTTCATATCTCAGCCGTCTTAGGACATATTGAAAATCTTCTGATCTCATTTGAAAGTTAATGAGCAATAGCTATCTCGGAGGTATTTTGCCCAAATATAATGTTTTAATTATGAACTTAAAACTTAACCTAAAGTTATAACATTTTCAAAAAATCGCACTCAATATTCAAAGCCGATCATCTCGGGATAGGGTAGACCAAATCTCAAAATTTGAGTGGCATTAGAATTCCTGTTCTTTACTTCTCAAAACACAATCAAAAAATTTTTTGAAAAAATTCAAAAACGTATTTTTAATTAATAAAATAGACACTTGAGTTGTCGTCCAAAAGTTTGGGATCACCTCTTTGTATGGTGAGTTTGGGAACATTCTTATAAAAACATGCAAATTTATTTTATTCATATCTTTCTTATCTAACATCGTATTGCAGATCTGAAAGATTCATTTGGAAGCTAAGGAATTGTTATTTTTTAATAAATTCATTCAAAAATTATATTTTGAAGTGATAACCATAAAAAAATCACCTGAAATTTATTGTTTTTTTGAAAGTTCCCAGATTTTTTTCATAATTCTCACCTTAAAATATAATTTTTGAATGAATTTATTAAAAAACAACAATTCCCAAGCTTCCAAATGAACCCTTCAGATCTGCAATACGATGTTAAATGAGAAAGATATGAATAAAATAAATTTGCATGTTTTTATAAGAATGATCCCAAACTCGCCATACAAAGAGGTGATCCCAAACTTTTGGACGACAACTCAAGTGTCAATTTTATTAATTAAAAATGCGTTTTTGAATTTTTTCAAAAAATTTTTTGATTGTGTTTTGAGAAGTAAAGAACAGGAATTCTAATGCCACTCAAATTTTGAGATTTGGTCCACCCAGTTTTAAGTTCAAAACTAAAACATTATATTTAGGCAAAATACCTCCGAGATAGCTATTGCTCATTATCTTTCAAATGAGATCAGAAGATTTTCAATATGTCCTAAGACGGCTGAGATATGAACGATCAAAATGTGCATGTTTTTTAGTGGGTGATCCCAAACTTTTGGCCGGCAGTGTATGACATAAATGCTTGTACATCGCGTTGACCTGACATATTGAACGCGGGGAAGCAGATGTCAATTTGTTCCACCGCTCGAGATCGCTAAATATTAAATTTTCAATTTCAATTTTAATTACTTTATTTTGAAATATCTCGAATAACAGTCACGATTTTTTCACCGTGTTCCTCCAAAAATTCCAGTTCAACACACCCCTGCGGTTGTCAGCTTCGAAAACTGGGATGCCAGTCTTCAAGATAAGTCTATTTATTCACATTTTTATTCAAATTTTTTTTATGAACATAATTTTGAATTATTTAAAGATTTTATACAGATTACACTTGAAATTTCAATGATTTACTATCTTTTGTAGAGAATACTTCGGTAATGAGTTTTGAAAACGGTGAATGCACCAGTTGTAAATAAATGTATTTATTAGCTGGGTTAAAAAGTACGTTTGGAGATCTACAGTTTGATAATACAAAGTAATCTGAACGATATTTGGGATTCGAGTAATTTAGAAAACCAATAGGTATAATATTTTTGCTGGAAGTCTGGGAGCTTAAGGCGCTGTTAAACTTTAAACGCGTTTTTCGCGAAAGTGATGTTGGTGCATTAGCTGTATTCAAAATTTGATGCCGACTGGTTTTGAAATCATACCTGATGGTTTGTATTTTGTCTGCATCTAAAAGCCTATCCTTATTTATTTTAAAATATAAAATTCACTGTTATCAACAAAAAATAATTAAATTTTCGTTGTTTTAATAATCTCTCAAGAACTTCAAAAACCTTTCAATCAATATTTTCAAGTTGGCATCACTTGCTTTCTTTTGCGCGAGCACGCGGGCGTTTTGTTTTGATTCCCTTTCTTCCGTCAGTGCGCTTTGATGTTTTCCTCGCCGCTTTCCGCTGCAGATTGTTTTGGTCCACTGGCAGGTGGAAATTTTCTATCGAGATTTTCCGGATTCATTGGTAATTTCGTCATTTCGCAGTTATTTTGATTCGTTTAGCAGTTCGCTGCTCCTCGATTTGGCCGTTTTGATGTTAACATTGTTTGGCTAGTGAAGTGATTCAAGTTTGTTTGGGGTGATATCTAGAAGGATTGTACCGCACACAAGAATGTCATCATTCACGGAATCTGGATTGGTCAAGAAACTGCTTGAGCTAAATCCAAGCCAGCAAAGCATCCAGACGTTGTCGCTTTGGTTGATTCACCACCGGAAACACCATTCGATCATTGTTAAAACATGGTTCAAGGAACTGCAGAAAGGTGGGTTGTTTGTTTAAAATTTATTGTGTGGTTTTATATTTCAAAATCATTTTCCAGCACCAACCTCGAAAAAGCTTACCTTCATGTACCTGGCGAATGATGTTATTCAGAACAGCAAAAAGAAGGGTCCGGAATTCGGTAAAGAATACGAGAACTATCTGTTGAAATGCTTCAAACACATTGCGCAATCCGGACCGGAAGACAAAACCATACACAGCTTGAACCGGATACTGAATATCTGGGGCGAACGTGGCGTGTATGAGGAAGCTAAAATAAGGGAATTTTCTGGAGCTCTAAACCAAAGGAATAAAAGCCCCGGCTCGATTACACCCGTCGTCGAGGAAAAGAAGCGCAAATCGGAAGAGACTGTAGAGCCACCGGCCAAAAGTCACAAAAAACCTAAATCGGGCAGTAACAAGTCGCCGAGCGATAAGAAGGCCGCCAAAAGCGAGGTGATCGAGGTTAACGGGAAGGTCGAAACGCACGTAACGTTAAGCCCGCATCTGCCGGAAGGAGATCCACCGGAGCCGGAAGAGCTCATTAAGGTGATTCAGGATCTGGAAAATTCTGCCTCCAGCGATGCGGTTGTTCGCGAACGGATTGCTAATTTGCCTCCGGAAGTTTCGGAACTTTCGGCTCTAGCCAAGCTGGAGGATAAGGAGGCGGCCATGCAGCTGGCGATGAAGGTTAGTCAAATTTTTTTAATCCTCGGTCATTACACCATCAAGAATGCACTTTTTTAGTCAAATTTAAAATAATTCAACGTTTTAAAACACGATGGACATCTTAAAAGCATTGAATTAGTCCGGTAAAATACATTTTACCATATTTTGACTTAGTAATATTTATGCTATTTCATAAATGTAGTTGAAAGCCAAAATTATGGGAAAAATAAGGTTTGAAAATTTTTTCAAACTCGCACGAAAACTAAAACACAATATTTCAAACTCAAGCGCCCCTTGGAGTCAAAGGAGTATAAGTGCAAAAATGATTGATTTTGATTTTAAGAATTCTAGAATTTTTTCTACATACTTTAACGTTGGGAAGAAAAATATGGCTTCTCGAAAAATGGGTGAATACAGAAATTTTGAAGCGTGTTTTCTCGAAATAAGCTTTTACGCATTTATACCCCTTCAGCTCCAAGGCCCACATATGACTGAGCATGGAGATTTTCTATGTTGATCTGTCATTCCACTTGCGATATCATTGTTTGGTCTCGGGGACCGTTAGTATTAGCTATTGGACACAGGTTTTGATCAAGATAGCTATAAATGACAAGTTTAAGCACAAAGTTTAGGATGCTCATGGAATTACGATGCGGATCAAATCCGAGGAATAGAATTACTATTAAACTTTTACAAAGCGCTCCCGGACACTCTTCACTAAAAGCGCTTCCCCCAAAACGCCCGAAATTCCACGCGAGAACCAGAATTAATTTTAACACTCTGTTTCTGCAGAGACAGATTTGCAATTCTTCGTCTGAAATAACACTTATTCCCCTTCAAATTTTCCTAACTTGGAAACTTCTGCATTTACTTCCAGTTTATTTTCATGCCCATTTTTATCTACTTTCCACTGTTTGTACCTTAATTAAAAATTTTGTAATAATTCGCGGACGAAAAAAAAACGCGTGCTAATAGAAAAAGTTATTGCCTACTCCTCAAAGGTCGTAGAATTGCCATACTTACACTTCATATGAAAGGTTTGATCTATAATTTACTAAATTTCAAAAACAATTGATTACCTTTGAAAGAATAATGTCAAATTAACAAAAATCAGTGTTTTATCAGTAGATTAGAATTTAAATTCAGTTAAACCCTTTATTCGGTTAAAAAAATGTCATTCAAAGAATTCACATTCAAAAACTCTATATCCAGTTGCTGTAACAGTAGTGTTGATTTTTTGTTATTGTTTCTTAACTGCTATTCATGTTCAGAATTTAAAGTAAAAAAACAATATTTATCTTTGATTCAGCTTCAAACCTTTTTTTTTATTTTAAAAGGATTTTATCTCCACCGGAGGCATTCGTCCATAGACCGAATGTTTCACTTTAACCCTTTAACTATAGGTTTTACAGTTCATAAAGCAGATTTGTGTTTCGCAGGAATACTAATAACTCTTTCTTCATTAGGGCAATTACCATCAAGACGCCATTCACCGCCCAGTTAAGCGGTTTTTCAACTTCAAACATGCGTAATAAAAAAACGACTTCAGATTTTCATTCGCTTTCTTTTCCAATACATCCCAAAACTGCTCTACTTTAAATAAAAAATTTAGTGGAATGCGAAAAATGTACGCTTTTCAAAATAATTAACTAAACTTTGGGGTGTTCAACTGGCCCTATTACCGCCCACTCGACTTTTTCGGGTATCGATAATGTTTTCTCAAGGAAAAACTATCTAAACAACATGGAAACTATTCTTTTTAGTATTTTCCATACAACGAGCTATCAAAACCATATTTTGGCTTTATAGAGAATACATTTTGTGAAATTTTTTCCGCAAATTTAGTACAAATTTTAACAAAGTGCGTTGACTGACAAAATGATGATTTCCGGCAAACAACCTCAAGTAACCGGTTACTTTCAGCGATAAAACATCACTTTCTAACATAATCAAACTAAATGCTTCATACAATTTACACATTTGACACAATACATGCGTTAAAAACAAAGAAATTGTGCGTGACCGGTCATTAGGAACCCACACTTTTTTTATACACCAATTACCGCCCATCACTAAACGCTTCATAACACAACAACTATTGAAAAAATCGAAAAATTTTTGATGCAAATCTATTCTACGAAAATAAAACTATCCTTTCAAGTCGATTTTAGGTCCAATAGGTACTATCTAGTAAACAAAAACCCTTTTTGCCCTAGGAGTACAGTAATGCTTAGTTCGCTAACAGGCGTCGAATTCAATAATTTGACCGGAAACGAAAAACCAAATATTTTATTTCTGGCTATAGTTAGCATAATTAAGTAATGTTTTTTCAGTGAAATGGTCGAACAATGATGCCGACACAGAACACAGGTCTTATATTTGGAGAAAACATCCCAGTTTTTTTCAAAATACACACAAAAGGGTGATTTTGGGCGGTAAATGGTGTCTGGGCGGTGAATGGCGTCTTGATGGTACTTAATGTTGTAATCCGGGACGTTACGGATACAAACATAATAAAAACGCGAATAAATCACGAATTAAAACAAGAGTTTAATTTACGAGGTAAAACGTGATGATACTCGATTCTGAAAGTGAATAGAATAATAATAATATGTTGTTGTTTGTTGTTATCCGCTGCTTCGCGTCGATCGGCTGACAGACAAGCTACCAGCAGTGAGCCCAGCGGGTTTCTTCATAGGGTGTTTCACGCCCTAACATCTCCTCCTATAATACAGCTGGTACGGATCAAACCGGATCGGCGGTCTTCTGGTCCGAGAAGATTGATTGAGAAGTGTACAGCTGTGTGCTCGATGGCTTATTGGAACTCAACTGTATCAAAAGAGCTTGATGGTGAGGTAGTAGAAGACGTTGAGGGTAATGGTGGCATCGGTGGGATATCTTGAGACTGCCTTGGATCTCGCACAACAGTGTTCGGTGTAGAAGTTGGCAGCGAAGCTGAACGACCATGCGCTGTTGATGGTGGGCTGGATTGCGCAGAGGTTTGTTTGTTTGTTTGTTTATTCAATCAACGGACCAAGTATAGGTCCAAATGACGACTTAAAGTTAAAGTTACATAAAATTTACATCTAATTAATGATTTCTTGATAATCTTAAAACACTTCTTCGAAAAACATTCCGCGAATCGTCGAAGTCGAAGAGTTTGGAAAAGCGGTTGAACGTTTTCATCACACCGATGAATGCACTATTGGCTCCATAGTTGTTCAATCGAATGGGAACATACAGTTGAAGGTCCTGGTTTCTCAGTCCATGAGGTCTCACACTAAGAGGAAATAGCTTCTAGTAGCGTAGGACAATCGATACGCGATGTCAGTAGATCGGCGACAAAAGAAGCTCGTGTTGCATTTCTTCGGGCTTGAAGAGTATCCATGTCTATAAGACGACATCGATGTTCGTAGCTTGGCATGTGGAATGGGTCTTGCCAGTTAAGGTGTCTGAGGGCATAACGCAAAAAGCGCCTCTGGATGGCCTCGAGCCGCTCATTACCGTTCTGGTAGTAAGGACACCAGACAGCTGAGGCGTATTCGAGGATGGATCGAACTATGCTGCAATACAGGCTCTTCAGGCAATACACGTCCTTGAATTCCTTGGCCACTCGGAATAAAAATCCGAGGCTTCTAGAAGCTTTATCGACGACGTAGTTCGTATGTGTTTTGAATTCCAGCTTACGGTCGAGTATTACGCCCAAATCATTGATGTGGTCCACCCGCGCAATGGACTCATCTCCTAAGAAGTACTCCGCACAAAAAGGCTGCCGTCTTCGTGAGAAACTGATGACTGCACATTTACTGCGATTCAAAGGCAGGCAGTTGATGTCGCACCACTTTGCGAAAACATTAAACTGGTTTTGCAGAAAATCAATGTCGTCCTGACCGTTTATGGCGTAAAACAGTTTAAGATCGTCAGCATAACAAAGTTTCGGGCCGTTAAGGAGTGTGAGCACATCGTTAAAATAGATTGAGAAGATAATCGGTCCTAAGTGACTACCTTTGGGGCACACCAGAGGAAGCAGAGAACTGGCTGGAGAGAGTGTCTCCAGTGCGAACTGTCAATTTACGTCCAGTTAAGTAACTGCGGAACCAGCCAAGTAAAGGTCCGCAAAATCCTAAGCGCCCAAGCTTACCAATGGTGATATCGTGGTTCACCTTATCAAACGCTGCTGACAAATCGGTATAAATGGCGTCAGTTTGAGACTTAGCAGCAAAACTTTCGTGTACATAGGAGGTGAATGTCAACAGGTTAGTTGTCGTAGAGCGTTTGGGCATAAAACCGTGCTGATCGATTGAAAAATTTTGCTTACAGTACGAGAAAATCGGATCCATGACGACTAATTCGAATAGTTTGGAGATTGCACATAAAGCAGAAATTCCTCTATAGTTGTTGATATCTCTTCGGTCCCCCTTTTTATGGACTGGAAACATGTAGGCTTCCTTCCACAGTGAAGGGTAGGTGGCTCTGTCAAGAGAGGCTTGGAAGATGAGTCTTACAGGTGTCAGTAAAACAGGAATAAATCGTTTTAAAAAGGTAGATGGTATGCCGTCCGGGCCAGTAGAGAGGGAATTTTTGAGCTTTGCCGCTGCTTTAGATATGACCGCATCCTCTACAACAATCGTGCTCATGCTGAAGCCGAGTGGCGAAACATTCCTAACAGCATTCTCCACGTGTTCTCGGGATGTTGAAGCAGTAGCAAAGATACTCGAGAATTTTTGAGCAAAGAGAGCACAGATTCCGCCATCAGAGTTCGCAGTGTTGCCATCCAGAAACATTTGAGTTGGAATACCAGGTTCATTCCGCTGACTTTTGACATGCTTCCAGAACGATTTTGGGTTGGACTTGAGGTTACGTTGTACTCGAAAAAGATAATTTTGGTAACAACGCTTACTAGCTTTTTTATAAGCAGAGTTCAGTCTTCGATATGCATCCTTAGTTTGGGAGGATTTGAGCTTATGGTAATTTCTAAGAGCACATCTCTTCGCCGTCTTCAGTCGACGCAGTTCCTTCGTATACCAAGGAGTCCGCAAATTCCCGGAAGTCGTTCGCTTTGGCACGTGGCGGTCGATAACGTAATTTAAGATATGCGAAAAGGTTTCGGCCGCAGCATTGGGATTCAATAGATTGAGTTCAGATTCCCAGTCGATGGTGACCAGGATATGGGAGATAGCATCGAAATCCGCTTTCTTGAAGTCAAGATAGAAGGGTGCTGATTTTTCGACAGAAGCATGCAATCCGGTGACCTCGAGCGAAACCATTAGAGCTGGATGATGCTGAACTGCCTTAACGAACGGAGCAGGAGCCGATTCAATGGTCGGAACGCGAGACCCATCGCTAGCAAAGCAGAGATCCAACATACGGCCGTTTTCGTTAGTAACTCTGTTAATTTGACGCAAGGTTGCCGTACTCAGGGAGTCAAGTATGATGTTTGAAGGCGCCGAGAATGTAGAGCGCACAGGATCCGGGTACAAAAAGCTACCATGGTTGGAGCACCACTTCAAACCGGGCAAATTGAAGTCACCAATGACGAGAATATCGTCTTCGGGGGCGCAGAGAGAACTCACTTTGGATATGCAGCGAGAAAGAGACTCCGCCAGGGCGACATCTCGTGTGCGATCAGGGGGCAGGTACAGCACGCATACGTAGAGTTTTCGGTTGCCAAGATCGATGCGGGTCCACACAAGTTCCAAGTCGTGCCAGGAGTCATCGTCAATAAGCAGTGCATGGAAATCGGATTTAACAGCAATTAAAACTCCACCCCCAGTGTTCTTCTTGCTATTACGGGGACTGCGGTCATAACGAAAAACAACGTAATCTGGTCCAAATATCTGACTCGAGATAGTACGGTCGTTCAGCCATGTTTCCGTGAAAGCGACAACGTCGTAGCAGGAACAAGAGCTGGCGAGCAGATAATCTGCTATACAGGAGTTTAAACCCCCGACATTCTGGTAGTACATGGTGAGTGAATCATAAGATTCCATCGCAGACCTAGAGCCTCGAACGCTGGAAGGGGAGGAACCATCAGGCGGAGGAAAACGGTTAGGAGGGCCATACTTGTCTGAGTTCACAGGCTGGAGAACCCCTATGCCACAGACGAACTCAGGGCCAGGACGACTGATGACGTTGACGGGAAACAGCGTGACTGAGTCGAAGGGAATAGGGGTCTCCGTTGGACCTGATACGTTGCGTCCCGGTGATGAAAGCCCTATGTTTGTTGAGTTAGCGAGCGTAGCGTGTTGATAGGCGTCAATGGTTGAAGCAGAGCTACCCGAGGATCGTTGTAGGGATCTGACAATTGGTGGAAATTCATCACGCGAGGGAATGGATCTTGAGTTCGAAAGGTACTTGCCTGTAGAGGCGATCTGGGGAGCCTCGTCACCACAGACGAAATCAGGGCCGGGACGACTGATGCCGCTGGCTGAAAACGGCGCGACTGAGTCGAAGGGCTCGGAGGTCCCCAAAAGGCCAAGCTCGGTGCGTCCCGGTGATGTAATCCAAGTCGAGGTGGCTGGTCGAATCGTAGCAAATTGACCGTCGGAATGAAATTGCGTAGCATGTTGATAGGCGTCAATGGTAGAAACAGAGCTACCCAAGGACCGTTGTAGGGATCTGACAATTGGTAGAAATTTATCACGCGAGAGATTGGTTCTTGAATTCGAAAGGTACTTGCCTGTAGAGGCGATCTGGGGAGCCTCGTCACCACAGACGAACTCAGGGCCGGGACGACTGAAGACGCTGGCTGGAAACAGCGCGACTGAGTCGAAGGGCTCAGAGGTCCCCAAAAGGCCAAGCTCGGTGCGTCCCGGTGATGTAATCCAAGTCGAAATGGCTGGTCGGATCGTAGCAAATTGACCGTCGGTATGAAATCTGTTGTAAGGCGAGATCATGTCACGAGCATTGCAAGTTCTTGAACAGAATGAATACTTGCCGTTGAAAACCGGTCGGAGAACCTCGTCACCGCAGTCGAACTCAGGGCCGGGACGACTGAAGACGCTGGCAGGAATCAGCGCGACTGAGTCGAAGGGCTTAGAGGTCTCCAAAATGCTAAAACCGTTGCGCCCCGGTGAAGAAGCAATTGACGACGAAAAAGATTGGCTAGTAGATCCGATAAAATTGTAGCAAGCACATGGGGCTGAGGTCTCGAGGGACTCGTTGTCGAAAAACGATGGACTTTCGATGTCAGCAATCATTGGTGTGGTACAACCAGTGGTGTAGAACTCCCGGAAGTTAAAGATGGAGTGAGCGAGGTCGCTGGAGGAAACGGGACAACAGGTGTCGACGGGTTTTTTGATCCAAGATCCTCAAACTCTCTAAACAGGATACCAGCGGGCCAAGTTCTAGGGGAAAGAGCGGCGTCTTTGAGCTTGGGATCCACTCCAACCTTGAACGAAATAGGCCTGAGCGAGTTCACGTCGACATCCTTCCGTACCAATAGGTGAACCTCGGCAGATTCGCACTGGAGACATTCCGTGACGAGTTCTTCGATGTCCTTAGTTGTGACGGTATTTTGCAACCTTGCGAGATAGACCCAAAATTTTTTCTCCCTCGGTGCAACGGTGGCTATCGATTTAACGGTGACTTTCTTAGTACCGTCAAACGGGGCATCATGCAACAGCGGGGTTCGATGCAACATTTATATAACACTACATTGAATCATTTTTTAATTTAATGTATTGTAATTAAGTTATCTTTTAATGATAACAAAATGATGATGACATAATTTCTCGCATCTTAAGCTAGTTGTCTTAAGTTTTTTATTTTTATGTAAAATTTGAAAAATCGAGCAATTAATGTACAAATTTTAACATTTTTTGATGCCGAAGAAAACTTTACCCAGTATGACGGATCGGCTTGATAAAATTACCTACAAACTTTTTACAGGTTTCCTCATATTATACCAACATTGTTTCTGTAAAAATATTTTTCGAACAATCACCCAATTTTTTTAAATGAATATTTTTTATATTCAGTTAGGTGTCTGGGGTTAAATGCAACAAAATGCAAATCAAAGAAATACCTTGTAAATCTTGTTTCCAAGTGTTAGAATATGAATGTTTTGAATCACGCGTTTGTAAACATTTAAATTTCATTCATCCAAACATTGTTTTTTAAGATTTCAGCTTTTAGAATTTTTCGTAGTATTATTTAACCCCTAAATGTATGCAGCATCCTTAATTTCAGAAAAAAAGTGAAAATTTGTTTTTACAGACCCAAAAACTACTGCAATTGGTGTTGTCATGCGTAATGGTCTTTAAGACATCGCTAATATATTAAAAATTATGAATTTTCGTACTTGTTCATAAGATTCTTCATTAAAAACAAAGTTTGTTGCAAGTTACCCCATTTTCTAAGAAGGGTGAAAATCGAATGTTTTTAGAAAATTCAAAAATAACTGAGGAAACCAATAATTTTTTAAACTACGCCAATTTGATGTCCCAGCATCCTTAAAACTTTTGATGCATAAAGGATACGATTATTTGTGAACATAAGTTTTTTAGAAGCTATTGAAGTTGAAAATTGTTGCATGTTGCCCCAGTTGACGGTACCCACACAAGAGGTTTGAGTAGGTGGTTCGATCCGCCGTCGCTTGTTTGTAGGGGTGCCAAGGCTGGGCCAACGGGCAGACATGCGAGGGGATGGATTTAAATTGGAACGGTCGTTAATGATTTTGTCCAATTTTCGGTGAGTCACGGCTAATTCCGACTTCACTTCAGCAGCTAAGCTCGCTTGATTTTTCTTAAAATCCCGGATCAGAGATTCGTAACAAGCCATTGTGCGACGAAACGCTGAATTCTTTAAAAGATTACAGCACGCATCACAGACCCAAAGCAGATTTTTGTTGTCTGCCCTGGAGGTTAAGGCCCGTATTGGAGGTTCTGGCAAGTTCCAGGCGTCCAGCAGAATGGTTAATGGAAGTTGCGACGGTTTCGGAGAATTTGTTGGCCCACTTGGAGTACGATTGCAAAGCTGGTTTAAGTGGGATCGCACGAGCTTACCGTCCCCCAGACGCACGTTGAACATGACGTTTCCGATTCGTTCGACAATCGTTTTAGGTGTCCAGTGCCATTGTTTTCTTGAAAACACCTTCGCGTAAACCGGGTCATGGCTCTGGAAGCTTTGGTTGAGTTCAGCTGGTGGATTTTCGCTGTGAACTGGTGGGCGAAGTAGATCCAAGGATGTTCGAATTGGCCTGCAGAACATAGCTTTGCTTGGCAACTTCCCTTCAGGAGTCGCCGGATTGGGTGTGCTTCTGTAGGTCAGTAAAAAGGTACTCAACACTTCGCTTATCAGTACCGAACTTCTCCCCTCTCGAATTTTTCGAATGGCCCGTTTGAAGGTGTCCACAAATCGTTCAGCTTGGCCGTTCGATTGTGGGTGGAAGGGTGGCGTGGTGGGGTGCTGTATGCCGTTTTCAGCGCAGAAGGTTTGGAACAGAGCGCTGCAAAACTGCGGCACGTTGTCGCTCACCAAAGTTGTCGGCATTCCAAAACTAGCGAAGAGATCTCGGAGAATGTTGATTGTAGCTGTGCTTGTGGTGCTGCTCGTCCGAACAATCTCAGGCCACTTGGTGAAGGAATCGATCACAAGCAGGAAGTAATCTCCTTCTATTGGTCCAGCATGATTAATGTGCACTCGTTCCCATGGCTTGGTGGATTTGGGCCACAGCGAAGGCGTAGAGTGTGGTGGAGATTTCGCTGTGAGTGCACAGTGTCGGCAAGCCTGGATGTGTAGCTGGAGATTTCGTTGTCAACTTTCGAGCAATGGCTTTCATACGCTGAGTGCCGGGGTAGCCTCGATGAAGCTGGTCGAGACAGCGCTTGCGGAATGGCCAACTGTTCTCCGAAAAGTATGCAACCGTCGACAATCGTGAGTGATTCTCTTCGGTCGTAAAAGCGCTTGAGCTCTGGAATGGATAGAGCTTTTGGATCGGGCCAACCATCTCGCAAAAAACGGTAGACCGATCATGACCAGATCGGTTTGCGTAGCTTGTTGAATGTCGCTAAAAGTAAGAGGAAGTGCATTTAGGTGCAATCGGAAGCAACTGACCTCAAGTGGTCCTCGAGAACCAAAGAAGCGATCACATAATTCTCGTCGGACTTTGAATGGTGTTTGATCAGCCGGGAAAGTACATCGGCGTACCCAAACTTCGTTGTCGGCACATGTTCGATGGAGAAATCGTACAGGAGCAGCATCAGTGCCCATCGTTGCAAGCGGTTCGATGTGTAGACCGGAATGCCCTTTTTCGACCCAAAAATCCGCAACAAAAGAGCATGATCAGGAGGAAGTGGCGGCCAAATATCATTTTGTGGAATTTGGTGGTCGCAAAAATGATGGCTAATCCTTCTCTGTCAGGCCGGCTTTAGTTTTTCTCCGCAGGTGTAAGTGCTCTGGCTGCATGCTGGATGACTTTCACAGAACCGTCCGGAAATCGGTGACTAATAGTAGCCCCAACTCCGACTGAAGAAGCGTCCACCGAGAGGACTATGTCGAGCCTCGGGTTGCTGTGGGTAAGCAGAAGACTTGAAGTTAGAATCTCCTTGAACTTGGTGAACGATGCAGGAATCCAATTGAATATAGCTCCAGCTTTCAAGAGCTCATCCAGCGGGAACCGAAGCGCCCTCATGTTGGGCACGAACTTGTCATAGTAGTTTATGGCTCCGAGGAACGAACAGACTCCGGACACGTCAACTGAAGCGGGAATCTCGTTGATAGCTTGCACTTTGGCTGGATCTGGACGTAGACCATGGCGATCTAGCAGGTACCCCAAGTTATTGATTTGAGGCTGAACGCAAGTGCATTTCTTCGGGCGCAATGTAAATCTGAAGTCGCGAATCCGCTTGAAAAGGGTTTCGAGATTGGCTAGGTGTTCCTCTTTGGTTTCGTCTCCGACAACAACGTCGTCGAGCTATCCAGAAAGGCATCAGAGAGATCGATTTGGCTAAAGATGGTGCAATTTGACAGTTTCGTGAAAATGTTTTCAGGGAGCGGAAGCGGGTACTGGTGGAGCTGCAAGGCTTCGTTCAATCCGGTGGAGATTTTCGCACGACCACGATCGGAGCTGCCCAATTGGATAAATCAACCGGTGAAATGATGCCTGCGCGCTCAAGCTGATCGACCACTGGACGCTTATGCCAGAAAGCTGGCTGGACATCGGATTTCAGTTCCAGCTTTACTTTGGTTTTACTACACAATCCTAGGGCACTCCTGAAGACGGTCGGGTAATAAGCTGCTTTCAGTGATTCCAACGATGTAGATGGTTTGGTAATATGGTTGTAGAACGACGAAATTGGCACTGACCAGAGGCCAAACAAATCAAGCAGATCGCTGCCGAGCAGACTCAGCGCTTTGTCGACTACGTAGAAAGTCCCACAGCGATGCTGACCATTGACGCTGACGTCACAGTCAAACACGAACAGGAGCTGGAGAGGGGCACCAGAAGCAGTAGATGCTTTTTTTAGTGCGAGGGGTGTGGATGGCTTGCCGATTTTCTCCCACACACACTTCGACACGACACTGATGTCGGATCCAGTGTCTAACTGGAGTTTCACTTCAGCACTATTTAGTTTTGCCTGCACAAAACGCCGCTTTCGTTGCACTGTGTTTACACTGAGTGTTCTTGCCCGAAAAGTGTTAGTTTTCCGTTTTCCATAGGGCTTTTCACTTTTTGAGGTCGTACAATAACCTTCTCGGTGTCCACTTTTACCGCAATCACTACATTTGTGGTCCTTGTAAGGGCACTCACGAGTGTAGTGCATTGCACCGCACTTCCAACAAGGGGATGAGGGAATGTTTTTGTTTGCACTTTTTGATGTCACTGTTCTTTTCGGAGGTGTTTGAGAAGTCTGCTGCTGATGATTACTCCGCTTCACATACTGCACCGTTGATCCAGAAGAGGCTTCCATCATGTCTGTGTCTTTCTTCAAGCACAACATCCGCTGACAATCCTCGGAAAGTTGCTCCAGGGTAACGTCGCTCCAATCTTCAATTTTCGCAAGCAGTCTAGTGCACACCTCAGCATCACATTCCGTTTTCAAGCCGCAAACAAATAACAAACACTTGAACTGCTCTTCCGTCAGTTTACTCAGTTCAAAATCGACACAACTCTTGTTTACACGGCTAGAAAACGTTATATAATCTTCGGTGGACTTTTTTGCGATCTACATGCACCGATACCGCTTGCTAATAAGAGATTCCAAGGCACCAAATAGTATCCCCAACTTCCTTACGGTGTCTTCAAACAGGAAACCTTTCGGTTGCCTGGGTAGTATGAAGTTTACACACCTCTCATGCTCAGTTGCACCTAGCTTCCGGAGGAGTAAACGAACTTTTGCTTCACTATCGAGCCGAGAAGCGTCTTGCTCGAAGAGGTCTTTGTACCTCGCATACCAGGCCGCGAAAGTGATGTTCTGGTCCGGTTAGTATCGAAACTCCTCCATGTGGTGCGAAAGTGAATCGAGTATCACTTCGGGATTTGATGGCACCTGAATTTTTTTTCGACGACATTGTGCGGATAAACATTTCTTGTTGCTGCCGCATAAACTCCTGCTGCTGGTTCAACATTTGGGTTGTGAACGCCTGCTACTTTTTTTTTTTTTTTTTTTTTTTTTTTTTGTAGCGGCCCACCACACTCCCCCACACCAAAAAGCTCATTAGAGCCCCCTGGTAATGGACGCTACTGTTCTCAGCATGTCTGGCAGCAACAAAAATTAATAAAAAACGCGGGCAAAATTTTACTCATGCTGAGAACTGAAATGTTTAAATTTAGTGCGAGGAAATGTAATGATAATACTAAATTAAATACTACATGGATCTCAATGGAAAACAGATTTCCTTTAAAGAGATCCACTATTTGATATTAATACTACTAAGCAAACATTTAATCAAATAAGACATTATAATTTAAATAATTAATAAAAAAAAAAAAAAAAGAACACACAAAGAAACTAAATTGCTACAAAAATTAATTATAAAAGAAGAAAACTGGTCACTGATCGATCGGTTTTTAACGACTCAATTTTTCTTTTAATAGCTGTATTACTTTGATTTTGAACGTAGAACGGTTGTTGATGGTTTTTATTTCATTAGGCAAGGCATTGTACTTAGTTGGACCAATAAATGATATTCTTTTTTGACCTAAGGATGTCACGGATCGGCTTCGTTGTAAAAAATCTGACTGGCGAGTGTTATGAGTACGCAAACCCGTTGTAAAATGGATGTTTTGATTACTGAAACTTGTGTGTAAATTGTCGTAGACATATATTACAGTTTGTAAATCGCAAAGATCTTTTAATGGAAGAATGTTATGGGCTCTTAAGGTGTAGAGCTGTTGGGTAGGAAAGAGCAACGGTAGTCTATAAATATTTTTTAAGCATCTATTCTGGAGAGTTTGAAGTTTTTGTAAATTTGACAAGGAAGCTCTTCCCCATATCATAATAAGATAGTTAATATGAGAGTGAATAAACGCAAAGTAAAATTTCAATAAAACATGTTGAGGCACAAAATTTCTCAATTTCCATAGGATACCACAAAGAGGAGAAACTTTTTTCTCTAGATATTCTGTGTGACGACTCCAACAAAGAGTTTCATCTAGGTAGATTCCTAAATATTTAAAGCATTTTACCCTCTCAATAACATTTCCATTTATCGTTGGGTCAATATTCGGAGGTAATCTTTTATGTGAAGAATGAAATAACATGTATTTGGTTTTCGTATAGTTGAGTGAGAGCAAGTTGGTATTAAAATATTTAGATAACAATTTCAAGTCATTTTCAATTTGTTGAATGATAATATCAGTAGATGCTGCTGAGTAGAAAATTGCTGTATCATCAGCGAATAGGCGTGCTGTGCCTTTTAATGGTAAGTTACAGAGATCATTAACATACAACAAAAAAAGTAACGGACCTATATTGCTACCTTGTGGTACACCTATATCAATATTTCTTACCACGCTTTTGGTATTTTCAATCACTACAAATTGCTTCCGCCCCTCTAAGTAACTGCGAAGGATATTATTAGCTGTTCCTCTTATTCCATATTTGTCTAGTTTGG
The DNA here is from genome assembly GCF_029784155.1 of Uranotaenia lowii. Classification (NCBI taxonomy): domain Eukaryota; kingdom Metazoa; phylum Arthropoda; class Insecta; order Diptera; family Culicidae; genus Uranotaenia; species Uranotaenia lowii. The sequence goes on from NC_073693.1 coordinate 111,595,682, forward strand.
ATAGTAATATTTCGTGATTCAATGTATCGAAAGCTTTTTTAAGGTCCAAAAACAATGCTCCCACAATATTTTTGGAATCAATTTTAGAAATAATGGAGTCGACTAGTTCTGAGATGGCAATTAGTGTGCTCGAGCCGGATCTGAAACCATATTGCAGCTTATAAAGTATGTCATGCTGGTTCAGGAAATTTACAATTCTGGTCACAAGAAGTTTTTCAAACACTTTACTAAAAACACTTAAGGTAGATATTGGACGGTAGTTGTTTATATCATGGGAATCGCCAGCCTTAAAAACAGGAATAACTTTTGCGATTTTGAGGCATTCAGGATAAATTCCAGTCTCTAAAATGTAATTAAAATATTCCTTAAGTATGATAGAGAATTTGTCATGGTAATTTTTTAAGACACTTACTGGGAAATTATCAGGTCCACAGCCCTTCTTATTTTTAAGGGATAGAATGACTACCCTTACCTCATTCACAGTAGCTGGATGTAGAAATATTGTATTTTGTACATGTTCAATACGGGATAAATGGTCAGAGCCAGGGTCAATTGGAATTTCCTCAGCTAACCTTTTGCCAATTGTGGAAAAGTGCCTGTTTAATTTTTCACAAACTTCTAAATTGTTGGTAGTGCTGCCTTCTTCATCAGACAGGTTGATTGATGTGGTTGGTTTGTTTTTACCCATGAGGGTGTTTATATTTCTCCAAAGCTTCGAATGTGGTGTGTTGTTCAGTAAACGTTCATAATATAACTTTTTGCATTCCTGTTTTTTTAAATACAATTTTTTATTTATATGACTCAACATTTGTTTTAGTTGGACATCATCGGGGTGCCTTTTAGAACGTTTTAAATAGTTGTTTTTAATTTTTATGAGTGTCCAAAGATCTAGTGACATCCATGGACAGTAGTTGCCTTTCAATTTTACATTTTTTTTTATTGTCCTAGTAGACATTGATCGAAAATGGCTGTAAGATGTTGTGATATCTTGCAAACCAACATTCACGTTATCTGGTAGTTGAACATTATTCAAATAATTCAAAAATAAATTGTTCAGTTTACAATGATCAGTAATTTCTTTCGTTAAAGTTGCCATTTGTTTATTACTTGATAATTTAAAGGATGTAATAACCTGTAAATGGTCGCTCACATCAGTAAAAATAGTGTCATTTTTCAGTCGGCCTAGATCAATCTGCTTAGAAATGACGTGGTCTAAAATATTATTAGTTTTTGGTCTAGTGGGGAAGGAGTTTGTGCAAACATAACCAAAGGATTCCAAAATCGACTTATATTTCGTAACTGTATTTAAATTGGTTAAATTTATGGGGACATTAAAATCACCTACAATAAGACAAGAATGGTTATCGGCAACAGACGCTAACAAGGATTCAATTTGATCGCAAAATGAGTTAAATGGAAATGCGGGTGGTCTATAGATGCCATGAACACTAAAAACTTGACCACTCAAAGATATTTGAATGCTTATCCTATGGAAACCTTCAATGACCTTATTTTCAGTAATTTTGAACTTTAAATTTGTTTTAATATACATAGCTAGACCTCCATAGGACTGGTCACGGCAAGAAAAGATCGAGGTGTATCCTGGAATGTTATAAATATTACAATTATGCTTCGCAACCCAAGTTTCACAAATAACAATTACATCAATACAGACATTTAAATGTTCAATAGTCTGCAACACACAGTCAAACTTATTTAAACTATTCATACTACATATATTCCATTGCAAAACTCTTAAATTTCCTAAATTGTTATCACAAGTTCTTAAATTAAAATCATCGACATTGTCATGGTATACATTAATTAGATTATCCATTAAATTATTTATATAAAAGGTAATCACAAGACCTTTTACAAATAAAATTTATTTTAATTCTGAATCATTATTCCTTTTGCGTTTAGGAGATGGGGTTTCCTTGGGAATTGATGAAACGCTTTTTCCTTGAGTGATGTGCTTGCTCATAAAATGGTTCATTTCAAGTTTTGTTTTAATAACATCTGGTTTAGAAGTATCTGTTTGTTTTACAAGGATAGCACCGCCTCTACCAGGCCAGACGTATTTTACTCCTAGTAAGTCCTGATATTCACGTAACTCGTTCAGAATTTCCATTGATAAAGGTGTAAGCTCGTCCCTAATTGTGATATTGAATGGTTTTCCGTTTAACACACATGTCGGGTCAACTAAAGAGGAAGCGAGTTTCCCAAAGCTTCGTTTTTTATTGAATATCTCTTCTTTAACAAAAGTGTCTTTAAGAAATACTTTAATTGGTGGTAACTTTTCGTTGGGTTTATTCGAAGAAAGTAGTCTTACTGCATTTTCTATGTATTCAAGTTTTAAATCGTAACTAAAAGTCCCACATATTTTACGAACAAGTTCTAGAGTATTCTCGCCACTTTGAAACGGTACTCCAAAAATCATTAAATTTTTAGAAATAGCCTCTCTATTGAATCTATCAAGGTTCGTTTCTAGCTTTTGTACTTGATTTGAAAGTTTGGAATGTTTGGATTTGAGACCAGATACTTCTTCTTCAAGAGCATCATTCCGGGATTTTAAATCTTTGAAATCCGTCTGAATTTCTTCAAATTTCGAAGATAAAAATTCCTGTGACGCCTCTATCGCAGAAGTAACTGATCTCATATCCGTTTTTACCGAAGTCAACTCTTTAGAAACAACGTTATAAACTGTTTCCTCAATTTTCATGTTGATATTTTCTATAATTGTCTCATGATCTTTACGTAGAGTTATAATTTTAGAATAAATAGATGCACAATTTGGGTCACAAAAATATTGCTGTGCTTTCATTTTGCGTGCAGCACTGCCAATTAGATTTTTACAACGTAGATGGACACTTTTAAAACAATACGCACAAGTAATAACTTTCTCAAGGTTGTTTTCCACGTTTTTACATTCAGTACACATTACTTCATTATCACATTCCATGTTCAGATCAAAATAAGATACAACTAAAAAGATTAAAAAAGAATCAAACTTGTTAAAAATACTCACAATAAAAATTAAACAAAAGGGGACTAAATGAGATATGAGGTAAATGTAAATTATGATGAGTACGGAGATGAAACTATGAGCTAAGACTGTGATGATATTAATAAGCAGCGTAATAATAATAATAATGAAAAAAGAAAAATGCTCAAGTCTACAATAAGCAAGGACAACACGTTAAAACTTATGTTCAAAAAGAAAAAAAAATTGATTAATATTTTAAAGTTAACTAATAATATCAAGGTAACAAAGTAGTAAATTAAAAACTAACTAAATATTACTTATAATTACAAACTAATAAAGCAATTGCCAAGAATATTGCAAAAATTTAACTCTGGAAATGAGAAAAAAAAATCTGTTGAGAATGATCGCTTTTCAGAACAAACAACTTTCAACTTTATGTTGCACTGTGTACGGCTTCCAAAAAAATACTTATACTAGTGACAAGTCACCAGCGAATCAGCACGAGCTAGTTATAACGATGTGTGCTACTGACGGAAGCAACAATACTTTCGTTCTACTCATGTGTGCTGGCTGCCTTCGCTTAATCTTCACCGCTAGCAACCGAGATTCACTAACAAGCTAGCAAGTGTAAGAAACACAACCCTTTGAAGTGCGCTAACAACAGAGACACACACTTTCGCACTACACGCAAGTGCTCCGAGGTTCGCCAAATACTGTTGGAGGAGCTGGGAGAGGAGCGCATCGGAAGCTGAGACCTGATGTGGTGATTACTGCTGCAAGAAAATGCCTTCGGTCGCGGGGGAGTCTTGCATTCGAGACTGCTGCTGCCCAAGGAACTGCGTTGCGAGTCTCGGATTCGGTAGCTGCTGACCGTGTGATTGTGTAGCACGGAGGAAATTCTGCTGCATTCCGACTGGTTGGAGCTGCTGTCCAATGGGAAGACCGTTGATGATTACACTAGCACCAGCGGGTCGATCCGGAGTGAGGTTACGTTCACCCGAATCCACCTCACTCGTCTGGCACCGACGTCGTTTTCGCGTAGGTGACGTAATTTCGCGATTGAACACAGCGGATGTCGCGAATAATTACGACCGACTCGTCGCCGCTGTTGTATTCCGGGACATTACGGATACAAACATTATAAAAACGCGAACAATTAACGAATTAAAACAAGACTTAATTTACGAGCTGAAACATGACGATACTCGATTCTAAAGCCTAGTCCACACTAGGCAACATGAACTGCGACCTGAAACGGTCTCAGTGTCTTCCGAAGAGAATGGGAGACGCTGAGACCGGCTAGGAGACGAACCGTCTCCTAGTGTGGACTACACTGAACCTCGAAAATACCCAAACTTGAGAATTTTCCCCGCCAACCCGAATGAAACTCCCTCCCTACAGGTTTGGCTATTGGAGTCATAACCTAAAGTTAAGCTCTTAAAGGAGAACTCATCCCCCAAAATCTGATACCGCAATAAAATGGAAATCAAAATAAAAAAAATTACAGCAGGTAAGGGAATCACACCCATACCTGCAATGGCTCTGCGATTACCATCTCAGGATGCTAACCGTTCGACCACCGGAGAGTTGTTGAGAGAGGCAGCTACATCATCGTATATGCGAGACTTTCTGCGAATGAAGCGGGAATAAAAGTTATCCCCCAAACACAAACAGTTCTTCGCTTTGAACTTACCCCCCAAACCTAAATCTGCCACGATGGAGGTAACAGAATCAGATGCGCTTACAACCAAAACCCCCCAAAACAACAGTTCTCCGCTTGAAGGACAAGTTTGGCGTATTTGTAAGCTGTTATTTTTTCACAAACTTAAGTTGTCAATCTTGAACTTAGGTTTGGCGGGTGCCAGTTCTTAAGTTTGGGTATTTTCGATTTTCAGTGTAGGCTTAAAAGTGAATACAATAATAATAATGTGTTGTTGTTGTTTGTTGTTATCCGCTTCTAGGCGTTGATCGGCTGATAGACAAGCTACACACATAGACAAGCTGCCAGCAGTGTGCCCAGCGGATTTCTTCATAGGGTGTTTCACGCCCTGACACTCAGTATTTCACGTAGATTACTAGGAAGATGGCCATGTGTTCTTTGAGTATTGTACTGCTGACATGTCACCAGGATATGTTTAACGGTGATGGGTACGTTGCAACTACTGCAGTTGGGAGGGTCCTCCTTTTTAATCAGGTGATGGTGTGTGATGTTGGTATGTCCGATACGTAGGCGCGTCAGGGCTCTTCTTTCGATGTTGTGGTTCCTATCGGTCCATTTCTCTGTGGAGTTTTTCACCTCTCTTAGCTTAGACTCGTGGGTTAGGTCCCATGCCAGCTGAAGCATATTTCGGACGAATTTCGAGGAGTCTTGCTAAAGAATGGGCATGTTTGGAGGGTCGAGTTTGGTAGCTGCGGCTGCAAGGCGGTCAGCGGCCTCGTTGCTAGGAATGCCGGCGAGCCCTGGTACTAAGCACTATGTGATATTTCTACGGAATGCTATTTTGGAGTTTTGGAGGATCCAAGTGTTTCCTGCTAATAAAGCATTTAGCACGCTGGAAAAGTCGGAGAATATAATGGAACAAGGTTTGACGGATTGTGTAGCCTCAAATATGGCGTATTCTTCACAGCTGAAAGCAGAGTATTCAGGCGGAAGAGGGAGGCTTTTGTTTTGGATTTTGTCTCCACCGTATATTCCGCACCCTGCTTGGCCGGTATCTGTCTTGGAACCATCAGTTTAAACGTGGGGCTGTGTCTTTTTTTTTTAATTTTCGGGCTGTCAGTTCCCTAAAGTGTGGCAGAATGATGTTGGGATGGTCTCCAGCTTATATTCTTTGTAGCAGGCTCAAGTCAACTTTCGGGATCCTGTAGTTCCAGGGTCTTGTACAGGGGCAAATTGATGGCAAGTTTTGGTATGTTAGGTCGTATAGGAGGGAATCGGTTCTCATTACCAATGATGATTCTTTTGATTCACCGTTGGCGAGCGCTCGGAGGGCTTTGATGGCACTCTCGGCCATCAGAGAAGTAATTGGACTGGCGTCCGTATATGACCGACGGAAGTAACCAGCCGTGTTGAAAGCGGAAGAGCGTGTCTCGATGGCCCATACTTGTATGAATGGAGAGAATTCGTAGGATGTTCATTTTGATTGCGGCATTTTTCAGCATGTTTTTTAAATGCAATTTGAAATTTAGGCGATCGTCCAGACGGACTCCCAGTAGACGGGTAGAGTGTACTAATAGAATTCTTTAACTATTCATGTAGTCTGCCGAGTCTCCTTCTGTTGGGTCCAAAATGGAGAAGACTGGACTTTTTAGGAAAAATACTGGAAACCCATACTAGGGGCCCAGTCAGCTACTATGTTTACAGCACGCTGCAGCTTTTTCTGGAGATCTTAGGAAAGGAAGAGGTTGAGAGGAGGAGAATGTCGCCGGCATGGGTCTGGATGCCGTTAGGTACGACCTGAAAAATTGAATTCATAGCCACCAGGAACAATGTTGGGGCTATGACTGATCCTTGTGGAACTTCCCAGATAACAGGTCGTTGATTAGGACTTAGATGTATCTATCAGATAGGAAATCTTGTACGTAACGCAACATTCGCCCTTGTATTCCCCATTTGGTAAAGGTGTTGAGAATAGCGATGCGATCAACCTGATCAAAGGCCTTGGAGAGGTCGAGTGATACGCATTCCACATGTTGCTGTTCGCTAAGTGAGGTGTCAAGGGTTCTTTCAAGTAACTCGAAGTAGTCATCGGTGGATCTTCCGGGTCGGAAGTCAAACAGCCGGTTGTCGATAGGGACTTCTTTTTCGAGAATGTCGTGTTGTCGGCGATTCACCATCCTTTCCAGTATTTTGCCCGCGCAGTCAAGGAGAGTGATGCGTCTGTAATTATCGAGGAGCAAGGGATTTCGCTTGGGTTTGGCTGTTGGAATGACTAATCCGAGCTTCCTTCATTCGGAAATTTCGTCTTCGGTCCATATTTCGTTGAATATTTTCAGGAGCGTACGTTTCCCAAGCAGTGAAAGGTTTTTAAAGAATGGGTATCCAAGATCGTCTGGTCCTGTAGAGAGCCGCTCGCTTTTCGGAGGTAAAATTCCAGTTCAGCCAGAGTAAAGTCTTCATTATACTCTTGGCAGTTTGAAATTGTTTCGTTGGAGACAAGTGTAATCGTTGATTTAGGATGGAGCATGGAGATGGAAGAAAAGTGCTCGCAAAAAGAGTCAGCCAGAGTTGAAGAATTATTTATGTGTTTCCATGGCCGTAGGAACGGGGGGGGGTTTTGGGGGTTAAACCCCCCCCCCCCCCCCATGAGTGTCCAAAAAAGCAAGCGAGGTATTCTACTCTACACTCAAAATTTCAAATTCATAATCAAATCTTGATAACAGAGTAAAGTTATTCAAGAGTAACAATCTAGACTAAAACCTAATGTCAAAACCTCAAAAACCCATCCCAAGTTGAAAATTCTACTACAGTTTTTCAAAATTTTCTCACTTGTTCATAGAAATTCAGGTCTGAATATTCAGTTTTTAATTAAACCCAATTTCGTAGGTGATGGAAAGAATTAAAAAAACATGAGGTATCAAAAAACGAAAGAACATAAGCCGTAAATATAATGAATTTTTCGAAAAAGATACAACGGCTCACCGGCAGGACTTGAACCTGCAATCTCCGCTTATGTTTTTTGATACCTCATGTTTCTCTAATTTTTTGCAGCACCTACGAAAATGTGATTATTTTCAGGTACAAAGATGTACCAAACGATTTCATAACATCAGTATTAATCAAACCCATTCTGGAGGTTCTGGTTTCATTTTCCCATTACCAAAACTGTTTCTCTATTTTCGTATTTTTGATTCTGTATCCAGTTTAGGATTCTTGATTGTCAGTTCGAATTAAGAAATTAGAAATGAAAAGCTGCTTTGAAATCCTGGTTCAAATTTGGTTTTGCATTTCATATCAAATTCGAATCAAGTTTTTTGCAAATCATACGCATTTTCAATATTTTGATAAAAGTTTTCGGAATATGAAAAAGAAGAACTTTGTATTATATTCAAATTCTAAGTTCTTAAACTTAATAATTACACGAAATTTATACATTTAAAGCTTCTAAATGGCGATCCAAAAATGAAAACTCAGATTCAGATTCATCATTTGAAATTCACATTTTAATTCAGATTCACAATACAGAAAAAAATAAATAATTGAAATAATGAATTAAGATTAAACCAGAACTTCAGAATTTAAATAATAAATTTATGAATAAAGGCTCCTAAATTTGGCTCATAAAATTCTGATCTGGAATTAAGATTAGAAAATCGTATTTTTTTGTACATTTCAGAAATCGTATGGAGATTCGGAAACAGATTTAAAGTTCAATTTTTGATTTCAGATTCAAAATTCAGAAAAAGATTTAGCTTGTAAATAAGTTTTCATGCAATGTAAAATTTTTGAGGAATTCAAAAGAATATTAACTTAAACATTTGCTTGTTTATTCAATTTCCTAATTTCTAATTCTTTAATCAGATTTTTTCTATACATGACTCATCTGAAAACCACAAATATAAAGTAGAATTTGAATTAATTTCCCAAGTTGTGTTTTATGCAAAAAATCCCAAGTTTTATATATTTTTTCACGGTGATTTGTTTAACATTATTAATATTGTAGTCTTTTTTAAACCAAAATCATAAATTTGGTTCAAGTTTGCATCAAGTAAATTTGATCCGAAAATTTTTATCACTTACTTTTTTTGGATTTTTTTTTATTTCAATCAAAGGTTTGAATCTTGGAATTTGCAAAAGAGTTTAGAAGATTGGGCTTGTTTAATTTGAGTATCGCATAAGTTTTTTTTTTTAAAGAAATTAAAGGCTACTCTAAAAAAACTCATTTTATGCTCTAATCAAATGATTTTATCTACCAGAGCTTTTAAACACATTCAAAGATTTTAACTATCGATGAAAGTAAATTCCATATTTTGTTTCTGAAGGTTTCATTATAAAAATTTAGGTTTAGGATCACTTTACTAAGATAAGATTTAAGTACATAAAAATGAATTATAATACAATTACAAACATAATTTGTTAAGAATTTTTTTTATTCGTGCATCGTTGGGCAAAAATCATAGGTAATATTCAGTCACCAAAAACCCCCCCCATGAGTCGGTTCTTCCTACGGCCCTGTGTGTTTCAACAGATTCAACAGAGGTCGGTAGGAGTCTTTACGGTGTTCCCCATTCAGCCTTTTCACGCTTTTTAGTTTCTTCCATAGAACGCTGGAAGAAGTATTAGGATGTATCTCTTCAATGAACTTTCGCCAACTATTTGCTGAGGAGTTCGAGCAGTTGATCTGGCCAACGACCGCGCTTTTTGAATTCTTCCAAGACAAGTTGTTCTCCGGGATCGTTATTAGGAATTCGTCTGAGAGCGCGAAGCTTTTTTCGACGGTGTTTGAGCGCTTCCTGAACTTCGAGGTTCCACCATGGAACGGCCGTTTTCCCCGCTGTACCACTGGTGCGAGGTATGAAATTTTTCCGAGCATCTAGCAGTATTTTGGCAAACGGTACAAAAAGGGCACGTTTGGTGGTTGCTATAAGATAGTCCACTTCAAGTTGGATGCCTTCCCAGTCGGATTCTTCATATTTCGAGCGCGGACGTGTAGCTACTTTCGGAGTAGGGTGTTGAAGCTTGATAAGGATCGGGAAGTGTCACTGAGTGGTTATGAGAGTGTCGTGAGCTCGTGGGCAATCTGTTTTCTTTTTATCGAGGCTGACTTACTGGAAGCTCCAGGATGAATCGGAGAGGGGTTACCATGTGTGATTATAGGAGGTTATGTAGCGGTAGAAGGTTGTCTCTTCTTCCGAGGTGAAGTTGCGGTTCCAAATGGACTACCGTAGGAGCTGTTTTAACGGTTGCGTTTCGGTGTTGATGTGCTTGGAATTGCTTCGATCACGGATTGGTTTTCACTTTCTGAATTGGATTCTTCGGAGTCCTGTGACGTGGAGCTCTCCTTTACAAGCGTTGTGTCGTTGATTTCTTCAGCACGGTCGTTGAATTTAGCCAGTTGCTTAATTAACAAGGCAATCTGGACTTCCAGTTCACGGATCCTTCGGTCTTTTTTGGTGTCGGGGTTTGGTTGTTGCAGTGGCTTGGATAAATCCTGTTGGTTGGTGACGGTATCGATGCTCAGTTTCGATGCTCAATATCAATTTTAATGATTTTTTTTTTGTTCGATTATAGTCGTTTTAACATCTTTATGTCATTCGCGACTTATATCAACGATGAAGTTGGCGGACAAGTCATTGAAAAACTTATCCGGTACAACTGTTATCGATGTTTACTCTTGGGCTCGAACTCACGGACATCGGCTCAGAAAGCAACTGACTTGCCAACTGAGCTATATCACAAGCCCAATTTTAATGATTTACAATATCAATTTGACATTCTACAAACAATAACATAACACAGCCACGTGTGGAGACTTCATCTGTCAAACGGACAACTTGCATGGAAGATTGCACGAGATTGGATACAATGTTTGATACAATATTGAACGGAATCTAGTGGACAACTGGATAAAATGTTCCTAGTTCTTCAAATAAGAAACAGGCACACCGAGAAAAAATGAATGAATAAATCTTAACATCACTAAGCTGTACTCAGTGTATGTTTCAAATAAAGTTACCTTAAACAAGAGTTAGATTCGCGTTTTTACTCAAAGACTCAAGAAATCCCAACAGGTTATGGGCCCAGTGGATAACTGGTATTGTCGATAACCTGCACACATTAACAGGTTATAGACCCAGTGGATAATTGGGATGTATTAACATGTACGGCTTAACAGGATTCACACTCTCTATCGAAACAGAGTTCTAAATATTCCAGAAAATCTTGAAAGACCGCGTTAGTCTTCCGGCATACGAATTTTGAAAAGAACTCTACAAACTTGCAGGAAAACGTCCACAAAACTTAGTGCTTGATATAAATGAAGCAAACATTTGGGACATTGGTTTTCTTAGTCTCAGAGAGTTTTAGTAAGGAAAAATAGGGAAAAGACCTCATAAAATATGTTTTTGTTTAAAGTTTTCCCGTACGCTAATATATTTCAACGTTATCTTCTTTCCAGGTTAACGATGCCATAAAAATCCTCAACGACTACAACGCCCGACTGGCGTCCGAAATGGACGACCGCAAGAAGCTGACAACCATGCTGAAAGATTTCCAACGGGAGCAGCAGGAACTGCTGGCCCAAGCGGAACAGCGATTACAGGTGATTTTCTAAGTCACTTTTTTAAGATCATAGTTAACAAATTCTTCCTATTTCTGTTTCAGGAATACCAAGACAAGCTGACCAAAATCAAGGAAGTGCAGAAGGAGGTACGCAACCACATGAACAATCTACCGGATCTGACGTTCCTACCGGATGTGACGGGTGGCCTGTTACCGCTCCCATCGGCAGGGGATCTGTTCAACATACATCACTAGCCACGTATGCTCAGAAACAGTGGCAGTAACGATTGATTTCCTACAATATGCATTTTCACCCGGTGGAACAAACACCTTGGCCCTAGGTATGGTGGATTTGATCGGCACAACTTTTGTTGTTGTTCTTCTACGCGTGTTTGCTCTCCAGGTGGATCACATTTTTGTATGAGCAGATTTTCTTTTCTTTTTGTAGAAGTTAAAGTAGTGTTTTTTTTAGTTTTGAGGATAGATTGTATAATATCATACACCAGACGGAACCGAGAAGGTAAATCGCAGTTGAAGCGGTACTCGGATCGCTTAACGTTGGACTTTGTTAAGTACGAAAGAGTTTTTCGTAATTGACGACCATAAATTTGGATAGCAAAATGTGTGGTGTAAGACATTAAACCGAATGCTAAAGTTTAAAAGTCTCGCAAACCTAACTATGCAATCAATAAATAACTGTGTTGATGATGAGCACAATTGAGTGATTTTTTTTGCTTTTTCTTATTTTTTATCAGATGACAGAGCCTTCGAATTAAATCGGTTTCTACCTTCTTTTTCGTTTAATCCACTTTCTTTTGAGATAGGACATTTGTAAAACATGTAATAGTTAATTTATTAATTTCACTCAAGTTCACGATATCATAAAAGATAACCAAGTTTATATGGTTGCAACCTAAGAACCTCTTGATTATTTGGGCATAGTCACAGGAATCATAAACAAGAAAATATCTCACTCTATGGAGACCATTTGTCTTCCAATAGTGTCTGGGTGACCGGCAGCAGGAAGTGATAATGTCCCTGTACAATCCCTGCAATTTTATGCTACTTAAAAAAACAAACAGTCTGTTTTCCCTGAATTTCAGGAAAATCAGAGCGAATGATTTATATTAACATCATCACTTGTTGGAATACCCTGAATCAATGTGATTCCCATAGAAACGTTTTCATCCCGTTTCCCGCGATATGCAGAACGGAAGCAACGTTGTCGGAATCCTAACCAAACCACTCTTCTCCCAGGGGGGTGGTTTTTCTTATCCGGTGAGCAACACAAGAGAAGAGCACGGAGAGAACACATTTTAACAACAGCCGAGCTACCCATCCCATCCCATGGGCTGTCGAGGAAGGTGGTTTCCGACCCGAAACACCCATCAGGCTATATGTTCGACCGACCGACCGACGGAATGAAACTACGATACACCGACAAAGAACGGGAAGCTGGCGCATGTCAGCTACCTGTTGCAAAGGACCACCAGAGCGAAGGATGCTGAATCGGAACCAGAACGGCGTGTCGGTGTAGGTATGTATGTTCTCGTACTTTTGGGTGTTCTGTAATTTGAGGTTTACTTGAAGGGCTTTAATGGACAGCAGTGGTGTTCTTAGGGCGACGAAAGTTCTGTTATTTTCAATTATAACTTTTGTCGCTGAATGGTAACCATCGGCTAGAGGAAACATTCAAGTCTTTTCAGCCAGCGGTCATGAGATTTAACTTGATCCCGGCAAACAAAGTATCTACTCTTTCTGTGGGCTGGTGGTTTTTGCATTTTTAAGAAGCTAGTCAACATATCCTAGAACGATGCACGCCTTAGTTTTAAGTAAATTAGATCTCTTTAAAGAAACATGAAGTTTCGCTGATATGCATGTGTTCGTTTTTTAAACATTTTTTTAGGAAGGATTTCTCGCGTACTTATTTACTTACTTTTTTACTTACTTACTTACTTACTTACTTACTTACTCACTTACTTACTTACCTACTTACTTACTTACTTACTTGCTTACTTACTTACTTACTTTCTTTCTTTCTTACTTACTTACTTACTTACTTACTTGCTTTACTTACTTACTTACTTACTTACTTACTTACTTACTTACTTACTTACTTACTTACTTACTTACTTACTTACTTACTTACTTGCTTACTTACTTACTTACTTACTTACTTACTTACTTACTTACTTACTTACTGAAGTGTCCAGATAAATGCATAACGCACTGTAATGATCTATAATGATCACTCGTTTAGACGAGTTCTTCTACTCATCCGATCGATGTGCGATCGGAGTCGAAATGAAAAAAACGATCATTCTGATCTTAGCCGTGACGATAAACGGAGCCATCCTAAAAGTGTATTTTATATATTGTACTGAAAATCCCCTTATTTAAAGTTAATTTCCAAGTTGGATAATAGTTGTTCCTGATTTAAAAGCGTACATAACAGCTAGCGACGAGGAAAAAGGAAAAACTCAAACGGAATAGATTATATTTCTAGAGTGAGTTCGTAGGTATGGTTTTTGACTAGAATTTCTTGTGAGCTTTGCTTAAAGAATTTGCGGTACAAATTGGTTGATTGTAGCTAGTGTTAAAATTGTGCATCTAAGCTAGATCGCCTGAAATATCATAATTGAAATTGAAAAGCAAAATTTAAAACCGTGTGTTAAAATAGATAATGCACATTGACATTGTGAAACATTTTTGATCTACAGTAAAAACGTGCTTTTAACGCCATTTTCATTTCTTTCTATAGGTAATTCCAGCCAAGGGTTTAGTCGGCGAACAAAAGAATTGTTCTAAAGCATCGTGTTCAGTGTGAGTGGTTTGGGCTAGTATAGGCTTGCCAGATACTTTCAGAAAAAAGCGGGACATTTCACGATAAAAAAGCGGGACACAGCCGAAAAAAGCGGGACATTTCAGAAACTCTTCAAAACATCTTTTTTTCCTTAAAGAAATAAAAACAGTTTGATTGTAAAGCCAAACATCGTCCAAAGTTATTCATTGTACACAAAGTTTTTTTTTCACGTGGATTGATTTTGTTCGATTTTTTCTTATATAACTTCTAATTTCCCTGGTTTTTGCCAAAAACACGTTTAATTTTCACGTTTCTCTCTAATTAACACGTTATTTAAGAGAAAATATTTGTAAAATATAAGTCCTACATGTACACAGCTGATTTGATACCGCGTATGAAACCATTGTGTAATAACAAATTTATTTCAAATTTGAAAACTCAAGAAAACTTCCATCATTTTATACTTTGGACAATTTAGTCTCAAAAAGTGATGTACAATATAAGGCAGTTTAATTCAGATTCCGGAGAAAAATTAAGATCTTCAATCATTTGGAAGCAATTTTAACAATATTTTCTTCATACTAAATTTATTTAGATTGCATTGGTTGAACGTTTTCCAAGAACGGTTAACTGAGTCAGAATCTTTTTGTAATGCTAAGAACTATCTAATATGAAATATGAAAAAGATGAGTAATTTGAGAAAAAAAATATAATTTGGAAACTTTTCTTTGTTGAACCAATGAATTCAAATTAGGGCTAAAGTTTGATTTTTTTCTAGTGTAAGTTAGTGAACTTTATGAAAGTTTTTCAAAAAAAAAGCGGGACATTTTGAGGAAAAAGCGGGACAGCGGGACATTCAACAAAAAAGCGGGACATGTCCCGCTTTTGCGGGACGGATGGCATCCCTAGGCTAGTAGGTCGCCTTAGCAAAGCAACTCTACCGACGCTTGCTACTCGACGTCACTCAGCACAGGAAGTGAGACGAAATCTGTGAGTCGTGAGAAAACGTGCGAGTCAAAATCCAATCTTAAGTTGATCGATAGCAGCTACTGGAAACGTGAGGTGGTCGTTGCATATCACTAGCGTCGAACGAAGAGTGCTTCAAGTGAGAAGTGAAGTGGAATTAGAGGGTACTGCATTCCACAGTGCATTTCACGGTACATCTGCAGATAGTAGTTGCTTCGAAAGCGTGAGTACTGAATTTTAACATTGATTTTATTAAATTGTGCACAGATTTAAACTATATACCAATTCAATCATGACTGCTCCGAGTATGATTGGAACGATTGATCACTATAACGTGGGTCGATCGTTTCAAAATTACGTGGAACGATTTGAGATCCTGTGTGATCTGAACAAGGTAACAGAAGATTGCAAGAAATCGTGGTTTATTTCTTTGAGTGGCGATCTTGTGTACGACGAAATAAAACTACTGTTTCCTAATGAGGAAGTCAGTAGTTTACAGTATAGAGATATTATAACGAAATTGAAAGCGCGATTCGACAAAACTCAACCAGCGTTGATGCATAGGTACAAATTCTACAATCGGTTCCAAGGAGCCAATGAAGGTTCCGAAAATTTCGTACTTGCGATAAAACTGTTAGCGGAAAAATGTAATTTCCGTGAATTTAAAAACGAAGCTATAAGAGATCGACTGATCATCGGTCTCAGGGATAAGGTTTTACAGCATAAACTTTTGATGGACGATGATCGTGGACTGGAAGAGGTAGCTAACATGATAATTAACAATGAACTGGCTGGGGAACGCGCGAAAATAATTGGGGAACACAATGAGGCTCAAGCGGATGTTTTTTCAATTAACCCTCATCCGCATTAGAGTGTCATTTTGACACTATTGCAAGTTTGAATGCTTGTAACTTTTTTCAGAAGCTTCAAAAAAGAAAAATTTCTTCAGGGACCCTAAATGAATTCAAAAGTTCTTGAATATTGCATCTTTACTTTATTTATGGACGAACCCTGGAAGCCTGGACAAAAAAACTCCCTTTTCCGACTTAGAGTGTCATTCTGACACTCCAAAAGTAAAATCTATTTAATTCGTTTGAATTATTATGAACTTCATATAAAACTTATATCAATAGAAACCTTGTAATGTCAGTAAAATATGTTTCGAACATTATATACAGCTAAAGTTACAAGTTTTCTCGTTATTCAGCATGAAAGAAAAAAAATCCGAAAAAACATGCCTTACGAAAACTGCTGTAGTTCATATGTTACACGTCCAAAAAAATATTTGCCTTATGCATATGAAAGCTGAAGTTAATGCCTACATCATGAAGACAAGAAATATTTTTTTAAATTTTTTTCAATAAAATGGTCACAAAAAGTTCAAAAAAGTGGTCTAAAAAACCTACTTTTCATTCGATTGCTAGTAAATACTATTTGAGCGATGGTAGAGTTTTTAAAAAAAATATGACTACCAAATCTATTAAAATTCCAACATTTTGCTGTCTTTAGATTTTTGATGCAACAAAAATTGAATTTACTGGAATTTTTCAAAGTTCACTACTTTGCGCGATTTTTTTACAAATTGAAATTTCATCTGTTTTTGTGGTCCACTGTCAGGTTGTACCCGGATTATCAGTGCTTTTACTTTGTTTGGACCAATCAAGAGTATATTCATTGGAAAGCACATTTAATCTACATTCTAGTGAGGTGCTACAATTCACGCTGTGAGATTTCACAAAAATATGAAAATTATAAACGTAAAATCATTCCTGAATTTCTAGAACTACAAGCAGCGGTCCAGCAAAACGTGTTTGTTTGCTCTCCTAGTAGGTACGGTGGGTGGTTATTCGGGCAGAGAGCGAAGCCAAGAGACGAAATAACGATGCGTGTCGTGCATTTCTTGGTCTGTCGGCTTCGCTCTCTGCCCGAATAACCACCCACCGTACCTACTAGGAGAGCAAACAAACACGTTTTGCTGGACCGCTGCTTGTAGTTCTAGAAATTCAGGAATGATTTTACGTTTATAATTTTCATATTTTTGTGAAATCTCACAGCGTGAATTGTAGCACCTCACTAGAATGTAGATTAAATGTGCTTTCCAATGAATATACTCTTGATTGGTCCAAACAAAGTAAAAGCACTGATAATCCGGGTACAACCTGACAGTGGACCACAAAAACAGATGAAATTTCAATTTGTAAAAAAATCGCGCAAAGTAGTGAACTTTGAAAAATTCCAGTAAATTCAATTTTTGTTGCATCAAAAATCTAAAGACAGCAAAATGTTGGAATTTTAATAGACTTTGTAGTCATATTTTTTTTCAAAACTCTACCATCGCTCAAACAGTATTTACTAGCAATCGAATGAAAAGTAGGTTTTTTAGACCACTTTTTTGAACTTTTTGTGACCATTTCATTGAAAAAAACTTAAAAAAATATTTCTTGTCTTCATGATGTAGGCATTAACTTCAGCTTTCATAGGCATAAGTCAAATTTTTTTTTTGGACATGTTTTCTATGAACTACAGCAATTTTCCTGAGGCATGTTTTTTCAGATTTTTTTTCTTTCGTGCTAAATAACGGGAAAACTATAAGCTTTAGCTGTATATAATGTTCTAAACATATTTTACTGACATTACAAGGTTTCTAGTGATATAAGTTTCATTGTAATCGGTAATATATAAAAAGAGTTATGACGATTTTTTTTTTTTTTTTTTTAAAACGAACACACACATATAGGATCTCAGTGAAACTTCATGTTTCTTTGAAGAGATCTAATTTACTTAACTCTAAAGGTGTACATTAGACTGGCCCATAACAAAAAAAATCCTTATATTCCACGCGGCACCCCCTAGGTTGGTGCCTTTAGGTGAAAAAATGACTTTCTGAAAGTTTCAGGTCATTTGGCGGAAGCACGAGCTGGCGCAAAGGACTTGAATTTTGTATGGAGATTTTCGGCAAAATGTATGAAAAATCGACATACTTTCACTCTTTGTGTTCTAAAATGTGTTTCCAGTATGCTAGAAAGCTAAGAATTTCAGAAATTGTAGTTCAAACAATGACAAACAAGTTTGTAGAAGATTGTGACGCGATACGAGTTGACTGTGATGAGTTATTTGCAATTGAACGTGTGATTTTTTCCGCATTTCATCGATATATTGTGAACGGTGTATGGGCTAATAATCGCACTAACTTGATCGCATCGTCACACAATGAGAATAACAAATATAAAGTTTGTGTCCTCGGCCAAGTTGACAAAAACAGCTCTGACAAACATTATTGTGGGGCATTTAGACCTTCTTGCATTCACAAACTTTCTATCTGTTATCCTCATTGTGTGACAATGCGATCAAGTTTGTACTAATAATCCACCTATACACCGTTCACAATATATCGATGAAATGCGAAAAAAATCACACATTCAATTGCAAATAACTCATCACAGTCAACTCGTATCGCGTCACAATCTTCTACAAACTTGTTTGTCATTGTTTGAACTACAATTTCTAAAATTCTGAGCTTTCTAGCATACTGGAAACACATTTTAGAACACAAAGAGTAAAAGTATGTCGATTTTTCATACATTTTGCCGAAAATCTCCATACAAATTTCAAGTCCTTTGCGCCAGCTCGTGCTTCTGCCAAATGACCTGAAACTTTCAGAAAGTCATTTTTTCACCTAAAGGCACTAATCTAGGGGGTGCCACGTTGAAAAAAATGTTGTAAAAATCATCCCATACAAATTTGGGCCAGTCTAGTGTACATCTTTCAAGGATATTATGGCTAGCATCTTACAAATGCTAAAACCACCAGACCAGAGAAAGAGTACTATATGTGCCGTGATCGGGATTTGATCTCATGGACTCTAGCTTAGAAGACTGGAACGCTATCCTCTAGGCCACGACCGGCGGCAAAAGCTTGGAGCGTCAAATTGACACTCTTAGTGCTGATTAGGGTAATGAAATCTAATGCGGATGAGGGTTAAAAACAGATTGGGTCGTCGTGATGGGTTCGAAAGCAATCGTTTTGGTAATCGGGCGGATTACAATCAACAGCGCTACGGAAAGCTTGCTAGGTATCGATCGCGTAGTAGGAGTAGGGACGAAAGTGGAGATAATGACCGTCGATTTCGCGGTCGTAAACAATTCAACCACTCGAGAGCTGTTTGTAACAAATGCAATCGCTCAGGTCATTTACGTCGAGACTGCTGGTTCGAGAAAAAGAATGTAAATTTTGTAGAACAAGAAGAACAGAAAACTGTTTCACCCACCGATAAATTTGATCGTCTACGATTAAATGATTCCAGCGAGGAGAGCGAAATTAATTGCATGATGATATCGTCTATAAACAGTATTTCTGGAGCTTGTTTGGTCAATGCAGTTGTTGAGGGTCAGATTCTTTCTATGGAAGTGGACACAGGGTCTGCAGTATCGGTGATGAGTGAAAATTTATACAAAAAGCGTTTTCCTTTCCTCCTGATTTTTGAATGTAACAAAAAATTATTGGTAGTAGATGGAGCCAAACTTGATATCGTAGGACAAGTTCAAGTGTTGGCTAGTCTCAATAATCGCAAAACATTGAAAACCATGATAATTTTGAAAAGTAAAAATGATTTTGTACCTCTTTTGGGTCGGGACTGGATGGAAACATTTTATCCGCAATGGAAAGCTAGTTTTTCAAAGGTTTCAACTGTTAACAACGTTATTTTGGAGGCTACCAGGGAGAAAACTTTGGACATGATTAAACAAAAGTATGGAAAATTTTTTAACAAAGATTTAACAGAACCAATTTCAGGATATGAAGTTGATTTACATTTCAGAACAGAGCAACCGATATTTAAGCGAGCCTATCAGGTGCCATATAAACTAAAGGAGAAGTTCTTGAAACATTTACAAGGATTAGAGAAGCAGGGTATCATAACGCCAGTCAAATCTAGTGAATGGGCATCTCCGGTCATTGCCGTATTGAAGAAAAACGAAGATATTCGTATGGTAATAGACTGCAAAGTTTCTTTAAACAAATTTATTATTCCCAGTACTTATCCTTTGCCACTTGCACAAGATATTTTCGCTTCTTTGGCTGGATGTAAAATTTTTTGTTCCCTCGATTTGACAGGGGCTTACACTCAGCTAAAATTGTCTGAACGTTCAAAAGAATATCTGGTGATAAATACTGAAATTGGTCTTTTCAAATATAACAAGGTTTGTCATCCAGTGCTGGTGATTTTCAACGTGTAATGGACGAAATACTTAAAGGGTTGGAAAATGTATGTTGCTATCTTGACGACCTGTTAATCGCAGGAAAGGATTTTAAAGGATGTTTGCTTAAATTAGAACTGGTGCTCGAAAGACTTTACAAAGCTAATGTTTTTATAAATTTTAAGAAATGTAAATTTTTTGTAAATTCCTTACAATATTTAGGACACATTATAACTAGTGATGGATTATTGCCATCCCCTGAAAAATTATCTACTATTCAAGATGCTAAAATACCACAGGATGTGACACAATTAAAAGCCTTTTTGGGGTTGATAAACTTTTACAATAAATTTATTCCAAATCTATCAGCTAAATTGCGCAATCTTTATGATTTGCTTAAGAAAAATCAACGATTTATATGGACAACTGAATGTGATGCATCTTTTAAAGAAAGTAAAGATTGTTTATTAAAAGCTAATATTCTTGAGTTCTACGACCCCAGTAAACCACTGGTAGTTGTGACCGATGCTTCATCCTATGGCTTAGGAGGAGTATTAGCTCACAATATTAATGAAACAGAGAAACCTATATGTTTTACGTCCTTTTCTCTAAACACTGCTCAAAAAAATATCCAATATTACATTTGGAGGCGCTGGCTCTGGTTTGTGTAGTAAAGAAGTTCCATAAATTTCTTTTCGGGCAAAAATTTAAGGTTTTTACCGATCATAAGCCGCTGATAGGAATTTTCAGTAAAGAAGGAAAACATTCAATTTATGTAACTAGGCTGCAACGATATATAATGGAGCTTTCTATTTATGACTTCGATATCGAATATCGTCCAGCTTCGAAAATGAGGAATGCTGATTTTTGTAGTCGCTTTCCACTTGATCAGAAAGTACCTAACAGCTTAACACAAGAACATATAAACAGTTTTAATTTCACTAGCGACTTTCCATTAGACTTTACTTTAGTTTCGAAGGAAACTAAAAATGATAAAATTTTAGCAGAAGTTATAAAATTTGTCGAAACAGGTTGGCCAAAATTAAATCAGGTGAAATTTAAGAACTTTTACTCACAAAAGGAGAAGCTGGAAGTGTTAGACGATGTTTTACTTATTGAAAACAGAGTGGTTATTCCTAATGCTTTGAGATATTCAATCCTTAAACTATTACATGCTAATCATGGGGGAATAATTAAGATGAAAACATTAGCGCGACGCACAGTTTATTGGACAGGAATGAATTTGGACATTGAAGATTTTGTTAAATCTTGCAATATCTGTGCTACCATGGCTGTCGCAACAAAACCAAAAGAAATATTTTCTTGGATACCAACAAAGCGACCGTTCAGTAGAGTGCATGCTGATTTTTTCTGCTAATAGTAGATAGTTATTCTAAATGGCTGGAGGTGGAAATTATGAATTATAGCACAAGTGCTCAAAAAGTTAACAAAAAGTTCAGTGCTTTTTTTGCTCGTTTTGGATTGCCAGACATGGTTGTCACGGATGGAGGTCCACCATTCAATTCACGGGAATTCATACATTTTTTAGAGCGACAGAAAATTAGAGTGCTCAAAAGTCCGCCTTACAATCCGACCAGTAACGGACAAGCCGAGCGGATGGTAAGAACTATCATAGACGTATTAAAAAAGTTTTTATTAGATCCTGCATTTAAAAATATAGATTTGGAAGATAAAATTTACTTGCTCTTAATCAACTACAGAAACAGTTGTCTTATGGAGGATGGTGCGTTCCCGTCAGAAAAGATATTTCTTTATAAGCCAAAAATGCTTCTAGATCTTATAAATCCTAAAACAAAAATTGAGCAAAATTTGGGAAAACATCCTGTAAGAGATAATTTATTTGACTACAGGTTGGAAACATCTCCTGACAACTTTGACAAGCTGGTGGCAGGGGATAAGTTATTATACCTAAATCCGAATCGAAAAGAAATACCCAAATGGTTAAATGCTGTATTTTTGAAAAGATATTCTACTAATATCTTTCAGGTCACTTTGGGTACGCACGTCATAATGGCACATCGTAATCAGTTGAAAATGATACACAATCCGCAACGACGGTGGAACGTGATGATCCGGCCAGGAGTTTTGCTAGGAAGCCCAAATGGCAAACGACGACGAAGTTCATCATCAGAGGACGAATTCCTAGGATTTCCGGACGACGAGGAACACGTTGCTCATCCACCAAAAAAGCGCTTCGTAGCAATACGCAGTCCGGTTTGGACGCGGTCTAGAGGAAGCCCAGTAAACATTCCCAAGGTTTTGAATTAAATACCAGCAAGTCGATCCATACAAGGGTTATAAGTGCTGTGGCATACATTGAAATGTATTCGAAGAAATTAGCAGAGAAAAGTAGCAATTCCATGCTGTCTAAAAATGTTATATGAATTTAAAAGTTATAATTTTATTAATATTGAATTTACTAAAAAACGGAGGACTGAAGTGTCCAGATAAATGCATAACGCACTGTAATGATCTATAATGATCACTCGTTTAGACGAGTTCTTCTACTCATCCGATCGATGTGCGATCGGAGTCGAAATGAAATAAACGATCATTCTGATCTTAGCCGTGACGATAAACGGAGCCATCCTAAAAGTGTATTTTATATATTGTATTGAAAATCCCCTTATTTAAAGTTAACTTCCAAGTTGGATAATAGTTGTTCCTGATTTAAAAGCGTACATAACACTTACTTACTTACTTACTTACTTACTTACTTACTTACTTACTTACTTACTTACTTACTTACTTACTTACTTACTTACTTACTCACTTACTTACTTACTTACTTACTTATTTACTTACTTACTTACTTACTTACTTACTTACTTACTTACTTACTTACTTACTTACTTACTTACTTACTTACTTACTTACTTACTTACTTACTTACTTACTTACTTACTTACTTACTTACTTACTTACTTACTTACTTACTTACTTACTTACTTACTTACTTACTTACTTACTTACTTACTTACTTACTTACTTACTTACTTACTTACTTACTAACTTAATTACTTCCTTACTTACTTACTTACTTACTTACTTACTTACTTACTTACTTACTTACTTACTTACTTACTTACTTACTTACTTACTTACTTACTTACTTACTAACTTACTAACTTACTGACTTACTTATTTACTAACTTACTTACTTACTTACTACCCTACTTACTTACTGACTTACTTACATACTTATTTACTTACTTACTTACTTAATAAATCAAAGCAGACGAGTTTAGAGGAGTGGCAGCAGGGTCAATTTCTAGAGCGTTGAGAGAACAGCCTGTGTTTGATTACAATTTCAAGCGAGTTTAGAGTCGAGCTTACGATTGGAAGGCAAGTTTGGAGCACCGCCTAAGCAAATTGAAAGGCGAGTTTAGAGTACGTCCTGAGCGTTCGGATTACAATTTCAAGCGAGTTGAAAGGGCGGCTTAAGTTGGGAGGACAACCTGAAAATGTTGACGCAAACTTCAAGCGAGTTGAGAGGACAGCCTGAGCGTTTTGATTATAGTTTAAGCGAGTTGAGACGACAGGTTGAGTTTAGAAGGCGAGTTGGGGGAACTGCCCGAGCATATTGATGAACTTCAAGTGAGTCCAGAAGTCTGCTTGGTGATCAAGTGGGTTGAGAGGACAGCTTTAAATAAATGGAAAACACGGATAAGCGAACTGAGAAGACAGCTTGATGATCAAGCGAGTTAAAATGACAGCTTTATATGAAATCCAAAATACACCTTGAAGCAAGTTGAAAACTTAACACAAGGGGGTTTAGGGAACGGCTTGAAATAAATTAGTTTGAAAAAATACACCTTGAAGCAAATTGAGATAGCAGATTGGTGAAAATTATAAAACAAGCAGATTGTGAGGACAGCTTGAAAGAAATTATAAACAACATATATAATCTTAGAACGATTTCTTAAGAAAATTTGAAATAAAAAGAATATTTTGAAGCGACATAAGAGAACAACTTGTGATAGATGGAAACTCATGGCAGTGGAATACATTTTGAAAAAACGTTTAAAAAAAATCGATTAAGAAGAGTGGCGATGACAATTTGGATTTTCAACTGAAGTGGAGTGAAAGGACAGCTAGCAATTGTGACGAAACAAAGCGAGTAGAACGTTTGAAAATAATGATAGAACTTTGAGATTAGAGAATACGATGAGAAAATTGTGTGGTGTCACAATACTATTCAAGGCTAACATCAACTCAATCGGTAATCCAGGCAAACCGGCGACACTTCGCCCCCCGACTCGGGTCAATCTCATCGCGGGTCGGCGGAGGAAGCAACCCAGGGTAAGCTATCCGGAGATTCCACCGGACGGGGCCCGAATCCCATATTGGCGATCCTGCCAAGAGCCTTATCTGGTCATTTGATTAAGAATGGCAGGGTTTCCCGCGAAAATCGCCTGATCGTCGGTAGGAGGAGAAAACTAAAGTTCTTTGCAGCAACATGGCGTCTTTGGGCTGACGGCCTGCTCACCTAGAGCGTGCGTCGTTGGCTGCAAGAGAGGGCATGTGTGAAGTGCTTCTCTAACCGCAAAGTGTGGCGGCTTGTACAGCTTGTCTGAAGTGTTGGAAGCGTGCCTCGAAGGCAGCTTAGGTAGTTTTCCAGAACAACATAAGCGTGCCTCGAAAGCCGCTTGAGAAGGCAAATTTGAAATACTTGCCTAAGAGAAAGAGAGCGTGCCTGGAAGGTCGCAAAATATGACAGGTTGGGAAGTCTGCCTGTAATGCAAAAGCGTGCCTCGAAGGCCGCGAGCGGAGACAACCTTGGAATACTTGCTAATGAGAGCGTGCCTGGAAGGTCGCGCAATATTTTGCTTGGAAAGTTTGCCTGCAACGCAAAAACGTGCCTTGAAGGCTGCAAGAGAAAAAAAAGTTAGATATGTTTACCTAAGAGATAGAGAGCGTGCATGAAACGCAAAAGCGTGCTGTGGAGGCCGCAAGCGGAGACAACCATGGAATGCTCGCTAAAGAGAGCGTTCCTCGAAAGCAGTAAAGCATGGCGGCTTTTGGAAGCTTGCCAGAGAAGTAGAAGCGTATCTCAAAATTCTCAAAGGCCGCCTCAACAGTTTTAAAATGTTAGCCAGAGCAATGAGAGCGTGCCTTGAAGACTCTCGTATCGCAGCTTCAGCTGAAAGCTTATTAGAAAGTCAACAACATGCCTCGAAGATCGCGGCAAGAGAAGCTCAATAAATGACAGAAACTTTGAAGTTGTAAAACAGTTTTTAAAAAATGAGAGTCTCTCTCAGGACGAAACAAACGGAATCTTCTGTAAGACAAAGAGAAAGGCAGTGAGGAATTATCGTCACACATGAACAGAGGGAAAATTATACTTTTTCAACTGCTCGTTTATTCTTTAAAGCCTCAAAATGTCGGAAGTGGGAAAATTTGTCAAGGCACCCATGATTCCGAATGTTTGCGAAAAGCCATTAAAGGTAAGCAAACACACATAAATGAAATTCGACCAACAGCCAGCCAGCGATAACTTTCTTGTTTCGAATTATGTATGGAAACAAAATGGCAGCAACCGGTATTGATCGACAATGACTGGGGGCGTAATACTGAGCAATCAGCGCCTCTACAGGACGGAGCAAGCGGCTCGATTCGATGGGATTTGATTCCCACTTTTCCAATGGTTATTCCTTCAAATTGGGTATGGGAGGCGTGGCAAACCTTCCTCTGCTCGTCGTTCAAAATTACTCTTTCTTGCTATGGGCGCTAACCTTCAGAGCATAATAAGAGCAGCCCATCTGAAACCATCTTTGAACGACCCCCACTGCTATCAAAAGTTCGTTGATAATGTCGGCAGTTATTTTAGATCAATGATAGATAAAGCTGCTGAACATTTAGCTTTATCTTTCATGCACCAGAGAGTCGGGGAATCTACCGTTAACTTCCATGCTAGACTAACCGAAAAAGTACGGCTGTGTGAGTACAGCCCCAACGACCAGGATCGCTTTGTGAGAGCGCAATTGCTCAAAGGAATGGTCAACAAAGAATTGGTGAAAGACGCAAGAACAGATACTCAAGCCACAAGTGAAATCGTGAAAGCAGCAACACGAAGAAGAGCCTGCGATGCGGGGTTAGTATCTGTCAACCCAGTCGTTAATTCACGTGCTCCTCCTTGAGGCGAAAATAGATAGGTTTATCCATGTCATCTCCCGTTGGACTTCCGAAGAGCAATTAACTTCGAACATTAAGCGGGTGAATCTAAACATATCGGTTTCTGTAAGGAATGTAGTCAGGTCCCATGACTCCCTGCTAAGTTCTAAATGGTAGAACGCGTTACTAAGGTCCAACTTCGTGAAATACTTGGCGCCGTGGAGTTTAATATGCATTTAGTCTACTAAGGCCAACCGGAATATTCCCACTTTATAGCCTTATTCGATGCCCTCATATTAACGACTAGTCGGAAGTCGTTTTTGTCCTTAGGTACCGCCGACGTACCGCTTTTCCATCTGGGGGTTGATGTTACTGTTTTTTGTTTATCGTTCGCGTTGCTAGAGTAACCGACAACAACAAACAGATGGATTTTGTCCAGCGTGTTCGTTCAACGCTGGACAAAATCCATCTGTGCAGAAAATGCTAAAAACATGGACATTATGCATCCACTTGTCGAATAGACTCGATGAACAACATCCCTGAAAACGAGGAAAAGATGCCACTGCACGGATGGTCTGAAGACGAGCATGAGCAGGTACAGTTCCGTAATTGATTAAACTAATTAAAATAGATTTTCATAACGAAATAAGAAAATATTTTTATATCAAACGCAAATATCCTTTATTCTTCCATCAAATGAACCTAGAGCGAATCCTGACAACCGACAGCTACGAGCATACGCAACTTAGTAGACTAAATGCGTGTAAAACTCCACGGCACCAAGTATTTTACGAAGCTGGACCTTAGTAACCCGTTCTACCATTTAGAACTTAGCAGGGAGTCACGGGACCTGACTACATTCCTGACAGAAACCGATATGTTTAGATTCACTCGCTTAATGTTTGGAGTTAATTGCGCGCCGGAAGTGTTCCAGCTGGAGATGACAAGGATCCTAGAAGGAATACAAAAAGGTTATCATATTCATAGACGATATCCTCATTTACATCCCCACCTTGGAAGAATTGCACAAAATAACAGTGAAAGTGTTAAAGGTGTTGCGTACCAATTGTCTTACACTTAATAATGATAAGTACATCTATGAACAGACAAGTGAAATTCTTAGGACATGAACTAGATGAAAAAGGATTTCACATGGAAGAGGCGAAAATTAAAACTATCCGTTAATTCCGTGATCCTACAACGACTTCTGAACTTAAAAGCTTCCATGAGCTAGCATCATTCGTGAGCCCCCATATCCAAAACTTTGCAGAAATTAAGAACCCCCAAAAACTGGTTGTGGGGCCCCGAACAGCAAAAGGCTTTTCGACTTGTGAAGGAACGCGTTATAACTTCAACAACAACTTTAGATTAATAGGTATAACATTGCGTCTAATCTCAATTCCAGCAAAATATTCGAATTTCGGAAAGCATTTTGTTTTTCAAATGTAGTTTTAAAAATATGCTAAAAAATGACTTGTTACTACGTTGTTACGGTCTATCTCATTGATCTCATTGAAGTTGAGTTTTGATTACAAAAGCAGCAGTTCCCCCCTGTAGTAGTTAGTATTTGAACCACTTTTCATGAAAGTTCGCGTATGAGCGATGAAAGAATGAGATGATCCGAAGTTTATACATTTCGTTTTTAGAGGACTTTCAGTACAATTAATAAATAAAAATTTTTCAATTTAAAACACTTAGCTTATGAGTAGTCATATTCATCTTAAATTATTGTATTTATCCAATTACAAAATAATGTATTCCTTCCTTATTTATTATTAAAATTTGTTTAACTCGTTGGTTTCCGAAATTTATCTTATTCTCTTAAGGTCACTTTATTACTGAAATACAAGTCACATATAGGAAGTGTAAAATTTGTTTCAAAAATTGTTACAATTCTCATTATTAGCATATTTTAGAACGTATAGAAAACCTTAAAACACCTCTGCCCGGATGCATGGAGCCATTAGAAAGCAGCATGACAATTCTGATGGTCCCCTTCAACGGAATGTTGCTCCCAATTTGAAGTTGTATTAGTGACAGGGTGGGGGTGTTGTTTTGATTGTTGCTCCCCAGGTTCTGATCCTTTCGTTGTTGGTACATCCTCATCTCATGCATCCGAAATTGTGTCCTTTTTTGCTTTTAATTTTTCTCATCACAATCGGTCGCGAGCTACTTCAGCAACACGTTGGTGCGTGAGATAAAAGTCTCGATTTTCGAGTGATGTAAATCCTTGTGGAAGCTGAATGACTGGTTTGAAATTTAGATTTTATCGATGTTTTACTCGTGTGAAAAGTGTTTATAAAGGTTTTATAATTGAAAGTCTTTGTTTGAAATGTGAAAAATAGTACTGGAATCTATTCTCGAACTTCAAGCTTCAAGGCGGACATTTTTCCACAACGAAGAGCCGAGAGACCCCGGAGTCTCCAACAGGTGGGTTGTTTGGTGGGAGTTTTTGGGAGAAGGTGAGCGAACTCTGGTTCTGTTTTCTGTTATCAGTCAGTGGCGGCGATTTCTTCTCTCGGTGAGTTGATGTGAAGGTATTTATAGCATTGGGTCGGATGCTGCTGGAGTCGTCAGCTGGCTGGATACTGGGGAAAAACCCTTCGGAACCATCAAAAACACATCCCCAGATTCAGTTATCAGCCTTCGGTCGCGAGAGACTGTCGAGCTTCCGGAAACGCTCGGTTGCATATTGAGCTTGAAGAATTCGAACAGAAATCCTATTCGGTGGGAAAAGCCGTTGCTTCAGGCTTTGAAGTAGTTTTGTGGAGTTTCTTAGTGGAGCTATTTTTGTTACTCTAAGATCTACGATGTTAAAGGAAAAAGTGCTTGCTGTCGCTTAGTTCCGGTTCTTTTTTTTTCTTCCTAAGGTGATTGTCCTAACCCAGGAAAAGAGTGTGGGTAGGAAGATCGAATAATAGGTGCACCTCCATTTTGCCGTTTTTTCTATCAACCATCATCCTAACACACCGTTAGAAGTGAAATCTGTTGGCTGAGTAAAAGTGGATCTAACGAAAATCAATTCGCCCAGTGAGGAGTCTCCCCGGGATGATTGGGATGGATGTGATTCCGTAGAATTTTCGAAAAAAAACGCGAAGCCACAGCCGAGGAACGAAAGTGAAATTTTAATCATGGTTGTTTATTTTTCGATCCTTGCTGAAGAGTTAAATTCCCCTCAGTTTCCGCTCAATGGAGTGCGATGATGAAAATTTATGAGCTTGAGCCTGTGTAAGGTGAAGAAGGAGCTGATGGAAGAAAAAAAAATACGCATGTTAGTGGATTCTATTCAACACGACCGACGCACAAAACATCGTATAATCACTTCTCGTTCGGGGTGCACGTTTGTGAGATTTTTTTTCTCCATTTTGGTGAACAAATAAGGGCTCAATTAAGGGGATGGTGAATGTAATGAAATTAGTGGAGTTATCTGATAAGCATCGACGAGAAACACAATTTGGAAGCGAAAGCGTTATAAAAGATCAAATTTTACTGTATTGGATTGGTGAAATACAATTCCCATGATACCGTTCGCAATTTACATTTAAATTTACATACATACAATTAAAATATGAGAACCTGTAGGTTTGTTTTAAACAAAATATAGATTCAAAATTTCAAATTTTGATAACAATTGAGGCCCTGAGAGTCTGGCGGGTAGAAGTGTGGAAAAATTACTTCGTAGGAAACATTCTTTTTCATTTTTTTTCTCTAAAAGTTGTTTTAATTCAAAAGTATGGAGATAAACCATTTAAAAGGCTGAAATTGGCACAACCTTTAAATTAAGATATTGAAAATTGTCGGTGTTATCCATTAAAAGTAAATAAATTTTACACATCTTTCAACTTCTTAGGGGCCTCTCTCTAGACCAGTGATTTTCTAAGTGGTCCCTACTTCCACCTGGGGGGCGTTGAGAGCCTAGAAGGGGGCGGTTAAAGAGCTGAGAACTACCCATTTTGTTTGTATTTTTATACAATTTTGTTCAAAAACACTTCTAGGGGAGCTGTGAGCTCTCAAATGTCAAGACAGGGGAGCGTTGAGTGAAAAAAGTTTAAAAACCACTGCTCTAGACTGCTCTAGGCATAAACTTTATTTTGGTGTATGCTACGTTCCTTGTGATTGGAATAGATACAAATAGATTCTCAATTTTATTATTTGCATTTTTATGACAAATAAGATCTTCATTTATCTTGTAACTGCTTGATTAACTAATTACACAGTTAACTGAAATTACCGAATTCGGTAATTTATTTCATCGAATCAGTTCAGTAATTTGAAAAAAAAATCGGATGGTAATTAATTATTTTGACGTCTATATTCTACCGACCTCCGTTAATCGATTCTGTGATTATTATTAACGGACTTATTTTGAACCGGGTGCATATTTTGGACCACCTTGCAACTATTTACCAATATGTTACTCATAAATCAACAAATCATCAACGAGGAAGAATGACCTTAATAGGTTAAATTACTATAAAAAAAAAAGAAAAAAAACAAATCATCTTAACACACGCACAAAATACAAAATGATAATAAAGTGTGATACAAAATTGAAAATAAAGTTTCTGTTTTTCACAGTTCAGCCGAATTAAGTCCAATTCAGGAGAACGTGTCATTATTGGAGTCTACTTCCAAGAGGTTTTCTGCATAGCTGTGATGAATTCAACAATTACAAGCATGTTCACAGCTATGATAAAACACTTAAAGAGTAGTTTGCAGGCTCGAAGAACCAAAAAAAAAATAAATTCAATAGCATTTTGACCCATGTCGAACCTGCTTAATTCTTTAGGGACTTATTTTTGAACACTCACCCATATCAAGGTATTGAACTAGCTGTTGAAGGTTCATTAACGTAATAGGAAGTGATAATATAAATAGAATTTTGCACGCTCTTTCATTTGCTTATGAAAAATAAAATTTAAAATTTGGTATTTTAATATTTCACTAGCTGACCCGATGTACTTTACTACCCCTTTCAGGAAAAAGAAAGGTTCGTTAAAACTGTTTTGATGATAAAAACTTTCTTTTCAATCAAATTTAAACATTATTCAAAAGCAAACTTTTTTTCATGGCATCTGAGCTTCTAGATTGTCTTGAGTCTCAGCGTAGCTTAAAGGTTTGAACGTTGAAGGAGCCACTCTTTAGAAAAAATGGGGAATCTTTTATACAATAAATAAACCCCATAAATAAAAAAAATCGCCCTTTTTTGAAGTGGGAGGAACTTTTAAATACAGGAAAATTTGAACATATTCAAAAAGTGTGCCAAACTTTATGAAAACTCTAAGACATTACATTACATTAAAAATAAGTGTGTTACAATTATTGGAAATGAGGGTCTTCATTCATGGAAATGGGAAGCGTCTATCAATACAATATATCATCTTTATTTTTTTTATTTACATAGTATTCCGTCTCACGACATAACTTGACGAACATAATTCCTAAAATTCACTCGGTTCATAGCAACCGTTCTCCAATTTCTCGGGCACCCCACGTTCGCCAGATCACGCTCCACTTGGTCTAACCACCTCGCTCGTTGCGCCCCCGCTCGTCTTGTTCCTACCGGATTCGTAGGGAACACCTGTTTTGCAGGACAGTCGTCCGGCATTCTCGCAACATGTCCCGCCCAGCGTATCCGGCCAGCCTTCACCACCCTCTGGATACTGGGTTCGCCGTAGAGTCGCGCGAGCTCGTGGTTCATCCTTCGCCTCCACATTCCGTTCTCCTGTACGCCGCCAAAGATGGTTCTTAACACTCGTCGCTCGAATACTCCGAGTGTACGCAGGTCCTCCTCGAGCAATATCCATGTCTCGTGCCCGTATAGAACAACCGGTCTAATGAGCGTCATATACAGGTTACACTTCGTGCGAGGGCTAAGTCTTCTCGACCGCAGTTGCATGTGGAGTCCATAGTAGGCACGACTTCCGCTGATAATTCGCCTCCGGATCTCACGGCTGGTGTCATTGTCTGCGGTCACCAGTGAGCCGAGATAGACAAAGTCTTCGACTATCTCCAGCTCGTCGCCGTCAATCGTGACCTTGTTATTACTGGACAAGCGGGTTCGGTCGGTCTCGGATCCGCAGGCCAGCATGTACTTCGTCTTGGACGTATTAATCATCAACCCAATCCTTCCTGCTTCGCGTTTCAGTTTGCGGTAGATCTCATCCACCGCCGCAGATGATCTGCCGACTATATCAATGTCATCGGCAAAGCAGATAAGTTGACTGGATCTGTTGAAAATCGTGCCCCGCATTTCGCCCACCGCTCGTCGAATAACACCTTCTAGCACCACGTTGAACATCATGCAGGATAGACCATCACCTTGTCGAAGCCCCCTGCGCGATTCGAATGAATTCGACAATTCACCCGAAATCCGCACACAGCACTGCGTTCCATCCATCGTCGCCTTGATCAGTCTGATCAGCTTCCCGGAAAAGCCGTTCTCGTCCATGATTTTCTATAGCTCGTTACGGTCGATCGTGTCGTATGCGGCTTTGAAGTCGATGAATAGATGATGCGTAGGGACTTGGTGTTCACGGCATTTTTGGAGGATTTGCCGCAATGTGAATATCTGGTCCGTCGTAGACCGTCCCTCCATGAAGCCGGCCTGATGACTTCCCACGAATCTGTTTGCTTGTGGCGTTAGGCGGCGGAGTAGGATTCGGGACAACACTTTGTAGGCGGCATTGAGGACAGTGATCGCTCGGTAGTTCTCACAGTCCAATTTGTCGCCCTTCATGTAGATGGGGCATATTACCCCCTCCTTCCACTCCTCCGGTAGCTGTTCTATGTCCCAGATCCGGATTATCAACCGATGTAGGCAATCGGCCAACCTGTCCGGGCCCATTTTGATGAGTTCAGCTGCGATGCCATCCTTCCCAGCCGACTTGTTTCTATTCAGCTGGCGAATGGCTTCCTTAACTTCACTCATCGTTGGGAGTGGCTCCTCTTCGTCGTTGGCTACGCCGGCGATGTACCTTCCCCCACCGTCTTGATCTCCTGCATGTGCGCCGTTCAGGTGTTCATCGAAGTGCTGCTTCCACCTTTTGATCACCTCACGATTGTCCGTCAGGATACCCCCGTCCTTATCCCGGCACATTTCGGCTTGCGGCACGAAGCCTTTGCGGGATGCGTTGAGTTTCTGATAGAACTTTCGTGTTTCTTGGGAACGATGCAGCTGCTCCAGCTCCTCGAGCTCCTCCTCCTCCAGGCGGCGCTTTTTCTCCTGGAAAAGTCGGACTCGCTGCCTCTTCCGCTGTCGGTGATTTTCCACATTTCGACGGGTGCCTCTTTGCACTACTGCCGCCCGCGCGGCATTCTCTTCGTCCATCACCCTCCTACACTCCTCGTCGAACCAGTCGTTCCGTCGAGATCGCTCCACATAACCGATGACGTTCTCCGCCACACATTTTGATGGTATCCCAACAGTCCTCGAGAGGGGCTTCGTCAAGCTCGCCCTCTGCCGGCAGCGCTGCTTCGACCGATTGCGCGTAGTCTGCCGCGACCTCAGGTTGCTTCAGTCGCGCGATGTTGAACCGAGGCGGGCGCCGGTTTCGCTTGTTGTTCACTACGGAGAGTTTTGGGCGCATCTTCACCATCACCAGATAATGGTCCGACTCGATGTTGGCGCCCCGACAGGATCTGACGTCGATGATGTCCGAAAAGTGCCGGCTGTCGATCAAAACGTGGTCGATCTGTGATTGCGTTTGGTACGGTGATCTCCAGGTGTACTTGTGTGGGAGGCGGTGCTGAAAAAAGGTACTACGTACGGCCATTCGTTTGGAGGCGGCGAAATCAATAAGTCTGAGGCCGTTTTCGTTGGTCAGCTGGTGCGCGCTGAACTTTCCAATTGTCGGTTTAAATTCCTCCTCCTGGCCGACCTGAGCATTGAAATCCCCGATGACGATCTTGATATCATGTTTTCGGCAACGGTCGTATTCACGCTCCAGCTGCGCGTAGAATTCGTCTTTGTCGTCACCGGTACTTCCGAGGTGAGGGCTGTGCACGTTGATGATGCTGATGTTGAAGAACCGACCCTTGATTCTCAACCGGCACATTCGTGAGTTGATCGGCCACCACCCGATCACGCGCTTTTGCATCTTTCCCATCACTATAAAAGCTGTTCCAAGCTCGTGTGTGTTGCCGCAGCTCTGGTAGATGGCACGACCATCGGGATACGTTCGTACCGTGGAGCCCTTCCAGCATACCTCCTGCAGCGCTACGATGTCGAATTTGCGGCTCTTCAATTCGTTGAACAGCACGTGGGTACTGCCCACAAAATTTAGAGATCGGCAGTTCCATGTTCCAAGTTTCCAATCGCTAGTCCCTTTTCGTCGCGTGGGTCTTTGCCGATTTCCATCCGAAATTTGTTGTTCGTTATTCGTTGCTTATGTTTTTTTAGTAGTCACAGGCTCGCAAGGCCCGCAGCTAACCCCACTATCTCGCAGGAGGACCATCGTGATGTTGCTGTTTTGGGTCCCGAACACCACCAGGACGTTGTTGCACTCCGCACGCCGCCCCTAACATGGAGAACAGACGCGTACGAAGCCCCCTAACTCAGTCTACATGCGACCAAAGCATCCACCGGGGTTGGGTACCTGATCTCCGCTAAGGTTGCTCGCGCCCCAGCTAGTACCACGGGGAGGTAGAGAATCGGAGTTGCAGACAAGAGGTGATATGACCACTACCCGAGGGTTGGGTGTATGGGGTCTCGAGTTGCACATTGTCTACTTCACTAGCCAAAAAAAATCATCTAATTTTGTTCAAACTTATTTGACAATTATTTTCGAAATTCAAATTAAGCTAAAAATAATAAAAAACGAAAAGTGCACAATAAATAAGGAAATATATTTCTAACATAATTTTCTTATACATGACTATCACACAAATAAAAAAAATAAAAAAAATTACTTATAAAACAAATCAAAATTTCCAAAACAAACCACGAAGAAAGTTTCAAATCAATGATATTTTGGTAAGTTATTGATAATTTTTTCAAAATGATGTTCCTTTCTCTGAATAAGGAATATGCTTAAAAATAATTTTAAAGCAATCTAGTTTTCAATTTTGATGAAATAAATATTACCAAAACACCGATTTCAAAAAAAAATTCTGAATTCTAAAAATAAGTCAGACCAGGTTAAAGATTTACCATGATCAATTGATAATAATTGTTATTTATTGTTCATCTTAATTCACATTTCTATTCTTCATTTTCATCTGAAGGGTTGATAAATTCCGCTAAAGTGTTTTGAATTTGAAAAAAAAAATTATTCGCGATTTGAAATGAAAATTTCAGATAACGACAATTTTTAAAAGTTTATGTTTTTAAAACACATGAATTCAGAATTGGAAAACATAGACAATAACCCAAGCTACCAAAAGTCTCATATCGAATTAAACTCGTGCCTCCAAAGTTCGAATTTCGCTGAACAAAGGTTTCAAAGGGAATTGGTACCGAGTTTTCTCGAATGTGAGCATGAAAGTTACAAAAGGTTGCTCAAATAGCCTTCTATGGACTTGAAGTTCCAAAAACTTCCTCACCAGAACTAATTTTTTCCATTAGGTTGTTTGATTGCTTGAGTAAGCGAATCAAATAATAGTGTAGCAGAACTGGCATGCGTTCCGGCATGTATCGAACAAAGTTAAAAACAAAGCAATTAAGTAAGATCAATTTAGGGAGGTGATGGGAGGAATAAAGATGGATGCCGAGAAACCGGCAGCACCACATGGGCTGGTGGTGACCAAAGTAAGAGAAGAGAGGAGAATTGTTTTTTGTTTTTGCTAATTAAACGTTTACTTGTGGGCTGAATAGAAGGCCGTTCAAATCTGTAATGGAACTTCAAAGTTTCAATAAGAACTTAAATTTTGGGCTGAATAAAACGAACTTCAGCACATTGATTATGCTGATTTAGCAGTGTTCGACCGTTTTAACGAGACTTTTGGTTGCTTGGGAAGCTTATCTAAATTATTTTAAAAAAAAATGACTGGACCAGTTAATTCGGTAAATTTCTTTAAAAATGTAAAGAAAAACTGTACAATAAAATTCAGTAAAATCATTTGAAAATTAAAACAAAATATGAAGACAAAAAACATTTTTTGACATTTTAGAGGGTTTTCTTTTTTTTTTTTTCAATAAACACGTCTTACCATTATAAAAACTTATTTATAGAATTCATTTGATAACTCAAGGGAACAGCACTTTGGTGATTATGTTTGAAAGATTGATTTATTGTTGTTGTTGAATTTTGACTATCACATTTAGTTTTGATTATATGGAGTTTTAAAATGTGTCTGTTTCAAGTGAACTCAATCATTGATAAATGAATAACTATCTAACCTGGTTTCGTTCATTATACTTCATTCAATAAAGGAATAATATTTTGATGTTTGTGATGATGCATGATCTAGAAAAGTAAAATCTAACAATTTTTTTAAAATTTTCTAAAGATATCAGTACAAGTATTTGTGACATAACTGCAGAAAGTTTTTAAAAAAAGCTTGATTTCATTCACAAATTTGTTGAAACCTGCAAAACGATAAGATTTATGCTTCAAAAAGTATCTTAATAAAACGTTTTTTACAACTTCTTTTAAAATTCGTTACATGAGGAAAAGTCAACAAATAGAATACTTCTATAACTTTTTTGCAGAGCTCAAAATTACTTGAAGTCTTGATGAAAGTTGATAATTGTTTCAATACTTTTTTTTAAAAAAGTTATGTTGTTGTTTTCAAGTTTTGTCAAAAAGTGCAGAGCTTCCCTGAAGAATTTTGAGCTATTTTGAAAAGTTATTAAGGTAGCTGAAAGAAAAAATGCATATTTAGAGTTAAAGCACTCAAATTAGTCAAAATTACTTTTTAAATTCATTGCACTCCGGAAAAATGTAAATTTTGTGGCCTTGTGTAATTCATCAAAACCTTTTCAAATGTCATGTAGTGCATTTAGAAGAACAAGAATACACAGCAACAAAAAAGTGTTGCGATATTACATCAAAAACGTGCACATAACTTGAGTCGCAAATGGTACCTAAAATTACATTCTGTTGATGTATCAGTTACTCCATAAATGTCACGTAGTAGACAAACCAGAGTAAGAAGTTATGTTCTAGACGCTATCATTCATGATTTTCCTTAAATGTGATACATTTATTTATTCAGAATTAAGATCAGGGGTTTTAAACGAGTCGAAAAGGGATGTCGAAATTCAATCAAAAACAAACTGAGCCAAAAACTTTAAAGCAATTTAAAATTTATTATAGATAGATTTGTCAAGTTTATATTTGTTGAATTTACGTTTGCTATACAAAGCTCCAAGCCTGACTGTATTAAACATTCATCAACATTTTCTGTATAGCATTCTCCTTATCTTGAAATTGGACTTCCATGCTGGAGCTGCCCGATTATTGGGCATTACGCTGAAGCATCATAAATTTTCGTTCAGACTTCATGTAGAATCTTCCCAAATTTTGTTCCCAAATCGATTGGTTTAAACCACTTTGTTTTTTGCAAGCCGGAATACATCGTTTCTTCAAAGCTATAAATGAAAAACCCAGAGGAAAGATGAATAAAATAAAATACTATCCTTATAATCCGGGTGTTTCAAATCATAATATCTTCTCCGCTGAGTCAAGTGGGCCAAATTCCCTAAAAATAAGAAATAATGAAATGAAACTTAAAGCAATAGTTTTGCTTAGAAATTTAATTGATTTTGGTAGTACTTACAAGTCAAACAAATACTGCTGAGTTTCGTAATCCGTTTCAAACTTTTGGAAATGAATAAAATTTGAGACTTCAATTGAGGAAAACATTGACTACTTGATGCGGTATCACATGGAAAGTTGTGATATTACACCACACGACGTGTTCGCATTGTGTACATCGTTTTGATGTATTATTGCATCAGAAATCCGTAATGCTACATCATCTCCAGAAATTACATCTTCCATCGTTACATTTTTTTTACTGTGTACAACATAAAATTGAGACTGAAATTGTTGTTTGAAGGTATAATCGATTTTTTCTAAACTAACATTTTTAGTAATAACTTGTCGATGTCTAAAATTAGTATTTGATTAATTCATTTTGAAGTAAAAATGATGCGTTTTAAACTCTGTTTCTGTTTAGTTACACTAATTAATAAAAGCCCGAAGAGAAAGAGTTTTTATATGTCAAGTTAAGAGTACAATACAAAAGGTTGATCGAATTGCAAATCTAAATTTGTGCCTTGCTTTTAATTTTAAACACTCTCTAAGATCGAATAATTTTCCGATACTACGATGAAAATTTTACTTGAAAAAATCTCGATGAGGGGGGTTAAACCCCTAAAACCCCCCATTTTCGTTCGACCTTGCACCTGATTATGTCATAATGCTTAATTTTATTAATTTTTAATCAAAATTCATCGAGGGTTGTAAAAATTGTCATTTTTTTATTAATTTTGTATGGGAGCCCCCCGTTTTTGGATTAGGAAGGAATTGAAAGTACAGTTATAGAAACCATTACCGGTCTTGAAAACGGCTACACACAAAATTTCACATTTATAGGTTCAGTAGTTTCCGAAAATTGTTCGAATTGTGTCATATTTTCATTAATTTTGTATAAAGGATCACCACCCCTTCCCCCCTCCTGCATGTCGAAGTGGGTTGAAAGTATTTTAGAAACCATCTCCGACCTCAACAACTTTAACATACAAAATTTTACATGGATCGGTTCAGTAGTTTTCAAGTTTATAGGGAACAGACAGACAACCAGATAAACATTAATTCAACCCTGTTAAACCCGATCCCGCCTTTAGACGGGTTTTATATAATCGGCATAAACTCAAAGCCAATCATTATTTTTACTTATTTTTTGAGCAGAATGTCTCAAAATATGTAAATATTACAATCCATTCTAAGCTGTTATTTATTATTATTTATTATAAATCAACAGATTACTTATTGATCCAAATGAAAAATTAAAATTAAAGACAATGTACATAAAGCGGTAATCTACGTTAGACTTAAAACTCTAAGAACTTTTCTTCGAAGTACATCACGCGAAACGTCAAAGTCGAAGTACTCTGAGTAGCGGTTAAATGTTTTTATAACACCGATTAGAGCTGTGTTGGCCCCATAATTTTTCAGCCGGAGAGGGACAAATATCTGAAGATCACGATTCCTCAAAACTCGTGATCGTACGTTGAGTCGAAGTTCCTCTAACAATGCGGGGCAGTCTATTCCCTATGAGAGCAAATCAGCAACGACAAGGCTCGTGTGGCGGTCTGGTGGGCTTGCAGCGTGTTGATGTCGATTAGACGACAGCGACTCTCGTAGCTTGGAAGTCGGATCGGGTCGTGCCAGTTGAGTTGTCGGAGAGCGTATCGCAAAAAAACGCCGTTGAATGGCCTCAATACGCTCTGAGCCGTTTTGGTAATATGGGCACCAAACAGCTGAGGCATATTCAAGGGTCGATCGAACCAAGCTACAATAAAGACTCTTCGAGCAGTAGACATCCTTGAAGTCTTTCGTCATGCGAAAAAGAGGACCTTGACATCTGGAGGCTTTGTCGACGATGTAGTTTGTGTGAATCTTGAAATTCAACTGTGATCACGCCAAGATCATTAGCTTGTTCGACACGAGCGATAGCGTCGTTTCCAAGATGATAAATGGCTGATAACGGGTTCCGCTTGCGGTAAAACGAAATTACTGCGCATTTACTACGATTCAAGGGAAGGCAATAGACATCACACCAAGAGGCGAAGAGGTTGAATTGGCTCTGTAAGAAGTTTACATCCTCGGGGCCTCGGCGATACAGTTTAAGGTCATCAACATACGCTAATTTTGGACCATCAAGGAGCAACAGCACGTCGTTGAAGTATATCAGGAATATTATTGGTCCTAGATGACTTCCTTGAGGCACTCCGGATTTGGCAGAGAATTGACTGGAAAATAATTCAACTATTCGAGCAATGAGTTTACGTCCAACCAGATAGCTACGGAACCATTCCAGTAAAGACCGAAGATACCAATACGATCGAGTTTGTCGATGGCTATGTCATGGTTCACCTTGTCGAAAGCAGCTGACAGGTCAGTGTAGATGACGTCGGTTTGAGATCCCATGGCGAAACTGTCTTTCGCAGTAGACGTGAATGTCAACAGGTTTGTAGTCGTAGAGCGCTTAGGCATGAATCCATGTTGTTCATTTGAAATATAAGGCTTGCAATAGGGTAAATGATCTTGAACGGAACCAATTGGCTCAATTCAACGCAACTCTTAACAGTTGATCAAGCGGTATGGCTATGGGTGATATCCGAACAAATTTTTTTTCAGTTCAGCGGATAGATCTTGTTTTCTGCTTTCTAATGATGATTTTTAGAATATTTTAGAGTAAATCCTAATAACTTTAGAGCTGTTTTACTGAAGTAAGAATTCTGATCTTGAGCGGAACCACGCTGATCTTGAGCGGAACTAAAATATGATCTTGAGCGGAACCATTTTCTGCTGTCGACATCTTTAATAGCTCTTATTCTTAATCCTTGCGTAACTGTGAAAACTTTAATTAAATTTTATCTTTGAAGATTTTAAAGTTCAAAAATTAATGTTTTTACGTAAAAAAAAAAGAAACTCAGCGTTCAAAAGTTGTTCTCAAAATAGCCGTTCAAATTTATTTCTTGCTTAGAAAAGTTCAATTTTCAATTTGATTCACTTTATCCTATTTTAAAAGAATCGATTCTCTAAACTCAAATTTTAGTTTTTTTTATCTCAAAAATTCAATTCGTTATATATTTGATTTATTATTTGAATGTGAGTGTTTAGGGTCATGTTGCCCCGATCAACTTTTGAAGGTAACGACTTAGTCAGTAATACAAAAGTTGTTTTTTTTGCAAAAAAAAAACTGTACGTTTCTCTTAATCAATGTTTTTGAGAAAAAAAATCTGTTTTTTCAGGATTTCTTATTCCCTTAATTCCTTTAATTTCATTGAAAATTCATGATAACTTGGAGCATTTTTATATTTTAGTTGGGAAAAATCAGTTTACGTTGAAAATCTTTCCATACTTCTCTAATTCAAAGTCTGTAAATATTTCAAAAATTTGTGTTCTGTGACACAGATGCTGTGATAAAAGTTTTCTCATAATTCTGTGAAATAACGGATTTTCTGTGATTTCGGGAACCTTTGCTCTAAGCAACTCATTCATAGAATAAAGTTTATAATAAATTCTAGTTAATCACGATAAAATTTATTTAAATCAAAAATCTATGGAAACATTAATTATTTAGCTCAATTGATAAAACAATTATTTTTCAAACCAATTTCGAGTTCGAGCACGAGTGTAAAATGAAACACGAGGGAATTGGATAGGTTTTCAATACCAGGCCACCAATTGAATCGTGGAGTATTATTAAATAGCTAACCCGGTGTGTTTTGCTACACTTTGTAAAACTGAAGGAACGTGTGTAGAAAACAATTTGAATTTTTGTTTATTAGGTAGTATATCGTTTTCAATTGGAATTTGAACATCTAAAACTACCTCTTTAAGGGGGGGGTAGGGTCTAACGGGTATAAAAAAACACCATTTTCACGATTTTTTTTTTGGAGCTATCGTTCAAACAAATGTATTCAAATTTTTTGCATTATACAAAGCATTGTTAAAAGAACATTTAGTAATTTTTTTGTAGAAAAATATTGAAAAATGAGCCGGTAACGGAGCACTTTCGAGGATGCCTTTTAGAAAACAGGATTTGCGGTGGACACTGTATCTCAGCACAGAATCATCTGAAGTCAAAAAATCAGAGGAAAATATTTTTAATAGATGTTTTTCTGGACCCCAACGTTTTTATTTAACTTAAAAAAATTTATGAAATTTTTGTGGCTGTTTGAAGTAAAAACTACGATTTTTCACGAAAAAATTGGCCATTTTTCACCTGTAAAATCTCCCCAAAGTAAAAAAAAAAAAACAAAAAAGAAAAACGTTGGGGTCTGGTATTTTATATGTAGAAAATATGTTCCAAATTTGAAAAGAATCGGATAAGTAGTTTTCAAATGACGATGTCCACGGACTTTAAAAACGTGCTTTCGAGAAAATCGCGTTTGAAGTTTCTGCTCTTGCTTTCTTGCAGCATTAGATAGGAGGAGATAAAGGCCTATAATTTCTACAGTTTTGCTTCAATTGACTTGAAAATTTGACACAACATTCTTGAAATGTTTTACAATAAGAAAATAAAAAAATAAAAAAATCGATTTTGTGAAAGTGTTAGACCCTACCCCCCCTTAAATGAAAGCTACTTCTTAAAGTATGAATAGATTGATTCTTATTCTGAAGTAATGACTTAACTTTATTAGCTTCATTAGTTCTCGAATTATGCCAAAAAATATGTATGAAAGCCTTCCTCCTCCTTCCCGTCGTCCCTCTGAAAGAAAGAATCAAAAACACATTTCT
This sequence comes from Uranotaenia lowii, assembly GCF_029784155.1. Taxonomy (NCBI): domain Eukaryota; kingdom Metazoa; phylum Arthropoda; class Insecta; order Diptera; family Culicidae; genus Uranotaenia; species Uranotaenia lowii. The sequence goes on from NC_073693.1 coordinate 111,638,406, forward strand.
TGTACCTCCAAAAATTAAACTTTTCGTGCGCTGTGACACAAATTACCTAATTAATTTTTGTTCTATTCGAACTTAATTTTACATCTTTTCTTTTCCTAAAATAATAAGAGATAAACAAAGGTGCTGCATACATTCAGGGGTAAAACCGCGTGTGAGACATTAAGTATAAGGCAGCGCACCTAGCGGTTTATTTCGGAAGCTAGTAGTTCCGCTCAAGATCAAAGATGGTTCCACTCAAGATCATATTTCAATTTTAAAAACTACTCGATTAATTGATATTTTAATGGGAAACTTGTTACAAAAACCCGAATAATGCTTTTTTATGAGTTTTTCTATCATTTTAGTCATTAAGAAAAAGTTTTTAACGGTCAACGGTGACATAAATTGACGTTGAAAGTCGGCGTAGATTGATGAAAATTGCAGCAGAAATGCGTATGTTTTTAAATCTTCAAATAACATTATTTAAGGCAATAAATTTTAGCAAAAATGTTAATGTTTGTAGGAAAAGATCTTGAAAAAGTGTTTTTTCAACATTTTGATAAGATTCTTAAACAATCATTGCCTAGATCTTAGGAAAAGTAAATGGTTCCGCTCAAGATCAGATTTCGACTAGTTCCGCTCAAGATCATTTACCCTACGTAAAAATGGGTCCCAAAACAACCAGCTAGAACAATTTGGCTATCGCACATAATGCAGAAATAGCCACGATGTTTGACAAGCAGTTCACAAAAGCTACAACTTAGAGATACTAATAAAATGGGATATCTTGAAAGGGATCGATTTTTTTTTTCAAATTATTAGGGCGGAACAAATTTCAAATTCTTCTTTTGTCCCTCGGAGCTGGAGCATCGCGAGGGGGTGAATAGTAGAAAAATAATGCGAAAAACAAATAAAATTAAATTAATTTGCACGAAACTTTGTATGCAACCAAATTGCTCACCATTCCTTGCAGAAAACTTATGAATTAAGGTTTCCAAATTGCCCGGTTTTATCAGGGTTTGCCCTGATATTTGGTACAAAATTTGCGAACAGTCCGGCCCGGATTTCATTGAAAAATGCCCTGATGATGACCGGGGGTTTTCAGTTTATTTGGCAAATCAAACAAAATAAGAATAAATTGTGTTGTAATTTTTTTCCTATTTATCCACCGAAACAAGATTTTTTTAGCAGATTTTGCAAAAATAATCATGAAAAGGTTTTTCGAAGCCGATTTAAAATTTGATTATAAATTTTGTTGAATAATTAATTTTTTCAATTTATTTCTGGGTTTTGACATAATTTGCCCGGATATGTCCCGGATTTTTGGTCGTAAATTTAGAAATGAAATGCCCAGATTTTGCCAGGTTTTTATAGATAATTGCCCGGTTTTCTATAAAAACCTGGCAAAATCAATAATACAAAAGGTGAAATAACTCCCATTATCAAAAATTGGTTTTTTGGTCTTGTAATCTTTCGGATGATTGAATTTTTCTTCAAAATTTACATACAAGATGTTCAAACTTTATTTATTTCACCTTCGGGTGGATTTTTATGAAAATTTCGAAGGGCCGCGGTGGCAAAAGAAGAAATTGATATTTGTTCCAGATTTTGGTAGCTTCATGAAACAGTTTGGTATACAAGTAACAACTATTCAGGCTTAATTCTTTGAGCATAAAGTAATCCTACATTAGGCAGGCAGGGTTGGCAAAAAACATGATAAAAAATCGACCTAGCTTAATTTTTGTAAGATCAGTAATTTGTGAAACAATTTTATCAAAAATCATACAAAATTATAGTTATGAGACAGTCCTTTTAAGTTTCAAAATAAAGAGTGAAAAATGAAACTGCAACCGAAAAAGTACTGAAAATGCATTTTTTTAGCGTCCTTCGCACTGGCCTGCTATATGGTGTTTTTAATTTTATAAATATTAATATTGTAAAACATTTCAATCTTTTTTGATGTCTCAAAAATTCAATTAGCAATTATTAAACCCAAGACCCAAAAACTAAGTAGTTTAACCGACAAACTTGACTTATTCTTGCCGCAAAAATTTGAAATAATTGACAAAGATTTTTAACTATCGATAGACGTTGGTTAGCCAGTGTTAAAGTTATTCATCAAAACTTGTAAATTTTCAGATAACTACCCTTTTGTTTCAAAATATGTCGTTTCTTGCCGATGATTAACGCCACTAAATGATAAGTGTTGCAAAATAGAACATTAGGATTCTTTTCGTAGCGTTTCTTTGTTGGAATTGTTTGCTTTTTAAGATTGTTTGTGGTTTTTCACTTTTGCACTAATTTTTGAACTGAAAACATTTTTTATCAAATTCAAACCAGTTTTTAGAAAAAAAAATGTTGAAGTCTAAGTCGTATATCAAGGAAAAACTATCATTTTCCTTGTTTAACCTGATCCATTTTTCCAATTTAAAGCTTTGGCTTTGAGATATTATTTCAAAGGGGCCCTAGCTACGTTTTAATTCCGTATTCTAGTTTTGATTTCCTCTCCTAGATTTTTAGAATGATCAAAGAAATTTAAAACTTTTTTCCTCGCGGGGCTCTTCTAATTGCTTCGCATTACCCCCCTTAATCCAGCCTTGCATGGGAATATTGTAACACTAAGGTCTTTATTTTAAACGGATTGGTTTCGTCATTAGAACGATTCTTTTCCACGGTTCCTACAAATCAACACGATTTCGGAGAGATAATATTTTTAGTGCCATGTTTTTTTTTTTTTTTTTTTGTTTCGATTATAGTCGTTTTACCACCTTTATGGCATTCGCGACTTTATAAACGTTACAGTTGGCGGATCGTTATTGAAAAACTTATCCGGTACAACTGTGTTCGATGTTTACTCTTGGGCTCGAACTCGAGGACATCGGCTCAGGAGACAACAGACTTGCCAACTGAGCTATATCACAAGCCCACCTTTTAGTGCCATGTATGTGCGGATTTTATACCGTATACCTTGGTGTAAATACTTTGGAAAGCATTCACATTGATGATGGCATAATGTGTGAAACCAGAGCTAAATTTGATAACATCTTGAATGAAAAGAAAAACCATTTTCCCTGGACTGTTGTTGTGCTTCCGAGCGAAAGAAAACAAACGACAGAATAAATACATTGTCAGGATATCAGTAACAGTTTCTTTTCTTGCTCCATCGTTGTTTATTTTTCCCCGCTGCCTGCATATTGTTTTTAACTTTCGTCTGGCTGGGTAGAATGACGTTCGGGGTAGGAGTTTGAGTTCAGAGAAAAATACCCAAAATAAAGCACTCCAGCAGGTTTTCCCTGGGATATGTACGTCAACGACCAAACCGTTAGGGTCCCAAAGGGAGCTTTTCCTCCTTCTCCACGTGTCCTCCGGTGGGACTCCTTCAAAACGGGAAAAGTAGTAGCTCCCTGATGGATGAATCTGGGATGAGTGAAATGGGAGCTTGTTCAGACGCGCAATTAAAAATGGAAGAAAAATGTGTAACAAGAAGAGAAAAGATAAAACGGTGTACCCGGTGAATCAAATGGGGGAATTTTCCTCCGAGTTAAGCAAAGACAGTGTTCGCTAATGGAATATCTCCTGTCGGTGGAATGTCGACGATAAGCTTTTCAACAAAGAATGTGAAGGGATGAAAGCTTTTTTTTAAATCTTGTTTGTTTATGGTTGTGTGAAAGGTCTAATTATTTCTTTTCTGCTAATGAAAGTTGTGTTACCTCAGGAAACCCCGATAAAAGAAGAATGCAGCTATTCAACACGTGCTACCAGCTGCCACGTGTTAATGAGTGAAGTTTTCCAAACCGACCATAGCAATTCCTGCAAATATGTTAATGTAAACGTACTTGGATGAAAAAAAATACAAAAAAGCACCCGTCGCAAACTTGAAGACAAGCTGAGTCTCCGTATATAAAAATATGCAGCACAATAGTCCCCAGGGATGTTAAGTGGATTATTTATGTCTGAGAGTTTTTCCACTCACAGCAACGACGAATCAGCCAGGGAGTGAGTGAGTGAGTGAGTGGCTGGAAGCAAAAAAAAAATTCCACCCACCCCCAAATGGAGGAGGGGAAACAAAAGTTGACCGTTTCTGCAAGCTTTTGGGTATTAATTTCATCGCAGCATAAAAGCCAACGTAATTAAGCGGTAAAAGGTGAGTTGGGTCTTTTTTACGCTTGTTTTCGGGGCAGCACCCGAATGAGAACTGGATTATGTTGGGCTTTGGGTTGTCGACAAAAGCTTATCATATAAAAAAAAACTTAAGGTCACCAGATGTGTAAATATACTTAAAAAGCAATTATGATTATTTGGGATCGCAGCAAGCCGTGCTCGAGCATGGACGTGTTTTTTTCGCCGTCGCGTTTTTCCCGTTTTTTTTCTCGCGAAATTAAATATACTGTGAATTTAAACTATTTCAAGATTTCTGTTGCGATCAGTATATTTTAAAATTGATTGAAATCCATCAAAATAACTAGCAGAGAAATGCAACTGGTGTTTTGTTGTGCTGGACAAATCCTGTGGGATTTCGTTTTTATGGCTCGTGATTTTTTCCAGAAAGTTGGATTATACAAGTGAAATTGAAGTGTTTTATCCATAAGTTTTATCGTTTTATGATCTTCTCGATTGTATCCTCGGCGAGCATTAATTGTCCCCATTGAAGACCAACGGGAAGAGTGTGGAGTTGTGGTTCTTCATAGTAACAAGCATTCAGAAATCGAATTAAGTTAGGATTGAAGTGTACACTGGGTGGTGATCCATAACAGATTCGTTGCTCAAAACAGGCAAGCGCCTTTGAATTTGCAATCGAGGAAGTAGTGATTAAGAAATCTAACAAAAATTTATTTGGAAAAGTGATTTTAAAGTGGCATTAAACAGTGTTTTTTTTTTTTTTTTTTTTTTTTTTTTTTTTTTTTTTTTTTTTTTTTTTTTTTTTGTTTCTTCATAAGTAACATGATATGAGGTTTTCACACACATGTTTTCGGTTGGAAACGACAGCAGTTTGCTACGACTTTTTCTTTGGTTGAGTCGTCGAGATTTATTGAGTTCCTAGAAAATGTTTAATGAAATCGAGTTGCGCGAAGTTTATCTTAAGTTTATTGTGCCTTGGTGTCGTTGGGGCAGGAGTTGTTTGTAAGGTGCTGTTGAGGAAAGGAGTGGATGGCGGCAGATGTTCCGTTTACTCCATGAAAAACGGACGAAGATTTATTTTCACTCTCGGTCAAGCTGCGACTGACAATGAAGAATTTCCCGATTGCTGCGATCTTTTTGAATAATCCAAAAAGGAGCAGTGCTGCTGCCCACTTACGAAAATGGAGTTGTAAAATTTTCCATTAATTATCTTCAGCGGGGGTAATCAAAGCTAAGTATATTTTTAATTCCATTCTTTGTTTTTTGTATGATGATTTTGAATTATTAACTTTCTCTTCTACAATGAATTGTTATTAAAATCCCATTTTAATACTGAAAATTAACATCGGTTGTAGTATGGCATCCAATGGTAAATCAATAAAGCCATTCGAGTTATTAACAGAACTCCAAAAATTTTGTTTTCCTTCTAATATTTTTCTCTGTTCTTTTTTGAAGTTTTGCTGGGGGAAGGGGATTTGGGATCACTAATTATGTTTTTTTTTATCTGCTAAAGTTTCTTTTCAAGAGCGAGCAAAGGCGCTATATCCAAGGTCAATGACCAGAAATGATAGTGCATCGAAATCCAAAACTCTAAATTACAGTTTACGATAATACAATACTTGAATCATAATTTTAAAGTCAAAGAAGTTAAATAATAAAATTAAGAAAATTTGGAAGGAAATATTGAAGATTTGGATTTCTGTGCAGAAAAACGTCATTTCCATCCACAGAAGGACGAATGCATACGGGCCATCATCTAGAAGCACACAAAAATTTAGCATATGTGCTTCCAACGTTAAAATCTTAGTAATAAGTAGCCATGGAAACGTATGGTACTGTTGTCCACGTTTCTTCTTCCCTGTGTTCCAGTTGTCTCTGCGTCCAATACTGCACAGTGGGCCCGGCCTAGTTAAGATGAGTAGTAAATGTATTTTTACTACTCACCGGGATGCTGACAAGATCTGGCTGTGTATGTATCATAAGCATAAGCAAGCATAAGCATAAGCATTAAAAAGCAATTATGATTATTTGTCGAAAATCAAAGACCAAGGCCTTTAAAAAACTTAAATTTTTTTTCTGTTTCCATTAGATTCTGTCAAACACAAACTTGTTTCGTCTTTAAATAAATAAAATATTGCGTTATTGAACTCAAAAAACAGGCATATGGTCATAGACAATAGCCCTTCATCCGAACTGCCGAGTCGCGTTTCAAGTAGAGCAAAAAATTAAAAAGTAGGTACTCAGAAAACAGGAAGGCATATGATCTTTGAAATAAACCATCGAAGAATTTTCGTTGAGCGTAGAAAGATTAAGTTCACAATTTGTTTATATCGATTCCCTTGATTTCTGTTAATAACGCTGTGTTTAGCTGCAAAAACTAAGTTTCCTAGAAATTAGGAATGCCTCGTGTGGAGTTAAAATCCCTTAAAAAAAAGTTTCTGCAAAAAAGCACTATTATTATTATCATCATCGTTATTTTTTAGTAATTCTTTATTTTTTTAATCATGTTTCTGATGCATTTTGCGCTTTTTTGTTTTGTTTATAATCTAATATATAAAGATGAGTTGGACTATATATGTTTGTATGCACCTTATACAAATCCACACCGCTTAACCGATCAGCCTGAAACTTGGTACAGTTATGTGTTTGTACCATGGTAAGTGTGTGGCACGATGCTTCCAAGGAAACCACCCATCGTAATATGCCGACAACACACGCCATGGCAGCCAGCTCGCTAGGCTGGCGTGTTCCTACTGACGCGGCCACTCAGAGCCAACTCAAGCCAACTGTCGAGTTGATACTCACCCACACAGTTGTATAATACATCTCAGCCAAGGAACGCACTGCGTCACACACACCAAGCTGCTATCGGTCGGCTTCGCTCTCACTGTCAGACTGGTGTGGCTTGAGTGCCGCTCTAGAGGTCTGCATGTTTCTACTGACTTATTTGTGCCTCACACAGTAAGGTTTTAGTAATAGTTTTGAGCCCCTCCCACCTAAGAAAAGGGACCCTCCCATACAACTTTCGGTTTTATTCACACGAATTAAAAGTCATGGCACCCATTTTGGCAAACCGATTTTTTTCCTTTGACGGGGTTGTTTTCACCATCACCATGGGCCGGGCATTAGAAGCCAAAGTTCTTTGAAATAACAGGTTACCTCATCCGCCATATTGGTTGGCAGATTTCCAGAATGATGACGTAGTTGTTACGAAAAGTAGCAAGCATTGTACCGAATTCTTCAGTTTTTCCATAAAAATTATTATTTATGCCAGTAACTTGTATGCCACTGTCCTCAAATTCATAAATTCAACTTCTCTGATTTATGAGCTTCTTTAAAAAACACGGTTTGGTTTGCGGTTCTGCATAAAATGCTAATTTACCGCGGAAACGTCTAATTATTCGGGGAAATTGTTATTACTCGGAATAATTTCTGAGCAAATTCTTAGCTTAAAAATTGAAAATATCGCATGAGGACACATTTAAAAGTTCTAATGAATCATTTAAAACGCAAATTTTGAGTTCGTTAACAGTAAAATATGAAATCGATAAATCATCTTTTATCGTAACTATTTTCGTATTCGAGTTTTGGAATGATTCCAAGCTCTTTATTCAATACATTTCATACTGTAATCAATTGTTTTAACACTAACTTTAGTTCTTTAACACTAATTACTGAACTTTTGTATGCAAATGACGAAAAACGTAGATTTATTTTTTATTCCTATGGAATGTATGAAGAATCTCATAACAACTACGTCATCATGCCCGGCGTGGGGGTACGTTCACACATGATTACGGTACCCTATAATTCAAATACTCTGATTAGAAGCAACCATCCAGAGTTAACGTGTACTGGATAGCAAATCAAAGCTTGCTCAGCATTAAAAATTTGGAAGAAGAAATTTTGGCGGGTGTTTTTTATTCCTTCTACTGTTCAAAGCACGTGGTACCCTAACGAGAAATTTGGATGCAATAATAAGCCTACATTTTGAATTGAAAATTAAAACTCGCCTGTTAGGCACACATTGATTATAACTTTGGTGGCTTTAAAGTGCTCTTTTCTGCCGCTAGGGGACTTTGAGGGTCTACAAAATACAAATAAACTAAACAGTGAACAACGAATTGTCATCTTCAGATGAATAACTACTTGGGCTGAGTGCTGAAAAACTTATGAACCGATTTTCATAAATTCCAGCATTTAAGAGCTAAACATTTTAAAATTTTTGGAATTCCTCATAGACAAAGAATAATTTATAAGATTCAGAGTTATAAGTTAAAGGCTGCGATTTCAACGCTTCGATAGCCTCCAAAAAATTAAACGGGGGATTAAAAAATTGATTAGATAATTCAATCCGAGCTTTTGAGTTTTATACAACTCAATTTCATTGGCCAATTTCATCATTGATGACCAATGTAGTCGATTCTACCATAAAATTTTGAGAAAATTTATTATAAAACTGTTTAGTTCTGCAAATGCAAACAAATGATATCTTGAAATTTTAACATTGATTACTCTTCAAGATAATCAATTGGATGTTTGTGCCCTAGAATAGAAAAATAGAAACAGAACTCAAATAAAACTTTTTTCATAACTTTGAATTGATGATTTCGGTTCAGAGATAATTTGTTTTCGATAACTTTGAAAAACTATAAGTGGAACTTTCAACATTTAAGGTCAAATAATAATATAACAGTGTGAAATTCAAAATCGGAAAAGTACACACATACAATTCAAAACAGGCAAAGCGAATTTTCAACATGGTTCAACAAAGTTCGGAGGTCTTTTTAGAAATTTCTTAGTAAATAAAACTTAATTATTCCATTGTACAAGGAGATCATCCATCTTGAAATGTGGGATGATCTTCAACAGAGATTTTCATTAGATAAAGGATGGGAAAGGTAAAAAACAAACAGTTTGATCTTTTGAAGATAAAATATAAGGCTTTATCTGTTCAAGCTTCCTAAAAAATTATGGTTGTTAAAAATGTTTTTTTAAGGATGAATCAGCAATCTAGGGAATTTTTTTTTAATTTAGACTTATTAAAACCTCATATAAATGTTTTAATAATATGAAAACGATAAACACAGTAAACAATCTCAAAACAAGAAGAGGTTCCAAAATTACAAAAAGTCAAACGTTTCAGTTTGATTTATATTTTATGTGAAACCGAGCAAAGCCGGGTAAAATCAGCTAGTTTTTAATATTTGTTGCCATTTTGCTTGTGTTTAATTCTTTTTTAAGCTTTTTTTTGTCATTTTTAGTCTTTGGTTTGTATTGTTTTTATTTTTCGAAATTTACATCTATCTATCATTTTCGAGTACTTTATAGTTTTTTTTTAAAATTTAGTTTTTGTTGTTGTATTTGATCACCATAAGAGAACGTTAAAACATATTTTTGGTGATTATCTAAATTATATTGATACTAGGGGTGAATGAGGATACTTGATCCCTGGAGATACTTGATACTTGATACTGGAGATACTGACAAATTTCAAATGGTTTAGAAAAATTGGCCAAATTGAACAAAACTACAAAGCTGTTATCTCAACCAAATTTTAAATAAAAATCAAGTTATTGAACTTTGTTTGAAAAATTTAACAATATGTGATTTGATGATCTTTTTTATCACTTAAAAATGTTTCGATCATGAAAAATTTATAATAGAAATATTTATTCAAATATGTCAATCTTTAGAGTATAAGATGAATTCCATAACGCCATATTTTCAAAGCAATAGCAAACTCTAATTTTGTTTAAGTTTTCCAAAATGTATTTTATGGGTTAAATTGATCCCTACACAGAAAAATTTTTGACTATTACGTGTCACTGAAAACTGCAACCTTTAAAATAAATCACCTGTAATTAATGAAACCTGTAATTTTAAAAAGTTTTCCTTGAAAGTTAATTATTACAGCAAATGTCCTGTAAAAAAGTTATACACTAAAAATTAAATGTCACGTAATCATGTTTTCGACCTGTAAAATTACGGTAAATGTCCTGCTCCTTTTTGTTACAGGACATTTGAGTTATTTTACAGGAAATAATTTTTGCTGTGTAGCGTCCGAAAAGATTAATTTTTATTCTGAATGGATCGGGATAATTGATTATCACGAAATTACTAATATTTGTCCACTGACAAACATTGAGGTACTGTGAAAACTCTGAACATTCTTTCCATCAACCGTGGGTTCGTCGCGTCTTAACTACAAAAGTTCATGTTTGAACTTGCATTTCTATGACCACGCAGAAAATTTTGTTTTTGTTTTATTTTCAACATAGGAATTTCAGCCTACTCCAACTTTTCTTCGTGTACACAGCAAGAAAAAATCGTGTAAATTTAGATCGAAAACGATGCACGAAAACGGAACATCGATTTTGGTATAAAATTCTACCACGGTGTATTTTTCTCAACAATGTAATTTTTGAAGCGTGTAAATTTAGATCGAAAACAATGCACGAAAACGGATGACATAAACCGTGGTGTAAAAATACACAATGATGTAAATTTTAAAACATATTAGCGTTAATATTACAAATCTTTTTTAAATAATCAGATTTTGGAAGTTGTTTATGAATAAATACGCCACATGTGTCATTTTATTTAACATATATGTCGATACACTTCAAACTCAAAAAATGCACACCATCACTGGCAGCTGGAATTGTGGTTGTGTCCGATGATCCCCAGCACGGCGATGTTTTGCCGATCAGCATCAGGCAGCATTCTTGAATCCTTCCAGAACAGCATAGTAATCGGAATCCCCTAAACATTAGAAACATTCAACATTGATTCGGCTTTTGATCCATTAATAAAACAGCAATTCCTGCAATCGAAAGAGAATTTGGAGTTCCATTTTTTTTCATTTCGTCTATAACTATAACCTACCATTTTTTAATTCAATTCTGAAAGAATTTGGTTCGGTTTTAATACTAAATTAATTGCGGAAGCGAATTTTTTTCTTTTTGCACAATAAACCACCATCTCGGATAAAAACAGAACAATTTATGCCGCGAAAAAAAGGAAAACAATGGATCTGTTGTGTTTTACATTGTTTTCGATGTAATTTTATATTGAGATATATTTTTTAGATCAGGGCGTGTAAACATACATCATACAAAATTAAGTTTATTCCAACGATTCAAAAATAGATCAAAAAGAGTGTAAAATTACATCAGTTTTGAATTACACTGGTCAAAAAGTAGATCACTCGTATTTTAGATTGCGTATACTTTTAGAAATTTTTTGCTGTGTAGCAAAGTATGTTGCTATGGTTCTCAATTTGTGTTGTTTTCTGCCGAATGGAAAAAAGGTCCCGACTGACGGAGTATGATAATAAATCTACAATTTGAGATTCTAATGTCATTTGAATTCGAACAATCATTGCTGAAAATTTCACTTTTTGGACAATACTGAATATTTCATAAAAGAAATCATAAGAAGGCAACAATTTTCTAAGTAAAATGATCTTAAAATCTACTCTACAATATGATTTGAGATTTATTGATGACCACATCATCATTATTATTATTATTATTATCTGGAGCACGTTTGGTAAATGGAAATCAGCATTTCTCTAAAAATGAATAAATTGGTAAAGGAAAAAATTCTTCGTGTAGAATTTGCTTTTTTAATACTATCATTTAGGCACATCTGATTTTTTTGAAAAATCCAAAACATGTTGAACTGATAAATCAAAATCATATTTTCAGTATAAAATATATTAACGAAGTCAACTTACTTATCATGAAAGATATTATGAAAAAAAATAGAAGATATATTTGTGTTGTATTTAGTATAATTGTCAGATCGGGACACAAAGTTTTGGTGATAATGAGCTTAATAGTTTTCGCCAGAAGCTTTCGAAATTTAGTCTAAGGCAACTTAGGTCTTCTCGATAGCATTTATTCATGTTCGTAAGAACTTTCCTTACATTGAAGCGCGTTTCATGTGTCCTTCAAGTTTCTGGGGAGTGAGGAATATTCCTACTATTATTATATTTGGTATTTATCTAAAAACAAGAAAATTGCGCCTTAAAGTATGTAATAATAGACTGAGTCGATTTGGGGTCATTTTTGAATTTCTCAAACCCGGGGATCTTAAAAGCTTCGTCGTGGCCCAAAACTCATCCATGATTTTTTGTAGAATTTTTAAGTAACGTTTACATGAGTAAATTTGAACTTTAAGGTTTGTAAGGGAAAATTGAATATTTTGTACTGAAAAATCAACATCTTTTTTGTTTCTTCTGTGGAACCAAGCCAAGGTTTTTGTGCCAATTTATAAAATTCCTTAAGGAAATTTTCGGCTGAACAACTTTGTCGAAGATCGTAACTTCGTATTTTATTAGACAAAAAAGTTATTAGATGTTGAATGGGGATATATGTTTCTTTTCGCATTGATAAACGATAAATTCAATTGACATCACTGCAGGATGCCTAGCGAGGTATTGCATGACTGCTTTTCATGCAATACTTCACGAGGCTCAAGCAGTGATGTCAATTGTTTATTGTTTATCAATGCGAAAAGACATACCCCTGTTAAGCAGCATATAACTTTTTCGCCTAATAAGATACGAAGATTGGTCTTCGACAAAGTTGTTCAACGGAAAATTTCCTTAGGGAATTTTATAAATTGGCACAAAAACCATGAGCTGGCTTGGTTTCACAGATGATGTTGATTTTTCAGTACAAAATATTCAATTTTCCCATACAAACCTAAAAGTTCAAATTTACTCATGTAAACGCTACTTAAAAATTCTACAAAAAAATCATGGATGAGTTTTGGTCCACGACAAAGCTTTTAAGACCCCAGGGTTCGAGAAATTCAAAAATGACCCCAAATCGACTCAATCTAATGTAATAACTCTAGGGTAGTAGACAAACTTAGAATTCTCTTTGTCTGATACTTACAAACTGTGAAATGGGAATTAATATGACAAAAATTTGATATGAATTTTGGTAGATTTTTGCCTAGGACCAGGCACCCTGATTCAAGAATCAAGTCTCCTTTGGCAAAGGATCAAGTATCCTTTAACCTAAAAAATATCACAATTTTTTTTCTTCTCACGAAAATGCTTCTAGTTCATCTACGGGTTCATATATCCTTCTAACTTTTGGAGCATGTAAACTTGAAATTAAACGCTGTCAGAAAATGCAAAAGGCGACGAGTTGTCAAATTTCCTCAAAAAGATCTGATGAATATAAAGAAAGGGGATCAAGTATCCCATTCTCCCCTAAAGTAATGTTGTTTCTGAAAACCGTTGTGCCAAAATCGGATGTTTCCAGTATCGAATGTTGCAAAAATCGAATGTTTCCAAAAACGAACGGAGTCTGTAATTCAATCTTTTGTTATGAATTTTCTACCAGATAAATCAAGATGGGTCGAAAGTTAACTACTGAAGTATTCGTATACTTGAAATTGATTTTAAGTTCTCGGAGATGTATAACAGGTTTTTATTTCTTTTGAGAAATTTTCATATCGGACGGTACTCAAAAACTCTTCTACTGAGATTTGTTTCAATTTCATCTTCGGTAAACCAAACTTGAAGAATGCTGTAAACTGGCGGAATCGTTAAATATAATCAAATTTATGTGATGTGTATGTGCTGTGCTGTGCTGTGTATGTGCAACAAATATGTCAAATTTGTTGGAATGTTTTGAAAATTGGGTCAAATCAAATGATAATTTCAAGTCATTCAAAGGCTGGGACTTTTTAACTTGTGTACTTGGTCCTTTCGTTTCATAAATATCTAGTAACATATTTGCAAAAGGTTGTGTATGAAAAATAGGAAAAAAAAATCCTTTATTCTTGACGAACATATTTTTTACACTGTTTAAAATTATGTTAAAGAAAAAAAAACTCAAAAATAAGGGTTCACTAAACTAAAAAAAGTAGGGGAGAGTGGGGTATGGGGAAACGTGGGCCACTTTGAATGTCTCAACTGTGTGTTAAGATCAAAATCTCTATGAAATTATCATCGTCGTCGCTTTGCGTAAGCATGTTTTTCTATATGCTGTTGACTTATGTACGAATCAAATGCATCTTTTGATTAACTAGCCTAGAAAAATGTAATTACATAATAAAACAAGCACTCGCAAAATTGCATTCGTGGGAGACCTACAGTTCATAACAAAAATATGCTCATACGCTTATGATCTTAATTTTGTCATGCTCTTCCACGTGGAAAACGTGGCAGGTTTCAGTGATGAATAGAGTTATCTTTATTTATGTTTCGTCAGTCTAGTCATTACATAACTACACAATTCATTAGCGATTGCTATTGTCGCACTCTCCACTTATCATATTCCCTAACCGAGAAAGTACTCATTTCTCAATGAGTACTTTGATACTCTTACCCAGAATATCTGGCGACGCTGTTATTTTATCACGAACCCAATTCGAGTAGTCTCGCTTAACCGTGTGATGATGTATACATTTGTACCGCGTTTATCATCATCACCTGTCATCAGCAATCATTGATCTATTGTTCATAATGCGTCTAGGATGGTGATCTCATATGCCAAATCACCATTCAGCCATATTGAAAAAAGTTTTGACAACTGGCTGTAGTGTTTACAAAAAAAGGGGTCCAGGGATGCCAGGTGTTAGTATGTTTTTTTTTTTTACAAGATGGAAATTTGACTTCAAACCAAATATAGTAAAATCAATATACCTCACTCTTCAAAAAACAAGGCGACACATCAAGCACGCCATCCTATGGAGAAAGTTCTAACTACCATGTATAAACATCGGCGATCTGAACTACTTCTGGCAGATTTTTGACTTGTAGATGGCGCTGTTGCTGCTAGAGGTGGTGATGGCGGTACGATCAGTGGCTTTAGTAGGAACTTTCGTCAGTAGGTGGTGCTGACATGCCTGTCTTTGATGGGATGTATGGAGAAGGCTGACAGTGAGGTATATTTGTTTTAATATATTTGTTCAAACCATAACAGCCGGGTGTTTGCTGCCATGTGTGGGTTCGTCCCACTAAAACCACCTTGACTTATACATCTCACCCTTTTCCTCTTTCTCAATTTTTCCTCAATTTCTCCTTGATCATCGTTCTGCTTTGTCCTTTTTCTCCTTTTTCCTCCTTCTCCTTTTCCTCTATCGCCAACTTCAGACTGGTACGGAAGACCCCGAAACGTGCCTAAGCATGAGTTCACCTGCATTCTTCAGATTATTAAGTTCGACAAATCTCCAATGCAGCGCGTACACTATACCCGGACCCCATGGCTTCGTATGAACTGTTATGTAGTGAATGTATTGTGTTGATGTAGGTTTATTTTTGGAAGAACGAGTCAATCAAGTGGGCTAGTTTACTTACAGGTATTCCGGCATCCGTGTATATACCTGGCCAGCCGGCAACTGATTGAACATTCTTATTATATAGCCAGTTATTTTAATGAAACACATCTTACCTATCGGCCGCTTATGGGAATCGAACCCAAAAGTTTTACTTGCCAATACCGGGAATCGAACCCAGTACGCCTGGCATACCAATACCAGACTCGCGCCAGCCTATCCACTAGACCACATCGGCGCTTGGGTTCAGAGATGCCGGTGTTAGAGATAAAAAATCAAATGGCGAAAAATTATGTGTTTGTGCACAAGCTAATCGTAAACGAAAGATCAAAAGATTTAAACCGTACTGAGGTTTAGTTTATTTTATTATATTTAAATTGAGCTTTCGGAAATAAAGCAATGATATGAGTATATTCAATGAATTAATTTGTATTCTAAACACTTTTTTTAAATAAAATTACAATACAGTTCGGTCTTTCCGTATGTTCCGAAAAAGAAAAACTTTTCATTGACCGTTATGATAGAAAGGATCTTAAAGGGTGGAACAAACAATCAAAACCGTAAACCGGATGTTGCTTGTCCCTTATTCTTTTTACCTTATCCAAAGAGCTATTTTGTTTCCCTCCAATCGAAAAGTGTTGGATGAAAATAAAAATAAATCGGTTCTGCTAAAAGAATGCTATGAATTCTAAACGATTTTATGATTCGAAATTTTATTTTCAAATACCTGTTGCACCATGTAAATACTACTTAAGCCTTTTTTAATATTAACATATTCAGTTAATCTACCTTCACCACCACCCACGAGCAGCGCTGAGCTGGAGCTTTGCTGCACTCGAGGATGACTAGCAATTGGACAGCATCACTTGCAGGAATCCTTCAGGGGCTCAATCCATTCCGGACAATCAACAGTCGGCAGTGGATCGAACTGATTCCCCAACCCATTCATCGGACTTATGCTGCTCAGGCGCCTAACGTTGCGCATATTTCCCTATTTCAGCTCATCGGTTCCCTCGTTCAAAAGTGCCAAAAACTTCATCTGGTTCATCAAATGCTACCCATCAAATCCGGATTACTCGATTGGATCTTCTGAAGCAGCAATGGCAACAGACGGGGGTCCTCCTGAAGCAGCTTCTTCATCTCGATGAAGATCGGATGTTCCTGCAGGAGGGCCAGCCGCTTCTCGGACGATGGAATGTAACGCCTCGCCATGTTACCATCCGATTCGATGACTTTCTGCTGCTTCTAGATAGCTCTTGAAAGAAAAAAGTGTTGAATAAGCATAACTTTGTCATAAGTAATGCAAAATTAATGTTACTCACCGCTACCGACAAAGCTGGCACCGTCGTTTATAGGTCCAACCTCTTCCAGCTTTGCTTACCAGCCTGGAGCTCAGCCGGAAGATTTTGTTTCGATTCTATGAATTATATTTGCAAAAATCAAGGCGAAATCTTTGTCTAAGCAATATCTCGAGGATTGGCAAAACTTCGTGTTTTACAAAAATCAGAGCACCTGGCATCCCAGCCAGCAGCCAGCCAAACAGCCAGCTGTCAAATTTCGGCTGCGTTTCGCCCCCTCCTCCGCATCCAACCCTCGTTTACTTTTTGCCAAAGTGAGACCACCATATCTAGATTCCATCATGCTATTGTTCTCGATTGCGAATTGGACATAGCAACAGGAACCAAAACAAACAGTGTTTTGGTTCTGCTCGTGGCAGCAGAAGTCTGCTGACGCCGCGCCGGAGGAAACCGTACGTTTCAACACCTCCCGCCAGTAGTAAATTGATAATGCTGAACAGCTTCGCGTGCCTCAGTAGAGATGTGTCTCAAAGAAAGCTGACCGCTTCTTATGATGTCTCTGATGAAAGCATACTTAACGTCCAGACAGGGTTGCCAACATTTTTATTCAATAATCAGGGAACTGGCGAAATAATAATCAGGCAAAATCAGGCTACTATAAAGTAACGGAAATTTCGCTAAAAGTGATGACGTTTTTTTTGTCATCGCTCCCCATTTTCTTTCTAATATTTTTTGTGAGCCTTCTTGGTTGAAGAATTCTACTGAATCAAATCATCAAAGCAATCGAAATATTCTCTTTAATTCCCTTTTTTAATAAGAATTGAAGGGAATCTTTCGATTGCTTTGATTCAGCCATATTTCCACCTTTTCACTTCAGCAATGATACCTAATCCAGTTCCTTACTACTCATTTTTCATCACATTTGCAAAAATCAGGCAAAATCAGGCATATTTTCAAAAATCAGGCAAATTCAATGGCTTATCAGGTTATCAGGCAGAGCCCCAAAAAATCAGGCACATTGGCATCTCTGCTTCCAGATGCTTCATCCACTGATGGGTTCGCGCCTTTTCCAGATACTGAATGCAAAGGATGTTGTCCTCCATTAACGTGAAAGGAGTGCTAACCACACCCAATTCACCTAAGCAGTTTGTTGAGCTTGAGCTTGCTATCAACTACGGTCCACCTACGGCCCCTCCTGGCCAATGGCATAATGGTTGCACTCCGTGATTGGTTCGAGATAATCACCATTGCACAATGAACCAAATGAAAGGTGCTGGGAACAAGCATCACAATCTCACTGTGCAGTTTTGAGAATCTCATACATTTATTTGAACCAATAACGACGCCGGCCAAGTCCGTGTAGTCGATAGGAGGAAGGGAAGTGCAGCACATGTGAAGATATGTTTAGCGGAGGCCGGCTGTACGCCATCCCTCCACAGATCTCCACGCTGAATGTTTGGGGGGAAAGGTATTGTGGCATGGGAAATTACCTTGGTAGGTAAAGTAACCACTTTGAACCTATGCTCCTAGTCTCCTATATTTCCTACGTTTCCTATTGAAACTCCTATTTTCTCCTAATGAGGCCTTGTAATGAATTCGCATGAACATGACTAATGTACGATTGAACTATATGAGTTTAAAATAGTCACATTTTAACCCTAAGGATTCTAAACTGTTTTTTTGTAGCAGAGTGTTAACAACCAAAAATAAATAACAACAAAGAACAGAACAAAGCATAGCAAGCAAAATAGATATTATTTTTTGTTTAACCACAATGCATGTTATTTTCCTTATAGTTGCTCTGGGTATACCTATCTACGCAACGGCCTCATCTGTTTATTCATCTGACCACCGACGAGGTCTGCATTTAGAAATTCATGTTTTGAAAATTGCATTACGAAAAATTTACTGTTAACCTGAATGTCTTAAAGTTCTTTTTTTCTTTTCTAGTAAAACTTGGCTGGTACTTGAAACTTTCAATTGAACCTAATTCGTTGAGTTTAATGATGGATTTTATCTGTGCAAAAAGTCCGATTCTACCATATCCAAAAAACTTAAGAGTCGTCGTGCGATGAACAAGCGAGTACTGTATTCATAACCTATAAAGCAGCCTTCCAACACACGGATGCTTCTAATATGTCATGTACTCATTATGTACATATATTATTAAAACTGAAAATAAAAATAATTGAAAAGTATCAAAATAAACATATGTTGGTTGGTCCTCTTGTTCGAAACAGAAAAGTTAGGCGAATTTTGTTACAAAAAAGTTAGGCGAATTTTGTTACAATTAGGTTTGTTCCAATTCCCGGTGATGCAAAACCGATTCGATCTAGTCCAATGCTCGATGTCGCAAGGACAGTTTCTCTATATATATGTCACATTATTTCAAGAATTGAAAATTTTTAACGGTTATTTTTTTTTGAGCATATTTTACAGCTGAAAAGACCAGGGTTTCTTTTTGACTAACCCACGAGCTGACGTTAAATACATATAACTAATTATAAAAAATTGAGAAGTGGTAGTTTATCATTAACATGTTATTGAGCCTGGACCATTTTCAAACACTCAACATTATTCAAAACCACAAACCAAGCAAATTGTAATAATTGCTTGATAACTTCAGAATCGATTACCGATCAATTGCATGAATCTATATTAAAATAAAATTTTAGAAGTTCCCTCGCATTTTAAAAAACTGTTAATTTACTTGCTCATTACTTTGATCAACTGTCCAAAGATTTATTTTGAGCACATCTTCAAAACGCCTAAATTGCTGCAAGAGTATAGTACCGTTCGAAGTTGCTCAAATAGCTTTTTCTTGCATGGCAGCTTGCGTTCAAGTCTCCAAGTATTCCAATTAGATCTTGAAATATTTCGTGGCGTGACATTTTTTCCAAAGGGAAAATTTTGTTGTCGTCTATATTTTCTAATTTATCAAGTAAAATAATCAATTTTCTAATGAACCCTAAATTGGGCTATGAGACTGCAACAACATAAAATATAAAATTATCTACTTATCTTAAAGATTGATCTGCAATATGCAGTAGTACAACTCGCTGGTTCAGTCCTCATGCTCTTCCAACTGAGCATTTCTCCTCGGCTGATCCAGAGGGCATAGCGCCAGCACCATCGTCTCGTCGTTTGGAAATAAAATTCACAAAATCAGAATTTGTTCATTATCTAACATCACTCCATTTTTCCACAGATAAAGATTTCATTGCAATGAATTGTGTCCGGAAATAATAAATTCTCGATTTTTTGCACAATTTCACGATTTTTTGGCTGTTTAAACTATTATGTTTCTAAATTTTCACGGAGCACGAAAAAATTACTTCCGATGTCCAAAATGCATGGCCAACTTCCTCCAATTCACCTAAGCAGTTTGTTATCCACAAACCTTTCTTGACTCCATGCAAAGGGCTCCTATCTCAGCTTCGGTCGACGACAGACTGACTGTCTGCTGACATTTCGTTGACCACGAAGTAAGATTCCCGATTTCTATCCGTGTTCACGTTTCTGCGGTATACCAACACCTTAACGGTCATACGTCGATGGTATCGCAGAATACGCTGCAGGCCTCGCTAGTGACTATCCGCCGGGCTGGCTTGGTATTTACTTAGTGGTGAACCGCTGCACAAATATCTGGTCTCAATGATATCGCCAGATACTGCAAACAACCGATCAACTCTTTGAACGGCTGTTCGGTGATAACCACACCGTCGTTCAGCTTCGTTCAGCGAACGTTCATGTCACAAAATCTGTGATCTAGGGTAAGCCAATCGCTCCCCATGCCGCATACTTCTCCAAAGCTGCCATCCATTTGTCGATAGCTGTCTTCCAGTAGACCCATTTGTACGGCGCTTCAGATCGCTGATGATGATCGCTTCATTATTAATACCAGCAGCTACGTTAGCCACGTAGCGCTAAATAGCTTCTCTGATTCGCTGACTGCGTCTCAGAGTCGGTACTGGATCGACGAAATCTTGATCATCATCGCTTCTCTCATAGTCGCTCTCGTCTCGCACCATGCGCTGACTGGCACCGGAATCAATGATTCGTTGATTCCGGTGGCTGATAACCTCAGAACACGATCGAACAGCATGTCGTTCATGTTGCTTTCTGGTAACCCCAGAAAAGCAAACTCTTGTAGCTAACAAAGGCCTCTCTCGGTGAATCCGGGAACTAGCCAGACTTCGATCGATTTTGGCAGAACTCGTCTTAAATGCAGCAAAACGTAAGAAGTGGTTGAAATGGCTGGCAACTAACCGTCGCCCAAAACATATCCAAAGCCACAGAAATAAACGTACTGTAGGTTTGGATGGGCACACGCGTACTGATCGCAGCATAGCTCCACATCACGAGAGTAACCCTCTCGCTCGGCAAACAGCTTCTTCCAATCTCCGATACGGGCTTATCGCAGCGCGGCTTGTGTCGGCATCGAGAGTAACCCTCTCGGAACCCGACTTCCCAGCCTCGAACTCCAGTGACACCTTCTGGCTGACGTGGAGCATCTCGTGGTATCTGTGCTCTGCGCATGGATCAGCTCATAACTGCTGAACATAGCGCACACTAATTCTTTCGTTTATTGGTTTCCATCTTATGAGGGCCGCATGGGCCTGCGGGCTTAACAGGAAACCAACTTCTCGTTCCCGAGTAGCATGTTCTCCTCGTATGCCATAGTAAAGCAGGACTTGCCGGGAATGTGTCTTGTGTTCTCCAGTATTAGGCCAACGGACTTCTTTCAGTCCCAGAATTTCACGCTTGAGGCGGCTAGCCTCTCTAGCAGTTTGAGCCAGCTTGCCTTGTTAAGCAAGGGTTAAAACGTTCCAAGTACCAATTCGTGTCCGTGTTTTCATGTTGAAAGTCATCGCCATAGTTTCAGGTCGATCATTCCTTTCGGATTCCGTAACAATTTAAAAAATCGGGAGCAGTAGGTTGTTAGCCTAAGGTCCCTACCGCATTTCATAAATTCAGCCGATCGCTGCAAGACAGACGCTGTTTGAGCCGCCCCTGACCTGAGGAACAGACGCGTGCGGTCATCTTTCCAGTCTGCATGCCACCAAAGCATCAACCGGGGTTGGGCCCCCGATCTCCGCTTAGGTTACTCGCATCCCAGCCGGCACCACGGAGAGTTTTAGTTTTAGTTTAGTTTAGTTTATTTGTGAAAAGCGGCGTAAGACAATTGTCTTTTTTAATGCCACAGTGGCGTTACAGTATTGATGAAATGCACTTAATAATTTACATTGATTTGTTTCTCTCTATCGTTGAATTATTCAGACTATTTTTCTGATTCTCATTACATCTAATTGAATAAAATTGAACATTGCTTCTTAAAGGTGCCTAAATTTAAAATATTTTTTGTTGAGCTTGGTAGTGAATTCCAAAGAACTACACCCCTGACAAAAAATGTGCAATTGTAGTATGTGCTTGAATGATTGGGTATAACATAGTTTCTCACTCTAGTGCCACTAAAAGGCTGTAGAATATTAAAAAGATATGAAGGACATTTAGTATTGACGATTTTATGGAACATAAAACATGACCTTGCTTTAATGAAGTTATAAAAAGAAAAGCCTAGCAACTTATGTTGTAAATGTGTGACTCGATCTAAACGGCGTAGATTAAAAACATAGCGGACACATGAATTTAGTGCAATTCTCATTCTGTCAAATGCTCTGGCTGATACTGTGGGTAGCAAGAAATCACACGCGATGAAATATGGCAAGATAAATGTCTTGAACAGTTTTAATTTTATATCCTGATTAAGAAAACTAGACTTGAGTTTTATGTTTCGAAGCACTCCATAAATTTTTCCACACTGTTTCAAAACATGACTATCCCAATCAAATTTGTTGTTTACGACAAATCCCAAACTAGTTGCCTTTTCCACAAAAACGATTTCGTTTTCACCTAATTTCAAAACCGGGATTTCTGAGCAAGCAGTTCGAGTTAACAGGAGGGCATTCGATTTACATGCGTTCAACGTCATCAGATTGTTATTCGCCCATTCATAAATTGATTCCAAATCGAGGTTTACTAACTGACAGGTTTCGACAACACTACGTTCTTTACATTTAAGATACAGCTGGATATCATCAGCGAATAAATGAAGAGTGCAATGATTCACAACACTTGGAAGATCGTTTATATACAAGGTAAACAATATTGGCCCTAAAACAGATCCTTGAGGTACTCCGGAGTTTACGGGAAGGAAACTCGATAATTCGTCGTTACTATAAACTGCCTGTTGCCTATCTTCCAAGTATGAACGAATTAATTCAACAGCAGCCGGCTGGAAATTAAAATTTCGGTTCAGTTTTTTACATAGCGTCCTATGAGAAATTGTATCAAACGCCTTTGAACAATCAAGAAGCACTAAAATAACTTTACAACCTTCATCTATGGATTTGGATATATCATTACCTATTTTCAACATTGCGGTTTTTGTACTATGGCCCGGTCGATAACCAGATTGATATTCTGTAATTAAACTGTATGCGTTCAAATATGTACTTATTTGTTTTTTCATTATTCGTTCGAATACTTTTGATAGAGCACATAAAATGCTTATTGGACGGAGATTTGAGAGTGATGTTATGTTTGACTTCTTCTTAAAAGGGATTATTTTTGATTGTTTCCAAGCTTGTGGATATTTAGATGTTTCGATTATACTGTTAAAGATGTGTGATAAATGTTTAATGATGAGTGGCAGAATTTGCTTGATGAATTTTATAGGAATTTGGTCTAATCCTATGGCATTCGATTTTACTTCGTACACAGCGTTGATAATTTCATATTCTTGAATGCAGTTGAACTTAAAACCCATTGAATTTGAATGAAAATTTTCATAAGATATTGCGTGGTCTACAGTAAAGCTTTCATGAAATTTTTGATTAATTACATCTGGGTGGAAGTCATTTTCGGTACTGGATTTACGCTTTGATAAGCCGATATTTTGAAGTTTGCTCCAAAACTCTTTCGGTGTCATATGCTGGTTAAATTCATTATTGTAGTAGTCGCGTTTAGCTTTCAAAATTTTCTTGTTTGCTATGTTTCTAAGTCTTTTAAAATTACTTTTATCTTCACTGCTTTTAGTCATCTTCCATTTACCATAAGCGCGATCGCGGTCAATCAGAGCAATTTGCAAATTCGATTTAAACCAAGGATTGTACTTGCGTTTGGATGTGTTTTTTCTCCTAAGAGGTACGCACGTGTCATGGAGGAATTTGACACGATCATTGAAAAAATCTATAATGTCGTTGGTATCAGTAAGGGAGTGAAAATAGGTCCAATTAATTTTATTGTACTCTTGGATTAAATAATTTGGATCTAGACATTTATAGTCTCTATAGAAGTATTCATCGTTTACAATTTCTGTGTCGTAGTTGAAAGAAGCGTAAATCATATCATGATTTGAAGCATTGGGTATACTTATTTGTCCAAAACGTATTATTGAACTTTGTCGGCTTGTTATTAGTAAGTCCAGCTGTGAAGCCCCATGATTATGAAAATATGTTGGTTCAGTCCCTACATTATACATTCCGATTTCACTCAACACGCTACAAAACCGCTCAGTTTTACTATTTTGGATCACGAGATTAGTGTTAAAGTCACCCATCAAAACAATATCATCGTAAGCACCTTCGTATTTCAAAATTTCATCGTGGATCATTTCTGCACAGTCTATACTTGGATGGTTGTAAATCACTCCAATTAGTAATTTTTGATTGGGAAGAATCAGCTCTACAAACATGTATTCGAATGTATTAGAATGTCTAACAACAAAATTAGCTTCAATAAGTTTGCACTTGTAACGTTTCTTGACATACAGGAGTATTGAGGTTGAGATTATTTTATTTCAATAGTATTTCATCTCACGACATAACTTGACGAACATAATTCCTAAAATTCACTCGGTCCATGGCAACCGTTCTCCAATTTCTCGGACATCCCACATACGCCAGATCACGCTCCACTTAGCACTTATCCTTCTTTGGCTCCAAGGGCCTCATTTGATTTCATTCATAGGTGTAGTAAATTTTACAATTTAAGTATTTAATCCGAAAGTAAAATAAGGATTTGCGCATTTCGGCTCGTGTGTTCACCATTCCCCTAACTGAATTTATTCGAGTTAAAATAATTAAAAAAAAACAAAACCCCTTTAAATAAATTAAATGATATGATCACTCTATTAATTATTACGTCACTGAGCTAACCATCGACACAACGATGCTGTTGCATGGTGTATGAGTGCCTTAAAAAGGTTTTGGATGAAAAATTGATTATTTTTATTACGGACAGAATCTCAAATTGTGAAATGATGTTTTTTTTATCTACTTTGAAGTATAAAAATTTTATTTTTAGCTACATTTTTCAGATAAGTCTTTTATTTGCGAAGAACCCTTTTTCTAATAAACTTATAAATAGGTGCAAAAAAAAATTATAAGATCTTCAAACTAGATTGAAAAAATAAGAAAAACTGTCTAAAGTGATTATCGTTAGCTAATTTCTGTTACCTTCTTCTGTATAAGAACTTTAGGGCAAAGTTCATCTATGACGTGCTCACTGCTCACAGTTTTGTGTGTTGTGTGGAGGAATTCATACACTAGTTTAACCTTTTTATTTAACACCTTTCTCAGAAACGAAACGATAAGTTTACAAGCAGCAATGTCATAAATATTGATGTTTTCTGAACTAGGACATGTGTTTGCTACAGTGTAATCTGAGCGAAGTGGACTTGTAGTGTTTTTTGCTATCCGCTCTATAAGTATTTTGTTACATATTCAGCACGGTGCTGACGACCGACATGACACTTCCGGTCCAATGAACGTCTTCATTCGAAAGTGTTGTAAACACTTTCAACCGACAACTGCAGCACATGAAGCATCTATCGAAAGTTGCTCCCTGGACTATTGATGATGTAGGGGATGTATTGAATCGAAGAATTTTGCCATTTTGTAAGTGGCAGATGAAGTGTTTTCAATGGACGGTAAAGTGAAACAGTTGAATGAAATATGATAAAGACGACTGTGTCATGTATTTAGATAATTTTAGATAACCATTCGGGATTCCAAGAAAAATAAAACTGTTGCAAAGTAGGAAAACAGCTTTAAGACAGAATTTTCAGTTAAGCTTTAAATGTTTATCGTTATTCAAAATGTAATTTTCATCAACTTGTTTCCTAAACTCTGTAGCAAAATGCTTTTGAATGGGAAACCATCTATCTTCATTCTGACCGCACCTTATTCGGACCCCAAGCAAGCTACTTAGCACATAAATTCCTACATGAAGCTTGCTATCATCACTTCACAAATGGTAAAGTCACATTCTGAGCGAGCAAATATGGTCGGAATATAACCGATAATCCTGCTGCAGTCTGACTCAACTTGTTTCCTGCGGTTCCATCTTGCTCGCTTGTTTGCTTGCTTTTTGCTACCGGAATCAATGATTCATATTCAGCTTTAGGGTACATTAGTGTAGATTACAAAGATGAAAGCGCTCCGTTTTGTTTCTCGGATGATGTGGTTCTCCCTTCCAATTGAAAAGGACGATTCCGCTTAACGTTCGCATATGAACGAAAAAAAAATCTTTTGATTAAAGGGAAACCATTTTCCAGAGCTGTTTGCATTGAAGAGCCTTTAAATTTGTGCTATCAACCGGGAATCCTGTACACAGGATACAATTTGGCATCGACAAGAAGTAACGTTTTTCCAGCTTTTCTAAAGCAACCTAAATATATCTCTAGCCTTGCTGAAAGAAGGTGTGATATCATTTATCTCACGCACGCAACCTGCTGTACGTCTGGCGTACCTTTGGCATCTGTTTAGGTAAAGCGATTCTGAAATTTTCCGTCTCCCTCGCCTGGATGAAAGGTCCTCTAATCTCGACACAACATTCCTGGCAGGAAAACGATGGCACATGCCGCCCATAAAGAGAATTTACCTACCAACAACAAATGACTCGGAGTTACATGTGACCGGCTGCTCTGGGGCAAGATGTTCTTCATTTGATATTTATCTAGCTTGTAATTGAATTTGTAAGTTTTCGAATTCTAGCCCTTCAAAATTACTTAGTGAAAATTTAATCTTTTAACATAATTAGATTTGAGAATCGTGAGAACCGAATGTAGAAGTTCGAATGTTTTTCACATCCGGTACATTAAGTTAAGAGTGAAGCTCGACCAGGTCTTGTCAACTTCTAGTCAATCTCTCCAAACAACGATTTTTCATTTTTCCACTAAATTTCAATCACTTTTGTGGGCATTGGAAAGGTACTTCAAGTCACTATAAGTTGATTTTTAACAGTGATTAAACGAAAAGCACTTCAATATTAACTCAATTATCTCGGACATTTTTTTTCTTATTTTTCAAGCGTTTGTATAAGCCATAAATCTGTGACACACTCCATATAACAGTAACCAAAAATCAGGAATCCACTCATTGGCGGTTAATATAGAAAACATAATGGAATCAGATTAATCACAGTTGATGGTAAATTCTTAAACATCATCAGCTATGTATCCTAAATAAAAGTAAATTAATTTTTTTTTAAATTTTTTGACCCCGATGGAAAAACACTACTTTTTGGGGGACTTTGGAAGCAAAGTGGCATAAGTGCTGCAATTATACCCCTTGAATTCCAAACAAAATGTGGCTTCAGTAAGTAAAGATTTTTCTCAGAGTTAGGGCTAGAAGTTGGTCATTGTTACTTTTTTCAAGCTGGTCACTCGTTATTTTTTTTTTTTAATTTAATTACTAATGTCACTAGTTTTAATAATTTGCTTTCAAATAAGTACATTTTACCTTCTAAAACTTGCTTTTGCATTTTTGTTTCAATTTCATTTTACAGGTCAGCCTCGATTATTCGTATTTTCATGATTCAATTATCCATGCATGAATAACGTTTATCTTTCGTCTTATTTTATAAAGTTTTGTTTCTTTAATTGTTCAATTTTTTTTTAAAGTGATGGTTAGCCTTTTTATTATGTCCATATTAAAAAAGGTCGCTTTTTTCGATTTATAATGTGGGCTTACGAGTTTATACTACATAGATAATATGATTACATCTCGGATACAAGATTTTAAAACTTTCTTCTCCAAAAGTTGTTAACTAGTATTCCATACATTTTTGCTTCGTATATTCCACTCCAGTTGTACCCAGCAAACATTTTTGAAGATATATTTCTCAACAAACTTTGTTATACGTTTCATATACGTTATAGAATCATCGAATCAAACTCAAAAAAACAGCATTTACCTACCAAAGTGGTGGCAATAAACACACATATTTTTAACTTCTAGCTTAAGCGATAAGAATTATACAAATTGGACAATATTCAACACTTTATTCGTACATCCTTAAAATATGCGAGAGCACGCAAGTTTTGCTCTCAATTCATGAGAACCGTTGCCAGTGACAATATTTGCTGCTTCTTTCATTTGAACATATTTCCAAATGAACCATATGATTTTAAGCAATTTGGTTGTACTGCTTATCGCAGAGAGAACACAAAAGTTGTTTTTTTTTCAACTAACCAAATTTGGAATATTGTTTATCGCCGCGCTTTAATGTAATTTGAATCATCGACGTTTTTCGGCGGATTTTAGAATCAAAAACGTTATTACCAGTTGTCCAGACGTTTCGAGCTACTATGGCTTTCGCTCCTCTTCAGTGGACACTAAAATTATATTTTAAACAATGAATTTTTATCTTAATTTACAATATTTAAAATCTTACAAACTACTGGCCTTCGTCTATACTAGTTTGATTCGGGACATTTTGTTTTGATTTTCGTTTACATTTGTATGTTAGTGTTTGTGACAATTTTTTGATTACAGAGTCGTAAGCTGTCTTAAAATTACAGGAGTCTATCTGCCTATTGACTACATTGTTGTCACCTCTAATCTTAATGTAAAAAGTTTCAGCTGTGATTCTTGCATTATAGCCTGTAACTTTTTCTAAAATGTTTGTATTGTCGAAGTCGAAAAGGTGACCAGTTTCCAAACTGTGTTGTGCTAGTCCAGTGCTTATTTGTTTTGTGGATACATTCGTTTTATGTTGTTTTAATCTTTTTTCCAAGAACTGACTAGTTTCACCTATGTATGATTTGTTACATTTACCACAATTGATTTCATACACGACGTTGGTATTTTTGTTTTTGGGGATTTTGTCCTTAGTTTTTGTTAGGATCAGATTTTTAATTTTATCTAAAGGCTGGAAGGCGACATTAATTTCAAATTGCCATAAGTACCTTGAAAGTTTCTCCCCCAATCCTGAACAATACGGAATAGTTACAAATTTGTTTGAATTTCTATTGGTTATACTTAAAGTGTTATAAATTTTATGTGTTCGTTCTTTGACAATACTCGCAACAAAATATTGTGGATAGTTGTTTAAGTTCAAAATGTTTCTAACTGTATTAAGTGTTTTTTCCCTATATTTTGCGTGTGATAATCTTATTGCCCTGTCTACTAAAGCTATGACAGTGTTCTTTTTGTGCGAATATGGACTTGACGAATTAAAATCTAGGTAGCGGCCTTTTTCGTCAAGTCCATATTCGCACAAAAAGAACACTGTCATAGCTTTAGTAGACAGGGCAATAAGATTATCACACGCAAAATATAGGGAAAAAACACTTAATACAGTTAGAAACATTTTGAACTTAAACAACTATCCACAATATTTTGTTGCGAGTATTGTCAAAGAACGAACACATAAAATTTATAACACTTTAAGTATAACCAATAGAAATTCAAACAAATTTGTAACTATTCCGTATTGTTCAGGATTGGGGGAGAAACTTTCAAGGTACTTATGGCAATTTGAAATTAATGTCGCCTTCCAGCCTTTAGATAAAATTAAAAATCTGATCCTAACAAAAACTAAGGACAAAATCCCCAAAAACAAAAATACCAACGTCGTGTATGAAATCAATTGTGGTAAATGTAACAAATCATACATAGGTGAAACTAGTCAGTTCTTGGAAAAAAGATTAAAACAACATAAAACGAATGTATCCACAAAACAAATAAGCACTGGACTAGCACAACACAGTTTGGAAACTGGTCACCTTTTCGACTTCGACAATACAAACATTTTAGAAAAAGTTACAGGCTATAATGCAAGAATCACAGCTGAAACTTTTTACATTAAGATTAGAGGTGACAACAATGTAGTCAATAGGCAGATAGACTCCTGTAATTTTAAGACAGCTTACGACTCTGTAATCAAAAAATTGTCACAAACACTAACATACAAATGTAAACGAAAATCAAAACAAAATGTCCCGAATCAAACTAGTATAGACGAAGGCCAGTAGTTTGTAAGATTTTAAATATTGTAAATTAAGATAAAAATTCATTGTTTAAAATATAATTTTAGTGTCCACTGAAGAGGAGCGAAAGCCATAGTAGCTCGAAACGTCTGGACAACTGGTAATAACGTTTTTGATTCTAAAATCCGCCGAAAAACGTCGATGATTCAAATTACTAACCAAATTTACGATCGTTTAATTATTTGGTAGGAATTGCGACTCATATTAACATTGATATCGATTTTAGCTATCATTTCTAATGCAATTTTATGTTGGCTGGGCAGTATTTTTAGCTAGGAGAATTGACTCAATTCACTCAAAAAATGTATATGTATGTATGTATGTATATATCCACCTTGGGTTTGCAGCAGCGCCGCAGTTATGGCCAAAAAAATAACCCGCGCGTCCATCTTGGCTACCACGCAAAACAATCATAGCCACTCAATGAGACTGCCATGGGAATAGAATCGTAAGCAGAGGCACTTACGGTATCCAGGGTTATTGGGGTAAAAAGTCTCGAGAAACTATAACTGTATTGTTGACTAACCAAGATAGCATGCAAATTATAATCCCGCCCCCAAGGCTTCCGAAAAAAGAGTGCGTCCTTATTTTACAAAAAGTAATCAAATACTATCTTTTTCTCAGCAATGCCAAATTCCCTTGACATAAATTGAGAAACGTCCAGTAATCGAAACTGGTAACGAGCACATACCGCTACCTGTTCCTTTTGCAAAAGAAGGATACCCTGATGCCCCTAACCCATTCGTTTGATGGAATAAATATGTATTAAAATATAATATTATGAAGAAATATAATAGAACAATATAATAATATAAAAAAGTTATATAATGAAAAATTATATAACATATGATAGTAACAAATGTAATATAAAATAGCACAGAATAATGTATGATATTCAAATATAATAAAACACAATCCATGGAAAATATGTATCTGCATCTGCAAATACTTTGAAAGAATATTTTTCATTACTGATTCGTAATAAAGTAAGTGAAGACATTTTTGAATTGAAGAACTCCAAACACCTGTGCTAAGAACAAAAAGCTAGTGAATATCCTAATTCAGATTCTACAGATAACGCAATTAATATATTGTAGAAAATAATTTAATAATAAGCAATTCACACTATGAAGACTGGAAACTGAAAATGCAAATGAGTGAAATAATGAATTATGAAGGAATATAGCTATAATTTGGAAAAAACACTGATTGATAAAATATAACGATACGACACCACCTGGGAAACAGAATACTTTTGATGATTACAAAAGTACAGTCATACAAAAAAAAACAAATCAATATGTGGAATTATATAAATGAGAACATTTTGAATTATAAAAAATTAGTATGAAATATATTAAATACAAAGTGATGAGCATCTTAATGAAAGACAAACCTAAAATAAAATACAAAAAAGAATTTAATGGTGATTGTGAATTTAAAAATATGGATTTCTAGAGGCGAACCAGCCTGTGGCTGAAAACCTCTCAAATAATGAAAAAAAAAATGGATACCTGCAATAAACTTAAAATTATTTTCGTGTTATTATTTTCAAAGCAGCAATACAGGGTTATCAATCAGAAACACTCAACGATTATAATCTGTAAATTTATTAACTACAAGTATCATGAGCCGACAAGTTGAAATCACCTAATCAAAATCGAAATGGATAGGAATAGTAAAATGGAATGATAGGAAACAGACAACTTATTAATATAATACTCCTCAGTTGTTGCGACGTAACGCTCAGCCGTTACCGCTCGTTTAGATTAAAAGTGTAGGGCGTATACAAACAGGAATGATTGACAGATTAAGTTGATAGTAGGAAATGAAAAGAAGAAGGTAAAGGTTAAAAGAGACAGGAAGAGGATTGAAATAGAGGAAAACGTGAAATTGATCGCAGAAAGTATAAAATTTACAGATAGTTCTAAATCTATAGAGAAAACTGGTGTTTTAGTCATTCCACTACTTGGATACTGGTGGTCAAGTGAATATTATCGGGTTTGAATAAGCCGTAAGTACTCTGAAGAGTAATTTAAACAACATACTTTATTAAAATCCACCTTTCTGGAAATATAGGTTAGAGAGAAGCTTGATACCAAGTTTCGGGGAAAATTTCCCGTATTTGATCAAATTAAACGTATAGCATAGTATTCGCTGAAATTGTTCTACAATATTGGCAGAGTAAGCCGGGAGAATATTGTGAGTACGACTAACATTAAACTTGAACCAAGCATTGTTAAATATGGTAATCATAAATTGTAGGTTAGAGCAAGATTCACGAGCGATCTGAAAATCTAACGTTGTGCGCCAAAAGTGAGGAACGACGCCACTAAAATTGTAAGTTACAACCTAAAACCTTTATTGAATTTACTCTAATGAATCTAACTTTCCTAAAAAACCACAGCTTAAAAGCAACAATAAAATTGTTCAGCTATACGGAAGTGGCGTTTCATTCCACCGCGACAACAAACTTTTAAGAATTTTAAGAATTCTACCCGGATCGGAGTATCCGTGATTGAGATGGCCACTAATTACACCATGGACGACCAGGATAAGACCATGGAAGAAACACAGTTCAACTGTATGGAGTGTTCGAAGCCGGATGACCACCAAACAATGGTAGCCTGTGATACATGTCACGGCTGGTGGCATTTCTCCTGTGTGGGTGTCGATTCGTCGGTTAAGAATCGCCCATGGTCGTGCCAAGCCTGTCGGCTGAAATCACAAAACCGGTCTTCATCGCAGTCCGGTAAATCCGGCAAATCGACAGCAAGCCAGATCAACCTGAAAATGCGGAAGCTAGAAGAAGAGCAGATGTTAAATCTAAACATTCTAGCTGAGAAAGAGAAGGTCCATAAAGAATTCATCGGCAAAAAGTATGCTCTTTTGGCGGAAGAAGCAGTAGCAGGCGAAGAAGAGGACGGAAGTGTACGAAGCTATCATAGTTCCCGAAACGTGGTTCAGCAGTGGTTGAAAGATCATCCGAGTACGCAGATGCAAGCGAACGTGGCAGGAAGTGCCCCAGTTACATCTGGCAATGAGGTAGCGGTCAATCAACGCACAGTGAACGAAACAACGGCAACTTTGTTGAGCGATTTACACACCACCTCTCAGGATGCTCCAAAGTCTTTGCCAACAGAAACTCCAGTCCGAGCCTACACGGGAACGGTCCCAAGGAATGTACCAGCCCAGCCGACCGTTGCCTTGTACCCTGCTGTCCGATCAACGCCGGTGAATACGTCGATGAGTATGTGTGCTCCGGTAGTTGGGCACTACCAAGCTGCAATTAGTAACTCGAATCCGATGTCTACAATGTATCCGACATCATTCGGCCCACGAATGTCTTCTACCGTGCAGGAACCAATAACATCCGGAATAGGTTTGAGTCAACCTACACTACCGTGGATGACTAAGCATCGGCATGATCAGTGTCATCAAGTACCTCTACCCTCATCCTCAGGTGCTGGAAGCACAAATCGAAACGACCAACCTTGGCAGTATCCAGTCAGCAGTGTACCGAACAGCAACCCTTATCGGCCATCAACATCCGAGCAATACAACCAACCAATGTACCCCCTGCTTTCTAAATGGATCGATGGGCCGCAACCAGCTGGTGAGGCGGTTCCAGTAGTTGGTCCTTCTGCCAGAATTGATCATCAAATCGCAACTGGGCATGGAAGACCGGAAGAAACAGCTAGGTCGTGGAACAGATTCCAGCATCAGATCACCGCAAGGCAGGCAGCTCATAAAGAATTGCCGATTTTCTCTGGCGAACCCGAAGAGTGGCCGCTGTTCATCTGTAGCTACCGGAACTCGACGGAAATGTGTGACTATACCGACGCAGAGAATTTGTTGCGCCTACAAAGGTGCCTGCGGGGCAACGCATTGGAAGCGGTGAGGAGTAACCTGATGGAGCCGGCATCCGTTCCCGTGGTGATCTCTACGCTAGAGCAATTATTTGGAAATCCTCAACGTATAATTGCTGCTCTACTCCAGAAAGTGCGGACCGCACCTTCACCGAAAACAGATCGATTGGATTCACTGATCCAGTTCGGCGTGATGGTTCAGAATTTAGTAGGACACATGAAGTCAGCACAACTACACACGCATCTGGCGAATCCTACCCTGCTGCAGGAGCTGGTAGAGAAGTTGCCCGCGAATCTTCAACTCGATTGGGCACTGTTTTTAAACCGGGTAGACGAGCCAGATCTGGGCGTGTTTAATGATTATCTCTCCGTCTTAGTCAAAGCCGCCAGTAAAGTTACTTTCACAAAGAATTTTCTAAGTAGACCTGCGAAGGCAGATAGGAAGGATCGAGATAAAGCTTTCGTAAATATTCATGCTCCAACAACGGAACCAAACTCGGAAAGAAAAGCTATTGTGTATGACCACCGTAATGACCCCAAACCTTGCTTCGTTTGTGGTAGTAGCTCACATAGAATCCGAGACTGTACTAAATTGAAATCCTTGGCAATTCATGCACGATGGCAAGTAGTCATTGACAACAAGTTGTGCCATCAATGCCTCATTCCTCACGGCAAATGGTCGTGTAGATCGAAAAGAAAATGCGATGTGAATAGATGCGGTAAAGACCATCACCCACTTCTCCATCCCGGACCGCCGGAAGAAACAGCTGTTGTAGCCATTCACCAACAACTCCAGACGCCAGTTCTATTCCGTATCATCCCTGTGGTTTTGTATAAAGGAAATCTGAGTATCGAGACCCATGCATTCCTCGACGAGGGGTCATCTACGACATTATTGGAAGAATCCATTGCAAGCAAGTTAGGCGTCGATGGTGTTCATGCTCCGTTGTGTTTACTCTGGACGGGAAATGTTACGCGTAAAGAAAATCGGTCACAGAAAGTGAGCCTCGAGATTTCCGGTTGTGGCGGTGGAGCCCGTATGTCTTTGAAGAATGTACGCACTGTTGTAAACTTAGAACTACCCACGCAGTCGTTGGACTATGAAAAGCTGGCAGAGAATTTCCCGTATCTTTCGAAGTTACCAGTACAGAGTTACCAGAATGCATCACCAAAGTTGCTCATTGGTCTTGACAACTTTCATGTGGCAGTTTCATCCAAGGCACGCGAGGGCCGTGCTGATCAGCCACTGGCTACGAAATCGAGGCTCGGGTGGACGATATTTGGAAACGTTGGACCGAAATCGTGCAGTTCAATCCTAGCACCACAGCTGCACATTTCGGAATGCAAATCTGAACCCGACCTACACGACTACGTTAAACGATTCTTCACCGTGGAGAGCCTCGGAATATCCACTATCCCAGCAGCGAAATCTGAGGACGAACTTCGAGCAGTGGGTATTTTGGAAGAGACTACGATGCAGTTGGATGACGGTCACTACGAAACAGCGTTATTGTGGAAGTACGATGAAGTGAAGCTCCCGCCCAGCTACGATATGGCCTTTGGAAGGCTACGTTGCTTAGAAAGGAGGCTAGCGAAAAATCCGGACATGAAGGCGAATGTGAGTATGCAAATTGATGAGTACCTACGGAAGGGCTATGCCCACAAGGCTACGACTCAGGACTTGGAAACAAATCCCGATCGGGTGTGGTACCTGCCATTAGGCGTCGTAATTAATCCGAAGAAGCCGAAGAAGACTCGTTTAATTTGGGACGCCGCGGCAAAATCCAACAACATATCGCTGAACGACATGCTCCTGAAAGGCCCGGATCTGCTGATAGCGCTGCCAGCCGTTCTTTATCGTTTCCGCCAGAAGCAGGTGTGCATTACCGGTGATATCCGTGAAATGTTTCACCAAATCAGGATACGCAGTCAGGATCGCCAGGCCCAACGATTTTTGTGGCGAAGGAACGTGGAGGATAAACCTGAGGTGTACGTGATGGACGTGGCGACGTTTGGCGCGACGTGTTCGCCCAGTTTAGCGCAATACGTCAAAAACGTCAATGCAAAGAGATGGGAGCAGAAATTCCCGGAAGCAGTAGATGCCATAGTAAATAGCCATTACATGGATGACTACGCAGCCAGTAGAGATAGCGTCGAAGAATTGGTCGAGCTCACGAAATCGGTGCGTCAGATACATGCCTCGGGAGGATTTGAGTTGCGGAACTTCCTGTCGAACTCTGAAGCAGTTCTGCGGCAGATCGGAGAAGGCGTTCAAAGCGAAATCAAGCAGTTTGCGGAAGATAAGGAGAATGATTACGAGAGGGTGCTGGGTATGACGTGGTTTCCGAAAACCGACGAGTTTGGCTACACAGTGGCACTTCGTGAAGACCTTATGCAGCTGATAACCGGTGAGAAGCCACTCACAAAGAGAAGCATCCTGAAATTTGTCATGAGCCTGTTCGACCCTTTGGGATTCATGGCACACTTCCTTATTCAAGGTAAATTAATCCTTCAGACTTTGTGGAGAAAAGCCATTATGTGGGATGAGGTTGTCCCAACTGATGTAGAAGTAGCCTGGGAAAGGTGGATAAAGGTTTTCAAGAACATCGGGCAAGTTAGAATACCCCGTTGCTATTTTCCGGACTATGATGTGGAGAGTTATCGTTCTATTCAGCTGCACGTATTTGTGGACGGTAGTGAAAATGCTTATTCTGCAGTTGCTTATTTTCGGATCATCGATCGCGACCAGGTTCGGTGCTCGCTCATAACCTCGAAGGCCAAGGTAGCCCCACTGAAGCCAATGTCTATTCCCCGCATCGAACTGCAAGCCGCAGTTATTGGAAGTCGGTTAATTCAAACAGTTGAAAGTCTACACACTATCCCAATAGCGAAGAAGTTTTTATGGACGGATTCCTGCACGGTCCTCTCCTGGATACAATCCGATGCTAGGAAGTTTCGTCAGTTTGTAGCATTCCGGATTGGAGAAATACTCGAACACACCAGGCCAGATCAGTGGCGCTGGGTGCCAACGAAACAAAATGTTGCTGATGAGGCGACGAAATGGTTGAATGGTCCTTCTTTGGATTCCAAGAGCAGATGGTTTAAGGGTCCAGGTTTTTTATACTTATCAGAGGAGCAGTGGCCGAAACAATCGAAACACGTTGAAACGGTGGAAGAAATTCGTCCAATGCACCTCCATAAAGAAATCGTTTTTGATTCGCCGATCGCCTTCGAAAACTTTTCTAAGTGGGAAAGATTATTGAGAACTATGTCGTACATGCTCCATTGGAGAAACATCGTGCGTCACCGGAACAAAACCGCCGAGGGATTAACCCAAGAAGACTTTCAGAGCGCAGAAAGAACGATCTGGAACATGGTCCAACGTGAGACTTATCCCGACGAAATGATTCTACTGGGCGAAGCTG
The DNA here is from genome assembly GCF_029784155.1 of Uranotaenia lowii. Taxonomy (NCBI): domain Eukaryota; kingdom Metazoa; phylum Arthropoda; class Insecta; order Diptera; family Culicidae; genus Uranotaenia; species Uranotaenia lowii. Next base: position 111,675,736 of record NC_073693.1, read on the forward strand.
AGATTCCGGAAAAGTCGTGCCGCAAAATTGAGAAAAACAGCCCTATTCGTAAACTGACACCATTTCTCGACAAATGGGGAGTCCTCCGTATGCAAAGTCGAATTGAGTTGTCACCGTGTGTTCCTTATGACATGAAATACCCCATAATTTTGCCGAAAACTCATCGAGTGACCCAGCTTCTTGTTGACTGGTACCATCGAAAATACGCACATGGCAACAGCGAAACTATTGTAAACGAGATACGACAACGCTTTCACATTTCAAACTTAAGGGCGGTAGTACAGCGAGCTGCAAAGAACTGTTGTTGGTGCAAAGTGTATAAGGCGAGGCCTGAAGCTCCAAGAATGGCACCATTACCGGAAGACCGACTCACCGCAGGTGGGAAACCCTTCTCAGTAGTTGGCATAGACTACTTCGGTCCTTACAATATAAAAATCGGACGATCCAGAGTGAAACGATGGGTTGCACTGTTCACCTGTCTCGTAGTGAGAGCAGTGCATCTAGAAGCAGTTACATCCTTGTCCACCGAATCGTGCAAGCTAGCCATACGTCGATTTATCGCCCGGCGTGGTCCACCAGCAAAAATCTACACGGACAATGGAACAAATTTCCTCGGCGCAAGCCGAGAACTAGAAGACCAGATCGTAGCCATCAACCAAGGACTTGCATCAATCTACACGGACGCCGAAACGCAATGGTGCTTCATTCCTCCCGTCACACCCCACATGGGCGGAGCGTGGGAAAGGATGGTGCGCTCGGTCAAATCAGCCATGTCCACTTTCCACGAATCTCGAAGTCCAACAGATGAAGTATTTGCAACAGTACTCTGTGAAGTAGAGTCGATTGTAAATTCACGCCCACTAACTCATCTTCCTCTGGAAACCTCCGAACAAGAATCTCTGACACCAAATCATTTTTTGCTGTTGAACTCAAACGGGACGAAGAAAATCGAAAAGGTGCCAACGGATGAACGTGAAGCTCTTCGCAGCGGATGGAACCAGTGTCAGCGGATGGCGGATCTGTTCTGGCAAAGATGGGTGAGGGAGTATCTTCCTACCCTTACGCGTAGGACCAAGTGGCACGACGATGTTAAGCCGATTGCAGCAGGTGATCTTGTTGTCATTATCGACGACGGGATACGGAATCGATGGGTTCGTGGTCTTGTGTTGCAGACGAAGCCAGGTAGAGACGGCCGAGCGAGAAGTGCATACGTGCAAACAAGTCAAGGCGTTCTGAAGAGACCAATAGTAAAGCTAGCAGTTCTGGACGTGCAAGGTTCGGATGAAGCCACGCCCCCTCAGTAGCTTTACGGGGCGGGGAATGTTGCGACGTAACGCTCAGCCGTTACCGCTCGTTTAGATTAAAAGTGTAGGGCGTATACAAACAGGAATGATTGACAGATTAAGTTGATAGTAGGAAATGAAAAGAAGAAGGTAAAGGTTAAAAGAGACAGGAAGAGGATTGAAATAGAGGAAAACGTGAAATTGATCGCAGAAAGTATAAAATTTACAGATAGTTCTAAATCTATAGAGAAAACTGGTGTTTTAGTCATTCCACTACTTGGATACTGGTGGTCAAGTGAATATTATCGGGTTTGAATAAGCCGTAAGTACTCTGAAGAGTAATTTAAACAACATACTTTATTAAAATCCACCTTTCTGGAAATATAGGTTAGAGAGAAGCTTGATACCAAGTTTCGGGGAAAATTTCCCGTATTTGATCAAATTAAACGTATAGCATAGTATTCGCTGAAATTGTTCTACAATATTGGCAGAGTAAGCCGGGAGAATATTGTGAGTACGACTAACATTAAACTTGAACCAAGCATTGTTAAATATGGTAATCATAAATTGTAGGTTAGAGCAAGATTCACGAGCGATCTGAAAATCTAACGTTGTGCGCCAAAAGTGAGGAACGACGCCACTAAAATTGTAAGTTACAACCTAAAACCTTTATTGAATTTACTCTAATGAATCTAACTTTCCTAAAAAACCACAGCTTAAAAGCAACAATAAAATTGTTCAGCTATACGGAAGTGGCGTTTCATTCCACCGCGACAACATCAGTATTTAAATATTTCCTAGAATTCAAAAGTTATTCATTTTTAAATATTTTTACTATGGAGATTTTCATTGAAGAAAATTGAATCATGAACTGATTTTGAATCAAAAACGATCAGCACAAAACGATTTATGTGCAGCATAGATGCTTTTTAAACTCCTTTAGGCAATTGCTAGAATTCAAATAATATTAAATAATTGTAAAATTTCGAAAAATCCACTGCTACGATTGCCCGGCTGCACGATAAAAGTGATGTAATAAAAAATAAACCTGTTAAAATAAAACAGATGTTTTCTACCTAATAATAATAATTTGAAAAAAAGAAACTGTAATCAGAAGAGCTTAGAAGATAAAGGAAAGAAAGAATAAATCATAAGAAACTTTTCATCCGTAGCACCTTTCATCCCATACTGCCGCCACTGAAATAAAATATGATTAAATGATGATTACGACGATGACTATCATTGCAAAACATTTTTGAGTCACACTCACAATTGACACCAAACCTCTAGTCGTTCTTACCATCAGTTCACAATCGTAATATTTCGCAAGAACAGTTTTTTTTTCAATTCGATCATTTGTGCTAAATGAACTTAAATAACTCCAGTCCCTTTCTTTTAATTAAAAATATATTATTTCTTATAAGGGCTGTATTGAATGAAACCGGAAAGCTTAGATTATGACTAATAACTCAAATTTGGCAGTTCCAAAAAGCATTTTAGTCTTTCAATTTATACTTAGCTTGAAATTTCTGCTCTCTCTCATGGAGCTCCATTGTGGTTGGCTTTCCCATTCTCCAAAATCTTCTTGGTTTTTCACCCACAGGCCCCTTAATTCATTGAAAACCTTTTCTTCATATAGCACATTTATCATCGCAATCACATTTTCTCGCTTCTTCAATTTACCTCACTTCATTCCATTTCTTGCTATCCCTTCTAGCCCACAACCTTCACACACAACTTTTTTTTTTACATATCACACACCGACACAAAATCTCCCAGCAAACCAAAACAACTAAAGGTAGGCTAGTAGTAGGCCTTGATGCCGTTCAAACTGAACCAAAAAAGGCTTGCTAACGCTAACGCCTATCATCAAAACTAGATTAATAGCACACACACATCTTCATTTTGAACATGCGATGATTGGAATGGAAAATCTCAACGGACGAGCCAATCAATCAATTTCCTAATTTTGCTTTCACTAGTAACCACAACTGTAATTCACGAAACTTAACAAATTCAAATATTAAAGCTATGCGCCTTTTTCTCTATAAAAATCTTTGCAAATCCTCCACATCGTACCCATGTCAAACACTACCAATCAAACTAAACACTTCGGAGAACAGCAGCGAAACCGAAAACGAACCGAGCTCAGCAAGAGCCAGATCCGAACTGTCGACTCAATTCACTCAAAAAATATACAAATTCAAGTTTGAAATTTTGTTCATTTCAACATTTTTATGTCTTTGTAAGAGTATAAATTTCAAAATTTTTTATTCTTCAATTTAAAATATAAACTCAAATTTTGAATGTTTTGAAAATTTATTTCGGGTTTCTATATCTATGTACTTCAAAACCTGCATGTCATGTAAGACTACCGATTTTGAGTCTTTTTGCTGCATGAATTAGGAATCCGTTTAGTATTTTTATGGTGGAAAGAACTTCTTTGATCTATGACTGGAAATTTATGCTAAAAAACGAAGTCGACTTTTCAATAGTTTGATTTTTTTTGGAGTGGCTAACCACACTCTCCCACACCTAGAGGCTCATTTGATCCCTGGTAATGGACGCTACTGTTCTCAGCACGTCTGACAGAAAGTGAATAAAGAGAAGAATTGTTTGAAGTTTGAATAGTAACACTTTTTAGGTATTATAATTTCTTGTTGTGTTTTTGGTGCATTCAAATAGTTTGAAATTTTTTAAAGTAGATACTGAAAACAGTTAAAGAAATTTAGAAATAAACTCGAGGCCATATGTGAACTATTTAGAGAATTAATTTCTTAGCTCATGAAGTCTATTTTTTTTGTTTTGGCTTAAAATGCATCCACTATATTGTAATGTGTAACTAAAAGATACGAAGTTATGGTCTTAGACATAGATCTTCATCAGAAAAATATCTTTCAATTAATTCATAACAACGATATAACAACTTCCAGAGTAGAAATAAAGATCATGTTTGTTTTGCAGAACCAAATGTGTTCATACAACCCTAAAAATAAAGATTTATTCATGAAAACTTTTCTAAAACAATTAAGACCTCAAGTCCTCAGATATTAAAAAAGTGACCCAAAATTGAGATAGCTGCCTTGAGCCATTTGATAAACTTTTTTGCATGTTGCCAGGAGCTCATAAATCGTTTAAAAAAAACTGTATTAAAATTTACAAATTGATTATTTAATGTATTGGTCGAAATTTTTGAAGTCCTTAAATATTGATGAAATTTTTGGCTTGATGTGGTCACTTGTTTTGTCCAAATTTCATTTGAAAGTAACATTTTTCTCCTCTTTTTGCATCATGTTCGCTTCTCACCCTGCAGAGACCAAAAAATAAGAAAATGGTTGAATAAAATTATGATTTAAAAATTTATTTTTGGTAGTTCATAGTAACGCTATCTCAAAAACTACTAAACACATTTTGCACATGTAAACATTACATTACTAGATAGTATCACTAAAAATTTCATCAATTTTCAATCAGTAGCTTAAAAGTTATTCATCAATGCAAATGTTGCATTTTTTTTTCGAATAAAGTCCTTAAATTTTTTATCATCTCACCTACTATATTTTCACCTACGTACACTTCAATATCAAGAATGTTAAAATAATTTGTTTTTAAAATAAGTATATAAGTAGTCTATTAAATATTTTCTCAGTCGCATCAACTGATGATTCATAACCTGTGACAGACAATCATTAACTTGAAATGAGTTCACAAAGTCGGTTTTTGATATAATTAAATTTTACTAATTAAACTAGCTGGCCAAGTGTGCTTTGTTACAGCTTCCAATAATTAATTAAAGTTGTCAAAATAAGGTTAATTTTAATTTATTAGTTCATCATTTTAAATTATAATCGATATATTGACTATGAGAGCTGCAACTTAAAATTCGTTGAATTTGAAAAGGAATTACATGAATAGAACTCAAACTTCGCGAAAAAACAGTATAGAAGCTCCCTTGCTCATCCAGTTCGATCTTCGCACTCAAATATTTTTTATTGTAAAATTTTGATCCATTTACGTGATAATTCGTTAAATCGGGAGGTTTTCAAAGAGCCACAGAAAAATTTCTTGTACTCAAGTACTCTCTCCTATAAAATTTGGTTCCAATTATTTGATAAGCTCTTCAGTTATCTATATATATAAAAATGAATTTCTGTCTGTCTGTCTGTCTGTCTGTCTGTCTGTTCCCTATAGACTCGGAAACTACTGAACCGATTTGCGTGAAACTTAGCTGGTGGGGGTATTGGAGGCAGGGGAAGGTTTCTATTATGGTTTGAGACCCCTCCCTTTCTCATGAAGAGGGGGAGGGGCCTCCCAAGCAAAAGTCAATTTTTTGCATAACTCGAGGACGCATCAAGCAAATGGTATCAAATTTGGCATGGGGTGGTATTTGGGAACGATGAATATTTCTATGAATATTAGGTACCCCTCCCTCCTCTTAATGGGGTGTTAGGAAGGGGGAGGGGGGTTGCCTTACAATTTTTCATGTAACTCGAAAACTTATCAAGATATTGGAACCAAATTTGGCACGGGAAGGTATTTGGATACGAAAAATACTTCAATGATTATTTGAGACCCATCCTTCTTTGCAGTGGGAAGATATAAAGGGGGAGGGGGCCTCTTTTATAATTTTTTACATAACTCAAAAACTAATTAAGCAAATGGAACCAAATTTGGCATGGGAGGGTATTTGGATACAAAAAATATTTCTATGATTACTTGAGACCCCTCTTTCCAGTAGGGGGGGAGGGGGCCTCTTTAATAATTTTTTACATTACTCAAAAACTAATAAAGCAAATGGAACCAAATTTGGCATGGGTGGGTATTTGGGAACGTGACATGTTCTAATGTTTGAGACCCCTTCCTTCTTCCAGCGGGGAGAAAGGAAAGAGGGAGGGGAGTTTCATACAATTTTTATTGCATAACTCAAAAACTACAGTAGCAAATGGAACCAAATTTGGCATGGAACGATATTTGGGTACGAGAAATGCTTCTATGAATATTTGATATCCCTGACTTCTTCAAAGAGGTGTATGAAAAGGGGGAAGAGACGTCTCTCTTACAATTTTCAGTATAACTGGAGAGTTGATCGAGGAAATTGAACCATATTTGGCATTTGAGGGTATTTGGATACGGTAAAGGTTTCTATTATAAATTGAAACCCCACCTTTTTTCAGCTGAAAGATATAAAGGGGGAAAGAGAGGCTTCTATACAATTTTTTAGCATAACTCGAGAATTAATCGAGCAAATGTAACCAAATTTGGAACCAAAAAGTATTTGAGTACGAAAAATACTTTTTCTATGCGAAATAATTCCTTTATTGCGGTAGGATGATAGAATTGGGAATATAGGAAGGGAAAAGGAGGCTTACATATAACTTTTTTTTTACAAAACCCGAGAAATGGACAAAACTTAACATGGAAAATCGTTTTGGTATGATTTTATGATTATCTGACACACCATCCTCCTTTCAGTGAGTAGGTACATAGGAGGAGGGAGGTAAGCCCAATACAATTTTGTTAGCATAAGTTCTCAATTTATGCTAACGAAGCCAACAAATGGAAACAAATATGGCTTAGAAGGGTACTCGATTAGGACATATGTATGTTTCTACGATTGTTATAGACCCTTATGCTTTATAGTGTAGAGAGGGAAAGAAAGGAGGAGGCTCCATATACATTTTGTTGTTAAGCTTAAAAACTTATTAAAGAATGGAATTATATTTGATATAAGAGGATTTTTGGGCACAAAAAATGGGTATGATTATTAAAGACCAAGACCTCCATTCAGCAGGGGATGAAGGGAAGGACAGGGGAGGGGGCTCTCTTATCAGTTTTTTAGCATAAATCCAGAACATATGAAGCAAAACAGCCATATTTTATAAGTTAGATTGTTTGCGTACGATTAATTTGAAACCCTCCAGACAGATTAAAATTATCAGATCTTTAAAACAAATTTATAAAGCAAGATTAAAAATATTATTTTAAGTTATCTTTGAGTTGCAATTCGAAACTCCAGCTGCAGCTCTCATTTAATAGCAATTGCTTATGAATTATGTTATAATTTGATTCAAAATAATGCCAATAAAACAATAAAAATTTGATTAATTTTGGAAAATATTATTTGATTTTGAAAGGTGTAGCAAAGCACACGGGTCAGCTAGTGCTAAATAAATGTATGGAGTCCTCCTTCATTCTTCCGAAATATTGAGTGAGGGATCAAATCTTCAAAGAAAATATTTTTTGTACCTAAATTCTCTCTCCTTCCGGATTAACATCCATCTGCTCGATGAGTTCTCGAGTTATTTTTTTCCATTACAAAGATCAGTTCTCTAGGTGTCTAAAAAATATTGTATGAAAGTTTCCCCCTTCCCCTTTCCCAATTTGAGAGAGGAAGGGATCACAAAATATTTAGAAAAAACATTTCTCGTACAAATATACTCCCATGGCAAATAAGGTTTCATTTGCTCGATAAATTTTCGATTTATGAAAAAATCTATGGGAGACCCCCGCTTGCTATTTCCTCAGTGAAAGAATGCAGGTTCTTGAAACACCGTACAAATATTTCTTGTTCCTAAATACCGTCCTTTGTCACATTTGGTTTCTTCTCTTCTAGTTCTCAAAATACGCAAAATATTTTATAAGTGACCTATCCTATCTCTCCAATGAAAGGAAAGAGGAGTTCCAGATAATCATAGAAATATTTCTCGTACCCACATACCTTTCCTTGTCAAATTTGGTACCTTTGCAGAGAACATTAGAGGGGGGGGGGCAATGGAGGCAATTGCCCTGGCCGCCCTGCTCAGGTGGGCCCTCTGAGGAAAAAACAAAGTTCAATATTACTTTAATCATACTGCTTTTATTCAAGGAATCGGGGAAAGAAAGTAAAAACTTAAAATTACTTCAACTAACCTAAAACTTCCCCCTTGAAATCTCGAATTGTTTCACACAACCTGGAAAAATCTGGGGATTTGAAATTTTTTAATGCTTAAATCAAACAAAGCAGAAACCAGTGGTAATGTTGAAAAATCGAAAAGAATGTGAAGGAGAACACCTCAATTTTTTTTAAAACGAATCACGACAGCAGCGTTTTTAAATCATTTTTCAAAATCCCAATAAACCATTTATTTAAAGCAACCTAATAAAAGTGATCAACTTTATATAATTCAATTGATTATTTTTTAAATAACGTAGATAAACCCAGTAGAATATGGATTTCATTTACAATATATATATATATTCTGGACACAGGCTAGAACGTAGTATGCTTTACTTATCCACTTTACTTTGAAAATCCGGACTTGCTCGAATAAATCCGGGAAATCTGGAATGCTTACCTTACAATATATAGTATGTCATTTTCTCTTAACAATTCAATATGAACATATTTAAGGAAATCCCAGTGAATCCAACGTTATGTTTTGAATATTATAAACTTTTTTACATTTAAATAAACACGTAATTGCTTTTAACTGGCGACTAGAAAAACTTTTCTCAGCTTTGTTAACATTTGAATAAATAACAGTAATTATCAATTTGTGAAAAAAAATTTGCAGCACAGAAAAGGTGGAATCGAGAAAATTATCTCCCATTTTCATTAGGCACAAAGTTTTCGCATTAAGTACTAAGATATAGCGCTTTTACTTTAAGTTTTTAGATTATTTGTGAGGAATTTTATAAACATGAAATTTATGGATAGATTCGTGTTTACTTAATCTAATTAAAATTCTTTATGATGAATATTCCAGAATTTTATTCCGAGTAATATTCGGGTCCTATTGCAATTTATAAACGGGCTATATAGAATAAATTTTTCAATTATTAAAAAAAATTGCCTTAGTATAAACATCCTTCAATTAACTTTAAAAAAACATCGATATATTCTCCTCTTTACATCTCTCCAAACGAAGAAGGGAGGGATTTCAAATCATCATTGAAACATTTCTCGTCCTGAAATAACCAACCACGTCAAATTTGGTTCTATTTGCTTGATTGGTTCTTGAATTGTGCAAAGAAATTATGATTTTGATAGTATAATGGGTAAATTGAATTAGATCATTGCTTTAGGTATAGGCTATTATCGATACCCTCGATATTATTCCTTAAAATAAATATCTTACATAAAATTACATACAGTACAGTAAATATATATATTATTTTTCATAAATGTTAGTACAAATATCGTGATTTTCATTGTTTTATCAAAATGTTACCCTCAGTGTTTTTAAACTGCTATTACTTTAAACAATTACAAGAGACTCAAAATACCATCAGCTGCAAAATATTCTTTACACAGCAATACCCACCGGGATCCTCAGAATCAAGAGCCACCTCCCCCCTCCTCCTCAGCACACGCAAGGGAGAGTAAAGCATGACAAAGAACGAAAAACAAATTTTCCAAGATTATTTCTTTATCGTGTGTCGCCCATTTGCCGCAGCTGGAAAAACGGCGACTCTTCTTCCTGATGATGGCTGGGCTGAACTGAGCTGAGCTGGCACTGGAACTGGTTCAGTACCTTCCTACTGGAAGCACATGCTCTTCTTGTTTGGGATGAAATAAATGTATATTGGATTTTTTCTCCGTTCTTGCTTGAAAGTGGGAACGCACTCGGTTCTGGTTCTGTTTTCAATCGGCACTTTTTACGGCTTTTCATGATGCTATTTTCGCGATTACTTGTAATACCTGAATTTAACATATTTTCCCCTTTACGAGGATCTGTTCAGCATGATTGGGAGGATTTCTGATTTAAAAATTGGTTGGATTGGATTTAAATTTGCTTGTTTTTTCGAAAAATTTCGAATAATGGCTTTTGTTGGATAGGAGTTGTTGTCAACAACAATTCGAAAAAATGATGACGATAATCAAAAACATCATTTATTGCGTTCAACAGGGGGGGAGGGGAGGGGGTCAATTGATAATAATGGTTTCATCACTTCTGTCAACGCCTGACGATTTAATTATGCAATCATTGATAGGATAATGAGACAATTGATTTAGGTCGCTGCTGTGTGCAGTGGTTTTTGCGATATTTTGATACGTCGATGCATCGATTCATATTTAATGACTGAAACTATTGTATCGTAAGAAACACACACAAATATAATAAAGGAAAAAATTAAAAGACGCACAAGATGGCCCATGCTAATATTTTCCAAAAATACTCTAAACTATGGCTTCGAATGATGTTTTTCTTGAATTCTATTGTGGCAAATAAGCTTTTCTATAATTTTTTTGGAGGAAAGTTCTTAAACCACCTTTGATTTTTAGAAACAGAAGAATTTATCGAACACCCGATCAGGCATGGTTGGTCCGCACTTCTCAAGTCCGACAGTGCGCTGTGTGAATCGCACCGTTATCTTCTACGATTTGTAAAGCACCACACTTCAATCCGAAATGCTCTACACTCATTTCCGAGTACAGCCGAAGCCAAGTGCCGAGCAAAACCGGTGTCCCAATAGCAACACTACTGTGTGATCAGGAGAAATCACGAATCACACAACTGAAGTGCATTTTTTCCTTCTCTTCCTACCACAGTAGGCAAACAAACAGCACGAAACGATATTGCTTCTTCTTCCTTTTCTTCTTGGAAAAGAACCAAGCCTACTGAGTTGCTTTAGCGCTGCTCCCCTACACTTAATGTGATGATTTTTTTTTTCTCTTGCTCTCACTCTGGCGAAGCGTTCTCTGCTCTTTGATTGGGTGTACGCCCGGCGTCTAAACAGAGCAGGGCAAGTGTTTCAGAACGAAAAGTTCACTGAGTTGCATTTTTCAAGCCGCTCGGGGAGAAATGGACAACCATGCGATCAGGAGAGTGTATCAAAATTATTACTCAAACCGATTTCAACGACATATTTTTTTTGTTTCGATTATAGTCGTTCTAACATCTTTATGTAATTCGCGACTTATATCAACGATGCAGTTGGTGGATAGTCATTGAAAAACTTATCCGGTACAACTGTGATCGATGTTTACTCTTGGGCTCGAACTCACGGACATCGGCTCAGGAAGCAACTGATTTGCCAACTGAGCTATATCACAAGCCCAGCTACGTATTATCATCTTATTCAGATATTGCCTTGATATCAAAATCTTCGTCTTAGTCGTTAAAAAAAATATATCACCTATGATACAAATAATTGTTTTTTTCTGCCTCAATATGTCTGCTTCCAAAGCTTTTATTGGAATTTTGAAACCCCCATTCCATTGCATTATGGTTCTAAGGTAGCGATCGCGCCAATCGCGATCGCGAATATCGAGGTTCGAATCTCCTGGCTGTACACAAAATTTTCTAGAGTGTACAGCCAAGCTTGAAACACTGCATAAAGGTTTGAGTACAAGGCGGGAGGCGATTCAACACTGCATACAAGTATGAGTCAAGGCAAACATTGCATGGAAGCTTTGTATGCAAGACTCATATTTTTGCCTTTTTGATGGTCGATCTTTTATCTGATTGAGTTATAATCTTGATATAATGCTATCAAAGGGTGATATAATTCAATTATTCTTGCATCGATTTCATCCTACGAGTTCACCACTCGTTATATCTTATTTTGATAGGAAAAAAAATGAATGTATAAATATTTCATCTTGATATTATTCTGTTTTTTTTCTGTTCTGATCAGGTATACAAATGTTTTAAAGTTCTAATGTAATGGGGGTAACACTTTAATACACTTGAGGTCAAAATTTGACCAGGCGAAACTGAAAGCCATCAGCATTTTTCGAGATACTTGTATTTTATGTTCAAATATTTTCGTTTAGAGATGAAATCTTTGAAGTTTATAAACCAGAATCGGTTTTCGATCTTGTTTATGAATTACACTAAGCATTTCAGATTCCCGCTTAAAACCGAGCTGGTTCGAATTTGCCTGGCCCAGATACGTTAAAAAATCTGGAATGCTTAGTAGGATAACACATGGTTCCATTTCTGTTGTTTTTTTTTAAATTTTCACATAGGGCTTAGTTCGGTCTGGTCGAAGCTCGACCAGATATGTTTCCGATAGTACGCAATACAAGTGGTATATGAGATCTTAAGAGCCAAAGGGTAAAGTTTAGGTTGCCTGAACTTTTGCAGCACGAATCCAGGGCGAACAAATCCAGGCTATTTTATCTAAAAACCTGACGAAATTCGGACATTTGATTTAAAATTGCCGACTAAAATCTTGGCAAATTTGATCAAAACCTAGAAATAACTAATAAATTATTAAGATGACAAAAGTTGAAATTGTTTTTCCATCAAAATTTACCAGCAGATTTTGAATCGTATTTTAGACTTTCAAAAAACAAAATTTACAACAAACATTGTGTTTTTAAGTTGGGTTTGAGAATGAAAATGAGAATAAACCCGGGTAAAATCCGGGATTTTCCAATGAAATCCGAGGAACCGTGTCGGCCAGACTATGCCCAAATTATTTATTAAATATCCTAGAAAACCCGGATAAAACAGAGCAATCTGGCAACCTTAGTTTAAGTGTATCAAAGCTGTGTTTGTGAAAACGAGCTACAAGATATTCTTTTTCCCGTTTTTTTTTCATATAGTTTTCAAAAAACTGAAGTTTTTGCTTAATCAGAAAAGTATGAAGGACATAAATCTAAAATATTTGAAAATTACACCAAATAAAGTTTTAAATATGAAAAATCGTTTGGTACTATAAACTAAAAATTTACCATTTTTGCACTTATACCACTTGAACTCTGAGAAATGCATAATGTTTGAGCATACGATAAAATGGGTAAGTAACATTTCATATATTCTAACTTTACACAAGCTTTAATATTTGAAAATTAAAACTTTTTTAAGGCACTCATCAAGAATCATTTCATTAATTTTTTTTCTTTTGATCTTATGAAAGGCATACTCATTAACTAAAATGAACAAATAAGTTTGGATGTTAAGATTTATTTTCCCTTCTGTGGAATAAATTCACAATTTCACCGATTCAAAACTGCAAAACCGTAAAACTATACTTTTATGTTGGCTTTCAATCATTATATCAATACCTTATCTTTGTTTTTTCAATTCACGAATACATTATTTATTTTATTTTTCAATAAGAAACTTCATTAATAACTGCCAACATTCGATTTTCGAGTTTTGAAGTTTAGTTCTGCCTGTTTTCTTAAAGACTCAATTATGACTAGCTTTGAGTTCTTATATGGATATGGATAACTGAACCAATTTTTAATTGTTAAGTTCTGTTCTTGTGTTTTTATCTCTATTATTTCCTTTAACTCAGGCATGTCAAACTGGGGGTTCACGGGCCGCATGCGGCCCGCGGCCTAGGTCAATGCGGCCCGCGTAGCCTCGTTTTAAATTTTCACAAAAAACACCAGTGATTTTTATGTAAAATATTCCTGCAAAAAAAACTAAAGCTGAATGTACCGATTTAACTGATTTTGGCTGCGGCCCTCTACGCCATAGAAAGTTTTTAATGCGGCCCGCACAGCTAAACGAGTTTGACATGCCTGCTTTAACTGATTTTTGATTGAAAGTCTTATTTTTAGTTGAAATCCGATACTTATTTCGAGGAATAATAAAAACTTCCGTGATTCAGCCCCCCAATACTGAGTTTTGATTAACAAAACTGACTTCAATGAATTGCCTGATACTTATGGTATTAACAAATTTTAAATTCATTTTCGGAGATTTTCTTAATCAAGTTTTGAACTTTCAATGCTAAAATCATTACCTTTTTGAAAATGATCTTACACCAAAGTTTGAACGGATTTTGAGCTAGGAACTGTTATTTTGTGGTACAAAAAATATATCTTCAAGAGAACTTTGATTTTCAGTTTTGTCTTCGACTTTTTTTATTGAAACTTTATTTTGTTGATGAAAGTCAGCATTGATCTTTAAGGTTAGAATATACGACCGGCAGTTTTAATGCATTATAGCAGCAATTTAGATCGTTTCAACAATAAATAAATAAAAATATTTTGCAATCAAACTGCTACAGATAAACCTAGGGTGAATTTGCCAATCGTTGTCCCCTTACCCATTAATGCACAGAATGACTTAAATTGTCAATATTTCAGCTATTTTTCAACATTTTCCCAAAAAATAATACTGAATCATTTAAATCGGAATGTTTACTGATGAAATGGCTTTTTACGATATTTGATGCTGTAAAATATGCATCTAACGCCAGTTTTGATTTTTCTTGTTCTTTTCGCGTGGTTTTTGTGCTAATTGTTAAACACAACCTTAACATTTCTTTTACGAAAAATAAGGTCTTCAGACCAAAACATTTTTCTTTACAAAACGTTTGTTGGACAATTTTAATACCATGATTTTACAAAATAATTACGATCCATATGTAACCAGAGAAAATATCGGATCGTGCAACAATTGGTCTGCTCTATCTCCTCCTGTCCCGTTGTTGTACATAATTGCAAGATTTGTATGGAAATTTCAAATTTATGAATACCTGTTTTTATACCTGCTATAGCTTTGTTAGGTTCTTTTTACAACTAAAAAAGGCAAAAAAATTTTTTTAGCGTTTCATTGTGTCCTGAATTAGCGCTAGGAGGTATTACGGAATATCAAAATTTTCTCATAACCAGATATGTACTGGAAGTAAAAAATAAACTTAACTTTGGATTTTAAAAATATTTCTTGGTTTATGCAATTCATTTCATGTGAACGGAAACCAAACCAAACCGCAATACAATGCTTTGCATAGCTTATGAACTTGTTTATTTGTTTAACTTTTGCATAAACATTAAATGAAATTATTGAAAGTTTCAGCAAGCAAAGCTTGCAATTTTACAATACTTTTCAATGGATTTCGATTTTTTTTTAAATTTTAAATTGGCTCTAATTTTTTCCATGAAAAAGTTAGCTTATTCTCATGTTGGCAAAATAATGAAGCTTAAAAATAGGCAAAATCAATCATTAAACTCAACTTCATTTCAAGCTTATTTAAATTTCCTGGATAATTTCAAAAATTTCTTCTTCCATATAAACTGCCATACAAAATTTAACACGTTCATTGATTAAATGCAACTGAAAAAACAACTAGGATTTTCTTTAAACATGACATGTTTTTTGCTTATTAAGTAAATGTTTACATATAACTCGTTACTTTAAAAATTTAACAAAGACACTTCATTTTACCATAAGTATGTTTTTCTACCGTCAAATCCTAAAATTTAAGCTTTGAGATTATTTAGCTCGTTGAAAAACATATGTTTGTTTTGTATGGTTGGGAAACTTACAATGTCTCAAAGTGTAAAAGTGACTGCCTTGGCTTTGAGGGACTTCTTTTTTATCAGATTTATTTAGAAATCCTTTAATCCAGTAACTCAACATTTTGTGCAAACAATCTAAAGAGTGTTTTGAAAAATCACTGTTTCTCAAATTTCGAGACGACAAACCTTAAAGAATTGAATTTCATGTCGATAGCAAACCCCTTGAATTTGATAATAATATTGTTAAAATTTTGTAAATCCCAAAAAAAAAAATTCGAAGTCGGAGGTTGGAAGACTCGAGAAATTACAATACAATTTTCTCAAAAATTCATATCTGACGTCGAGTTAAAGCGGAGACATCTGAGTGAAGCTTTATTTGGCCCTTGTTTTCCGGAAAAATAAACAGTCATAACTTCGTGAAATTTAATTTGATCAAAAAAAATTTTCAGCCGGAAAATTGTTGGTAAACATTTCAATGTGATGAGAAGGTTTCTAGAAGATTGATACAGAGGTGATATTCTTTACAAATAACCTCACTGTCATAAAAAAACTATTCAAAACAGTTAACTTTTTGGAAAGATAATAGTTATACAAAATTGTACATCTTGAGCAGAAATCAGTCGAACGATCTGAAGCCTTGGGCGTGCTAATTGATATTTATTTTGTAAAAATCGATTGACTTCCAAGTGAGTCCTAAAGTAATTAGGCCGGAACAAATATCAATTTCTACTTTTGTCACCTTTCCCTTCGAAATTTCCTAAAATCCTGGAGGGGGAATAAATAAAGTTTGAAGTATTTTATCAAAATTTCGAAAAAAAATATCCAAAGATCCGAAAGATTACAAGAGCAAAAAACAAATTGTGGAGCTACAGAGTTTTATCAATTTTTGTATTCTTGATTTTATTGAATTTTTCGATGAAAAATTACTTGATTTATAGGTTTGTGCAATGATATATAATTTTGTTGCAAACAAGCTCTCGTGCAATTTATTCCAAATAATTAGTATAACAACCCCCCCCCCCCCCCCTGTCTCGCATTTTATAAAATCAAATCTTCTCAATAGAGGTAAAGGGGGGGGGTCAAAACCGTTCACGTCCTTTTATCTTTTCAATGGCTGATTAAAATTAGGTTTCAATTCCAATTAGTTCAATCTATGGAATTTCAATACAATTACATTTTATGTTGAAAGATTTATAAAGAAAAAAAAAAGCTCATTACTGGGCAAATAAGGTCAAATAACATTCCACTGAGATGGTTCCAGTTTAATTCAGCGGCAGATTTGAGATAACACTTCACATGTGATTAATGCAATTCCAGACTCTCAAACCGGCGGTATCATGTTTTATT
Source organism: Uranotaenia lowii (assembly GCF_029784155.1). Lineage (NCBI taxonomy): Eukaryota > Metazoa > Arthropoda > Insecta > Diptera > Culicidae > Uranotaenia > Uranotaenia lowii. The sequence continues at coordinate 111,692,554 of NC_073693.1, forward strand.
TAAATTTTTGGTCTGAATTTTCCCATTGTTCATTTGAAGGTCTATTTGGGAAACCCACCTCAAAAGGGGCCGTCCAAGACAACCAGAAGTCGTATATTATTTTACAGATTATATCGTATGAATGTTATTTAAACCAGTTTTCGTATATCTGTACCTACAATGTGCGTCCCATGCATATTCTTTATCGTATTTAAATACATTGCATGTTTTTATCACGACAAAATAAACCAAATCAAGAATATGTGTACTAATGTACCTATATGGCCTCCAAAATGATACGTATATACTGGTTTTGCTGCATTATATACGATATGTTTACACGTATATTTGCATGTATATTTGTGTTGCAAATTTGATATACCCATCAAATGGTTGTCTGGGGTCTCAAAATTGGGTTGCATTTGAACTAAAAGTTTTCTCGCTAATAAGCAAAATTGAATCTCTTTGCCCACATGATGGTTGAGCCCCTTAAGAAGGTTTTCGAAATGTGCAACCATTGGAAAAAATCGGACAACACTAGGCACGACATCAAATTTGCCGGTACAACAATTTGGCACAGATGGACTGTTTCAAATGATTTTTAAAATTTCAATGTCACATTTTTTTAACAAAAAAGTCGAGTAAATTCGGTCAAAATGACTAAAATACGGCATAACCAAAATCATGTGCTTAGCTGTGCAACGGTTGGCAAATCACTCTATCAATCATTAAAATGAACAAAAACTGTAGGTGTCCTTCCAAAAAGTTTCCCCGGGCCCCATAAGGCTTAATCCGGCTCTGTTGGTTACACCTAAATATTGATGTGAAGTTTAATGTTCTTCAGGGGAATTAGAATTCTTTTCAAAATAACTGGATCAAATTGTTACTTTGATGAAGGAAGTATGTAGGAAAATTTGGACATCAATGGAACTAAATAATGTTTGTATAAAAATCATCAGCAGACGAAAATTGTTGAGCTGATTTTTTGAGTTTTTTTTCTGTATTAGTGGAGAGTAATTTGTATCTATCTTTCAAAGTAGAAATCAGCATCTTAGGCTTTTTTTTTGAATTTAAGTTATTATTTCAAAAAAGTTTTGAGTAGAGTTTAATGTCCTCTATTGACACCTCTACGACAACCTTTTCAAATTCTTGAGGAAAAATTAACAAAAGTTTTGGTCAACCCTTCTGTAATTTCAGTATTATGTAGGGAAGAGTGGGGTATCATGGAACACTTTTTTCTATGCTTTATGACTTCTTTATTATAGGGGAGAGTGGGGTATCATGGGCCACTTTTTTCTTTGTTTCGTAACTTTTTTATTATGAAAGATAAAAAGAAAAAAAATAATGGAAAGGTTTTCTACATTTTTAAGGTATCATTTGGCTTTTTTTTTTAAACACATAAATTTCCCAAGTTCTGACTGTTAAAAAAAGTTTTTTTTATTTTGAAAAACTATGGGGAAACGTGGGCCACCAAATCCAAATTGACTAGATAACGTGCAAAGATTATGAGTTTACCCAAAACTGAAATTTCATACTTCATTTAGTTATTTTAAAGCTATTTTAGATGAGGAAATAAAAAAGAGAGTTGTGTATGATCGAATAATTCCTTATTCCTGGCTCGCGATCATTTCGGCGAAATTCTTTATAGGATTTATGTTCGTCTATATCGCATTGGAAAAAATGGACAAAATATTTTTCGAAACTCTTTATTTGGCATAAGAAAGATAGGAAAACGTATTTTAAGTTCTGAATGTGTATAGAAACACCAAAGTATAGGTGGTCCAAGATAACCCACAAAATGTGGCCCACGATTCCCACAAGCTATGATTTGCAAATTGGTTGCATTTGTGTGACTTATTGATGTTTCATCAAAAATTCCTTTTCCACGTGGAAGAACATGACGAAATTAAGTTCATAAGCGTATTAGCATATTTTTGTTATTACTGTTGGTCTCCCACGGATGCAATTTGCTGGTGCTTTTTTAATTATATAGGTACATATCTCTAGGCTCGTTAAATAACAAAGGCATATGAAACGTACACAAGTCAACAATATATAGAAAAAACATGATTACCCGATCAGGAGGGAAAAACAAAATTATATCAAGATGAGATATTTTGATACTATTTTTTTCCTATCTAAATGAGTTATTATTCAGTACTCGTAGGATGTTAAAATATCTCAAATTATATCAAAAAATCTATGCGGTCATACCTAAATTATATCAATTTTAGATTTGCTGCTTTCAAGATTATATCTCGTTCAGATAGCATAGCTTGATATTGGGCAGAACAAAACCTATCAAAATTATAACTTATCAAGATATGAGTGCTACGAGAAAATTTTCTAGTGGGATGTCAATAAACCACATTATTTGCTTAAACCATGCCCCATTTTTGGATTCCATAAAATTGGATTCAATTTTAAGGATCTGTTGAGCGAAACTCATTAATGTTCGGTTTGGGCCGTTGACTTCGATGTCCGTGTTTCAGAAAAAGTTGTACGTATATCAAAATAAGATATAATCATTTTATTTTAGGACAATCTGAAAAAAATTTTTGATAATTGATAATGAGCTCAACCCCATTCAATTCTGTCAATCAGAATAAGATATAATTCGGATTGGAGAAACTTATAATCGAAAATTTGGAGTACTTAATCATAACTCAATCAGATGTAAATATCTTGGTGAGATATGATTGAGTTATTATTTTGATATGCTCTCCTGATCGGGTACGCAAAGCGACGACGATGACAGTTGGATTGAGAGATTTATCTCAATTCACAGCTCAGATATTTAGAATGGCTCACTTTTCCTCATGACCCACATTATCCCACTCTCCCCTAGTGTAATCATAAGGGTGAAAATCATTTTTATTTGAAATGTGATTGCTTGAAATTCAACGATTTTCAAAGCAGATAGATTTAGCTTGAATCTGCAAAAAATCAGAAACAAACATGCCGTTCTCGTTCATATTATTTGAATTTAATTCTACTCATTACCGAAAACGAATTATGTTAAGAACTTATTACAAAACCTGCTTTAGTAATACGATTATATTATGGGCCAGTTGAGAAAAACTATTCAACTCAACATTTTATGGCTTTCCGATAAAGCTCTTCCCGGAAGACATAATCCCATCACGCGTTATTCCCATTCAGTTCGTTTCTGTTTACTCTGCTGTTTGCTTAAAGCTTTCTGTAAATTCACTGTCACGTCCTCGAACAGACAGACAGCTCTGCCGATAAACGATTCCGCGCTACAAACTGTCGGAAGCGCTCTAAAAGTTTCCCCATTCCGACCGAACTGGTTTATTATTAAATGTACGATCACGAGAGTGCTTTTTCTCATTTCGATTCCAGGCCAATTGACCATCATATGACTTTATACACAATCCAATAGTGAGGAAACACAAATCCTATATTAATATTTCCTCTTTTCCCATCACAATTTCAGATCCGATACTGGAGGCGCGGTTTGAAGAAGAAGATGGACCTGTGAATAATCGAGCTCCGGAAGATCCGTATGACACGCAACCGGAAGTGCCGTCAACGAGCACAACAACAACAAGTGAACACCCCAGCTGGGTAGTGTAGCTTCCGTTTATGGAAAAGGTGGGGAAAGTGAAACGGAAAGATACACACACACAAACATTCACACACATACAGACACCCACATACGTGAATCGGGGCTATGCATGTCCGTGGCGGCTCCCAATGGCAAAGTCGAAGGAAAACCTCCCTGGGGCCGTTGAGGCGAGCCCATCCAGCCTCCGGGGCCACGTGGAATGTCCAGGTGGTCCGAGGGAAGATGACTTCCCGCTGTCTGTGGCACGCCTGCCGGGCTCTCGTGCTTGGCATTGTGCTGATGCTGGTCGGGGGTGGAATGGCCACTGTCGGTAAGTATTATGCCAACCCTAACCTTATACCTCTGCTCTAAGACTGGCGCGTAGATAGTGAACGTGCCTTGCATTATTAAGTGGCATTGGCTCTCGTGAAGTTTTGTTGAGGGTTTAGTTTTATTTAAGGAACTTTACACTTTCTCGGGCCACGGAAAAGTTTAAATTTACTTACTTAATAAAGACTTTGGCTACGAACTTTCATATACTGTTAGGTAATGTGTAAAATATTTTTACGGAACTTGGGATCGATGAACTTCAGTTTTTCACCTTTCATACATTTTTATTATAGTTGTTACACTACACATAAGTACCAGATATTTTTTCAAGATCGAAGCAGTGCTGGACAAATACAGGCGATGTGAAAAAATAATAAGGAAATTTTAATCCTCTATTACCTACAAATTATTTTGTACTATTTTTTATATATCCAATCATTATTTAGTATTGAAAGATATTTCTAATATTTTAAATGCCTCGAAAACTCATGGTGTTTGAAAATTTTGAAATTCACCAATTTTAAGTGAATCAAAACTGATTAACAAACTTACCATAATGAAAAACGAAAACTGATCCGAATCTTTTTGTTACCGTCCATTCAATCAAGCATTCAGAATTTTGATAGTTTTTCGCTTTTCAGAGATACAATGCTATAAAAATGAGAATTTGTTGTTTTGTTTCAATGGTGTTAAAGAATATTGAAGAATGGATATTTCGATCCTTTCGGGCTTGGCAATTGTGGACGGATCTTCAAGAGACGGACAGATCCAAGGTCTCCGACAAGAATGTGAACTCGTGGGTTTTTGCATTGAAATGGAATCTGTATTCCTTGATTCTCTGCGAAGCAGATCTGAACTTTAAATACAGTCATATCAAAAGCTAAGTATTATTATTTCATTATTTGTTTTAACTTCCATCAAAATCATTCATTAGCTTTTTTATATTTAAATTATCATGTTTTTTCTTGGGCGTCATTATTTTTTCCATCGTAAACCGGCATTTATTTTCATGAACACTTTAAATAATTTTGAATATATTTTATTGCAGAACTCAAAGCAGGAAATTTAGCAAATTTTCATTTTAGCTATGTGTATCATTTGATCAAAATGTTTTATCTAGATCAACTGAAGAGACATCAAATGAAATAAGAAGCGGAAGAATTACAAAAACTATGGCAGCAAATGGTAAGACCCAACCATTTTCAAACATAATATTCATTTGTTCAATAATCACAAAATATTCTAAAAGTTATTAATTTCACACAAAAATCAATTTGAAATTTTTCTTTTATAGTGTTTGACTTCTATTTTATCTAAGAGGTTATTTGCCTTTTTATCTTAAATAATTTACTGTGGATACTTCAAAATGTATTAAAGTTGAGAATCTAAAAAGTTACTTGGTTCGAATTCAACTAAATACTAATTTCTTTACTGAACTGGCCCAAAAATGCTTTTTGGGCAACAAACATCATTTTCATATTTTGATTTAAATAGCAAACAACATAATGACATATGATGTTATTTTATAATCTTTTGGTATTATTTTGTGGCAGCTATTCAAAGTGTAGGAATAAAATATAGTCGTTATAAAGTTATCGATTTTAAGCCGTACGCCGTTAGACTTTGTAAAGTATCATGTACAAATATGCTTCAAACGTATTTTTTACGTAAAATCTCTTAGATTTATCATCCAGTTATGTGATCCGTTAAGTTTTAATTTTATTTCGTGTACAATTTCAGACTTGAATAAAATTAAATCGAAATATTTATAAAACTTTGTACTATACGAATACAAAAAAAAAATAAAATCATTATAAGTATTCATTAAAAACATGATAATTTTCAAAAAACCAAGACACGGCTGAACTTCGTAAAAAACATAGCTTAAACATTCGTGTGTCGCTTATCAAAAGGAAGATTATGTCGATATTATTCCCGAAATGGCGCATTTTAGTTGCGCACTTTTCGAAAATCGATTCTGATCTATCATATTTTGAGGTTAGGCTGAGGCCTTCAAACCTGTAAAATTCACAATCTAGAATAATTGAAAGAAATCATTTGAAAATTCTGCCAAGCTTACTCTCTCATCATTATTATTCAATAAAGGTGTTTTTATGATTGTTCAGAAGTTTGATTAGGAAACCTACGAAGTTCAGAAGCTTAGGAGTTTATGTTTAAAGTGGTCATTTTTTTTTTTTTTTTTTTTGTTTCGATTATAGTCGTTTTACCATCTTTATGGCATTCGCGACTTTATCAACGTTACACTGCCGCTCATAGCAAGTCCGTCCCATTTGCGTTTTTGTCATTTTTCAGTTTATCGCTGGAATCACTTTAATTTTATCCGTAGTTTCAATAGAAAATTTTGTTTTCAGCACTTTGTTCTGATAAACATTGAAAAAAACCACAAGTCATTTTGTCCCATTCCACAAATCATCGCAAGTCGGTCCCATATGGCTTAAATCATCGCATGTCGGTCCCACTGTCATAAGGGCCCAGCAAATGATTTTTAACATAATTAAAACGAAAAAACAAACCTTATAAAGCGAAAAACTTTAGTTTGCCGTTGCAGTGACAGATTCTGGTGATTACTTTGATTAAAAAGGCATACAAGTGGCGAATTCTCAACGGAACATTTTACGATTTTTCATTGCTGTTTTTCTCAATTCAACAAAAACGCAAATGGGACGGACTTGCTACGAGCGGCAGTACAGTTGGCGGATCGTTATTGATAAACTTATCCGGTACAACTGTGTTCGATGTTTACTCTTGGGCTCGAACTCGCGGACATCGGCTCAGGAGACAACAGACTTGCCAACTGAGCTATATCACAAGCCCTGATTAAAGTGGTCAATCGTTTACCAAGTTGCTTACAAATATCAGCCGAAGAAAAACGTTATATTAAATAATTTTTATTTTTATTTTATCTACACTGTTTTCATAGTGAGATTGTTACGCTAGTGGGCCGATACATGTTATTCACAATAAGTTTCATGTTTTTTCCGTTAACAGATGTACATGTCTCTTGATTTTTTGTTGTTGTGTAGAGTTAAAAAACATTTTGTTAGGAACAATGAAAGCACCGGAAAATAGGTTTACACACTTGTCAAAGGTGTCTCCTGATTATATCCCTTTTCCCCCATCCCTACAAAAATTGTTTTGCTAGGATGCAGAGGTGACCTCGGTCCTAAAGCATAATTTTACATTCTATCATCCCTTTCTCTTATTTTCCTCTCTATCTATTGACTACTAGGACGTGGCCGGCGCCGTTATTGATGTATAAAGAGAGAGCATCAGTTTTGTTCATTGTGAATGTGTTGTCAATCCCAGACACCATTCTTTTGACCTCTGTGCAAAATTGATGGCCTCGGTCAATCACGGAGTAGCAACCATTGGCGATTTGGAATTCATTCTACTGAGCCACACCAGCGGTAATGGAATTCGAAATGCTTTAGTACTATTATGATGAAATGAACTATGGAAAGTAAGAACTTTATATCATTTTAAAAGTATAATTCCGAATTTTTAACGACAATTCGGCATATGACCATTTCCAGGATCGGGAATTGTTAATTCTTGTTTATTGTATAAAAATCAACGGATCAAATTTAGATCCTAATGATAACTTAATTATAGGTTACATATATAAATTGACATAAATCTAAGTACATCTAATTAAATCTTGACTTGTCCAATATTTTTCTACGGAAAACATTTCTGGGAACGCCGAAGTCAAAGTACTCCGAAAAACGGTTGAAGGTTTTTAGGATGCCTATAAGAGCACTGTTAGCCCCATAATTATTCAGCCGAACGGGAACATAGAGTTTCAGATTCTGGTTTCTCAATCCTCGCGGTCGCACGTTGAGAGGAATAGCTTCCAGCAGCGAGGGACAGTCAATCCTCGATGTAAGGAGATCCGCAACGACCAAAACACGTGTAGCGTTTCTTCGGACTTGAAGCGTGTCTAAGTCTATCAGGCAGCAACGATTCTCATAACTGGGCAAACGAAAAGGATCTTGCCAGCAAGGTTGCCGAAAAAATTTCTGTGTTTTTGAGAAAAATAATTCTGACTTTCTGTGATTTTACCCAAAAATTCTGTGATAGATTTCTGTGATGCTATTCCCTTGAATTTCATAGAAAATTCATGAAAAATTGGGTCATTTTCACATTTAAGTTGGGCAAAATCAATTACCATTACCAATCTTATCATACTTTTCTGATTCAAAGTAAAAAATCTAAATTGGATTCTGTCTAAAAAAAAAATTATTTCGGCAATCCATTCAAAATTTAGAAATTCTGTGAAATCTGTGAAAATTTCAAAATTCTGTGTTCTGTGACACAGATTCTGTGATGAAAATTTGCTCAAAATTCTGTGAAATTACAGATATTTCTGTGATTTCGGCAACCTTGCTTGCCAGTTTAGGTGTCGAAGGGCATATCGCATGAAGCGCCGGTGGATAGCCTCGATTCGTTCAACTCCATTCTGGTAGAAAGGGCACCAGACAGCGGAGGCATACTCAAGAACGGAACGAACTATGCTGAAATATAAGCTTTTTAAGCAGTACACATCTTTAAATTCTTTAGCCACGCGAAACAAGAAACCAAGATTTCTGGAGGCTTTGTCTACAACGTAGTTCGTGTGAGTCTTAAACTCAAGCCGTTGATCGAGAATAATACCCAGATCATTGATTTGATCAACCTGGGAAATTATTTCATCCCCGAGAATGTACTCAGCATAAAGAGGGTGTCGCTGGCGAGAAAAAGTTATGATCGAGCATTTACTGCGATTTAGCGGTAGGCAGTTGTTGTCGCACCAGTCAGCAAAAATGTTGAACTGCCGTTGCAGGAAATTGATGTCGTCTCTACCATTGATGGTGTGATATAGTTTCAAAACATCGGCATAAGCGAGTTTTGGGCCATCGAGAAGCGAGAGAACATCATTAAAATAGATGACAAAAATTATTGGTTCTAAATGGCTTCCTTGCGGCACTCCGGAAGAGCCAAGAAACTGTCTCGAGAAGGATTCTCCAGTATGAACGGACAACTTTCGTCCCGTTAAGTAACTCCGAAACCACTCCAGTAAAGATCCACAGAAGCCCAAGCGACCTAGCTTTGCGAGAGCAATCTCGTGGTTTACTTTATTAAATGCAGCAGACCGATCTGTATAAAAAGCATCGGTTTGGGTCTTCCTGGCATAGCTTTCTTGTACAAAAGATGTGAAAGTCAGTAAATTTGTGGTATTTGATCGTTTAGGCATGAAACCGTGCTGATCGTATGAAAAGTGGTGCTTGCAGAATGAAAAAATGGGATCCAACACAACCAGCTCAAACAGTTTTGCAATATATAGACGCATCGTCGACGAGAATACCATTTAGAGAAGAGCCTAGAGGTGAGACATTATTCACAGCCCTGGTCAGTTGTTCTGCAGAGATGGACCCGCTCTTGAAAATGCTCGAAAATTTCTCAGCGAACAGATTACAGATTCCAGGGTCAGTGCTGGCAATATCGTCGTCCAGGTACATGTGGGACGGGAGTTCGGGTTCTTTTCGCTGGTTTTTGACATACTTCCAAAACGACTTCGGTCTGCTTTTGAAATTTCGCTGTAACCGGTTCAGATAAGTTAGGTAGCAACGTTTGCTGGCTTTCTTATAAGCAGAGTTCAGTTTGCGATATTCCCTTTTCGTGATGAGGCACTTGTGCTTATGGTAGTTTCGAAGAGCGCACTTTTTAGCAGTTTTCTGTCGCCGCAGTTCTTCAGTAACCCAGGGAGTTCGTAGATCACCATCGACGCTGCGTTTAGGCACATGGCGATCGATAGTGTAGCTAAGGATATTCGAAAATTTTTCGGCAGCTGCGTTAGGATTAGATAAATCTAGTTCATCTGCCCAATTAATAGAATCCAGAACGAGGGAGATAGCTACGTAGTCGGCATTCTTGAAATCGTGATAGAAGGATCTTGTTTTCTCTGCGGGAGCATATATCATGGCAACATCGATTGAGATCACTAAGGCGGGGTGATGTGGGACAGGCTTAACAAGGGGAGCAGGAGCTTAATCGATTGTTGGATTTCTAAACCCTTCGTTGACAAAGCAGAGGTCGAGCAAGCGACCGTTTTCATTTTCGATATTGTTGATTTGACGCAGAATCACTGTATTTACTTAAGCTATCTAAGAAGATGTTGGAGGATGCCGAAAACGAAGAACGTACGGGGTCCGGAAACAGAAAGCCACTTCGCGAAGAACACCATTTCAGACCGGGCAAGTTGAAATCACCAATAACGAGTATGTCATCTTCAGGAGAGCACATAGAGCTAACTTTGGTGAGGCAGCGCGAGAAAGGTTCAGCTAACACCTGGTCTCCGGAACGATCGGGAGGCACGTACACTACGCACAAGTAAAGTTTTCGGTCACCGAGATCGATGCGGGCCATAGCCATAGGTTTCTATAATAGTTTCAGATCCCTCCGATCAGAGGGACTTAAACAACGTTTAAGCAATATCCACCAAATTTTTTACATTTTTCTACTATTTCTACATATGTACATGCCATTTTTAAAGGTATACACAGTTTGGTACACATCCAAGTTTTAAGATGGTTGAAAATATTATTAGGCATGCGAAAGGGGCCTGTCAAACAAAATGAACAGAAAAAAGACAAAATTCAAATTATTTTTAAGAGACCGTTGCACTTAAAATTTTAACATGATAAGATAGTTGATTGAGTTTTCATAGTAGTTTTGGTTTTGGCTCCCATATGAAATACCGTAAATTATAACAATATCCAAAAAGTTTTAAGAGATTTGCATCTAACTTCCTAAACTAAATGTGACATAATGACATGGCTGATGAGTCATGATTAAATTTGACAATATATTGTTTTGTAAGAACACTTCTAGAGAATATCTAAAGGTTTAGACCTTTCTTAGAAAAAAGCAAACTTAAATGTTGAGGATCAATTCTTGAAATTCCACTACAACAATAATTCATCTCTTTATTATTAGAATTTAAGATCAATGACTTTTTTCAAAAATATCATTCATCATAAGCTCAGATCTAGACTGGCAATACTAGAAAATGGTCGCTATTTGTGAAAATACAATAATTATGGTGGGTATTTAAGTTTTAAATATATATTCTTCTTTAAAACAGAATTCAAGATAATAAGCTAAATATTCAGATTTTGAATTTAAATCAAAAAATAATTTGAAATTCAAATTTTCTTTAAAAAAAACAACCAATATTAGTTGGGAGGTGTTGCAAAGCAGACAGGATCAGGTAGTCTTTCGATAAAGGTGATTTATTAGAAAACACCTAGTTTTCAGTTTTAAGCAAACCCAAATATAAGGTTGCCAGAATTTTTTCCACTTCCATCCGGGCCTAGCAATTCCGGGCATTTTTTCAAAAAAACCAGGCAAAATCCGGACATGGATTTCAATTTTTCAAATTTAAAAACCGGGCAAAATTGAGGTGTAATTATACATAAAAGCAAAGAAAAAATGCAAAAAAAATTAAATTAATATTTTATTTATGTAATTGCAGACTTCCAATAACTTTTTGGAACACTTAAATGTTTAAAGGTTTATAAAAGTAAATCAGCGAAATTATTTGCAACAACCGTTCAAAATTTCCACACCGTTAATCGATTTTGCTGAAACTTACTCGAAAGCTTTGATTTTTTTTGGTTTCTTTGTGAAAATTGTGAAAAATCCGGGCAATATCCGGACTTTTTTCACGATATCCGGGCAACCGGGCTGGACCGGACTTTATCGAAACCGGGCAATCTGGCAAGCTTACCCAAATATCATTCTAAATTTTTTTAAAATATCTTTTGTAAATTGACAAAGGAATAACTTAATCATTTCGGAAGCTTTGGAACTTTGACGAAAAATCACTTAAAAACGAAGAACAGAAGTCATAAACCTTAAAAAAATATATATAAATTCAAATTTAGTATTTCCTTACTTGAAATTAAAAATTCAGAATTAAGAACTACAATTAAAGATTTAATAACATTGTCAAATATCAATTTTATTTATAATTTCATGATTTGAATTAAATTTCAAGATCTAAACGAAAACTATAAAATCAGCACTTAAATCCAGATCTCACTTGGCATTCACTAACTCTAATCTGTCGTAGTTTTTTAAAAAAATAACATTTTATATAAGATTTATCCAATTATTTATTTTATTTGAAGTAAAACCACACAATGTTGCTATTGCAAAAGCATTTTTTAATTGACTTCGATTGAGGATTTAAAAAAAGCTTATCTGTTAAACTTGTTTCGCTCTTGGTCTATTATAAAAAAATTAAATAAAGTTAAAAATCTCATTAAAAGCTAAATCACAGGTTTAACGTATGTTTTCAAAACACTTTATCGCATAATTTCAAACTGAATCAGTTTTTTTCAAGTATTTAATTGCTTTGAGTATTACCAAATATTTTAAGTACCAAAGTATACATGCTTTTGTGCTTTAAATATATGGAAATACTCATTGTCTTGTAAAAGCTGTCAAAAGCACACAACTTTTGAACAAAGTTCCAATGACGAAGTTGTTGAACTTATTTCACAGATCAACTAACATTACAAATTTTTTGTTACTTATTATGTTGAAATTTTCACCACTTTGAATCTTATTCCAATTTTATTTAAAGCCTTAATTCATGAATATATCCCAATTATGATCTTGCCAGCTGGATACTGTGAGCCAAATGTTAACACGTTCTTCTTTTTAATTCTAGACACGAATTTTCAGTTATGTTGACAAAGTCACAGAATCAAAAATTATTTGAGGCCAAAACTATAACTTTTTCTTCACTAATCGAAGCATCAACATGGAGGAACAATCTGCAAAGTATTGAATTTCATTCTTCATTCTATCAAATTTCCAGAACTGAAGAATCTCTCCTGTCCAAAAATTGACCTTTGAATTTTTCAGATGCATTACATTCTGGGTGTATGTTTAAAGCAGTTTATTAATTTAATTTAAATTTAAATTTAAATTTAATTTAAATTTTTTAAGACAAACAAATGTATGTTGTCAACGGAATTTTTAATGGAAAATTATTTTTTGAATTTTTGAATGCATATGTTTCATTTGATTTCAACGATTTCAACCCCATAATTATTCTGGAATATTCAAATGCTCAGTTAAAATTTCAATATAATATTGCTTTATAACCAAAACGTTTTGATGAGTCTTCTCAGTCAAATTTTCAATTATGTTGAATAACAGAGAGCGAAAATTTTCAATTGAAACATAATTTAACTCCATATAACATATGTTATTTGAAGAGAAGCTCTTGCCTTCTCCTAAAAATAGAAATATTCTTCTTATGTCATTATCTTTGACTTCATGCAAGATATAAATTTCCGATTGAAATATATTTTGAATTTTCTTTACCGCTTTTTGCTACCCGCATAAAACATGAATAAAACCAATAAAAAAGAGAAAAACAGCTTCAGCCGACATTTTAAATTGAGATAATGCCCTTCTCATATTTCATTAAAAATAACTTTACTGTACCATATATTCAGGATGGAATGTAATAAGTTTTTCGAGAAAACATAAGTGCGGCTCTTTGAAACGCTGAAATTTTGAAAATTTATAGTTTTTGGTTTTTCTGACTCTGACTCAAAAGGTTGCCGATCACTGATGTAGGGTAAAACTTCGACCATTCTTATTTCCACACTTTCGCATGAAGTCAATTTTTCGTGCAAACAGGAACAGAAATATCTGCTGATGTTTCCAGTGCATAAAAAAAAGTTAAAAATTTTCGTTAAGATTTACTTCAGTGCAAGGTGTGTATATATAGGAGGTGTAACGATATGATAAACTCCCGATTCAGCCATTTTGATTTGGCTACTATGGAGTACGTGGAGTTTGTTTACCAACAAAGCCCTCAGCTCGAACAAAATTTTCTATGTTTACAAACAAACTCACAGAACCTCACCGCGCTCTGTTCGCCTATGTACCTACTGACAAAGTCAGAGAACCTTGTGATCTAATAACCTTGCTTCAGTGGACCCTGTAGTTGAAAAATTCCTTTAAGATTTACTTCAGTAGACCCTGTATATCATTCGTACCTTTACCCCATTTGCGGTTCGTACTTTTGCCCCTTCAAGATTTCTTGTGATTTTCAGTTTATTGTGCAAACCAGAGACACTTTCTTCGGCATTTGATATTGAATGAAAACAACTAGGGTAAGTGAGCCCTATTTTGGCATGGTCCTTTTCTTGGCATGCCAACATGTCTTTTCATGTTTTTCAGGTCTAAATTGAGCTAAAAAATTTTGAATATATTTTCATTGCGAAGAGAATAATTTGTTTCAAATCTTTGCATACCGAATTTTTCGATTGTTTGTACTTTATAAAAGTAGTTAATTTTTTTTCGATCTGCATCCGAGGCAATTATGTTGTTACTAGTGCAACTGTTAAATTCACATGCGATTTCAAACGCGGACATTTATTTGAAAAATTTGCAATAAATACTCATGCCTTCAGTTAAACTCGGCAAAAAATACTAGAAAGACAGAAGAATGATTATTTATTCAGGTTTTGAATAAAAATTTAAAACTAATTTTGTTCCTTTTCTTGGCATGCAACTTCAATCGAAATATACCACCAGTGTTGGAAGCTGGAAAAAATACATGTTCAATAAAGAGGTGTTTTTGGGCTGATGTTTTCCCTAAAAATACAAGTAGTTTTTTTTTAATTATTCGTTTATTTGACACGGCTCAAACCTTTCAGTATTACTCCCGTTCAAGTCGTATTTGATTTTTATTTTGATAAAATTTTCTCAAAAATCTTCGCAAAAATGATGAACTGTGACATCTTTTTAAAAAATTTCAAGGAATGTAAATCAATCGGGGCCAGATATTTGACCTCAATATTCTGGCAGCTGGACCACACCAACTTTTTTTTAAACTCTACGTTGAAAACCTGGGCTAGTCTAGATAAGCCCATGCCATCTGAAATACTTTTCCTAGATTGATTGGCTTTATTCAGATCAGTCCTTCATAAGTAACTCACCGTATACATATTGGAGAAATTTTTTGAAGTGTTTAGTTTAAAAAGTTTGCTTACAAAATATGTTAGTTTAGATTTCATCAAAGGGATTTAATGTTCATAACAAAGAAAAAGTTCAAACCACTCGCAGACATAATTCGTTTCTGAGTCGGTCCCCCTGATGAAGATTTGGTTGTCATTCATAAACAAATGATTCTTGTTCATACACAAATATTCTGAAACAACCTGAGGTGTTTATAATCATCACTTTGTTTAAATGAGAAAATAGATGAAATTTTTTAAAATTAAAAAAAAAATTGCAGAAATTCAGGACTTCCGACTTTTTTAAATGAAAGCTTATTTTGTGCTTCCCTTCCAACCAAATTTCATCAATGATTTCAAAAGCCTTATTGTTGTATGAGTGAAGCCCGGTGCTCCATCGTCGCATAGAACTTTACGCTCAGCTGACGTCATTCAGTCAGTGGCCATATATTCAGAATAGCCAACGGTTCTGTTAACTGTCAATTGAGCCTTGTTGGTAAAGATCTATTGCACATTGCTGGTGACCAAGAATCGGACCATCGAAACGGCAAACAATTGGTACGGCGGCCAAGTAATTGGAGCACCGCAGTGAGTACTTTGCATGCATTTTGCTCAAATTAATGTAAATTCCGTAGAGAAAACATATTTTTGTTGAACTCTAAGCAAGTTAGCAAGTAAATTCTTCAAAGGATGTTCTATGGTGCACTCATCAGGAAGGTTGGAATGTTGAAAAAAAGGATAAACCATGCCTTATGTGCCAAGGTCGGGTACATTTACCCTAATTACACACAGTAACACATTTATTGAAAACAATAATTTTAATGGCTCCAACAGGTTTGGCGTTATTTTAAATATTACATCATTCATGCAAAAAAGCTATAGTCTGTTTTTTTTAAAGGATTGAAACAAACATGCGCTCCTCGAGGACGGATTTGGGAGTTATTGGCGCCAACGTGTCTAGATTTTGTCAGCTTCACGTATGTAGTTTTAACATTCCGCAAATCGACTTTACTTTGTAATCAATTAACATGGAAGCCGAAAGAAGGAAAAAAGCCGAAAGAAGGAAAATTGTGCACAGTTATTTGAAGAATCCATGATGGTCTGCATTTAGGCTAGCTAAACAGCCTAAATTGCCCAGAAATTCCGTAATACGATTTGGAGGCCTCAAGCCAATCGTCGAAGTGGAACTGTCGACCAAAAACTAAGATTTAGAAGATGGTTAAGAGGAATTCCAATATGTCGGGCCGTTATTTGGCCAGAAAATTCAGCAGCAGCCCATAGTACTGTGAAGAGAATTCGACTCCGGGAAGGAATTAAGTGTGGCCAAAAACCGTACTCGAATTTAGGTGCTGACCAAGTTCGACGAGTGTCTTCTGATGGACGATGAAACCTATGTCAAGGCTGATTTCGGGCTAATCCCTGGTCAAAAATTTTACTTAGCAACGGCTCGGGGGATGTTTCAGCCAAATTTAAATTTTTTTTGCCGAAAAATTTGCAAGAAAGTTTATGATTTGGCAGGGCACTCGCAGCTGTGTAAAAAAACGAAAGTTTTCGTTACAAATAAGACAATGATTTCGGTGCTATACCAAAAAGAGTGTCTCCAAACACGAATTTTGACGTTCATTCGATCCCACGACTGTGATGTTTTGGCCAGATTTGGCAAGCTGCCATTACAGCAAAAACTTTCAAGAATGGTATGCGGAGAAAGGGGTCCAGTTTGTTCCGAAAACAAATAACTCACCCAACTGCCCCCTGTGCCGCCCTATTGAGAGATACTGGGCAATCATGAAGAGGAGACTCAAGCCAAAGGGAAAGGTTGTCAAAGACATTACCTAGATGAAGACCTGATTTAATAAGATAGCTACAACGATGGACGAAGACAGTGTGAGCTGCCTAATGAGCCGTGTTACCTACAGGCAAAAATTCGAGAATTCCTTCGAAACCGTGATGAATAATTTTATCCGTATTTTTTTCTTATAAAGATGAAAAACGCTACATTTGCATAAAAAGATCTTGAATTTAATAAAAAATAATTAAAAAACTTGCTTCTGATTCAATTTTATCTGAGGCAAGCTTTAGAAAGGGATCGTAGACATATTTTATCACTTATAAAGAGAGTAAAAATGGCACTTTTGTTAATAAAAAAAATGCCATTATAACTCGCTAGACGAGACATAAATTCCACGCATGACCTTTCTGAGGCGTTCCATAAAACATCTATTAGCTTGATTGGATCTAAATCCATCCAATCTCAGTGTTATTCTTACGAGTCTGCAACTTGTTATCCAGTATCCATTACATCGCCATCATGGGAAATTAATATGACGTATTTCTTTCGTCTTCGTTACCCAAAAATGATAGCAATCAAATTCCTCTCAAGAAAAGTTCAACACTCGGGCTATCCCTATAATTCTGCTTTTATACACGACTCGAGAGCTCCACTTTTCCACGCTCCTTTAGCCAGCAGGATCCTGAATCCGTTACGTTTTCCCGAGAAAATGGGCCATAACTCTGATCACCAGTATAACTTTTGCGTTTGCCAGTGAGAGTTTTTTTTCCCTGCTAACAGTCCTTTCTCCCTACAATCCACAGGATATTACGCCAACAACTTTCCATCGTTGTCCGACCTCAAGAGTAACAGCACCTCGACGATTCGGGTCCGGAACGAGCAACGTGGCCTACATCTGAACAACCTTTCCTACGTTGGACCCATCATCATGGGGGTGGGAGGTAAGAGATTTTGTGTTTTTTTTTCTTTTTTCGCTCTCTGTGAGTATTCTGGTGGATTTTTTTCCTCAAATTTCGACGCCGCGACTTCTAGTTTGCCCAATTCCCAGCTTATGATGGTGACGTGCCGGAAAAGCGGAAGCTTTGCTCTGCTTGATTGACAACCGGAGGATATTTGAGAAGCTTTGCTTGGGGCTTTACGAGTTTTTCTAGGGTTTTCTATGCGTATGATAAATTTTGAATGGTGCTCCGAACTATTACACTCAAAATCATTCAGATAATTTTTATATTAGTTTATTTGCTTCAGACTTTCATGACCTTTTTCAGTGTACAGTGTACAATCGATTTGCCAAATTTTTGCATCAATTAATTGCTTCTCTTTATAAATGCACGGATGAAATGAAGCTCCTTACTTCTGAGCTGATAAAAATAAACTAGATTGATTGCACAAACGATGATGAAAAGCGAGAATTTATATTTGTACTACACTAAGACTAATGCAGGTGATTCCATTTTACTTTATCCCTTCTTGAAGGTAAAGTGCAGCATATGAAAATATCATCCTGTCTGCAAATGCGATTCGTTCAGTAAGCTCGGTTTAAAGTTCGAGTTAAAATGAACGTGAAAACAACTTATTTTACCAATAACTCAAAAATGCAACACAACTATCATGTGTATTATAATAGAATCGATGGGGAATGGTTGAAAGATAAAATTCCAGTCGTATTTACTATGTCATTTAAACCTTCCAGAACTGTTTTTGTTTCGAATTCCCCTAGTTTTCTCCGCGGAAATTCCATGATGGCGGGGGAATTGGAATAAAAACAGTTTTATCAGGTTTAAGGAACAAATCCGGCTGGAATTTCATCTTTCAACCATTACCCACTATGTTTCAAAATCTAGGTTCATCGCGTTGTTGAGTTGTTGGAGAAAATAGATGTATGTATCACGTTCTTTTCAACGTGAAGTGTAAATGAGCCTGTAGGAAATGAATTGCATTCAAAATGCTTTAAATGCCAATGGTCTAATTTGAAAGACAGTTTTAGAAACAAATTTCAAACGGTATGTTTATTTTTTACATATAACATATATCAAAATGAACCTTTTTAACAAATTTAGTCAATTTTGATTGCAAATTTTCATTTTGAGTGCCAGTCTCCAATCCCGATCTCAAACCTTTTTCAATCTGAGCTCGGTTTCAGCAAGCATCAACGGATGGTTATTTTTGATTTCCCTTATTGACGAACGTGGGGGAAATGCTTCAAAAAGGTTCAAAAATCTTCCAACATCCCCGGACTAAAAAGCGAGCCAAAAAGTTAACGTTTAATGAACTGATAAATACACACTTTCCTCACGATCTACCATGGGCTTATCACGAGCATAATGATGACGACATTGATGCTGCTGATGATGTTATTTAAACGCCCACGTACTCGACAGTACAGATTGAGCGTGCCTGTTTCCCCCCGAAACAGCTGGAGCTCTTATTTATACATTCTCTGGGTGATCCTTTTTTTACATTTTTTTTTCTTTCGGTGGAGGTATCTTGCAAGGGATTTTGCTGCAAATAAACAGATGAAGGCTCTTTGGGGCGCAGTTTGAGTTTTATGCCGCTTTTCACAAGGTAAGCTTTTCTTGCATTGGCTAAACGCCCGGTGAATCAGTGTTTTATTTTTATTGCAATGTAGAAGAATATTATGACCTGATTCAAAAAAAAAATGATTTCAAGTACCGTAAACCGGAGAAACTTTGGTCAACATGAAATTTTAGCAGATAATCATCATTAACTCAGTCTTAAGTTAATATATCTGAGAACTGTTTTCTACATTTGAAAGCCTTTGAATTGATTTCAAATAGGCTCAATTTGGTTTGTAGTTGCAGATTTTTTTTATATTACTTAAAATGTAGTTTTAGAGTAGTAAAATATCTAACTGTTTTATCGAAGACGAAGACGTGACGTTACAACGTTTGCAAAACATTTTTTTTCTATATTGTTTGTAGATTTTACAGTTAATATCGCACACTGAAAAAAAAATTACCCCTAAGTTCAGAACTTAATTCGTAACAATTTGAAATCAAAAGAATTTTTATTGAACAAATAGTTATCAATATATAAGCAAATGAATTCGTGACGTCACAACGTGCCTCTTTTTCCACTTTTCAGTTTTTTTTTTACAAAACTGCATTTTTCTGCTCTCCTTTTCGAGCAAATTTTATGAAAATTTCAGAAAAGTATCGTTCCATTACAACCAACAAATCGCTGTTTTTGGTTTTTTTTTCAAATGTTGATTTAAGTTTATTTTAGAGCGATTCAGTTTCGTGACGTCACAACACACCATTTTTTTAAAAGCAGGGTTTTGCTAAGCGTTGTGACGTCACGAAATTTTATGGTCAGCTACATGAAATAAATCAAAATATAATGTTGGAATTAATGCTTAATTTATTAAAAATATTCAAAAACTCAACAAACAATGTGATTTGGTGATGAAATCGATCCATTTATATCCAAGAAATTAAAGGAATTAAATCTAAATGGCTCATATAAGCAGATAAGGCTTGCAACACTGCGCACATCAATTTTATTCGAAATTTATTTGTGCGATGATGTGAATATTATTTGAAAAAAAAAACTTATGCTAGGAAATATTTATTTGTGAAAGCATTGAAATATGTTGCTGAATCTATTCAATAAGTTACCGCATAAAGGCTACCACGCGCCCATCCATCGAGTTCGCAATTACAAATAAAATAGATAACCCAAACATAAATCGATAATAAATATGAACATTCCGTTCCCAGACACAAACCAAAGTAAATACGAACATTCCATTCCAAGAGAATGAAAAGTTAAACATAAAACAATCCCAGTTGATAACGATCCATTTCAGACAGAATAAAAGGGAACGAAATCAAATCAAACAGTTAGTTCAGGTCTTAGTTTCAGTGAGTGTAGTCAATAAGAAGTAGTGTAATCTAAATGTAGTTTTAAGAGTGATAAAAAAATAAATATTTGTTTTATGAAAAGATAAGAAAAATAGTTTAACTAATATTTAATTGCAAAGGAAAGGAAGAATAAATGATAATTTCAAAGTCCTGCGATCTATTAAAAGTTAGTTAATGGACACTAGAGTGCCCAAATCAGCCGACTTATGAAAATCTAAAATAAATCCCAGGCCTAGTACAAAATGCAGTGCTAAATTTAGGAGATCGGATCACGGAAATAGATGGCGCAATGAGCCTAAAATTTGTTTGGATTATGAGAAATTTTTCTTGGAAAAAAAATGAATACCCTGTTGTGCACCAATTTTTGAAGTCCATATCGGGTGATTCGCGCAAATTTGTATTTTTTTATTTAAGACGTTTTAAAATAACCACGTTTATGCGAAAAAAAAGATTTTTAGTTTCATTAAAACTTGATAAATGAATTCATTTATAGAAGCGCATGGTTTTGTTAAACTTGTTTTGAAGAAATACTATGATAGTGTTGAAGTAAGCAGTCATGGACGTATCCGAAAAAAAAGGAAATCAATTTTCGTGACGTTACAACGCATTCTTTATCCGGGTGCAACTCACAACCTTCTGAACCGATTTTCATTCTGAAAAAAGCATTGAATTCCTCTCAAAAAATTTCGAGAGATCTTCAATTTTCGACAGTATGTTACGTTTAAAGGAATCATGAACTGAAAAATAGTAAAATTTTCGTGACGTACCTTTATTACCGATTCTAGAGCGTGAAGTTGCTGTGATAATTTTTAATCTAATATCATGCTTAAAAGATGGCTTTTTAACAATCATTTTACAATAATTTCTTTTTATATATGTAGGTAGTTTTTTGACAAAGTTATGTTTCAAATAAAGAATAATTGTTAAAATCAGTTTTTTTTCGTACTAAAATTTTTAAACTTCAACGTCAACATACTCAATTCCGAAAAAAAATAATTGAAATTCTTTTGATGGAAAATGAAGCTTAAGAAATAAACTTTCGAACGCTGGGCAAATCATTTAAGAATAATGAAAAATAAAAATCGGTTCTCCAGTTGAGGGCGCTTGGAATGGGCCTAATAAATATTGCATAATAACCAATGGCAAAGAAAATTTAGTTTAGACCATAATGTTTAGATCGATTAGACAAGTAAATGTTTAGAATATTGAATGGTTTGCTTTTCATTGGGACACGAAATTAAAACAATCTGGATGATAGTTAACCTAGAAATTAGTTTGAATCCGATTTCAGCTCCCGACCGATTAAGTAGAAGGGTTTTACTGGTAGGTGACATAAATTAGTGTCGCGAGTTCGCTAGTACAATAGTTGAGTCGATTCGAGGCCTTTTTGAACCTTTACACCTTGGGGTCTTAAAAGCTTCGTTTCGGTTCAAGTCTCATCCATGACTTTTTGCAGAATTTGTATGTAATGTTATGAGTAAATTTGAGCTTATAGGTTTGCATGGGAAAATTAAATATTTTGTACTGAAATATCAAAATCGTTTTGTTTTTTCTGTAGAACCGTGTTTTCTAATAATGTTTTGCATTTGTTTACACCTTTTGATCAAAATCGCACAAGAAGCTTCCGGATATTCGATAAGGCACATTCGAACTCAGTAGAAGCTTCCACATTTTGACATTCGATAGGATCTTTTATTTCAAGTAGAAGCGTTGCCCCAGAATATGTAATGCAAAGTGGGTTGACCCAGAAGAAATGAGTTGAAAAGAGGGTTTCAAAAACATGTTGAAACACTTCAGTAAACGAACCTTGTTTTAGAAATTTTTAGGAATTTTTAACTTTCTGTTCATTCCCAGAGAGATAACCGTTAAGAAACCAAAAAAATGTGTTAAATTTAGTTCTCAAAATGGGACTTGATTTTTTGCTATCTGGATGGGAAAAAGGTGCAGTTACCTTGTTTCACTGCCTCGACCTATCTCAACTTGACCTGGTTGGCCGTTTCGCTCCGAAGGTTTTGATAAATAAGCAGAAAGGAACATTTCATGATTTTTCCTAGCTTACCCTAGATTTTTTCAATAATTTCTGGGTAATATCCTGAATTGCCCAGATATAGACCAAACTAGACCAAACTAGAAACTTTTGACTTTATTTCTGTTGTTTAAATTTTTTAATTACACAGGATGAGCTCATCAAAAAATAATAAATTAAACCAGTTCGGATTGAGACTTCTTCTGATAATGTCTTCAAACTGGATAATATTTTGAGGTACAACACTTACAAGCAGATAACTCTTGATGATATGAATTGTAAGTAGGAAAATTTGTAGCTGGAGACTTTGATATGCAAAGAAAATTGTTGGGCACAAAATAGAGAGATTACTCATAATTTGACGATTTTTTAGTTTCTTCAACACTAAGCGTATCTACTGACAATTTGTACCTTTTCTTACAGCCAGGGGTCAAATGATTTCGAACACTACAACTCTCTTACTGTTCAACAGGTTTTTACACTATTCATAGCTTTGGAAAGTTTGTAACGTGTCTCAAATATGAATTCTAGACAATATACAGCTACAATTACTTACTTTAAAGCTATTTAAAGTCGAAGGAAATAAAATTAAAAAAACATTCTTCGGAAAAAGGCCCAGAATCAGTTATTCAGTGCGCAAAAAAAAATCACTTGTGCTTTAATAAGCTCAAGTTGGAAGCTATATTCAAAAATAAAATAAGAAAATCATTGCCACAAAAAATGTAATAAGTGTTGTAAAACCGTATTTTTAAAAGAATCAACACAATCAATCAATGATTCAGCCACAGTAGAAGCATTGTAAAAAGTTTACTGGTAAGGTGGACTGATTCCAACAAAAATTATAATTAAATGTTTTTCTAAAACCTACGTAATCTAACACCACAATTGAGTTTAACCACTTTACAAATAGTTACTTAAACATTTGTTTTTTAAGGTATGATAGTTTTTTTTCATAGTTTCATACTTTGAGAATTGATTTGATAGTCCACAACACTTCATTTTAAATTATATTCATTTGCAATCGTTTTTATGGAGGAGCAGTGAGACTTCCATGATTCATTTTATGTGAATCAGCATAAATGTACATTCGGATGACAGCCAAATGGGTGATGTCGAATTTCGGACAGTGAACATGTGCATTTTATAGATTGGCCCAATAAACTAACCTGTGCAAAATTTCACTACAATCGGACTTGATTTGGGGGTGCTTTAAATCGTTCAAAGAAGAATTGCCGTTTATCAAAATACCAACTACCCAGAAAGTCGAATTTATGGCCGAAAATATTTTTTCGAGATAACACTAGATCTTGACGTTTCATATATTCATTTGGCATCAAAATTAAGATTTCGATTTTACGAATTTCCTTTGGCCACCCTTTTGGTATTTTTTGAAGCTTTCAAGTCTATTCTGAGATTTTTTTTTTATTTTTACCAAATTTTAACGTTTTATGCATTTTTAAATCATTTGGTATCAAAACTGAAATTTGGATTTTTCCAATTTTCTTTTGGTCCCCTGTTTGTGATTTTTAAGGATCAATAATCAAAAACTTTGAGCGCTTTGAGGTACCCATAAATCGATTCCGAATGAACTGAGTTTTTACACAGGTCAGTTTTTTGAGCAAATCTACAAAATGTGAAGGACTATTGCTGTATCCCTCATGTACAAAAGTACTTGTAGGTAGGTACTGGTGATGATTTGATGGCTATATTTTTTGGGCAATCCCAAAAATTCAGTTGATCACTTATCAAAAAGATACACACCAGGGAGCCGAATGAATATTCCATCAACAACTTTCTAATGAGTCAAGTTATGCGCTAATTGGATACCCAGGGAATACCTAGTCTCGATGTGGTGCGGCGGCGGTGGCATTCGTTAAACTTTTTGAATGAATTTTTGTCGCCGACAGAACGGAACATAACAGCGCCAAAGGAAAAAAAAATCTGGAATGAATTTGGCTTGGCTGCCTGATGGAAATTGAAACCGAGCAAATTGTTTGACTTTCTGCTTCTGAATGGAAAATGAAAAGCAAACTTTTTTTTCTGGGTGAAAACCAAGGGAAAATCTTGTGGCTTTGTAGGAATACTTAGGTCATAGATACCATCAAAAAGCTCTTCGGAATTATGCTTAATACTCTAAATATAACAATGAGAATTTGACTTTTGGTTCTGTTGTCTTTCCTCCTACGTTTATGTTATCTTCCTTACATCGGAATAGTTTTTCAAGAGATACGTTAACAACAATAAAGTGAGATTAAATTATTACGCGAGAAAACTTTCTTGCGTATTTTTTCTCTTATAAAAACTAAAAGAACTTTTCAAAAGCAACAAACTGTCAAAAGAAAAAGAAAACGTTACACAGGAGCAACGCTGAAAAACGGAACAAAAGTTTTCCAGGAAAAAGTGGTTTCAATAGAACAAACGAAGGAAATCGTAAACCCACCTTTCCCGATCCGGGCGCGTCCCAATTCAAATTCAAATTGCCCTACGGTGCTTGTAAGTGGTTTGTTGTCCGACAACCGTTTTTTTTACTTTGCTGTATACCTACATTGCATTGCATACATATACAACTGAGAGCCCTCTAGCAAAAAAAAAAACAAAACGGCACATTCCCCAGGAGAGTTGGTCAAATGAATGAGCTGTATTGTTGGGTTTTTATTTAATTCAATTCCTACAAAGTTGAACAAAGTTGTGGGAATAATCGTTTTTCCCACACCCTTGCCAGGATTTGTTTTTGAGACGGGTGTGCGTGGGAGAGTTTGATCTGGGTTTAAAAAAAGAGCAAAATCTTTTTGCTATAAATAGTAGGAAGGGGGTTTGATTTAAGTGAAGGTTGAAGTCAAAGATCGTCGCTCTCAAGCACAGTGTCTATGACCAGTATTATGACCTTTAAAAACAAAAATTCAGTAACTTCGAAAATGTGTTATATTATAGAAAAAAAAATACTCGCATCTATTCTAACCAACCAATTACCTTTTTTTTGTAATGGATTATAATGGACGATAATGAAACCTCAAAGTTTGCTCTCCAATTGGCTTTTTTTTATTTAGGAATGTGTCGTGCATCTGCTTGATGGCAAATTGTTTTTGAAGAATTGACCAATATGATAATGAAATTTGGATAACTATCACCTCATTTTTATTGTATATTTGTATTGCCTGATTTCTGGAAAAAAGGAAATAATTAACACGTCAAAAGAACTGAATCTTTTAACTAAAATTAAGATCGGAGGCCACATTGCAAAGTTTTAACAAGATTTTTTTAATTCAAATTCATTTTGCTACAACTTACGATGTTCAAAATAATCCATATTTACGTTTGGGATCCAAATTTACGTTTAGAACAATCTTCTCTAAAAAGGCTCAGCACCCTAAGTACACAAAAAAAAATTGAGAGTAAAATAACAATATGTTGAATAATAAGCTGTTACATTTTACTTATGTTTTGTTTAAAATTGAAGAAATGTTGCAAGAAACTTTTAGGGTTATTTCTATCTAAATTTTATTATTATATTCTTTATTTAGGTTTGAAAAAATCTTTGAAGTTTCTGAGCTCATGTTTACTTTCAATGAATTTCCATATATTAAAGCATAAATCTATGATTTCCTAAGCTTTTCGAAATTAGAATTAGATGAAACTTCAACTGTGAATATTTTTTCTGCATAATTTACTTATTAATTTATTGGCAGATTAATCCCCAAGTAACCATATCTACTTAATCTAGTACGTTTTAAGTTCACATTTGGCTGAGTAAAAGGTACTCGAGAGAAATAGGAACCGTTTTCGCCAAGTGCTTGATTTGGACTTTTGAACGAACATAAAAAGTCTAAACAAGGAACATTTTACATATTTGTGCGTTCTAAGTACCTTAAAAAGTCCTTAAATTCAGGCTATCAAGCTTCGTTAAGAACTTCTTGTGAACTATCTGGTTCCATGCGGAACTTCTTACGAACTTTTGGGTTTCCATGCGGAACTTCTTATGAACTTTTTAGTTCCATGCGGAACCTCTATGGAAATACAATGCCATTTGGAAGTGTAGTGCGAATGGGAAATCCTCAGGCACCGTGTCCCAGAGATACCTTAATGAATATAAACCAATTTGTACAAAACCCATCTATCTCTTTCTTTCAATTTTGATTGGATTTGTAGGAAAATGTTCTGCAAAGAAAATTATTCCAAGAAACACAAATTTGTTCATAGTAATTTTTGATGAAGCTCAGCATTGAGTTATCGAAAATCATTTGGCTATATCTTTTTTTACAAACATAGCCAGTACATGAAAGCATATCGGGAATTGTTTTTAGCAATATGAACTCAAAATTTAAGTTTTTTGCACCTAACTTATACACCTTTAGCTATGAATTCATCATATGTTTCCTGTAGGCTAAGTCAGTTTATGGTTAGTTGAAAAAATTACATGAAAATAAAAACTATGTAAATGAAGTAGCTAGACAAAATTGAACTTTTTTTTTATTTATTTTACAAAATTTCTTTTTTTCGAAGTCTCATACAAAAGCTGAATAGCCTTCTACTCAGCTTTGACTATGGATCTTTAAAGTATCGATAAGAACTTAAATTTTAGGCTGAGTAGAATGCTATACAGCTACAAATCAGGGCTGAGTAAGCTTTTAAGAGACCGTTCGATGGAACTTTTGGTTACTTGGGATCCACTTAGATAATCAGTCCAATTTAAGAGAAATACGCTTTGATCACATAGCATGAACCAATTTCAATGAAATACAAAAACCAAAAAATTTATTAATTCATACAAAGGTTATCATGATTTTGATGTTATAAATTGAACTTTCAAAATCATCTGTTTATAATTTCTTTACAAAAAATGTGTGTGGGTTTTCTTTATTATCCAGTTGAAAATAACAAAACTCAACAGACTAAAACATTCAGCAATGATTTAGATGATATTTTACTGGAACCGTTTCTGAATGCCCCTATAAGGCAGGTTGAAAGTCCCAATTAAGAAAAAACAGGTTGGCAACATTACAATTAGGCTTTTCACCATTGAAAATTTCAATTTTAGCCCTTATCAAAATTCCACGTTGTTTATTTTTGCACTTTTAAAAAGAAAATTTGGCATCTCTGAAAATTTTCCACACTATAGAGGAGACTCTTCCCCCCTCCCTATCCACTCGAAAGTAATTTCCCATGTAAAATTTTGTCCATTTGTAAGATGAATTCTCGATTATACAAAAATTTGTATGGAAACCCACCTCCCCCTTTCTATATCGTTAAGCCTATACTCCTACTCCAAGAAAAAAATGGTTTCAAGTTTCAAATAATTATAAAAATATTTCTATTGGTTCTAAATCTTTATTTGGTTCCATTATTTGCTTGGTTAGTTGATTAGTCGAGTTATGCAAAAACAGGTTATAGTCTCATTTCCCCTTTCTATCTCACCATTGGATGAAGGGATGAATACATATTATTCATAGAAATACTTCTTGTACTTAAATATCCTTTAATGCCAAATTTGGTTTCTATTTGCTCAATTAATTATCAAGTTATGCTAAATTTATATGGAAGCCCCCTTTCCCCATTTATATCTTCCCACTGACATAAAGGAGGGGCCTCAATATATTATACAATCATTTCTCGTGTTCAAATACCTTTACATATCAAATATGGTTCCATTTGCATGATCAGTTCTCGAGTTATGAAGACATATTACTTATATTTGAGAGTCCCTCTACCCCCTTCCAGGAAGAGGGAGGGATCCCAAACTATTATAGGAACCTTCCCCGACCTCCGAAACCTTCACCTGCCAAGTTTCACGTAAATCGATTCAGTAGTTTTCGAGTCTATAGGGACAGACAGACAGAAATTTATTTATATGTATAGGGGAGAATAGGGGTACTTGATCTCCTTTTCTTATTTTCATCATATCCTTTTGACAAAATTTAGCATCTTGCCGTCTTTTGCATTTTCTTACAGCGTATAAATTCAAGTTTATATGCTTCAAAATTAAGAACGATTCATGAACCTGTTGATTAACTAGAAGCATTTTCGTGAGACGAAATAAATTGTGATATTTTTTAAGTTAAAGGATACTTGATCCTTCACTCAAGGAGGCTTGATTCTTAATTCATGGTGCTCTTACCCGCAAAGTCCAAAGATAAAAGGTCCTTTGTCTATTTTTCGCATAGTACTCATGTCACAGTTTGTAAGTATCAGACAAAGTGGATTCTAAAAGTTACTACTCTAGAGTCATTGCATACTTCTAGGCACTTTGTCCTATTCTACATAGCATAATATCACTGGATAAACATTAGTTATTAGACAAATTTTAGCAATTTCGTGATAATCAATGATCATGATCCATTCAGAAGGAAAATACCTCTTTTTGAACTCTAGGGGTAAATCAATTTGTTAAATGTAAGTTGGGATGATTCATTAAAATTGTTTTATTTTCTTCTTCATCCTGCACTTACTTTTAATAAATCATAAATCAATAATAATCATTCAATTTTAAAACAAATTTTCTACATACATATTCAGAGCTTGAGAAAAAATCAAATCTCTTATGTTGAATTGAACATAATCATAAACTTAAAATGATATCAACTTATTCAAAAATTATATCATTTCTTATAACATTTATGTGTCGATTTGAATTCAAATCAAATTCATTGAAAGACCTTAATCATATACTGTACATAGGAGAGAATGGGGGTACGATTTTTTTTATTATTTTCATCATATCTTTTGTCTTCTACATTTTCTGATATCGTTTAATTTAAAGTTAACATGCTGCAAAATTTAGATTGATACATGAACCCGTAGATGAGCTTGAAGCGTTTTCGTGAAAAAAAACTGTTTTTTAGGTCCATGACATTTAACCATCTTGTGGCATTCGTGTCATGGGAAAAAATAGTATTATTTTGAAAGTTAACGGAGACTTGATCCTTTATTTAGGGTGCTCTAAGCTTTGGCAAAAATCATGCAAAATCTAAAGATAAAAGTTTCATTAAATTTTTAGGCCATATTAGTTTTCATTTCACAGTTTTTAGGTGTCAGACAGTAAAAATTTAAAAGTTTTTTTACTAGCCAAGAATCATTGCATACTTAAAGGCGCAATTTTCTAATTTTCAGATAAAAACACTTCGTTGAGTCCTTTTTATCAGTAAATTATTGAATAAATTAGATAAACTCGTGCTTAGCAATGATCAACATCCATTCAGAAAAAAAATATCTTTTTTTTTACTCAAGGGATTACATACATTTTGGAAAACTCTTTAAAAAAAATGTGAATTTACTATTGCTTTGGAAATATGACATTAAGAAGTTCATGTTATAGGGGAGATGGGGGCATAATGGCCACCTTAAGGAAAACGGTTATTTAACCATAGAAAATAGCTATAATATGGAGGTTACATTATTGTTTCGTGTTCAGACACTTGAAAAGCCTATTCCCTAACGGGCTGAAACGTGAAAAAGTAGATGAAAACGTTAAAAAATGCATTTTAAAATTTTTTGCCAAAAGATGAAAACCAGCCACTATGGAGGCATAATGAGAACCCCCCCCCCCCCTGAGGCAGTATGAGCACCATTAATCAGAGCAAGATGTGCGTTTTTGCCGGGGAATCTAGCAGCGAATTCAATTCGATGAAGTCAGGTGAGTCGTAGATTCATCAAACAAAGCAATAACAAAATGATCTAGGTCTGTTTGTAGAATACAAACAATTCACGCACGCTCATACATTAAGTGCTTTGTTTGGAGGATGATGCTACTAGCCGTATAATGTAACAATAAAAAAATCGATCATGAATTGTGAATGGAAAAAAATCACCTCGAACAGAAATCTAACTCTAGTCTTTTGATTACCTCTCCGACACCTTACCAATAGGCTAAATCGTCAGATGAAAACTAGTCAAGGTGTGGCGCTATAAATCAATTTTAATTCGCTGCTAGATTCTACGGCAGAAAATGCTCATTATGCCTCGATAATATGGTGCTCTATATGCCCCTAGTCAACAAATTTAAGTAAAAACGTGTTTTAAAATTGATAAAAGTGAAAAATCAAAAATTTGATGATGGTAAAAATTGAGAAACAATGTGTACATCATGTTGCAGTGCGTACATTATAGATCAAGGTTATTTTAAGATCATAAGAGCTTATTCCGTGGTGCTCAAAAATTATAATATTTTCGTAACTTGAGAACCAAGCTAGTTTTTTTTTAAATATCTCTGTAAAGATGATAAGGAGATTCCTTTTTTTGTGAAAAATTAATTCTATAGGAAGTACGAAACAAATCCTCATGAAAATTTGTTTAAGAAAATACGCACTTTCGTAGAAAAGCGTAGTTCTCATTATGCCTCGGGTGCTCGTTATGCCCTCATCTCCCCTACTCTAGAAAAATTGACATATTGGAATAAAAATTATAATACAATTTTTTCGTGTGGAAAACATTTTAAATGATCTCAAATGATTCTCAAACAAACTACAATAACTAAAAAAAAAAAATTAAAAGCACCTGTATCCGTGGTCTATTCTTGGGTCTAATTTACACAAGAATTGGACCAAAGAAATAAGATTCAATCCAGTGAAGAAACATTAACTGTCAAACGGTTTAGAACTCCGTCAAATTGGATCCAAATCTCATCAGTTTTGGATCAATCCTTAGACCAGTTCTAAAAAAAGATAAGTTGAAACTGGTCTAATGGATCACTAGTGCGGTTGCTTTGGTCGGAATTTGGATCTTAACCGGCTGTTTGGACCACCGATACATGTGCTTTAAGATAACAGGTTTGTAATTTTGTTCTATTTTTAAAATTTTTCTAGAACATTTGATCCATGTAAGACATTCCAGTTTCGAGATATAGCTGAGGAACCAAGTATCCCCAAGGATCAAGTATCCTCATTTTCCCCTATAGGGTGAAAAATAGTGAGGCGTTTGAATTAATATAAACAGGCTAGTGTATCTCGATTGTTTTCTGTAATTTTCTCATCATATTTTTAAACTAGATGGATTTAAAATTGTAAAAATAGAACTAAACTTAAAATAGTGCTAATACATTCTTTGACTTAAGGAAATTTTGATAATGATAGTTTTAACTAAGTTTTAATTTTAAATGAAAAAAGGTGCCAATAATAAGCTAAAACTCATTAACAGGTGAACGTTTTTATCTCAGAATTTCTTAATATTACTACAAAAAAAAGGAAAAAGGTATTGTTGAATGCCTGAATTGTAACTTTTCCCACTTTTCAACTCAAAACAAAATTTTGTCTTTTATTGAAATGATTATAGACAAAACACCTTTATTACCGCGCTCTTGTTTATTAGGTACAGTGTTGCCAGTTGATTTGAAAGCTAAAAATTTGTATTGTCATATAATTTTTATACTTAACTTGCAAATTTTCTTCGAAATTTAACTTTTTTGCCAAAATTTTTGATCCAAAATCATTTTTACCAAATGTTTAAAAGTTATTATTTATTATTGAACGAATCTTAACATATTTTAGCTCCAAACTGTCCAATTTGAATTTTACTAGTGTCTTTTGTTCGTAAATTTTCTTTAAAAAAAGTTGCTCCTGATAAATTTTTTCCCTGAAAAGTGATTTGGATAGAGGAATGTCTCCTCTATAATGTGGCAAATTTTCAGAGTTGTCGCTTTTTTGGTTTTGAAATTGTTCTTTTAAAAAAACCGTGTTTTTAACATATATCCTCAATGTAAGACAGGCATGACAAACTGGGGGTTCGGGGGCCGCATGCGGCCCGCGGCCTAGGTTGATGCGGCCCGCGTAACCCCGTCTTAAATTGTCACAAAAAACACCACTGATTTTTATGTAAAATACTACTGCAAAAAAAAAAAAAACTAAAGCTGAATGTACCGATTTAATTGATTTTGGCTGCGGCCCTCCACGTCATAGAAAATTTTTAATGCGGCCCGCACACCTAAACGAGTTTGACATGCCTGATGTAAAGGCTCAAAACTGCATTGATAAATTCACCTTATAGTGATAAGAAAAAAAAAGTTCTCATAAAATGGTATGACGAACTGGGTTTTATACAAAATACTAGCTGATTTTACCCGGCCTTGCTCGGGTTCACATATATTAATCGAAATGAGTCGTTTGACTTTTTGAAATTTTGAAGCTTTTTGTTCATCATCATAACAAATTGGACCATGTTTGGCCATGTGAGCTTTGTAAGTTTTGTTAGTCGTCTTAAAGTTTTAATTGGGATTATTAGCAAAGTTTATGCTTATCCATTCTATCACGAAAAACATTTCAAACTAACGTTGCCAGGTTGCCCGGATTTATTCGGATTTGCTAGAACATTTGAATCAAAACTTGAAGAAAGTCCGGTCTGGCCCGGTTTCCCAGATTTTGTTGCAAAAAGCCCGGATTTATTCACATCATTTTTAAAACGTAACATAAACTGAGGTTTTATAATTATTATAATTTTTTCATTTTGACGTTCAAAAAGAAGTTTTAAATGGCAAGTTTTAGAAATAACCATGACTCGTGTTTGGAAGCTTGCTATACAATTAAAAATCTGCTGATGCGATTTGTTGAAAACAAATATTGGAAGTATATTTTTCGTTATTTTTAATGAATAATTCCGCGGTTTTGACCAAGTTTGCCCGGATATTGCCAGGATATCGGTTTTTCGATCAAATTGGCTGGATTTTTCCGGTCCCGATACGGCAATTCTGGCAACCTTATTTTATACCCACCATTTTTTAGGAAGCTTGAATTGAATTAGGTACCTTTTTTTCATCAAATGATAACATTTTTTGTATCTTTTCCATGGATCATCTAGTGAAAATCCAATGTATTAAGCTTGTAAACAAATGTTAACGACCTCTTTTCAAGATCTTCCCGTAGAATGGAATACCTATTTCAGTTTTATTTTGTACTTAGAAATTTCTAAATAGATTTCCGCTGAAACCTCATTAAAGACTTCCTCTGCATGTTTTCAATGTGCTTTTAAAGTTCTTATAATTAGATTGTAAAATTGAACACATCGATGATTAATAATAAATTAAAATTAAAAAATTTTACAAATGAAATTGAATTGTACAAAACTAAAAATTTCAGATAGAATTATTAAAAGTCTTGTGCCTTTGATTTTGTTCTAATTTTTTGCATAACATGAATGTTTAATTGTCTAATTCTATTGTAAATTAAATTCCTACACGGCAATCAAAGTGTTGAGATCGCAGCCTTGAACTTACAACCCTCAGTTTTATTAATTGTTTCCCTATGAGAAGTTCCGAAAATATGTTAGTTATCATTAGTGAACATTAGTTATCAGCCCAAATAGTTATTCAACTGAAGAAGTCAATTCATATAATGAACACGAACTAATGTATCCATACTTTACACACTTCGTATTCTCGTAGATTCTCAACCACTGTTCTTCTCAATATATTTCTAACAGGCGAGTAGTTTTTTCTATCCTAAATGAAGGCTCATTATTGCAATCAAATGCCTCTCACCGGTACCACGTGCTTTGAACAGTAGAAGGAAAAAACACCCGCCAAAATTTCTCCTTTCAAATTTGTTATGCTTAGCAAGCTTTGATTTGCTTTCCAGTACACGTGAACATTGGATGGTCGTTTCTAACGCCTGGCCCATGGTGATGGTGAAAACAATCCCGCCAAAGGAAACGAAAATCGGTTGACAAATGGGTGCCATGACTTTCGGTTCGTGGGAATAAAAACGTAAGTTGTATGGGAGGGTCCCTTTTCTTACGTGGGAGGGGCTCAAAACTATTACCTCGACCTTTCTCATGTCCGTTTTCATCACTGTACCAAATTTCAAGCTGATCGGTTAAGCGGTGTGGATTTGTATAAGGTGCATATATATATACAAACATATATAGCCCAACTCATCTTTATATATTAGAAGAAGATTTGGTGATTTCTAAAACTTCTCAAAATTTCAGTTATAACGTACGATTTTTATCAGTTTCTATCGTTTTCAATTAAATTTTATGAAAATATTGTCAGAGGAACTGAAATATAGGTCAAATCTTTAAAAGGCACGTTTTACCTGCCCAAATAAGAAAATCTTCTGTTTGGAATACATTTATAATAAAATCATGAGTATATTATTTTCGTTCACAATTTTTTAAGAATATATTTTCTTAGTCGACGCATACAGCCCGCCCTTCTCTTAGGGAAACAAATCTGACTAGTGTTTTAGTATTTAAATTTTTCCTTCAGGATCAGAGATGGGAAAGTGCCAAATCATCAATTTTAATTTGAGTACATCGTACACTGCCGGCCAAAAGTTTGGGATCACCCGCCTAAAAACATGCAAATTTTGATCGTTCATATCTCAGCCGTCTTAGGCCATATTGCAAATCTTCTGATCTTATTTGAAAGATAATGAGCAATAGCTATTTCGGAGGTATTTTGCCCATAAATAATGTTTTAGATTTGCACCTAAAACTTAACCTAAAGTTAGAGCATTTTCAAAAAAACGCACTCAGTATTCAAAGCCGATCATCTCGCGATAGGGTGGACCAAATTTCAAAATTTGAGTTGCATTAGAATCCTTATTCTATACTTCTCAAAATACAATCAAAAAGTTTTGTGCAAAAATTTAAGAATGTACTTTTAATTAATAAAATAGACACTTAAGTTATCGTCCAAAAGTTTGGGATCACCCCTCAGTATGGTGTATTGGCCAAAAACATGCAAATTTATCTCATTCATATCTTTCTCATCTAACATCGTATTGCAGATCTGAAGGGTGCATTTGAAAGCTTAGGAATTGTTGTTTTTTAATTAATTCATTAAAAAATTATATTTTATAGTCAGAACCATAAACAATTTACTTGAAATTAATTGTTTTTTGAAAATTCACACTAATGATTGTGAATTTTTTATGGTTATGGATTTAAAATATAATTTTTTAATGAATTAATTAAAAAACAACAATTCCTAAGCTTTCAAATGCACCCTTCAGATCTGCAATACGATGTTAGATAAGAAAGATATGAATGAGATAAATTTGCATGTTTTTGAAAAAATGATCCCAAACTTTTGGTCGATACACCATACTAGGGGTGATCCCAAACTTTTGGACGATAACTTAAGTGTCTGTTTTATTAATTAAAAGTACATTCTTAAATTTTTGCACAAAATTTTTTGATTGTGTTTTGAGAAGTATAGAATAAGGATTCTAATGCAACTCAAATTTTGAAATTTGGTCCACCCTATCGCGAGATGATCGGCTTTGAATATTGAGTGCGTTTTTTTGAAAATGCTCTAACTTTAGGTTAAGTTTTAGGTGCAAAACTAAAACATTATTTCTGGGCAAAATAACTCCGAAATAGCTATTACTCATTATCTTTCAAATGAGTTCAGAAGATTTGCAATATGTCCTAAGACGGCTGAGATATGAACGATCAAAATTTGCATGTTTTTTAGCGGGTGATCCCAAACTTTTGGCCGGCAGTGTATGTCAAAGATATCTTCTTTATAATTGCTCTAGCTTTACTTGATGTCTCATTCCTTTTTTTTTAATAATTGTTTACATATGTATTATTCCGGTTCAATCTATGTACGTTATTTCAAAGGTTTGGAAAGTAAACGTTAATTTGTTCTTCTTTTTGTATTTGTCCTTTGAAGTTTCACTTTTAGGGGTTCCTTACTCGTAAAAACAATTCTTTTTCAGCCTCTGATGAGAAGCCATAACCGATTTACGACACGGTTTCGGTCGAGTGCGTACGGAATATCCTATTTTTCTATTGGATAAAACCTCATCCTTTTTTCCGCCAGAATTATCACAAGATTCCCATCTACAACTACACCTACACACACAGACAACGTGATGAAATATTAACCTTATCTGTTTTGTTTTTGGCTCTTGTCTCCTTTTTTCTTCTCTCTCATCGACAGGTTTCATAGTGGTGGCATCGTGTGTCATGACCTTCGAGGCGCGAGACTCGGCTGCCAAGGTGGTTCCGGCCCGATTCAAACTAAGCGGAAACGCCCGAACCACGAACCGGAACGCCGCCTCCAGGAGATCAACCAGTAAGTCGATATACCGATCTACTTTTAGGAAGCAAGAAAGAGTTTTTTCCTGCGATTTATACATGCGTTTTAAAAGGGTTATCTTTGAAATTGACTATGTATTTTGGACATACATAAACCTTTTAACTTAAATTTTTATTAGAAGGGATTTCCAATTAATTTTTTTCCTAATTTCCAAACCATCACCCAACTAAAATAAACCTCAGCTTCAGATTTTCTTGAACCGATTGAACTCGAATAAAACCCAACTCTCATCTGTTCTCTATCTTTTTGGTACCGTATCAATCACACGTTGGATGAACTGTTTCATTCAAAGAAACCCAATTTGATTGCTTCCTCTTTATTCCAATAGCTTTAGAACGCATCCGGATTGAACTTTCTAAGCGGCTTGCGATAAGTTTGGCAAGAAGGGGATCGATTCCGTGGTACCTATCTTCCATTTATCTTGAGGCTAAATGCAAGCAATAGCACACTCAGAAAAATACTATTATGTATGCCATAAGATTCTCTTATGAAGTGGCGCCATAAGAAAAATTAATGAAATTCATAAGATTGTCTTATGACGCGAATGAATTCTGAAGATGAACGCCTACTTCAATGAGAGGTTGTTGCTTTTCATAAGAGATTCTTATGGAAACAGTAAATCACTTTCTAATAAGAAAAATTCTCAATATTTCATGCTGAAAACATTCACTTTATTGTTTGCAAATTTGTTTAAAATTAAATCCTTCATGGTCACCATCAGCAGCGCATCAACAGACGGCTCCATCTAAGTTTTTTTTTGCCGCATCTCAATCTCCGACCTTTCGTTTTTTGCCGATCAGCTTGCTGAAAAGTGAACAAATAATGCGTATTTTAGTTTACTAATATATTCAACGTTCACACCAAAAACATCAAATCGAACTTACCATTCCGGAGATAACGATAACATTTAACTTTGAAGGAAAACTATAATAACTATGAACCGGTGATAGCTTCGTACTGTTAGATGATGAAAAAAAAAACTGATGCTATGAATGAATGTGTTCATCATTTTTTCTCAATGCCGTTTCTTCTATTTTTCATAAGAACATTTTATGAAAATTGAAAGAATTTCATAAGACTCTTATGAAAAATTAGTTTGGACGCAAAAAAGTGGTTCATAAGATGTATCTTATGAAATTTATAATAAGATTTCCTCTGAGTGCACCTCTGGCCACATATGGCAACATTCAATACATAAAACAGTACGGAAAGATGTTCCACGAGATTAACAGAAATAAAAGTGTATTTTTAGGAAAATAATTTTTTTCACAATAAATTCGTGATTCATGAAAAAATTAATTTTCAGAAGATGGGACTTGCTGGGAACATAAACAAAAACACTTTCTAACATAAAAAGAAATCTATAAAAACTGCCAACAAAATAAGCGGAATTTAAAAGCTACATACACAGTACTGCCGTTCTAAGCAAGAATGTCCCATGTGACTTTTGGGTCATTTTCACTGTTTTGCTGGAAACGGTCTCTTTTAGTGTTAACTTTCGAATAAAAACACAAACAAGTATACTTTGTTCTGAACTTATACGAAATTTTCATCAAGGTGGTTGTCTCTATGTTGATAGTTCTACGCAAGAATGTCACACTAGAGAAAATTCTATGAAAAATGCTAATTTTATCAAAAAATTGTCTTAAGATGAGTTCAAACTGTTGAATTTAATGTTATTCGCTGAAAAGAACACTAAAATAGAGGGCAGAGGAGAAGCGAGAAGCCTTGAGTGTTTTATTCAGAGAAATTTTCACTAAACACTTTTCGGTAGGCACTACTTACAGGATCCATACTCAACTATACATTTTTATAAACAACAAGGAACGTATTTCTCAAACTACGGTATAGCATGAGTTTTTGGGGAAAAAATAAACTACGCAAGCTTTTAAAATGATAGAAAAATTGTAGCCGTGTGCCAGTTTTTCGGCATGCGTTCTGATTCTACGCAAAAGTGTCACACGGAGCTTTTTTGGCTCTTATTTGCTGTTTTATTTGTAGGAAATGTAATTTTTTTTTTGGCAGAAAACATTGTAGAAAGATTAACTTGAACTATTCACTACGAAAAATCTGTCGGTGAATTTTTAGTTTGAGAGAAAAATTGGAAATATAGCTGATATTTCAATCGCGTTTTTCTCGTTTGCACGTTTTTCACATGGGACAATCTTGCTTAGAACGGCAGAGTAGGGAAGATAAGGGCATAACGAGCACCAATGGCATAATAATAATAAGCATTACTCTTTTCTACAAAAGTACGTATTTTCTTAAACAAATTTTCATGAGGATTTGTTTCGTACTTTCTATAGCATAAATTTTTCACAAAACAGGAATCTCCTTATCGTCTTTACAGAGATATTTAAATAAAAACAGCTAGGTTCTCAAGTAACAAAAATATTGTAATTTTTGAGCATCACGAAATAAGCTCTTATGATCTTAAAATAACCTTGATCTATAATGTACGCACTGCAACATGATGTACACATTGTTTCTCAATTTTTACCATCATAAAATTTTTGATTTTTCACTTTCATCAATTTCAAAACACGTTTTAATTTAAATTTGTTGACTCGAGGCATATAGAGCACCGCTGATCGAGGTACGATGAGCATTTTCTGCCGTAGAATCTAGCAGCGAATTAAAATTGATTTATAGAGCCACAACTTGACTATTGGTAAGGTGTCAGAGAGGTAATCAAAAGACTACAGTTCGATTTCTGTTCGAGGTGGTTTTTTTACATTTACAATTCATGATCGATATTTTTTATTGTAACATTAAGCGGCTAGTAGCATCATCCGCCAAACAAAGCACCAGAAACATAATGTATGAGCGGGTGTGAATTGTTTGCATTCTACAAACAGACCTAGATTAATTTGTTATTGCTTTGTTTGATGAATCTACGACTCACCTGACTTCATTGAGTTGAATTCGTTGCTAGATTTCCCGGCAGAAAACGCTCGTCGTGCCCTGATTAATGGTGCTCATACTGCCCCAAGGGGGGAGGGGGGTTCTCATCATGCCCCTACAGTGGTTGGTTTTCAGCTTTTGAAATTTAAAAAAAAAATGCTTTTTTAACGTTTTCATCTAGTTTTCAAGTTTCAGCCCGTTAGGAAATAGGCTTTTCAAGTGTCTGAACACGAAACAATAATGTTACCTCCATATTATAGCTATTTTCTGTGGTTAAATAAGCGTTTTCCTGAAAGTGGCCATTATGCCCTTATATCCCCTACTTTATGGTGAAATATCGATAAAAGTTTTTTTTTTCATAATTTAAATCGTAATTTGGCCTCAAAATAATTTTCACATTTTCATAAGTTTTTTGTTTAGGAATAGAAAATGTTGATGAAAACGATAAATCATTATTCAAATTGTTTGATTGTGATAACAGTTCAAAATGGTGGCCAAACAACTACAAACAACACTCATTTAAAATCGTCCCAAAATAAACATCTTTACAAGAAACATTGTTTTTGTGTGTGAGAGGAAAATGGAACTTAGAACAAAAAAAAAAAGAAATTGTAAATCAAGATAATTTCAAAGTAAAATCATAAAAAGGCAACTAAATAAAATCCTTCATATTTAAGTTTTTTTTAACCTTCTAAATCATTTTCAGCGGAATAAGATAAACACCAAGGGAAAAAAGAAATGAAAAAGTTTGTTACTTTTTCATTATTAAACATATCCGTTGTGATTTTGTAACTTAAAGAAACAAAATCAGAAGAAGACTTTCATAAACAAATAATTATGTTGTAAAGAAAGATATAAAAGTTAGACTGTCAGTGCACAGTGGTCCAGATATGAAATTAAGCGGAAACAATTAGTAGCGTCTTCCCTTTGATGCATTTGTTGATGTCTTAGACAAATTGTTACAACATCTAAAGACGGTTATTTTGACTGGAACAATTTTAGGGTGGTTCATAATGTTTCTGAGATCCGAAAACTATTTCCTAACTGTGATAAAATAGAGGCCTATTTTATTCTACAATATTGTAGAACATAATAATTATTTAAACTTTGTCGAAAACACAACACATCTATCCCTTGAACTAAAAGTTTTATGACAGCTTGTTTTCATGAAGTTAGGGTGGTCCTATGAAAATCAATATTATCTTGATATCCTTTTCATGGTGATATTTTATCAAAAACATTTATTCAGCAACATTTTAGATAACTATAACGCGCATCTTTTGTTGAAAACGGATTTCTAAAATTTGTTTTTGTTTAGAAGTTATGAGGCAATATGTATTGAAAATGATTCTAGTAGAGCTACAATAACTCCAAATGAAGTAAGTCGTAAGTTTTATCGTTGATTGCATTTGAAAGTTCATTTTACAATCTTCACAACATCAAATGAAAAGAACTGTAGATATGTTTTCTGATTAATGCGTTTAATCGTTGTATAAATTTTTCAGGGCTTGTGATAAAGGTCAGTAGGCAAGTCAGTTGCTTCTTGAGCCGATGTCCGTGAGGTCGAGCCCAAGAGTATCGATCACAGTTGTACCGGATAGTGTTTCAATGACTGTCTGCCACCTGCATCGATGATATAAGTCACGAATGACATAAAGATGTTGAAACGACTATAATCGAAACAAAACAGTTGTATGAATTTTACTAGAAATCGTCATAATCTCTATACAAACAGGGAGAATTTGTACATTTGTTCTTAAAGAATGCAAAAACTACTAGACGGATCGATGTGAAATTCGGCATGGAGTAGTTTTTTGAGTAAAGAATGATATCTGTGGAGTTTAGAGTTCGTCGCACTCTAGGGAGGGAGGGCTCCCATTCGTAAATATGTTCTGATAATTTTTAGCACACAAAGACCCCTTTCTCCAAAGAAAAAGGGGGTCCCCATCAAACATGCAGAAAACACGAGAAAAACCTTATCAGGAAACACGTAGGGGATATTTTTTTCGAA
The DNA here is from genome assembly GCF_029784155.1 of Uranotaenia lowii. Classification (NCBI taxonomy): domain Eukaryota; kingdom Metazoa; phylum Arthropoda; class Insecta; order Diptera; family Culicidae; genus Uranotaenia; species Uranotaenia lowii. Next base: position 111,734,116 of record NC_073693.1, read on the forward strand.
TAATTTATCAATTTAAACAAAAAAAAAAATGTGAAGCTCTTCCCTATTTCATAAAGTGGGAGGTATCATTTTATGTTATAAATAATCACACAATGTTTGTTTGTTATTCGATTTAAATCACTCAGTTTGTTTCCTGATAAGGATTAACTTGTGCTTTTTTATATCCTCCTTTTCTTTGACGGGAGGGGCCTTTATGTACTAAAAATTATCTAAACATGTAAATGTAGACATTTTAACAACATTTGATGAGATTCACTATAGTCAATAGATTGAATTTAACCGCTTTTTATCGTATTTTACGAATATTTTGTATGGGAGCCCCCGCTCCCTTGAGTGCGACCGACTCAAAACTCCACGTATATCATTCTTTACTCAAAAAACTACTCCATGCCGAATTTCACATCAATCGGTCCAGTAGTTTCTGAATTCATTAAGAACAAATGTTCAAAATTTATTAATAACAAATGTACAAATTTTGACGATTTTTAGTTAAAATCATACAACGATTAAACGCATTAAACAGAAAACATATCTACAGTTTTTTGATATTGTGAAGATTGTAACATGAACTTTCAAATGCAATCAACGATGAAATTTTCGACTTGCTCCATTTGGAGTTATTGAAGCTCTAAAAGAGTCATTTTTTCAACACATATTGCCATACAGCATCAAAACAAACAGAAATTTTAGTAATCCGTTTTCAGCAAAAGTTGCGCATTATAATTATCTAAAATGTTGCTGAATAAATGGTTTTGATAAAATATCACCATGAAAAGGATATCAAGATAAAACTTCATGGAAACAAGTTGTCATAAAACTTTCAGTTCAAGAGATAGATGTTCAGTTCAAGAGATAGATGTGTGGAGAAAAATTTGAAAAATTGAAAAAATTTGTAGATTACATGGTTTTATACATTCAAAAATGTGTTCATAGTTTTCGGAAATATTCTTGTCTATGTAATAAAAAAAATACTGCGCGAAGGCAGTACATGTATGCCGTCAGCAGAAAAAAAAATAAATTAAAAATCTCAGTCTAATGACCATAATGATTAGTATATTTGACTTTTTAAATTTGTTATTCCTTTGAAATCCATCAGAAAACGTAGAATTTTGAAGCTAAAAAAATCGACGCAAGAGAGGATAAGAAGAGCAAATTATTTAATTGTTTTTAAGTAACCTCTACACTTCATTATGTATCGCAAATGTATAATAAATAAATGGTCAGCAATTTGTGATCAAAATATTGAAGCCTCGATAACAAAAAAAAAATTAAATATTTAATGACTGACTATTCAAGAAGCATATAAACTGAAACATCATAGTAACAGTTCATATTTAAATTTTTGGTTTTGGCCAGAATTTTGAGTTAAATGTGCGATGGTTAATTTGACAGTGTCAATGCAGTTTTCCAAACTTCAAATGTTTATTTTTCTTGTAATATACAAGTAAATGCATGAATGTTTATTTTACTTGTGCAGAATATTTCTTTTACATGTAATTTACATTATGCAATGAAAGTTTAAAAAAATTATTATCTTGAAACTATAAATACTAAAGAGATTTGTCACTTCATTTAAACAATTTAGATAGATCTTACGAAAGGAAGAGAATTTCCTACGGATTAAAATTTAAATAGCTCAAGCTTAATATTGTCAGATTTTTTCCCATACGCATCCGGGTCAACAAATTCGGTCAGATGTATCTAAAACCTGTCAGTATCTGGGCATTTGATTTCAATACTTTGTATCCAAAATTCGAGCTATATCTGGGTAAATTTGGTAATAAAAACAGGAATTTTCAAACAACACTCAAGAAGTTAAACATTTGAAACATTTATTCTTCAACGAAACAAATCAGCAGATAAAGAAACGTATTTTAGGCTCCCGAAAAACCGTTTATGATGATTTTGAAAATATTTCCTCAAAAATTTCGATTTTGGACTAAAACATTGAAAAAGTTATAATTTGTTGTATAATTTGAGTTGTTTTTTAGTTTCTAGAAAGTGAATAAAGCTGTACAAAATCTGGGTGTTCAAATGAAACTTGGGCAACTAGACTGGGCCGGACCCATGTTGTTTCTAATATCCGGAAAAGTACGGTTGAAACCAGTCAATCTGTCAAGCTTACTCTAGCAGTCTAGCCAATAACTCGCTAACTTAGAGCTTCTACTATTAATCTTGAAAGTCCTTAGTGTAAACAGCAGTGCATCGGTTGTGTCTTTCAAACTTGAGAATAACACAAACAAACAACCAGCTTCGAAAAGTTATACCACATGCTGTGCAAACTGCCACACATAAAAGTTAAGACTAAACTCCCCAAAGTCTTTTCGCATTGAGTCAAGTTTTGCTACCGTTGCAATCTTACCAACTTTAATCGCTTGCCTTTCCAAAGTTAGTTTGATTGTACCAAAACCAACGGCAGAAGGTTTCTCGCTGAAACTAACTGATTATATCAGACCATTTCCAGCATTGTTCCACTGAAAAGGATTACACCCTCCCAAAATATGTACCACAACCATCACATGGACGGTGTGCAGATAATTGCATTGCTGTAAGCTCCATTAATATAAATGCTCCGATGATGGGTTCATTGAAAGTAATTGCCTTTGGCTGTTAAAACTGTTACGAGCATCCATTACCATCACATGGCAGCGGAGTGGAAGCTGAGCTGAGTGACACGTTACATGGGATTGTAATCTGCTCCGTTCCGCTCGAAAAAATGAAGCTGTAAAATGAGGTTTACTGTCATCAAAACGTTTTGCAAACATTCGGGGACGACATCATTATCGCGTCGAAAATAATGCAACCACATGAACAGCGTGGTTAATCTCTCATGTCAAGAAGGTACAAATGGGGTCATAAAAATGTATGAGGTGCAACGTTTTTTTTTGGAATCATTTTTTTGAAACCTTGCAAATTTATGATCCGTTCTGAAAAAATCATTTTCAACTTGTTGCATAAATTACTAAGTTTTAAGAGACAGCTTAAAACGGTAGCAGTATAACAAAACTACAGATCTTCCGCTTGTTGTAGTTTTGAATTTATAAAGAAGAATGGGAAATTTGGTTTTCGGATGTACACGGATGAGAAAAAACATTTTTGCCACTCTTATCTTCGAAATAATAAACAACTTCAATACAGAACATCACTCTCTCACGGTAAATTTTCTCGACCCAATAGTAACTTTCTATTGGCTCGTCAATCTGGATCTTTCGAACAGTATTTTGTTCATCCGTGTACATCCGAAAACCAAATTGCCCATTCTGGACTTCACAGTCAGTTTTGTACTGATTTTATACTAACAACAACTTCATTGTTTCATAACTTTTTTTCTCCCATGTTAGATTGCCCCATAGTAAGTAATTGATTCTTGTCTCGTTAACATCCGAAAATCAAATCTCCTTTATGACGATTTTTTCTTTTACATACTCAAATATCAAATGTTACAATCGCAATCAACTTGCTGAAATAATTGGTGGTGATTGAATCGAGAACCAATCGAGGATAACTTATCACGACTTCAGGATAAGCGAGAGACCCTAGAGCACGTTCTGCTACTTTATTTCCATTACAATTTATGAGATTTTGGCCGGAGGATGAGAGCACACTTTACGATACACTAGCTTGTTCTCCAATGCTTTTTGTACGTGTGCCACAAACAAACCAAACAACAAAAAATAACGACTGATAATTCACGACTTCACTTGGAAAATTGATTTTCCGGCACATCGACCTTGCCTTCTACCCCCATCCCAAAGTCCCAATTATGCACGATTCAGTGATTTTTGGCTCTCGGTTGAACGCATTTTCACACGTAGTTGAAACTTACTATCGCTTTTCACAGATACTTTCACACAGATCTGGAGCTAGTTTCGAAAAGGTCTTATTAGGCATAGTTTATAATGTGAATTTAAAGAATTAATAGTTACTGTTTTAGTTGTTTAAATTGAATTCTGAATAACACACAAATTTGGAGGAAATGAATCTCGTAGCTATTCCCATAACTAGCATTTCAACAATTGCCCATACAACCTTTTCAAAACTAACTCTAGCAATGTACATAATTCCTTTTTGAAAGGGGTATGGGTTTGTGTGTGCGTGTTTTCATGATTCCTTTTCGATCGGGGGAAAACTCAAACGAGCATGAAGCAGCAGCGATAATGTGGAGTCGTTATCACATGCTACTTAATATTCATATGATGGCCGAAGGTGTGTCGAACGCATGATCACGACCAGGAATAATCGAAACCATAAAATTGTTTTCGAATGAAGGATTACCACTGTATGAGAAGATTTCAGATAATTTTACCTAAAAAAATAATCTTTCGTGTTTTTAGTAATTTTATTACAGATGTTCTTCAAAATGGATCACGTTCATAACACTCCTAATTCATAAAATTTGTTATTCCATAATCAGAAGCTTTCATCAAACATTTTTTTCTCATTCCCCTCTTCAGGTGTCTCAAACGGTCCAGCATCACTTGGATCTCAAAATGCCCGCTGGGAGCAACATCTGGGGGTGTTCCGGACATCGCCGGCAGTGGAACAGGTGATGCCAGACCGCAAGGCTCTCACTGCTGCTTTGGTGCACTTTTCTCGCGCCCTGGGGTAAGTTTATTTATGATGCCTTCCTTAGCAATGTGTTAAGGTGATACCAAAAGGATGATAGATAGAGACAGGCCAAGGAGGTGTGATAGTGATTAATGGTTTGTGGCTCCCGCGTGAATGCGCTTCGGGGATGAAAAATGATAATCGATTCGATGTCTTAAGGCGTATTATATCCTTTAAAAAAAGGTGGATGTGAGATAGGAACGTAATAAGATGACTCTCGTTCTTTTAAAAGGCCTACATTTGAATAATTAATTATTTTTCTTAAAAGACCGGCACAAAACAGGTTTCTCTTTTGAACGGTCATCGGAATGGGGTTTAGAGAGACGATAGTTTGTGAGATACTTACTAAAATACATCAAACATGTTCACAAAAGATTTACCAAATTTGATCAACGCTCCATAAGGATTGAGGCTGCAAAAAATCAAAAACTATCTTCATCGGAATGATTGATTTACTACTACTAGTTAAAGTTTTATAATTAACTGAGGTATTCAAAATTTTTCAGATCATTACAATAAATAATTTAGTACCGTAAACTGGGGGAACTTTGATCACTTTTTCCATTCATTTTTGAATATTTTGGAAGGGGTTGCTTTTTCGTAATACCTAAAAGCTTTAAAACCCTTACTGATGTGAGGAGTATCAAACATGCTCATTGATTGCAGTAAATTCATACGACATTTGTGGTCATAATTAAATGTTTGTTACAAACCCAGTTTTCGAGTTTCGGGGTATCTTTGATCACATTGGTTTAAACGTATCTCAACATCTTCAAATTTATTGTTTTGATGCCATTTAGCACAAAAGGCTCAAAATATCGATAACAGTATTTTTTGTTTGGACTCGATTGAATTTTTCAACGTTTTTCAAAAACAAATATACTCAAAAGATGGAAAATGTTGCTGCATACATTTAGGGGCAAAAATTATAAACATTTCTTTATATTTTTTGGCCTCAAAAACAAATGAAATTTTATCTTCATGCAATTCCCTGAGTCCTCGCACTGTTCCCATGTTCTTTTTTTCTTCAAACTTAATCATTTGATATGGTTTTTAGCCATTTTTTCTATACGAGCTTTTTCATGGAAAATGACCGATTATTTTCAATATCCAAAAATTATCATCAAATGACCAAAAAATAACACTTAAACTAAACTCAAACTAAGAAAAAAAGTTGAACTTTCACATTAAACAACCCATTTGCTCCTAAATGCTTAAATTTGATCAGGAGAGATGTTTGTTTGTGAGCCTTCAAAAACCAAGATATTTTAAGATTTTAAAATTACATTTGAAGTAATATAAAAAATCTACTAATAAAAACCAAATTTAGCTTATTTGTAACTTAATTTATAGGCTTTCAAACGTAGTAAACAGTTTTCAGATATTTTAACTTTAAACTTAGTTAATGATGATTATCTGCAAAAATTTCATGTTGATCAAAGTTACCCCGCTGATCAAAGTTCCCCCAGTTTACGGTACTTCACAGGCATCAAATTAAGGAAATTTTGAATTTTTTTTTCGTATATGGAGTGCGTTGGATAGGGGGGAGTCTCCTCTGCTCTGTTTTTTTTTCTTGACATTGAACTAACTCAATACTTGCTGTTAGTAAGTGTACCAGTTGCCAGCGCAGCAAAGTCAATAAGTGAGCCTACAGTCAGAGGACCAGCCAACAAAGTATCATAGCAGAAGTCGAAAGGATCAGCTGGAGCAAAACACTGAAGCGATTGGGTGGAGCTAAAAGGCGAGAAGGTTACTCTCGTGCATTGGCTCAAAGAATCGTCAATGTAGAGTTCATTAGATACTTCAGGTCAGCCAGAAGGTGCCCCTAGATTTCGAGGCTGGTAAGTCGGGTTCCGTGAGGGTTACTCTCGATGCCGTCACAAGTCACGCTGCGCTGAACAGCGTCAGTTTGTTCCCGACGACGGCCGGAAAAGCGACTCCCGAGATCTGCAATTATGATGAGTCAGCGTCGGGAACTTCAGAGCTAGCCCGGATTGAGGGTCTGAAGATGCTGCTTGTTGAGAGAGTTACTCTCGGGGTGCTTATTTTTTTGTACAAGTTGTTCACCCAGGTGGTAAAACCTTTTTACGGATTGCATTCCAAGGCACGGTAAGTCACCGTGTCTCTCCAGTTTGCTAATCTGGGTCCATGGGTGCAATTGGTGACTTAAGATACTATGCAATGAAGGCTATACCCGGGATGGGAGACCATACTCGCACAAAGCGCTTCATGGCAATACTCGTTTTTTCGCTATTCACCAGCAAAGCTCTACCCTTCTAATGTCGCGATTCGCGACTCACACACCGGTCAACCAGTCGTTCGCCACTCCTCGTGACTCGAGGCTCACATTCGATCTCTTGTAATTTGTCATAATTTGAGTAGTTGACGAAACGCGTCTCCTCGTGACTTGAAGCACTTTTACACTCCGCCTCTTGGCCCGATTTGAAACGAAACCTCTCGCCTCTCCTCTTGTCTCGAAAGCTCTCTTTCTCCCCGTCTCTTGACCAAATGCGAGACGAGAACAGCTAGCCTCTCCTTGTGTCTGGAGATCCGCACCTTTTCCACTAAACGTGTTCTCCGTCACAACTATTTGATACTCAATCTCTCCTCATAAGACTGGAGGTCTGGGCGCCACTTGATTCTGGCAGAAGGCCCTCTTCTCTGCAAATCGTGTGCCGACCAAGTCCGCACATCTGCGCCTCATCGACTTACTCAGTTTTAAGTCTAAACTCCAGCATGTATACCCTGCCTCTTGTTACGCTTCAAGACTAAGGACTTCTCCTGTGACGACTTGAGGTCCGGACTTTACTCGTTACTGAAGGCTGGATTGGTTACCACGACACGACTATCGTGCGCTCCACTTCTGTTTAAGACCACTGTTGGAGACCAATGTCCTCTCTTCTAACGACTTGAGGTTTTGGCTCCGCTTGGATTGGCTCAAGGCACTCTCCTCTTTACCCGTACGTGTGCTGATTGAGAGCAGCTTATCCTGGACACGCGCCTGTCACAGCTCGGACGTGTGTCCGGAGACGTCATCCTAAGAAGGCTCGAGTGACTCAACCGTCGACGACTTGAAGTCACTCTATCCGAGAGTATTCCGCGGCGTGAATACTCTTTTCCCTACGAATTCGACTGCGAAGAAGGTCAAGTTTTATTACCGCAGCTTTCATCATAAGGAGCGCGTCGGAAAGTTGACTGCACAATGTGTGAAGTTCAGTTCTCTTGATCGTACACCTGCAGGTGGCAAGTCTGCAGACACGTTTCCACACTGGACCAAGGGGAGGTGGAATAACGGCCCAGAGTAAGACTCTCGAGATTTGAAGCTAAGCACGTGAAGTCAGCACGTGTCAGCTTATCCGATTCTGCTGTGTGATTCTTTTTATCACTTTGAAGGACGTTGGATGGTTAGTTGCCAGCAACTTCAGCAACGCATTCGAACCAGTTTGGAAGCATGCTAATGAACGTTTCCAAAGCGTTGGAGCAAAACGATACCAAAGGCCATGAAGCTGAAGTCAAAAGGATTAGTCTCGTGCTTTGGAGCTGCACTGTTCCAGCTACCTTAAAGAACTGCGGCTACCCAGAAAGGGCAGAGCTTATGCTTTCTTCAGAAACCAAGTTCAGATTACGTTTTTGCCTTTCTTTCAGAAAGGTATAGTTATCGGTCGATTTGGGAGATCATTAATTATGGGTCTTAGATATACCTTTATAGGTACCTATCGAATCAGCTCAACGAGTTCAGACGATGTCAGTGTATTTGTATGTATTGGTGTGAATTTTTGTAAACTTTGTCACTACGTTTTTGCGAAACTGGGCAGTACAATAAAAATGATTTTTGTCTTAAATTTTTTTATTTTTTTCCCTCTTCAATGTATAAAAGAAAGAAAAAAAAACAAAATAGTTTGAAAAATAAATTTTCATAGTAATTATCATCAAATCATCACTCCAAAAAACTAGGGTGGTCGGATTTACCGGTTTTTTTCAAATCCGGTATTTCGGTATTTGTAATTTATAAAACCGATAAAACCGGTAAAACCGGTATTTTTCAAAGTGTATCGAATTCATGAAAAGTTTTCATGTAATTGCAGTAGTAACGGCATAAAATGCTCAGAATTTATAACGCAATAGATTCAGCAACATTTCCAATAAAAAAATGGTATTGTGCCTTTAAATTATTCCTTTGTCATAAATCTATCATCATCCTCATAATAATCATAATATTTATCGTCTTCATTTTGTTATTAAAATTTCGATGTGAGGTTGCAGAAATTCTAGAAGTTTCACATTTTTTTCAACGAATTTTTGTCCTATACTCGGTAAAACAGTATTCATATTTAAGAACAGATTTTACAGATTTATAAAAAGTTTATATAGCCTTTAATGAAAATGATATGAAATTGGTATAAAAAAAGATTTTTTGTCAAAACAACGACTTAACTTATAAATAAACAAAACTCAAAACACTGTCACAAAGTTTTTGGTTGACTCACTCCCCACAACCTAGGTCGTGATCGCATTAAGTTTGCGCTCCCAATAATAAAACGAACAAATCGAAATAAAAATTCTTGAAAAATCAGTAAAAATTCAGCAAAAAATTTGTTGTTTGGATCTGATCCATACACTTTTTGTTGCTATAATACTGTTGCAAATTTATAAAAACTTTGTTACTGCTTTATCTGGAAAAGAAAATGCTTCAACAGCGTTAAAAATAAAAACAACAGAGTTCCAACAATTACCTTGAAAAAATTGACAAAAAAAAAACATACAGTCTAACATGTGTTTAAATGCTGACTCTGTTGAAAGTTTCGTTAGAACTAAAGTTAGAATTGATGTAAACATGTGTTCAAATGCTGACCCTGCTAAAGCATTTTATGTTTTGAAACAAACTAGGAAGTTTCTAATCAGTTTTCAATATTTTTTATTTTAAATTTCAAGTTTGTGAAAGCCTGGAACCACTTAGAACGATTTTGATAAACTTGGACTGTTTATAGGTAAATCATTTTTGCAAATTTTATCAAATTTCAGCTTTTCAATGAAAAATTCAGTCATTTTTGTGAAGAAAACTTAAATTTCTTGTAGGTGTATCTTTTTTCAGTCATTGTAATCTTATACAGTCTTTAAATGTTGTGGAGTTCGATAGCTGATCTGAAATGTGTAAAGTTTCATGAAAAAAGCTTTAATTCATAAAGTAACATCGACAAGTTTTAGAAATAATCAAATCTCACATAAACCTTGCAGTAAGGTTTATTGAGCTTGGATTTTGAAGCAGATTGAACAAAATTTAATTATTTGTACTCAAAAATATTTGGTAAAAAACGTTTAGCTGTGTCCATTTTAAAATGCCAAATGATGATAAAATTTACCGGAAATACCGGTTTTTTACCGTCCCAAAAGTCGGTATTCCGGTATTGAGAAAATGGACGGTTTTACCGGTTTTACCGGTTTCGGTAAAACCGGTTAGACCACCCTACAAAAAACGTGTCAATTGGCCTTGCTAGCCACAACCAGCAATCACTAAAATCAAGATTATCGTATATATGACGCCAAATTATACGTGACGTCATAGATACGCGCTTGCTATCTAAAAGTATGGACCTGTCGATGTGTGGAAGGGAGAACAGACAGGCTTCACTCCCACTCAGGTTTGATGTCATCGTGACAGAAACCGTGTAGGAGGAAGACGACAGTTAAAATTTTCCCGGCCAATGATTTTTTTTAAATTTTTATGGATCAGTTTGATACCGATCCATTACAAAAATTTCGGAACCGAAGCCCCGAATTTGAATCATAAAAATGGTTTTCACCAAGGGGTACTACCCCGAAATTGATGAAGTCGTTGATGAGTACGTCATGCCCACACTGCATGGTACGGAAGCGATAGTAACTTCGCCAACATTATATTCAGGCACAGATTGCTCTGAGAAGGGGAAAACAACACGGGTACGCGGACGATGTATGTCCTCTCATCTTCTCACATGCCGTTCGTGCTTACGAAGCTTTTTCTTAAGCAGCAACGACAGGAGAGCCCGTGGAAGCAAATGAAATCTAATAAGACAAATGCTACTGAATCCTCTCGAGCTTTAAGCTCTCGGGCTTGTTTTTTTGTTCCCTTTTCTCTTCCTCTCTTCAGATCTAACGTTGCGTTGTTGTTGTTGGGGTTGGTGTCTAGAGAAAAACGATGACGGCTTGGAGGTCAATCTGAACTTTCACTTGCTGAAGCCAATGGAAGATGACAACCAAACAGTAGCGCCACCAAGCCCTCCATGGTAGAGTTTGAAGCATTTGGGATTTTTTTGGAACATGCATATAACGCTAAAAAGCTAATAATCATTATTGACAAAGTTGAAGAAACAGAAAAAAACATTTTCGCCAGGTTGACCAAATACAAAAATGACAAAATCGACAAAATTGAAAAAATTGACTAAATAGACCAATTTGACAAAATTGACGAAATTGACAAACTTGACATAATTCATTGATTTGACAAAATTCACTTAGTTGAAAAAATCATAAAATTTGATGAAATTTATAAAATTGACAAAATCGAGAAAATTGGTCGATAAAATTCACTGAATTGACAAGATTGACAAAATTAACAACATTGAAAAAATTGACAAAATTGACAAAATTGACAAAATTAACAAAGATAACAAAATTGACAAAAGAGATGACAAAATCGACAAAATCCACTAAATTGACAAAATTGACAAGATTGATAAAACTGACAAAATTGAAAAAAATGACTAAATTAACGATGACAAAATCTAAATTGACAAGATTGATAAAACTGACAAAAATCGACAAAATTGACAAAATTGACCAAATTGATTAAATCGACCAAATTGACAAACTTGGCTTAATTCATTGATTTGACAAAATTCACTTAGCTGAAAAAATCACAACAATTGATAATATTTATAAAATTGAAAAAATCGAGAAAATTGGCAGAGTTGACAAAATTCACTGAATTGACAAAATTGACAAGATTGATAAAACTGACAAAAAATCGACAAAATTGACAAAATTGACCAAAACGACCAAATTGTCAAAATTCACAAAATTGACAAAGACAAAATCGACAAAATTCACTTTATTTAAAAAATTAACAAAATTGACTGGCGAAATTTACAAAATTGACCCAATTGACCAAATTGACAAAATTGACAAGATTGACAAATTGGCAAAATTGACAAACTTGACAAAATCGAAGAAAATTGACAAAATTGAGAAAATTGGCCAAATTGACAATGACAAAATCGACAAAATGCACTTAATTGACAAAGCTGACAAAATTGACAAGATTGAAAAATTTGAAAAAATTGACAGAATTTTCAAATTTGAAAAAGTTGACAAAATCATGAAAATTGTTAAAATCGACAAAATCTAGAAAATTGGTTAAATTGACAAAATTTACTAACTAACAATGCTGACAAAATCATGAAAATTGATAAAATTGACATTATTGACAAAATGGAAAAAATGACCAAATTAACAAAATTAACGAAATAGACAAAATCAACAAAACAGAATAAAAATCTCAAAATAACAAAATTAAAAATACTACGTTTTCAAAATTTTCAATATTATTAATTTTCAAAATTTATTCTACCGATTTTCTACATTTTGGTATCGTATTTTACTCTAGCAATTGAAATTTTATCCAATAATTTTATTTATGTACTAGCAGACCCGGTAAACTTCGTCTTACCATGTTCAACCTGGCGTCCATTTTCTATTTTTCCTAGTTTTCTTTACATTTCCCTTCTTTCCCTTTACTCGAATCGTCCCGCTCAATTCTATCAAAATTAAACCAAAGAGTTTAATTTCAACGGGTCTTTTAAAATCCAATTTTTGTAACTTGTTCAAGAAAAAACTGTATGTTGATAATATGTATGTTTCATTTGCTGCATTCCATTCAGTAGATTTATTTCGTTTTGTTATATTGTTTTTAATATCGGGACAATTTTTAAGAGTATTTGCCGAACATTTTGCCTAACGCAGCGCTTTCAGCTCCCAATAAGCTTTGGATGGTGTATTTTTTAGAGCTGTAGAAATGGAACGCATAAGAAAAGATTTTTTACCATTTTACCATTTTCAAACAGCTTATTATTCACCATCCTCATGCTTCGAAGCAGTTTGAATTAAAATCCATATTTTCACCAAATCATTTCCAAAAAGTTTCGCCTGATACTTAAGTTATAGACTTTACACATTTCAACTTAAAGTGTTCCCAACAGCACTTGTCATGGCATTAAATCTGGTGATTTTGTGTATCGCTAATTCCTTTGGTTTTGAAAAGAGGAAAACATATGTTTAGATATATTCACCCATTATTTTAAAGATTTTAATTAAAGCAGTTCAGATTTTTAAATTTCCTGAACATTGTTGGTGGTGATCTGCGATTTCATTTAGGATTACGTTATATTGTTAAGATTTAATAACATTTAAATTTTTTAAATTTAATAGATTGAAAATAAATAATCTGTTCAGGCTACGATGGTTTCATGAGTTCTTTTTATTCCCTGGAAATTATCATATAAACAAAACCTTAAAAAAATAATGTGTCTTTTTTACTTTAAATCTTAATTTTCAAAAATGAAACACCGGTCAAATCCTAACGAATATCACCACAGTTCAACTTTCATATGCTCTGGAAAAAGTAATATTTAAAAAAAAAATTAGTTATGTTGACAAAAAGAAATATCGAAGTAAATATTTGTCCCATTTATTGGGGTAAGTGAAAACACATAGGTCTTTTTAGATGCGTCAGTGAAAAGACTTTAAAATTAATTAAATACTTGTTCTTGTTTGTCTGTTTTATCCACTTTCATTGCTTTATCCTAAGTTTTTCTCCAGAATAAATTAATGCTTGGTACTTCATGCTGTTCAACCAAAAGACCTTGATTTACAAAGACCTTTATAATAATTTTGAATATCAGCTTCAGATTCAACACTCGGGGTATCCTTTCTGGCCATTTTGAAAATAAAATTCTTAAATTGTAGATGTTTCATAGCTAAATTGCGCGTTTTCATTTATTCCACCTAAGAAATTACAGGAATTAATATTATTTTTAACACTATCAGGTCATATTAAAAGTTCATCTAAAAATCTGCTGCCCCTGGAATATCAATCACAAATATAGCCCAAATAGGTATGTCAAACAAAAACACACTTTTCATGTTAAGTTTGTACTTGAATTGTGTGTAAACAAACAGTAAACGTGTACACAGTTTTGGTGAATGATTTAAAAAAAAGTTAAGTTTATTTATTCAAAATTTTTTTTGGGCCCAACAATTTTTAGATGAAGAAATAATGTATACATTTTTTGTAAAAGTTGGTAGTTTGCTTAATTAGTTTTATAGTTGATAGTTAGAATTTCTTCCGGAAAATGCATATCCTCACTTTTTGTTATTAAAAAGTAGACTATTTTATTGATAACTTCAATTTACGTTTGCAAAAAATCAAATAGTTCATTCGGCCTTTTAAAACTTCAATTCTATCTAATCTATTTCAAAGAACAGACTCTTGTTGAGAGAACGAATGGCCAAGTTGGTTAAAATCCTCTATAATTAAACAAATTAGAAGAGAATTGACTCTTGTTCAGTTAATGTGTCTAGCATTCTAGGCGTATTGGATTATGGATTATAAAGCTTCCCAATTCCTTATTTTCAAACGTCCTCAAAGTGTCATAACATTATTTCATATTTATCTTTACCAAGTTCATATTTTTTGGCAACAATTTACTACTTAAATTAACACGAATTAAAAATGGTTTTGATATTTGAAATCGTTTATATGGTTTTGATTCGATCGATAAAATATCAATCCGTGTCACATCTATGCTGCCCATATTTGATAAACGGTCTAATATGCCATTTTTTTCAAAATGGAGAAAATTGTGCCATTTGATAGCTTATACTCTATATAATATCCCTACTTCATTCATTTTTCAAAAAATCCATTGGTAGAGGCATAACAGCCCTAAAGAAAATTTGTCTAATGTGCAATATATTTGATAAATTGTCTAATGTGCATAATGTGTTGAATCATCCATGGCAGCAACCGGTGTCTTTGAATGGAAAGTTTTTCTAATCCCTTCTTGTTGTGATCTTGTGGCTTGGTGGTTATGGGCGTGAGCAATTGCAGCAATATTTGAAAACGTATGCACATCAGGCAAATTCAGAGCTATTTGTCAACTTTAGTTCACGTTATATTTGATAAAGTGGCTACTGTGATTGAAATTAATTTTTTTCATAAATTCTTTATCTAAATTTGCGATTTAACTCAACCGCCTATGTCCTACACCTACAATGATTGTTATGCACATTAATCTACTTTATTTTGAGTATCAGGATGCAGAAAAATTGTAAAAACATTGATTTTGCGTTTTTCTCGCATTGGTGTTCATGGCACATTAGACCGTTTATCAAATATGGGCAGTATGCGTCATTTATTACCATGTGCTGTGTACAAATAAAATAAGCAAGAAAAAAAACACATCTAGGTTGCATATCGCCCCCACGTGCATAAGAAATATAGGTTCTTGGTTGAGAAATAGGCGCCTAATTTTTAAATTTTTCCAGCGATCAATGAACAGTATGCTTTGGTTACTATTATCTTGTAACGATGTTTGCTAGCGACGCCTCGCCCATGCAGACGAAAAACAAACCCCTCGAAGAAAAGAAAATCTCTAAAAATGGATGCCCGACTTTTCAATTTCAGATTTTGGCAAAACAAATATTATATGTTCTATTCGATCAGCAAAATGTCAACCTGAGTCACATCTAGGCGTCATTCATCACCATGTGCTGTAGAAATGAGCTAGGAATCAAGAACAAAAAAAACACATCAAGGCTTCATATCGCCACCACTTACATTGAAAATATGCTTGGTTGAGAAATACGCGCCACAATATTCTCACTGATCAGTATGCTATGCCATGGTTACTATCTCCTAACGACGTCTGCTCGCGACGCCTCGACCTTGGAGACGAAAAACAAACCGCCCAAAGGAAAAAAAAATCTCAAAAAAATGGAAGCCATGACTTTTATTTCATTCAAAGAACTACAAATTTAATTATTACGCACAATTAATGCGACTTTGTGTAGTTTTTATTCGATATAAACCAATTCGCATGGCTACAGAATATTCTAAAAATAATTTCATTCGAATCGTTTGGGTCATTTCGGAGGAGTAGTACTACAAACACCGTTACAAGAGAATTTTATATAATAGATTTGTTTCCTCTACTTGAGAGGTTGAATTATTTGAAATACATGGTCAGGTATCTTTTTTTAAATTGTATTCTTAATTTTTATACCCCTTCCATTTTGAAGATATCATATGCTGTAACTCCAAAAGGAGTAAATTGAGTTAGATTATAATGTCATAGAAACCGAATCATACATGATATTCCAGAATCTAGTTATTCAAAAATCTCCAATTAGTTGCAAATAAGGTTATTTATATGAAATTTATGATTATATTAAAAATACTTTTATCCTAATAAAAACTTTGAATCTTTATTTCCTAAATTCATTTTGGATTTATTGCGTATGAAATTCATTAATCATAATTCATAATTCATTTTGTTTTATATGTACCCAAATATAATTTACAGACTGTAAGAAAGGCTACAATCCACTGTCAAGTGTATTAAATCGGGTTTTTAACCATGCTATGACCAACAGTGTAATTATAGACGATCCGGGCGAGTGCAATGCGACGACTCTTTGTCAAAGTTGATTTGAAGAGAAATATTGCGAAACCCATTCTGAATATTGTACTAAATAATCTTTTCTTAAGGATTCGTTCGTTGGGGTTGATTTTAAGAGAACAAAAATAGTAAGACCTTAGCTATAGCCATGACGGGTTCGATCAGTCCTAGAGGATTAAATATCTTAGTTATCGTTTAGAGCACTTGTCGTCTGAATCACAATTTGCCGGAAAAATGAAGAAATCACTGCCATTTTAGCCCCAGAGTTTTGATTGTGACGTCGGGCTCGGTTGGTGGTTAGAACAGCTCACAGCACTGCCGATTCATTAATGGCCCACTTGCGAATGAGCAATCCGCCTTTCTCTACACCCAAAATAATTTAGAAATTAAATATACGGGATTTTTCACGTAAACTGAGCTTTTGATGCAGCACATCGATTCTACGTGTGATTTGTAGTAGATACTCTACTTCCATGTAACTGACACATGAATTTCACGTAAAGTCTAAGTGGAGGGATTGAAATTATTTTTTTGCATTTTTTCAAGCGTGTAGTAGTAATTTCTTGTTGGAAAATTTAATGCAGTCAAACGGCCCTGGATGGAAGTTGGTTATTCACCGGCCGCTGAAGCAGTATCGCTTCCACCGTTGGAAATTTAAGCTGCCCGATTCTAAGGAAATTACCGGATACATATATAGGGTCCATTGATGGCAAAAGGAAACAATCTACTGGTCCTAACCAGGTAATCTATTTATCATTTTGATAATTTTATATTTATTATTAGTTATCTAAAACTTTTACAGGATTCAACAACCAACTCGCTGGTAAGACCACGTAAGGCGTCCCGAAAATTTAGTTTTCATTAGAACTAATAACGTTAGTGAAAGTGTTGTGACGATGTGAACACAAACGATAATAAAAATAAATTTTATTTTGGATTGAATTGAATTTGTTTTCATTTTTTGATTACCGAAAGTAAAAACGAAAATAAATAAAAATAATAGAAAAGATC
The DNA here is from genome assembly GCF_029784155.1 of Uranotaenia lowii. NCBI lineage: Eukaryota > Metazoa > Arthropoda > Insecta > Diptera > Culicidae > Uranotaenia > Uranotaenia lowii. The sequence goes on from NC_073693.1 coordinate 111,751,449, forward strand.
CAAATATCATTCATTCATTTCTATACTAAACACATTTCACGTAGCTTTCATCATCACATCGCATTGAACATACTAAAATTCACGTAAGTTGCACGTGATGTTCACCAAGCAGAAATTCCTATTAGGGGAGCGTTTACCTATTTTATTCGTACAATTTACGTGAAAATCAATTGGATAAAAATTATGTAGTTTTTCACGTAGCAGCTATGTGCAGATTATTTTGGGTGTAGGAGTTTAGTCAGATGCACTCGTTTCTCGATTGCATGCTCAACGGTGTCAGCCAGACGTAGATGTCGGAAACATGTTAAGCGTGTTGCCAAGAGACTCCTACCCTACCGGACCCGTCATCAACAGGTCGTTGAACGTCACTCCGTTGCTGGATTACATCGACCTGCAACCTAAACTTTAGGCGGTATCCATAAACTTTTTTGACCCCCTCCCCCCGTATGTCACAAATCGTAACGATTTGACGTACCTCCCTATGAAAATTACGTAACGCTGATAACTACCCCCCCCCCTCCATCTTCTCATGTTATGAAAATGATTTTTGAAGGTAAAAAAAGATTTTAACGTAAAGTTTTTCAAGGTTCTTCGAATCGGAAATAATATCTTTCCAAATTGCTTCTTAGTACTCATTGATGACAACTCTCAGATAAAATAAATTGATTGTCTTATTACGAGTTGCTCTGTGCTTGTTAACTGATGATATACCTTGTTTACTTTATTTTGTTGAAGGAGCATAACATGTCATGCAACATATACTCCAATTAGGAAGATTCGCCGGAATAGTCAAAATGTCTTTTTTTAAATCAATTGAGAAAAAATGGAAAAATTACCGTTTTTAGGTTGAATTGAGTTCTTGGATGGGGGTTAATGTTTTCCAACGGTTATTTCACGGATACTCAATACACATTTTAAGAAGTCTATCTCAGAATCTTTGAAGAGGAAAGGTTACAATCCAGTTCTAATCAGTTTACAAATTTTAAAATGATTTTGATTTCTGCAAAATTTGCATGACATAAAAATAGCTGCGATTAAACTGAAAATTTTAAGGAAAAAATCGTTACGTAACGATGAGCATACCTCCCCCCCTCCCATATGTCACAATTCGTAATGATCGATCCCACCCCCTCCCCCTCCCGTTACGTAATTTATGGATGCCCCCTTAGTTGTTGTACTGAACTCCTTTGGCATGCTATGGTGACGACCAAGGTTGCCGAAATCACAAAAAAAATCTGTAATTTCACAGAATTTCGAGCAAATTTTCATCACAGAATCTGTGTCACAGAACACAGAATTTTGAAATATTCACAGATTTCATGAAATTTTTGAATTTGCAATGGATTTCCAAAATTATATTTTTTTGGTCAATATTAAATTTAGATTTCTTACTTTGAATTAGGAAACTATGATAAACTTTGTACTGTTAATTGATCTATCATGAATCTCACTTTATCATGAATTTTCAATAAAATGGAAGGAAATAACATCACAGAAAACCATCACAGAATTTTTGGGTAAAATCACAAAAAGTCAGAATTTGTTTTCTCAAAACCACAGAATTTTTTTCGACAACCTTGGTGACGACTCTGCTATGCAGACGTGACCAAGGTGTGTATATATTCAGGAGGTGTTACCACTGACCACACTGACATGACACTTAGAACAAAAATTCAACCATTTTCTGTCTAATTTTTAGTTGTCAGATTTTGCAGGTTCGCAATACCGACGGCAGGTGGCGAAACTGAAAAATTTGACAAAAAATGCCCTGTAGGAAAAATGGTCCTGTTTAGCCCGATTATATTGTAAAAATTGCGTGTTTTATTTTTAAAGTTGGGTGGCATTTCCTAACTGGGATAGCATTTCTTCAAATCGATCGATGCGCACTCTGGAATCGACATTGCGTACTGTTGGAAAAATTATCCAGAAAACGAAATCGAGTGTCCAGTCAGTATGGTCAGTGGTGTTACCGAATATCGAATTCCCGATTCAGCCATTTTGGCTATGTAGGCTATGCAACTATACGAAACTCATGAAGTTTGTTTACTAACAAACCACCGAAAAGCTGAGCAAAAAATAAACAAACTCATTGAGAGCCCCGCTCACTCCTCGCCTACTTACTGTGAAAGTTGGAGAACCTAGTGTATCAAAGGACCTTGGATGTGACCTGCCATTCCATGATGAGATTGTTGAAGAAATTCATCTTTCTTCCTTCTTATCACTGTGCTTCTCTCGATTTTGCTTAACTTTATTTATTTACTCAATCTTTCAACATTTATTTTAAAAACTTTTCTTCACATTAGACACATTACTTTAATTAAGTAGATGTCACGTTGACGTGTCTGCTGTCACAAAAGCTTGACGAAAGGTAAAACCCACACCGTGGGTTGGTCTTTTGTCACTTTTTCGCCCGGAAATTCATATCGCAAGTACTTTTTCTAACTGTGACCCACACTGTAATTCTCCGTGACTCAGATTTGAAGGAAAACAATTCAAAATGCGCCAAAACTGGGAAAACTCAAATTTTGATTAGAACGTCAAAACTCAGAAATGAATAATAGGGGTTTTCGCGAATTTTGAGTTGTTTTTGTTCAGGGTTGCACGGGGGATGACTATGGGTCGACTGAATGAAAATAACTCAACATTTTATGAAATTTTACTGCAGTTTCGCATGGAATGTCCAATTTTAATGAGAAATACAATATTGTACGGTGTAGTCACGTTTTTTTTATATTTATTTTTTTTCAAAAATAACAATTTGGTGTCTGATGTGCAAAAAAGAACAAAACTGAGAAATTAACCTCACGGTGGGTGGGAAGTGATTTGATTGCTTCACTTTTACTTCGGTGCTCCTTTTTGACGGTCATTAGATCCACCATCTTCTTGACCCGCTTGAGACACTGCTTTTTGCTCCGGTTCGGCATGCATTCTGCAATCCGATCCCAATGATCCGGTACACTCCCTCGGTCATCGGTTGCATCGAATCTGTAATTGAAAAAAAATATTCAAAATTAAATTTTCTATTGGACGTTCCGCTAAAACTTACCTTATTTTCTTCAGTCCTAGCTCCATGAATGGCTCTCCTTTTTTTTAAGTCACCAGCACTTCCTGCTGTTCGATGAGGTACACATATTCCCGATGACATAATCGGTCCTGGTTTAGCCGATACTTACGCAAATTCCAATGGTAAAAGCTGCCCACACGCAGTGGAAACCAACCTAGAGGGGATCAAAATTTGTGAATACAAATAAATTAAACTAATTTGAAAATTTTACCCGTCGCTGTCCGACCAAAAACTTTTGTTTTCAACCGTTGTAGAAACGCTCTGAGTTGTTTTAATCTATTTTGCTCGAAGAAATGTGCGTCTTTGCTAAGTCCCAGGATTTGAAACTCGCTAGATGAAAACAACTCAAAATTTTGAAGGTTTCTCACTCAGTTGTTTTCATCTTCATATAAGGTGCGACTCCTGAACCATAACAACTCAGTCTCTGAATAATTCAAAATTACCGTGCACTTTGCGTTCGATGTTATCTTCAACGGGTGTTATCTTCATCTGACCCACCACGTTTCACAACGAGATGGCGAAGATCTCAGTTTTCGTCTCACGAACACTGGTTCAGTTGTTTTTTTAGAAGATCAAACTGATTTAACGCTTGGTATCCGCTTTCCGCAATCTCGACTGGATTTCGCTTGAAATTGAGTTAGTCCCTGGTTATTTGCTGTAGGTCACTACTTCACACAATCGTTTTTCTACTAATAAGTTGCGCTGCCGCACGAGTATTTCGAGTTCCCAGAATCGAGACACAAGTTTGTTCACTGATGGCTCTGGTTCTGCTTCGTCATCAGAATTTCTCAACATTTACTTTAATCCCAATCACCGATCTACTCTGCTGTTGGCAACTACAGCTGGATATGAATCTGTCTTTTTCTATCAACGCACTCTTTGATGACGAGATAGACGGGTATTAAGCGAAACAAAACAAAAAAAATCAAATTCGAATCAACTGTGGTGAAGAGTGCTACTGAAAAAAGCTTGTATATTTTGAGTGAAGACCCATACAGTTTGCCTGTAGTTGTGTTGTCTGAAGTAACTTATTCGAAGAACATATCAATACATTTTAGAAAAATTTAAGAGGGCTCGAATTAGTGCTTGCTGCCGACTAAATGTACTTACGAAATAATTCTCCACGACGAGTCTCGTATCATGCGGATCGAACGCCAGTTTATGATCAGTGTCATTCTTTAGTAATCTTCCGGATGACCCAGCCGAATTTAAGTTTCCGTTCAAAAAAATAAAGGTTTTGCTCGTTTGCCTGCGGCCTCCATAGAACGGGCTGGCTTTGCTGCTGCTGTTGACCCGATCGACAATACAGAGATTTCGATTCGGTGCTGCTGATCATCAACTCCACCACACGTAAATCTGGATGTGTATCTAGTTTTTTAAGAATCACACAATCAATTATAAAAATATAGTTGAATTTACTATGTTTACGCTTCAATGCCTAAAATCAATGACACATTTGTAGTATAATTTATCAAATTTACAGTTGAATCAATCATACCATTACTGTTGAATACATTACATTCATAGTTGATTGCGTAAAGTCAATCAGCAGTTTGTAGTTGAGCATATTATATTTATAGTTGAATGCGAAAAAATCAACAACACTTTGATGATTGGTATAACTAGCTGAAATAATTGAAACAACACAGTCGTCTCTTCTTTTATTCTGTGGATAGTGAAATTCACCCCCCTCATGATGTTGTATGCTGCTGGAGCGGCATGATTGTTGGTACCCCGGCTAAAGGTTGAGTCCGCCTACTCTACTTTATATTTGAAATTCCTAGTTTTACAGCAAGTTTAAAGAAAGAAATATTGTTTGTGACAAAACGCTTCATAAGATCTGAACTTCATTTAATTTAGAATGCTTTCACCAGTATTTGCGTGTATTTTCATATTTGCTTTTTCAACCGCGTCACTAAATCAGAACAAAATCAAACATAACGACCACGGCCGCACACGTGAAGGTGACATTATCTCCGGCTTCAGATTAAATTTATGAATCAAGCTTTTATGGCAAGTAGTGTAAATAGTACCCAACACCCTCCCTACAAGCCACGGTTAAGCTTTTGCGAGGCGCTCACCACGTATCCTACATTCATATCTGAATAAAGTAGGTCTGGTGGAATGTTTACTGATGTGGGAGTAGTATGTCTGGTCACGAACATCCGCTGCATCGTAGCTCAGGAGAAGTATTAAAGTGTCATACAATCCGAAAGATAAATAAAGAAGCACGTATGGCGCGAGGAGTATGCGGTTGTATTTTTATCCTTTCATTTTTGCAGGACTCAATCCTGTAGATATACATAAACGAACTTAAAAAAAACATCTAACAGGAACTGCAGTTTTTTGATGCAGTTTCCAACGAAGAAAAAACGTGTATTTTAAGCTCCTTCAAAGGATTTTTTCATTTTTGTACCAATTTTCATGCTTAGGTATAGTGTCGCAAACCTACAGTGATAATCTTATGCGGCGTGACAAATGGCTCGAATTATGTACATATACTCTAACATTTGAATTCATTTCATATTCGCATCGAATCAAACCGGTCACATGTTGATTCGTGTTAATGTAGACAACTTTTTTTGTCCTGGCCTGGAGGTGAGCGAATGTTCATTCAAAACGAAATAGAAACATTTCCCACCACTTTTTGCACCTATGTGAGGTAACAGATAAACAAACGGATATGTGAGACATCAGGAGACGCTATCGTTCATCACCGTCACTTACCTTGTCATAGTACAGTACCCTTACAAAATTATTTGACGGAAACCTTATCCAAAAATTTTGAGAACAGATTTTTTTAGGAACCTTCTGATACCATTTTAAATATTTTGGACACTGTTTTAGGAAGAATATGGCGCTTTTCATAGAAATCTTTTGAAGATTGATTTCAAACTTTCAAAATTCAACTGATAAAATTGTCAAGTGGACTTAAAGTGCCATCAACTTTTTGCCCGGAACTGCTTCCACTCACCCTTGGACAGGATTCCGGATCCGGGAAAGAGCGACAGGATGCAAGTTAATGCAATCATCATCACAATAACGCTTGGTGTGCTGATGTTTCTGTTTTTTTTTTTTGCTTTCTGCGCTTCCTTTTGCACTGTGACAGATGAAAGTGCTGAGCAAGATTTGACATTTCATTCCACATCATTCGCTACGAGTTTTCATCTCTTCGTCTGTTGCGATGTGATGTTGTTAGCTTGGAGTTTGTTTTTCGTCAGTTTTCACCTTCTGAAAGTTGTCTTCATTGGGAAAAGGATGTCTCAATTTTGGATTATAAGATTGCATGAATCATTTTATGAAGAAAATAATACTTATTCAAATAAATTGAAATGATTCAATTTGATTACGAAAAGTGGTAATAATATCAACATCCATTGTAGTTAAAATTAATCGTTTTCTGGAAAATTTATTACATGAATAACCCGCAATCAATCTGAACTTGAATGGAAAAGGATATTATTGAACCATCATCATCACCACCACCCATTTCAATATCACACTTATCATAAGCACGATTTGACACCCAAAGAGGGAAAAATAGCACCCGATAAAAATATTTTTATTCGTCGATTGAGTGATTGATTGCTGTATACATACTCCGTCATTTGGTGTTGGTGGATTTTTGCTCAATCCTGCTATTTGCATATCTTCATTTTGAAGCGGCCAAAATTTGGCGAGGCATTGAATCACGGTTGGTGGCGTTGCAGTAACGAATGAAATCAATCAAATTTGAATATGATTTCACACGATATTTGGAAATAAATACAAATTGTTAATTGACCATTTTTCATATTAAACTTATTAAAAAGACACAAAGATACGAAGAGAAGAATATGCTACAAAGAGTTGAATTCCCGTAAAAAAAAGTGTGGGGTTCATCTCAAAATTGTTAATAATATGTGGAAATATAAGTGAGTGACGTCATGAAAAAAAATGAAGCAACAATTCTAACACTGCGTTGGAAGTGAAAATCCATGATTCACTTAAACCTTTTAAATGGATATTGGAATTATGCTATCTAACTTTAATATTTGACAATTTTGGAAAGTTACTCCTAATTTAACCGGAACATGTATCCAAAAGAACTTGGACTTGGTAATACTAATGCAGTATCCTTGAATCCGAATGAGAATTCCAATTCAGAACAGAAGAAACCGTACGAACCGTAGGAACCGTACGAACCGTAGGAACCGTAGGAACCGTACGAACCGTAGGAACCGTACGAACCGTATGAACCGTTCGAACCGTAGGAACCGTTCGAGCCGTAGGAACCGTTCGAACCGTAGGAACCGTACGAACCGTAGGAACCGTTCGAACCGTAGGAACCGTACGAACCGTAGGAACCGTACGAACCGTAGGAACCGTTCGAACCGTAGGAACCGTACGAACTATTTGAACCTTAGGAACCGTACGAACCATTCGAACCGTAGGAACCGTTCGAACCGTAGGAACCGTACGAACCGTAGGAACCGTTCGAACCGTAGGAACCGTACGAACCGTAGGAACCGTACGTACCGTTCGAACCGTAGGAACCGTACGAACCGTAGGAACCGTAGGAACCTTATGAACCGTTCGAACCGTAGGGACCGTACGAACCGTAGAAACCGTACGAACCGTAGGAACCGTTCGAACCGTACGAACCGTTCGGACCGTAGGAACCGTGACAACCGTATGAACCGTTCGAACCGTAGGAACCGTAGGAACCGTTCGAACCGTAGGAACCGTACGAACCGTTCGAACCGTAGGAACAGTTCGAACCGTAGAAACCGTAGGAACCGTAGGAACCGTTCGAACCGTAGGAACCGTTCGAACCGTAGGAACCGTACGAACCGTAGGAACCGTACGAACCGTAGGAACCGTTCGAACCGTAGGAACCGCACGAACCGTAGGAACCGTGAGAACCGTATGAACCGTTCGAACCGTAGGAACCGTAGGAACCGATCGAACCGTAGGAACCGTACGACCCGTTCGAACCGTAGGAACAGTTCGAACCGTAGAAACCGTAGGAACCGTAGGAACCGTTCGAACCGTAGGAACCGCACGAACCGTAGGAACCGTGAGAACCGTATGAACCGTTCGAACCGTAGGAACCGTAGGAACCGATCGAACCGTAGGAACCGTACGAACCGTTCGAACCGTAGGAACAGTTCGAACCGTAGGAACCGTACGAACCGTAGGAACCGTTCGAACCGTAGGAACCGTTCGAACCGTAGGAACCGTTCGAACCGTAGGAACCGTAGGAACCGTTCGAACCGTAGGAACCGTTCGAACCGTAGGAACCGTTCGAACCGTAGGAACCGTTCGAACCGTAGGAACCGTACGAACCGTAGGAACCGTAGGAACCGTACGAACCGTAGGAACCGTTCGAACCGTAGGAACCGTAGGAACCGTAGGAACCGTTCGAACCGTAGGAACCGTACGAACCGATGGAACCGTACGAACCGTAGGAACCGTTCGAACCGTAGGAACCGTAGGAACCGTTCGAACCGTAGGAACCGCACGAACCGTAGGAACCGTGAGAACCGTATGAACCGTTCGAACCGTAGGAACCGTAGGAACCGATCGAACCGTAGGAACCGTACGAACCGTTCGAACCGTAGGAACAGTTCGAACCGTAGGAACCGTACGAACCGTAGGAACCGTTCGAACCGTACGAACCGTTCGAACCGTAGGAACCGTTCGAACCGTAGGAACCGTAGGAACCGTTCGAAACGTAGGAACCGTTCGAACCGTAGGAACCGTTCGAACCGTAGGAACCGTTCGAACCGTAGGAACCGTACGAACCGATGGAACCGTACGAACCGTAGGAACCGTTCGAACCGTAGGAACCGTAGGAACCGTTCGAACCGTAGGAACCGCACGAACCGTAGGAACCGTGAAAACCGTATGAACCGTTCGAACCGTAGGAACCGTAGGAACCGATCGAACCGTAGGAACCGTACGAACCGTTCGAACCGTAGGAACAGTTCGAACCGTAGGAACCGTACGAACCGTAGGAACCGTTCGAACCGTACGAACCGTTCGAACCGTAGGAACCGTTCGAACCGTAGGAACCGTAGGAACCGTTCGAAACGTAGGAACCGTTCGAACCGTAGGAACCGTTCGAACCGTAGGAACCGTTCGAACCGTAGGAACCGTACGAACCGTAGGAACCGTACGAATCGTTCGAACCGTAGGAACCGTACGAACCGTAGGAACCGTTCGAACCGTAGGAACCGTAGGAACCGTTCGAACCGTAGGAACCGTACGAACCGATGGAACCGTACGAACCGTAGGAACCGTTCGAACCGTAGGAACCGTACGAACCGTATGAACCGTTCGAACCGTAGGAACCGTACGAACCGTAGGAACCGTACGAACCGTACGAACCGTAGGAACCGTACGAACCGTTCGAACCGTAGGAACCGTAGGAACCGTACGAACCGTAGGAACCGTTCGAACCGTAGGAACAGTAGGAACCGTACAAACCGTAGGAACCGTACGAACCGTAGGAACCGTACGAACCGTACGAACCGTAGGAACCGTTCGAACCGTAGGAACCGTACGAACCGTAGGAGCAGTAGGAACCGTACGAACCGTTCGAACCGTAGGAACCGTACGAACCGTAGGAACCGTACGAACCGTTCGAACCGTAGGAACCGTAGGAACCGTACGAACCGTAGGAACCGTTCGAACCGTAGGAACAGTAGGAACCGTACAAACCGTAGGAACCGTTCGAACCGTAGGAACCGTTCGAACCGTAGGACCCGTACGAACCGTAGGAACAGTAGGGACCGTACGAACCGTAGGAACCGTACGAACCGTACGAACCGTAGGAACCGTTCGAACCGTAGGAACCGTTCGAACCGTAGGAACCGTAGGAACCGTAGGAACCGTACGAACGGTAGAAACCGTACGAACCGTAGGAACCGTACGAACCGTAGGAACCGTACGAACCGTGAGAACCGTACGAACCGTAGGAACCGTAAGAACCGTTCGAACCGTAGGAACCGTAGGAACCGTACGAACCGTAGGAACCGTTCGAACCGTAGGAACAGTAGGAACCGTACAAACCGTAGGAACCGTACGAACCGTAGGAATCGTTCGAACCGTAGGAACCGTACGAACCGTAGGAACAGTAGGAACCGTACAAACCGTAGGAACCGTTCGAACCGTAGGAACCGTTCGAACCGTAGGACCCGTACGAACCGTAGGAACCGTATAAACCGTATGAACCGTTCGAACCGTAGGTACCGTTCGAACCGTAGGAACCGTTCGAACCGTAGGAACCGTACGATCCGTAGGAACCGTTCGAACCGTAGGAACCGTTCGAACCGTAGGAACCGTACGAACCGTACGAATCATAGGAACCGTACGAACTGTTCGAACCGTAGGAACCGTACGAACCGTAGGAACCGTTCGAACCGTAGGAACCGTACGAACCATTCGAACCGTAGGAACCGTACGAACCGTAGGAACCGTTCGAACCGTAGGAACCGTTCGAACCGTAGGACCCGTACGAACCGTAGGAACCGTATGAACCGTAGGAACCGTTCGAACCGTAGGTACCGTTCGAACCGTAGGAACCGTAGGAACCGTAGGAACCGTACGATCCGTAGGAACCGTTCGAACCGTAGGAACCGTTCGAACCGTAGGAACCGTACGAACCGTAGGAACCGTACGAACCGTACGAACCGTAGGAACCGTACGAACCGTACGAACCGTAGGAACCGTACGAACCGTTCGAACCGTAGGAACCGTACGAACCGTAGGAACCGTTCGAACCGTAGGAACCGTACGAACCATTCGAACCGTAGGAACCGTACGAACCGTAGGAACCGTAGGAACCTTATGAACCGTTCGAACCGTTGGGACCGTACGAACCGTAGGAACCGTACGAACCGTACGAACCGTAGGAACCGTTCGAACCGTAGGAACCGTTCGAACCGTAGGAACCGTAGGAACCGTAGGAACCGTACGAACGGTAGAAACCGTACGAACCGTAGGAACCGTACGAACCGTAGGAACCGTACGAACCGTGAGAACCGTACGAACCGTAGGAACCGTACGAACCGTTCGAACCGTAGGAACCGTAGGAACCGTACGAACCGTAGAAACCGTAGGAACCGTAGGAACCGTTCGAACCGTAGGAACCGTACGAACCGTAGGAACCGTTCGAACCGTACGAACCGTAGGAACCGTTCGAACCGTAGGAACCGTGGGAACCGTAGGAACCGTACGAACCGTAGAAACCGTACGAACCGTAGGAACCGTTCGAACCGTAGGAACCGTTCGAACCGTAGGAACCGTATGAACCGTACGAACCGTAGGAACCGTACGAACCGTAGGAACCGTTCGAACCGTAGGAACCGTTCGATCCGTAGGAACCGTAGGAACCGTAGGAACCGTACGAACCGTTCGAACCGTAGGAACCGTACGAACCGTAGGAACCGTTCGAACCGTAGGAACAGTAGGAACCGTTCGAACCGTACGAACCGTAGGAACCGTACGAACCGTAGCAACCGTTCGAACCGTAGGAACCGTTCGAACCGTAGGAACCGTTCGAACCGTAGGAACCGTTCGAACCGTAGGAACCGAACGAACCGTAGGAACCGTAGGAACCGTACGAACCGTAGGAACCGTACGAACCGTATGAACCGTTCGAACCGTAGGAACCGTTCGAACCGTAGGAACCGTTCGAACCGTAGGAACCGTACGAACCGTAGGAACCGTTCGAACCGTAGGAACCGTACGAACCGTTCGAACCGTAGGAACCGTAGGAACCGTACGAACCGTAGGAACCGTTCGAACCGTAGGAACCGTACGAACTATTTGAACCTTTGGAGCTGTACGAACCGTAGGAACCGTAGGAACCGTTCGAACCGTAGGAACCGTAGGAACCGTACGAACCGTAGGAACCGTTCGAACCGTAGGAACCGTACGAACCGTTCGAACCGTAGGAACCGTACGTACCGTTCGAACCGTAGGAACCGTACGAACCGTAGGAACCGTAGGAACCTTATGAACCGTTCGAACCGTAGGGACCGTACGAACCGTAGGAACCGTACGAACCGTAGGAACCGTTCGAACCGTAGGAACTGTAGGAACCGTCCGAACCGTACGAACCGTAGGAACCGTACGAACCGTAGGAACCGTACGAACCGTACGAACCGTACGAACCGTAGGAACCGTACGAACCGTAGGAACCGTACGAACCGTTCGAACCGTAGAAACCGTAGGAACCGTACGAACCGTAGGAACCGTACGAACCGTCAAGGTTGCCGAAATCACAGAAAAATCTTTAATTTCACAGAATTTTGAGCAAAATTCCATCACAGAATCTGTGTCAGAGAACACAGAATTTTTGGAATATTCACAGATATCACAGAATTTTAAAATTTTGGACGTTTTTTCAAAATTAATTTTTATATGTCAATTAAAATTTATTAATATTATCTATGAATTGGAGAAAAATGATAAAATTCATAATGTAAATTGATTTTTCTTAAGTAAAATGTAAAAAAGACGCAATTTCACATGACTTTTGATGGAACAATTGGAAAAAGCATCACAGAAAATCGTCACAGAATTTTTGGAAAAATCACAGAAAGTCAGATTTTTTTTTCGTCAAAACACAGAATTTTTTTCGGCAACCTTGCGAACCGTAGGAACCGTTCGAACCGTTCGAACCGTTCGAACCGTAGGAACCGTTCGAACCGTTGGAACCGTACGAACCGTAGGAACCGTTCGAACCGTAGGAACCGTAGGAACCGTACGAACCGTAGAAACCGTAGGAACCGTAGGAACCGTACGAACCGAAGGAACCGTACAAACCGTTCGAACCGTAGGAACCGTAGGAACCGTAGGAACCGTTCGAACCGTAGGAACCGTACGAACCGTAGGAACCGTAAGAACCGTAGGAACCGTTCGAACCGTAGGAACCGTTCGAACCGTAGGAACCGTAGGAACCGTAGGAACCGTACGATCCGTAGGAACCGTAGGAACCGTTCAAACCGTAGGAACCGTACGAACCGTAGGAACCGTACGAACCGTAGGAACCGTACGAACCGTAGGAACCGTACGAACCGTACAAACCGTAGGAACCGTACGAACCGTACGAACCGTAGGAACCGTAGGAACCGTTCATACCGTAGGAACCGTACGAACCGTAGGAACCGTACGAACCGTAGGAACCGTACGAACCGTAGGAACCGTACGAACCGTAGGAACCGTTCGAACCGTAGGAACCGTACGAACCGTAGGAACCGTACGAACCGTAGGAACCGTACGAACCGTACGAACCGTTCGAACCGTACGAACCGTAGGAACCGTATTAACTGTTTGAACCGTAGGAACTGTGGGAACCGTACGATCCGTAGGAACCGTTCGAACCGTATTAACCGTTCGAACCGTAGGAACCGTACGAACCGTAGGAACCGTTCGAACCTTAGGAACCGTACGAACCGTAGGAATCGTTCGAACCGTAGAAACCGTAGGAACCGTAGGAACCGTACGAACCGTAGGAACCGTACGAACCGTAGGAACCGTAGGAACCGTACGAACCGTAGGAACCGTACGAACGGTAGGAACCGTTCCAACCGTAGGAACCGTAGGAACCGTAGGAACCGTACGAACCGTAGGAACCGTACGTACCGTAGGAACCGTACGAACCGTTCGAATCGTAGGAGCCGTACGAACCGTAGAAACTGTTCGAACCGTAGGAACCGTAGGAACCGTACGAACCGTAGGAACCGTAGGAACCGTAGGAACCGTAGAAACCGTAGGAACCGTAGGAACCGTACGAACCGTACGAACCGTAGGAACCGTACGAACCGTAGGAACCGTAGGAACCGTACGAACCGTACGAACCGTACGAACCGTAGGAACCGTACGAACCGTTCGAACCGTAGGAGCCGTAGAAACCGTATGAACCGTAGGAACCGTTCGAACCGTAGGAACCGTACGAACCGTAGGAACCGTACGAACCGTTCGAACCGTAGGAGCCGTACGAACCGTAGGAACTGTTCGAACCGTAGGAACCGTACGAAACGTAGGAACCGTACGAACCGTAGGAACCGTACGAACGGTAGGAACCGTTCCAACCGTAGGAACCGTACGAACCGTTCGAAACGTAGGAACCGTAGGAACCGTACGAACCGTAGGAACCGTACGAACCGTTCGAACCGTAGGAACCGTAGGAACCGTACGAACCGAAGGAATTGTTCGAACCGTAGGAACCGTAGGAACCGTAGGAACCGTACGAACCGTTCGAACCGTAGGAACCGTAGGAACCGTACGAACCGTAGAAACCGTTCGAACCGTAGGAACCGTACGAACCGTTCGAACCGTAGGAACCGTTCGAACCGTAGAAACCGTACGAACCGTACGAACCGTATGAACCGTAGGAACCGTTCAATTCGTTGGAACCGTACGAACCGTAGGAAACCGTTCCAACCGTACGAAGCGAACGAACCGTACGAACCGTAGGAACCGTAGGAACCGTAGGAACCGTAGGAACCGTAGGAACCGTTCGAACCGTAGGAACCGAAGGAATCGTTCGATTCGTAGGAACCGTACGAACCGTAGGAACCGTTTGAAATGTAGGAACCGTTCGAACCGTAGAAACCGTTCGAACCGTTGGAACCGAAGGAATCGTTCGATTCGTAGGAACCGTACGAACCGTAGGAACCGTTTGAACCGTAGGAACCGTACGAACCGTAGAAACCGTTCGAACCGTAGGAACCGTACGAACCGTAGAAACCGTTCGAACCGTAGGAACCGTACGAACCGTTCGAACCGTAGGAACCGTTCGAACCGTTCGAACCGTAGGAACCGTTCGAACCGTAGGAACCGTACGAACCGTAGGAAACCGTTCGAACCGTACGAAACGAACGAACCGTACGAACCGTAGGAACCGTAGGAACCGTTTGAACCGTAGGAACCGTTCGAACCGTAGGAACCGTACGAACCTTAGGAAACCGTTCGAACCGTACGAAACGAACGAACCGTACGAACCGTAGGAACCGTAGGAACCGTTTGAACCGTAGGAACCGTTCGAACCGTAGGAACCGAAGGAATCGTTCGATTCGTAGAAACCGTACGAACCGTAGGAACCTTTCGAACCGTAGGAACGGTAGGAACCGTACGATCCGTAGGAACCGTACGATCCGTAGGAACCGTAGGAACCGTAGGAACAGTACGAACCGTAGGAACCGTACGAACCGTAGGAACCGTACGAACCGTAGAAACCGTTCGAACCGTAGGAACCGTACGAACCGTTCGAACCGTAGGAACCGTAGGAACCGTTCGAACCGTAGGAACCGTACGAACCGTAGGAACCGTTCGAAACGTAGGTACCGTAGGAACCTTATGAACCGTTCGAACCGTAGGGACCGTACGAACCGTAGGAACCGTACGAACCGTACGAACCGTAGGAACCGTTCGAACCGTAGGAACCTTTCGAACCGTAGGAACCGTAGGAACCGTACGAACGGTAGAAACCGTACGAACCGTTCGAATCGTAGGAACCGTAGGAACCGTTCGAACCGTAGGAACCGTACGAACCGTAGGAACCGTTCGAAACGTAGGAACCGTAGGAACCTTATGAACCGTTCGAACCGTAGGAACCGTTCGAACCGTAGGAACCGTAGGAACCGTACGAACGGTAGAAACCGTACGAACCGTTCGAACCGTAGGAACCGTAGGAACCGTTCGAACCGTAGGAACCGTTCGAACCGTAGGAACCGTTCGAACCGTACACTGCAAAAAATCGACATTTATAGTTTATGTTTCTTCACACATAAGCCAATTATTGTCTGCTGCTATATGATTCAAATAATATTTATAGATAATTGTTCTCGACTGGTAAAACTGTATAAACGGGAAAATATTTCGGCTTTTTCAGTCAATTCACGGATCCAAAACACCTTCTCTTCTTATTCCGACGTTTCGTTCTTTATTTGAACTTTTTCACAGGAATCTACAACAAACATTACAATCTCTTAAAGAACTAATTGACAACATAGAACAGTAGAAAACTTACAGAAAATTGTGTTTCTTCATCTGGAGGATCGATTACAATTAAATTCACATACAATAATTGGACACTTTTTACCATTAAAAACGCTAAAAGATATTAAAATGAAAACTTAGATGAAAAGGCTTACTTAAATATTTATAAAATGAAAATTACTGCCTAGAGCAAACTCCAAACACGAAAGAAAATCTCAAAAAAACTCAGCAAACAAACACTCCGATCACTAGCTGGTTGCACTACCAAATGATGTTGTTGATGTAGCAGTACCGGTCTGTTTGGGTATGTTTTTCTTCGGTCTATTTCCTTTCTTGATAGTGTTGAGGATCCCGGAATATGTAGAGCTCAGATGGTCAACATCGGATCTCTTATTCACTGTTGCATCTGTGTTGATGATGTGACAAACTTCCAGTATGGGCAATGCAGACTCCCGACGGCTTTCATCCAGAATGGCAGCACCTTTTAAATTGAAGCGATGTTCTGTCTCTATGCAATGTTGTAATAGAGCCGTTTTCCCTTTGAGTTCAGAAATTTCGTGTTGTTTCCTTGGGCTATTGTTGATGGCATATTCAGTCAGTAGCTGATTCAATTTGTTGATATTACTTGCATGGCCTCCTATGCGTGTTTTCAACGTGTTGGTGCTATATCCAACATATTTCGCTGGGCAATCGTTGCACGAAATGCAGTAAACAACGTTATTTTTCATATCTGGCGGAATTGGGTCTTTGGTTCTACTGAAAAGTTGGCTTGTAGTTTTTTCATAACGAGCAGCTAATTTTATGTTGGGAAAATCATTTTTCAAAACATTTTGTAGCTTATTCGTCAATCCGCTGACAAATGGAATTGATCTGTATCGTACAGTTTCGGGTGGAGAGGGAGAAACAATTTGCGTTGAATTATTTCTTGCTATTGTGTTCCTGATTCTGTGGCGAAGTGAAACTGGGTAGTGATTTATTTTTAGGTGTTCATCAATGATTCGATCAATTTCTTCTCCGGTGAGATTGGTGCTGAATGTCTGTACTCTTCGGATGAAATTATTGACCATGTTGATTTTCATGTGTAACGGGTGGTAAGAATAATAATCCATGAAACTGAATGGTACAGTAAAGCTATGGCATCGGGGCGGTTCATGGATTATTATTCTTACCACCCGTTACACATGAAAATCAACATGGTCAATAATTTCATCCGAAGAGTACAGACATTCAGCACCAATCTCACCGGAGAAGAAATTGATCGAATCATTGATGAACACCTAAAAATAAATCACTACCCAGTTTCACTTCGCCACAGAATCAGGAACACAATAGCAAGAAATAATTCAACGCAAATTGTTTCTCCCTCTCCACCCGAAACTGTACGATACAGATCAATTCCATTTGTCAGCGGATTGACGAATAAGCTACAAAATGTTTTGAAAAATGATTTTCCCAACATAAAATTAGCTGCTCGTTATGAAAAAACTACAAGCCAACTTTTCAGTAGAACCAAAGACCCAATTCCGCCAGATATGAAAAATAACGTTGTTTACTGCATTTCGTGCAACGATTGCCCAGCGAAATATGTTGGATATAGCACCAACACGTTGAAAACACGCATAGGAGGCCATGCAAGTAATATCAACAAATTGAATCAGCTACTGACTGAATATGCCATCAACAATAGCCCAAGGAAACAACACGAAATTTCTGAACTCAAAGGGAAAACGGCTCTATTACAACATTGCATAGAGACAGAACATCGCTTCAATTTAAAAGGTGCTGCCATTCTGGATGAAAGCCGTCGGGAGTCTGCATTGCCCATACTGGAAGTTTGTCACATCATCAACACAGATGCAACAGTGAATAAGAGATCCGATGTTGACCATCTGAGCTCTACATATTCCGGGATCCTCAACACTATCAAGAAAGGAAATAGACCGAAGAAAAACATACCCAAACAGACCGGTACTGCTACATCAACAACATCATTTGGTAGTGCAACCAGCTAGTGATCGGAGTGTTTGTTTGCTGAGTTTTTTTGAGATTTTCTTTCGTGTTTGGAGTTTGCTCTAGGCAGTAATTTTCATTTTATAAATATTTAAGTAAGCCTTTTCATCTAAGTTTTCATTTTAATATCTTTTAGCGTTTTTAATGGTAAAAAGTGTCCAATTATTGTATGTGAATTTAATTGTAATCGATCCTCCAGATGAAGAAACACAATTTTCTGTAAGTTTTCTACTGTTCTATGTTGTCAATTAGTTCTTTAAGAGATTGTAATGTTTGTTGTAGATTCCTGTGAAAAAGTTCAAATAAAGAACGAAACGTCGGAATAAGAAGAGAAGGTGTTTTGGATCCGTGAATTGACTGAAAAAGCCGAAATATTTTCCCGTTTATATAATAATATTTATGTTTGAGTTTCAGTATTAATTGGATTGGAATATGATGTTCATTACCTTACACATAACTTTTATGAATATCATCTTTGAAAAATTTTATTCTTTCAAAATGGCCAAGATTGATAAAGAAACACGAGGTGCGCGATAAAAAAACCTTTTTCTCGGAATAATAAGGACAAATAAGGTTAGTAAATTTTATTAAAACTTTAAAAGAAGGTGTTTACGATAACAACACAGCCTATGTGTATATTTTTATCCTATCTCTCTTTCACAGCAAGTTTTGGTGTTTGTTGCGGCCTTAAGCAATGTGAAATACAGTGCTAGATTCAGAAAAGGAACCTCGGATTTTTCGGATGATGAGCCACGATGAGCCACCGGAAAGGACAATAGTTTAGTGACAAAAAGTATTGAATAATTCACACGAAAAAAAAAATTAATAAATAAATGATATCATTTTAAACAAAATCACAATTTTCCTGCTTATTTGGAGACTAGATTTGAAAAAAACCTAATTTAAAGCCTACTTTTAGGCGTTTTCATTGCACATACATATAACATCCATATGTGTGAATTTATCATTTTCATGAGTCGCATATAAACCTGAAATATTTCCAGAAAATATGTGTGACACATAAATTTCAATTGGGAGACAAATTGCAAAAGTCTATATAGGCTCACACATAGCCCCAATGTGTCGATTTGGTTGAGTGTAGGAACCGTAGGAACCGTACGAACGGTAGAAACCGTACGAACCGTAGGAACCGTACGAACCGTTGGAACCGTACGAACCATGAGAACCGTACGAACCGTAGGAACCGTACGAACCGTAGGAACCGTACGAACCGTTCGAACCGTAGGAACCGTAGGAACCGTACGAACCGTAGAAACCGTACGAACCGTAGGAACCGTTCGAACCGTAGGAACCGTACGAACCGTAGGAACCGTACGAACCGTACGAACCGTAGGAACCGTACGAACCGTAGGAACCGTTCGAACCGTAGGAACAGTAGGAACCGTTCGAACCGTACGAACCGTAGGAACCGTACGAACCGTAGGAACCGTTCGAACCGTAGGAACCGTTCGAACCGTAGGAACCGTTCGAACCGTAGGAACCGTAGGAACCGTACGATCCGTAGGAACCGTTCGAACCGTAGGAACCGTTCAAACCGTAGGAACCGTACGAACCGTAGGAACCGTAGGAACCGTACGAACCGTATGAACCGTTCGAACCGTAGGAACCGTTCGAACCGTAGGAACCGTTCGAACCGTAGGAACCGTACGAACCGTTCAAACCGTAGGAACCGTACGAACCGTAGGAACCGTTCGAACCGTAGGAACCGTACGAACTATTTGAACCTTAGGAACTGTACGAACCGTAGTAACCGTTCGAACCGTAGGAACCGAAAGAACCGTTCGAACCGTAGGAACCGTACGTACCGTTCGAACCGTAGGAACCGTACGAACCGTAGGAACCGTAGGATCCTTATGAACCGTTCGAACCGTAGGGACCGTACGAACCGTAGGAACCGTACGAACCGTACGAACAGTAGGAACCGTTCGAACCGTAGGAACCGTAGGAACCGTCCGAACCGTACGAACCGTAGGAACCGTACGAACCGTAGGAACCGTACGAACCGTAGGAACCGTACGAACCGTACGAACCGTAGGAACCGTACGAACCGTAGGAACCGTACGAACGGTAGGAACCGTTCCAACCGTGGGATCCGTAGGAACCGTAGGAACCGTAGGAACCGTACGAACCGTAGGAACCGTACGAACCGTACGAACCGTTCGAACCGTAGGAACCGTAGGAACCGTAGGAACCGTAGGGACCGTACGAACCGTAGAAACCGTACGAACCGAAGAAACCGTACGAACCGTAGGAACCGTACGAACCGTAGGAACCATACGAACCGTTCGAACCGTAGGAACCGTTCGAACCGTACGAACCGTAGGAACCATTCGAACCGTAGGAACCGTACGAATCGTTGCAACCGTAGGATCCGTAGGAACCGTTCGAACCGTAGGAACCGCACGAACCGTAGGAACCGTACGAACCGTAGGAACCGTTCGAACCGTTGGAACCGTTCGAACCGTAGGAACCGTAGGAACCGTAGGAACCGTGAGATCCGTAGGAACCGTAGGAACCGTTCAAACCGTAGGAACCGTACGAACCGTAGGAACCGTACGAACCGTAGGAACCGTATAAACCGTACAAACCGTAGGAACCGTACGAACCGTAGGAACCGTTCGAACCGTAGGAACCGTTCAAACCGTAGGAACCGTAGGAACCGTACGAACCGTAGGAACCATACGAACCGTAGGAACCGTACGAACCGTACGAACCGTAGGAACCGTACGAACCGTAGGAACCGTAGGAACTGTAGGAACCGTTCGAACCGTAGGAACCGTTCGAACCGTAGGAACCGTACGAACCGTTCGAACCGTAGGAACCGTACAAACCGTTCGAACCGTAGGAACAGTACGAACCGTAGGAACCGTTCGAACCGTAGGAACCGTACGAACCGTTCGAACCGTAGGAACCGTACGAACCGTTCGAACCGTAGGAACCGTTCGAACCGTAGGAACCGTACGAACCGTAGGAACCGTACGAACCGTAGGAACCGTTCGAACTGTAGGAACCGTACGAACCGTTCGAAGCGTAGGAGCCGTTCGAACCGTTCGAACCGTATGAACCGTTCGAACCGTAGGAACCGTACCAACCGTTCGAACCGTAATAACCGTACGAACCGTTCGAACCGTAGGAACCGTACGAACCGTTCGAACCGTTCGTACGGTACCGATCGTGGGAACCGTAGGAACTGTTTGAACCGTAGGAACCGTGGGAACCGTACGATCCGTAGGAACCGTTCGAACCGTATTAATCGTTCGAACCGTAGGAACCGTACGAACCGTTCGAACCGTAGGGACCGTAGGAACCGTACGAACCGTAGGAATCGTTCGAACCGTAGGAACAGTATGAACCGTAGGAACCGTACGAACCGTAGGAATCGTAGGAACCGTACGAACCGTACGA
The DNA here is from genome assembly GCF_029784155.1 of Uranotaenia lowii. Classification (NCBI taxonomy): domain Eukaryota; kingdom Metazoa; phylum Arthropoda; class Insecta; order Diptera; family Culicidae; genus Uranotaenia; species Uranotaenia lowii. The sequence continues at coordinate 111,772,942 of NC_073693.1, forward strand.
ACCGTAGGAACCGTACGAACGGTAGGAACCGTTCAAACCGTAGGAACCGTACGAACCGTAGGAACCGTACGAACCATAGGAACCGTTCGTACCGTAGGAACCGTACGAACCGTTCGAACCGTAGGAGCCGTACGAACCGTAGGAACTGTTCGAACCGTAGGAACCGTACGAACCGTAGGAACCGTAGGAACCGTACGAACCGTAGGAACCGTAGGAACCGTAGGAACCGTAGAAACCGTAGGAACCGTAGAAACCGTACGAACCGTAGGAACCGTACGAACCGTAGGAACCGTACGAACCGTACGAACCGTAGGAACCGTACGAACCGTAGGAACCGTTCGTACCGTAGGAACCGTACGAACCGTTCGAACTGTAGGAACCGTAGAAACCGTATGAACCGTAGGAACCGTTCGAACCGTAGGAACCGTACAAACCGTAGAAACCGTACGAACCGTTCGAACCGTAGGAGCCGTACGAACCGTAGGAACTGTTCGAACCGTAGCAACCGTACGAACCGTAGGAACCGTACGAACCGTAGGAACCGTACGAACGGTAGGAACCGTTCCAACCGTAGGAACCGTAGGAACCGTAGGAACCGTACAAACCGTAGGAACCGTTCGTACCGTAGGAACCGTACGAACCGTTCGAACCGTAGGAGCCGTAGAAACCGTATGAACCGTATAAACCGTACGAACCGTTCGAACCGTAGGAACCGTACGAACCGTTCGAAACGTAGGAACCGTACGAACCGTACGAACCGTAGGAACCGTAGGAACCGTAGGAACAGTACGAACCGTAGGAACCGTACGAACCGTAGGAATTTTCCGAACCGTAGGGACCGTAGGAACCGTAGGAACCGTACGAACCGTAGGAACCGTACGAACCGTAGGAACCGTACGACCCGTTCGAACCGTAGGAACCGTAGGAACCGTACGAACCGTAGAAACCGCTCGAACCGTAGGAACCGTACGAACCGTTCGAACCGTAGGAACCGTTCCAACCGTAGGAACCGTACGAACCGTACGAACCGTACGAACCGTAGGAACCGTTCTATTCGTTGGAACCGTACGAACCGTAGGAAACCGTTCGAACCGTACGGAACGAACGAACCGTACGAACCGTAGGAACCGTAGGAACCGTAGGAACAGTAGGAACCGTTCGAACCGTAGGAACCGAAGGAATCTTTCGATTCGTAGGAACCGTACGAACCGTAGGAACCGTAGGAACCGTTTGAACCGTAGGAACCGTTCGAACCGTAGAAACCGTTCGAACCGTAGGAACCGAAGGAATCGTTCGATTCGTAGGAACCGTACGAACCGTAGGAACCGTAGGAACCGTTTGAACCGTAGGAACCGTACGAACCGTAGGAACCGTTCGAACCGTAGGAACCGAAGGAATCGTTCGATTCGTAGGAACCGTACGAACCGTAGGAACCGTAGGAACCGTTTGAACCGTAGGAACCGTACGAACCGTAGAAACCGTTCGAACCGTAGGAACCGAAGGAATCGTTCGATTCGTAGGAACCGTACGAACCGTAGGAACCGTTTGAACCGTAGGAACCGTTCGAACCGTAGAAACCGTTCGAACCGTAGGAACCGAAGGAATCGTTCGATTCGTAGGAACCGTACGAACCGTAGGAACCGTAGGAACCGTTTGAACCGTAGGAACCGTACGAACCGTAGGAACCGTACGAACCGTTAGAACCGTACGAACCGTTCGAACCGTAGGAACCGTACGAACCGTAGGAATTGTTCGAACCGTAGGAACCGTACGAACCGTAGAAACCGTTCGAACCGTAGGAACCGTACGAACCATAGAAACCGTTCGAACCGTAGGAACCGTACGAACCGTAGGAACCGTTCGAACCGTAGGAACCGTACGAACCGTAGGAAACCGTTAGAACCGTACGAAACGAACGAACCGTAGGAACCGTAGGAGCCGTAGGAACCGTTTGAACCGTAGGAACCGTTCGAACCGTAGGAACCGTAGGAATCGTTCGATTCGTAGGAACCGTACGAACCGTAGGAACCGTAGGAACGGTAGGAACCGTACGATCCGTAGGAACCGTACGATCCGTAGGAACCGTTCGAACCGTAGGAACAGTACGAACCGTAGGAACCGAACGAACCGTACGAACCGTAGAAACCGTTCGAACCGTAGGAACCGTACGAACCGTTCGAACCGTAAGAACCGTAGGAACCGTTCGAACCGTAGGATTCGTACGAACCGTAGGAACCGTTCGAAACGTAGGTACCGTAGGAACCGTACGAACCGTAGGAACCGTACGATCCGTAGGAACCGTAGGAACCGTAGGAACCGTACGAACCGTAGGAACCGTTCGAACCTTAGGAACCGTACGAACCGTAGGAACCGTTCGAACCGTAGGAACCATACGATCAGTAGGAACCGTTCGAACCGTAGGAACCGTTCGAACCGTAGGAACCGTACGAACCGAAGGAACTTTACGAACCGTAGGAACCGTACGAACCGTAGGAACCGTACGAACCGTACGAACCGTAGGAACCGTAGGAACCGTACGAACCGTACGAACCGTAGGAACCGTAGGAACCGTTCGAACCATAAGAACCGTACGAACCGTAGGAATCGTTCGAACGGTAGGAACCGTTCCAACCGTAGGAACCGTAGGAACCGTAGGAACCGTAGGAACCGTACAAACCGTAGGAACCGTTCGTACCGTAGGAACCGTACGAACCGTTCGAACCGTAGGAGCCGTAGAAACCGTATGAACCGTATAAACCGTACGAACCGTTCGAACCGTAGGAACCGTACGAACCGTTCGAAACGTAGGAACCGTACGAACCGTACGAACCGTAGGAACCGTAGGAACCGTAGGAACAGTACGAACCGTAGGAACCGTACGAACCGTTCGAACCGTAGGAACCGTACGAACCGTAGGAATTTTCCGAACCGTAGGGACCGTAGGAACCGTAGGAACCGTACGAACCGTAGGAACCGTACGACCCGTTCGAACCGTAGGAACCGTAGGAACCGTACGAACCGTAGGAACCGTAGGAACCGTAGGAACAGTACGAACCGTAGGAACCGTACGAACCGTTCGAACCGTAGGAACCGTACGAACCGTAGGAATTTTCCGAACCGTAGGGACCGTACGAACCGTACGAACCGTAGGAACCGTAGGAACCGTAGGAACAGTACGAACCGTAGGAACCGTACGAACCGTTCGAACCGTAGGAACCGTACGAACCGTAGGAATTTTCCGAACCGTAGGGACCGTAGGAACCGTAGGAACCGTTCGAACCGTAGGAACCGTACGAACCGTAGGAATTTTCCGAACCGTAGGGACCGTAGGAACCGTAGGAACCGTAGGAACCGTACAAACCGTAGGAACCGTTCGTACCGTAGGAACCGTACGAACCGTTCGAACCGTAGGAGCCGTAGAAACCGTATGAACCGTATAAACCGTACGAACCGTTCGAACCGTAGGAACCGTACGAACCGTTCGAAACGTAGGAACCGTACGAACCGTACGAACCGTAGGAACCGTAGGAACCGTAGGAACAGTACGAACCGTAGGAACCGTACGAACCGTTCGAACCGTAGGAACCGTACGAACCGTAGGAATTTTCCGAACCGTAGGGACCGTACGAACCGTACGAACCGTAGGAACCGTAGGAACCGTAGGAACAGTACGAACCGTAGGAACCGTACGAACCGTTCGAACCGTAGGAACCGTACGAACCGTAGGAATTTTCCGAACCGTAGGGACCGTAGGAACCGTAGGAACCGTTCGAACCGTAGGAACCGTAGGAACCGTACGAACCGTAGAAACCGCTCGAACCGTAGGAACCGTACGAACCGTTCGAACCGTAGGAACCGTTCCAACCGTAGGAACCGTACGAACCGTACGAACCGTACGAACCGTAGGAACCGTTCTATTCGTTGGAACCGTACGAACCGTAGGAAACCGTTCGAACCGTACGAAACGAACGAACCGTACGAACCGTAGGAACCGTAGGAACCGTAGGAACAGTAGGAACCGTTCGAACCGTAGGAACCGAAGGAATCTTTCGATTCGTAGGAACCGTACGAACCGTAGGAACCGTAGGAACCGTTTGAACCGTAGGAACCGTTCGAACCGTAGAAACCGTTCGAACCGTAGGAACCGAAGGAATCGTTCGATTCGTAGGAACCGTACGAACCGTAGGAACCGTAGGAACCGTTTGAACCGTAGGAACCGTACGAACCGTAGGAACCGTTCGAACCGTAGGAACCGAAGGAATCGTTCGATTCGTAGGAACCGTACGAACCGTAGGAACCGTAGGAACCGTTTGAACCGTAGGAACCGTACGAACCGTAGAAACCGTTCGAACCGTAGGAACCGAAGGAATCGTTCGATTCGTAGGAACCGTACGAACCGTAGGAACCGTTTGAACCGTAGGAACCGTTCGAACCGTAGAAACCGTTCGAACCGTAGGAACCGAAGGAATCGTTCGATTCGTAGGAACCGTACGAACCGTAGGAACCGTAGGAACCGTTTGAACCGTAGGAACCGTACGAACCGTAGGAACCGTACGAACCGTTAGAACCGTACGAACCGTTCGAACCGTAGGAACCGTACGAACCGTAGGAATTGTTCGAACCGTAGGAACCGTACGAACCGTAGAAACCGTTCGAACCGTAGGAACCGTACGAACCATAGAAACCGTTCGAACCGTAGGAACCGTACGAACCGTAGAAACCGTTCGAACCGTAGGAACCGTACGAACCGTTCGAACCGTAGGAACCGTTCGAACCGTAGGAACCGTACGAACCGTAGGAAACCGTTAGAACCGTACGAAACGAACGAACCGTAGGAACCGTAGGAGCCGTAGGAACCGTTTGAACCGTAGGAACCGTTCGAACCGTAGGAACCGTAGGAATCGTTCGATTCGTAGGAACCGTACGAACCGTAGGAACCGTAGGAACGGTAGGAACCGTACGATCCGTAGGAACCGTACGATCCGTAGGAACCGTTCGAACCGTAGGAACAGTACGAACCGTAGGAACCGAACGAACCGTACGAACCGTAGAAACCGTTCGAACCGTAGGAACCGTACGAACCGTTCGAACCGTAAGAACCGTAGGAACCGTTCGAACCGTAGGATTCGTACGAACCGTAGGAACCGTTCGAAACGTAGGTACCGTAGGAACCGTACGAACCGTAGGAACCGTACGATCCGTAGGAACCGTAGGAACCGTAGGAACCGTACGAACCGTAGGAACCGTTCGAACCTTAGGAACCGTACGAACCGTAGGAACCGTTCGAACCGTAGGAACCATACGATCAGTAGGAACCGTTCGAACCGTAGGAACCGTTCGAACCGTAGGAACCGTACGAACCGAAGAAACTTTACGAACCGTAGGAACCGTACGAACCGTAGGAACCGTACGAACCGTACGAACCGTAGGAACCGTAGGAACCGTACGAACCGTACGAACCGTAGGAACCGTAGGAACCGTTCGAACCATAAGAACCGTACGAACCGTAGGAATCGTTCGAACCGTAGGAACCGTACGAACCGTAGGAACCGTACGAACCGTAGGAACCGTTCGAAGCGTAGGAACCGTACGAGCCCTAGGAACCGTACGATCCGTAGGAACCGTACGAACCGTAAGAACCGTTCGAACCGTAGGAACCGTACGAACTGTTCGAACCGTAGGAACCGTAGGAACCGTATGAACCGTATGAACCGTTCGAACCGTAGGGACAGTACGAACCGTTCGAACCGTAGGAACCGTACGAATCGTTCGAACCGTAGGAACCGTAGGAACCGTTCGAACCGTAGGAACCGTAGGAACCGTACGAACCGTAGGAACCGTACGAACCGTAGGAACCGTACGAGCCGTAAAAACCGTAGGAACCGAAGGAATCGTACGAACCGTAGAAACCGTACGAACCGTTCGAACCGTAGGAACCGTACGAACCGTAGGAATTGTTCGAACCGTAGGAACCGTACGAACCGTAGAAACCGTTCAAACCGTAGGAACCGTACGAACCGTTCGAACCGTAGGAACCGTTCGAACCGTAGGAACCGTACGAACCGTAGGAACCGTAGGAACAGTTCGAACCGTAGGAACCGTTCGAACCGTAGGAACCGTAGGAACCGTACGATCCGTAGGAACCGTTCGAACCGTAGGAACCGTTCGAAACGTAGGTACCGTAGGAACCGTACGAACCGTAGGAACCGTACGATCCGTAGGAACCGTAGGAACCGTAGGAACCGTACGAACCGTAGGAACCGTAGGAACCGTTCGAACCGTAGGAACCGTACGAACCGTAGGAACCGTTCGAACCTTAGGAACCGTGGGAACCGTACAAGCCGTAGGAACCGTTCGAACCGTAGGAACCGTACAAACCGTAGGAGCCGTTCGAACCGTACGAACCGTAGAAACCGTTCGAACCGTAGGAACAGTACAAACTGTTCGAACCGTAGGAACCGTACGAACCGTAGGAACCGTTCGAACCGTATTAACCATACGATCAGTAGGAACCGTTCGAACCGTAGGAACCGTTCGAACCGTAGGAACCGTACGAACCGAAGGAACTTTACGAACCGTAGGAACCGTAAAAACCGTAGGAACCGTACGAACCGTAGGAACCGTAGGAACCGTTCGAACCATAGGAACCGTACGAACCGTAGGAATCGTTCGAACCGTAGGAACCGTACAAACCGTAGGAACCGTACGAACCGTAGGAACCGTTCGAACCGTAGGAACCGTACGAACCGTTCGAACCGTAGGAACCGTATGAACCGTATGAACCGTTCGAACCGTAGGGACCGTACGAACCGTTCGAACCGTAGGAACCGTACGAATCGTTCGAACCGTAGGAACCGTAGGAACCGTTCGAACCGTAGGAACCGTAGGAACCGTACGAACCGTAGGAACCGTACGAGCCGTAAGAACCGTAGGAACCGTACGAACCGTAGGAACCGTACGAACCGTTCGATCCGTAGGAACCGTAGGAACCGTACGAACCGTAGGAATTGTTCGAACCGTAGGAACCGTACGAACCGTAGAAACCGTTCAAACCGTAGGAACCGTACGAACCGTTCGAACCGTAGGAACCGTTCGAACCGTAGGAACCGTACGAACCGTAGGAACCGTAGGAACCGTTCGAACCGTAGGAACCGTTCGAACCGTAGGAACCGTAGGAACCGTACGATCCGTAGGAAACCGTTCGAACCGTAGGAACCGTTCGAACCGTATCAACCGTACGAACCGTAGGAACCGTACGAACCGTAGGAACCGTACGAACCGTAGAAACCGTACGAACCGTACGAACCGTACGAATCGTTCGAACCGTAGGAACCGTAGGAACCGTTCGAACCGTAGGAACCGTAGGAACCGTACGAACCGTAGGAACCGTACGAGCCGTAAGAACCGTAGGAACCGTAGGAACCGTACGAACCGTAGGAATTGTTCGAACCGTAGGAACCGTACGAACCGTAGAAACCGTTCAAACCGTAGGAACCGTTCGAACCGTAGGAACCGTTCGAACCGTAGGAACCGTACGAACCGTAGGAACCGTAGGAACCGTTCGAACCGTAGGAACCGTTCGAACCGTAGGAACCGTAGGAACCGTACGATCCGTAGGAACCGTTCGAACCGTAGGAACCGTTCGAACCGTATCAACCGTACGAACCGTAGGAACCGTACGAACCGTAGGAACCGTACGAACCGTAGGAACCGTACGAACCGTACGAACCGTAGGAACCGTACGAATCGTTCGAACCGTAGGAACCGTAGGAACCGTTCGAACCGTAGGAACCGTAGGAACCGTACGAACCGTACGAGCCGTAAGAACCGTAGGAACCGTAGGAACCGTACGAACCGTAGGAACCGTTCAAACCGTACGAACCGTAGGAACCGTAGGAACTGAAGGAACCGTACGATCCGTACGAACCGTAGGAGCCGTAGAAACCGTATAAACCGTAGGAACCGTACGATCCGTAGAAACCGTTCGAACCGTAGGAACCGTACGAACCGTAGGAACCGTTCGAACCATAGGAACCGTGGGAACCGTACAAATCGTAGGAACCGTTCGAACCGTAGGAACCGTACAAACCGTAGGAGCCGTTCGAACCGTACGAACCGTAGGAACCGTTCGAACCGTAGGAACAGTACAAACTGTTCGAACCGAAGGAACCGTACGAACCGTAGGAACCGTTCTAACCTTAGGAACCGTACGAACCGTAGGAACCGTTCGAACCGTAGGAACCATACGATCAGTAGGAACCGTTCGAACCGTAGGAACCGTTCGAACCGTAGGAACCGTACGAACCGAAGGAACTTTACGAACCGTAGGAACCGTACGAACCGTAGGAACCGTACGAACCGTACGAACCGTAGGAACCGTAGGCACCGTACGAACCGTACGAACCGTAGGAACCGTAGGAACCGTTCGAACCATAGGAACCGTACGAACCGTAGGAATCGTTCGAACCGTAGGAACCGCACGAACCGTAGGAACCGTACGAACCGTAGGAACCGTTCGAAGCGTAGGAACCGTACGAGCCCTAGGAACCGTACGATCCGTAGGAACCGTAGGAACCGTTCGAACCGTAGGAACCGTTCAAACCGTAGGAACCGTAGGAACCGTTCGAACCGTAGGAACCGTTCGAACCGTAGGAACCGTAGGAACCGTACGATCCGTAGGAACCGTAGGAACCGTAAGAACCGTTCGAACCGTAGGAACCGTACGAACCGTTCGAACCGTAGGAACCGTAGGAATCGTATGAACCGTATGAACCGTTCGAACCGTAGGGACCGTACGAACCGTTCGAACCGTAGGAACCGTACGAATCGTTCGAACCGTAGGAACCGTAGGAACCGTTCGAACCGTAGGAACCGTACGAACCGTAGGAACCGTACGAACCGTAGGAATTGTTCGAACCATAGGAACCGTACGAACCGTAGAAACCGTTCAAACCGTAGGAACCGTACGAACCGTTCGAACCGTAGGAACCGTTCGAACCGTAGGAACCGTACGAACCGTAGGAACCGTAGGAACCGTTCGAACCGTAGGAACCGTTCGAACCGTAGGAACCGTAGGAACCGTACGATCCGTAGGAACCGTTCGAACCGTAGGAACCGTTCGAAACGTAGGTACCGTAGGAACCGTACGAACCGTAGGAACCGAACGATCCGTAGGAACCGTAGGAACCGTAGGAACCGTACGAACCGTAGGAACCGTAGGAACCGTTCGAACCGTAGGAACCGTAGGAACCGTAGGAACCGTTCGAACCTTAGGAACCGTGGGAACCGTACAAACCGTAGGAACCGTTCGAACCGTAGGAACCGTACAAACCGTAGGAGCCGTTCGAACCGTACGAACCGTAGGAACCGTTCGAACCGTAGGAACAGTACAAACTGTTCGAACCGTACGAACCGTAGGAACCGTTCGAACCGTATTAACCATACGATCAGTAGGAACCGTTCGAACCGTAGGAACCGTTCGAACCGTAGGAACCGTACGAACCGAAGGAACTTTACGAACCGTAGGAACCGTACGAACCGTAGGAACCGTACGAACCGTAGGAACCGTAGGAACCGTTCGAACCATAGGAACCGTACGAACCGTAGGAATCGTTCGAACCGTAGGAACCGTACAAACCGTAGGAACCGTACGAACCGTAGGAACCGTTCGAACCGTAGGAACCGTACGAACCGTTCGAACCGTGGGAACCGTATGAACCGTATGAACCGTTCGAACCGTAGGGACCGTACGAACCGTTCGAACCGTAGGAACCGTACGAATCGTTCGAACCGTAGGAACCGTAGGAACCGTTCGAACCGTAGGAACCGTAGGAACCGTACGAACCGTAGGAACCGTACGAGCCGTAAGAACCGTAGGAACCGTACGAACCGTAGGAACCGTACGAACCGTTCGAACCGTAGGAACCGTAGGAACCGTACGAACCGTAGGAATTGTTCGAACCGTAGGAACCGTACGAACCGTAGAAACCCTTCAAACCGTAGGAACCGTACGAACCGTTCGAACCGTAGGAACCGTTCGAACCGTAGGAACCGTACGAACCGTAGGAACCGTAGGAACCGTTCGAACCGTAGGAACCGTTCGAACCGTAGGAACCGTAGGAACCGTACGATCCGTAGGAACCGTTCGAACCGTAGGAACCGTTCGAACCGTATCAACCGTACGAACCGTAGGAACCGTACGAACCGTAGGAACCGTACGAACCGTAGAAACCGTACGAACCGTACGAACCGTAGGAACCGTAAGAACCGTAGGAATCGTTCGAACCGTAGGAACCGTTCGAACCGTAGGAACCGTTCGAACCGTAGGAACCGTACGAACCGTAGGAACCGTACGAACCGTAGGAACCATTGGAACCGTATGAACCGTACGAACCGTAGGAACCGTACGAACCGTAGGAACCGTTCGAACCGTAGGAACCATACGAACCGTTCGAACCGTAGGAACCGTAGGAACCGTTCGAACCGTAGGGACCGTACGAACCGTAGGAACCGTTCGAAACGTAGGTACCGTAGGAACCGTACGAACCGTAGGAACCGTTCGAACCGTAGGAACCGTACGAACCGTAGGAACCGTTCGAACCTTAGGAACCGTGGGAACCGTACAAACCGTAGGAACCGTTCGAACCGTAGGAACCGTACAAACCGTAGGAGCCGTTCGAACCGTACGAACCGTAGGAACCGTTCGAACCGTAGGAACAGCACAAACTGTTCGAACCGTAGGAACCGTACGAACCGTAGGAACCGTTCGAACCTTAGGAACCGTACGAACCTTAGGAACCGTACGAACCGTAGGAACCGTTCGAACCGTAGGAACCATACGATCAGTAGGAACCGTTCGAACCGTAGGAACCGTACGAACCGAAGGAACTTTACGAACCGTAGGAACCGTACGAACCGTAGGAACCGTACGAACCGTACGAACCGTAGGAACCGTAGGAACCGTACGAACCGTAGGAACCGTAGGAACCGTACGAACCGTACGAACCGTAGGAACCGTAGGAACCGTTCGAACCATAGGAACCGTACGAACCGTAGGAATCGTTCGAACCGTAGGAACCGTACGAACCGTAGGAACCGTACGAACCGTAGGAACCGTTCGAACCGTAGGAACCGTACGAGCCCTAGGAACCGTACGATCCGTAGGAACCGTACGAACCGTAGGAACCGTTCGAACCGTAGGAACCGTAGGAACCGTTCGAACCGTAGGAATCGTAGGAACCGTACGAACCGTAGAAACCGTACGAACCGTAGGAACCGTACGAGCCGTAGGAACCGTTCGAACCGTAGGAACCGTACGAACCGTAGGAACCGTTCGAACCTTAGGAACCGTGGGAACCGTACAAACCGTAGGAACCGTACAAACCGTAGGAGCCGTTAGAACCGTAGGAACCGTACGAACCGTAGGAACCGATCGAACGGTAGGAACAGTACAAACTGTTCGAACCGTAGGAACCGTACGAACCGTAGGAACCGTACGAACCGTAGAAACCGTTCGAACCGTAGGAATCGTAGGAACCGTTCGAACCTTAGGAACCGTACGAACCGTAGGAACCGTTCGAACCGTAGGAACCATACGATCAGTAGGAACCGTTCGAACCGTAGGAACCGTACGAACCGTAGGAACCGTACGAGCCCTAGGAACCGTACGATCCGTAGGAACCGTACGAACCGTAGGAACCGTTCGAACCGTAGGAACCATACGATCAGTAGGAACCGTTCGAACCGTAGGAACCGTTCGAACCGTAGGAACCGTACGAACCGTAGGAACCGTACGAACCGTAGAAACCGTTCGAACCGTAGGAACCGTACGAACCGTTCGAACCGTAGGAACCGTAGGAACCGTAGGAACCGTTCGAACCATAGGAACCGTACGAACCGTAGGAATCGTTCGAACCGTAGGAACCGTACGAACCGAAGGAACTTTACGAACCGTAGGAACCGTACGAACCGTAGGAACCGTACGAACCGTACGAACCGTAGGAACCGTAGGAACCGTACGAACCGTAGGAACCGTAGGAACCGTACGAACCGTACGAACCGTAGGAACCGTAGGAACCGTTCGAACCATAGGAACCGTACGAACCGTAGGAATCGTTCGAACCGTAGGAACCGTACGAACCGTAGGAACCGTACGAACCGTAGGAACCGTTCGAACCGTAGGAACCGTACGAGCCCTAGGAACCGTACGATCCGTAGGAACCGTACGAACCGTAGGAACCGTTCGAACCGTAGGAACCATACGATCAGTAGGAACCGTTCGAACCGTAGGAACCGTTCGAACCGTAGGAACCGTACGAACCGTAGGAACCGTACGAACCGTAGAAACCGTTCGAACCGTAGGAACCGTACGAACCGTTCGAACCGTAGGAACCGTAGGAACCGTTCGAACCGTAGGAACCGTACGAACCGTAGGAACCGTTCGAAACGTAGGTACCGTAGGAACCGTAGGAACCGTACGATCCGTAGGAACCGTTCGAACCGTAGGAACCGTACGAACCATAGGAACCGTTCGAACCTTAGGAACCGTGGGAACCGTACAAACCGTAGGAACCGTTCGAACCGTAGGAACCGTACAAACCGTAGGAGCCGTTCGAACCGTACGAACCGTAGGAACCGTTCGAACCGTAGGAACAGTACAAACTGTTCGAACCGTAGGAACCGTACGAACCGTAGGAACCGTTCGAACCTTAGGAACCGTACGAACCGTAGGAACCGTTCGAACCGTAGGAACCATACGATCAGTAGGAAAAGTTCGAACCGTAGGAACCGTTCGAACCGTAGGAACCGTACGAACCGAAGGAACTTTACGAACCGTAGGAACCGTACGAACCGTAGGAACCGTACGAACCGTACGAACCGTAGGAACCGTAGGAACCGTACGAACCGTAGGAACCGTAGGAACCGTACGAACCGTACGAACCGTAGGAACCGTAGGAACCGTTCGAACCATAGGAACCGTACGAACCGTAGGAATCGTTCGAACCGTAGGAATCGTTCGAACCGTAGGAACCGTACGAACCGTAGGAACCGTACGAACCGTAGGAACCGTTCGAACCGTAGGAACCGTACGAGCCCTAGGAACCGTACGATCCGTAGGAACCGTACGAACCGTAGGAACCGTTCGAACCGTAGGAACCGTAGGAACCGTTCGAACCGTAGGAATCGTAGGAACCGTACGAACCGTAGGAACCGTACGAACCGTAGGAACCGTACGAGCCGTAAGAACCGAAGGAACCGTACGAACCGTAGGAATCGTAGGAACCGTACGAACCGTTCGAACCGTAGGAACCGTTCGAACCGAAGGAAACGTACGAACCGTAGGAACCGTAGGAACCGTTCGAACCGTAGGAACCGTTCGAACCGTAGGAACCGCAGGAACCGTACGATCCGTAGGAACCGTTCGAACCGTAGGAACCGTTGGAACCGTATCAACCGTACGAACCGTAGGAACCGTACGAACCGTAGGAACCGTACGAACCGTAGGAACCGTACGAACCGTAGAAACCGTACGAACCGTACGAACCGTAGGAACCGTAAGAACCGTAGGAATCGTTCGAACCGTAGGAACCGTTCGAACCGTAGGAACCGTTCGAACCGTAGGAACCGTACGAACCGTAGGAACCGTAAGAACCGTAGGAACCGTTCCAACCGTAGGAACCGTACGAACCGTTCGAACCGTAGGAACCGTACGAACCGTAGGAACCGTTCGAAACGTAGGAACCGTACGAACCGTAGGAAAAGAAGGAACCGTACAAACCGTAGGAACCGTACGAACCGTAGAAACCGTACGAACCGTAGGAACAGTAGGAACCGTTCGAACCGTAGGAACCGTACGAACCGTAGGAACCGTTCGAACCTTAGGAACCGTAGGAACCGTACGAACCGTTCGAACCGTAGGAACCGTTCGAACCGTAGGAACCGTACAAACCGTAGGAACCTTACGAACCGTAGGAACCATAGGAACCGTACGAACCGTAGAAATCGTTCGAACCTTAGGAACCGTGGGAACCGTAGGAACCGTACGAGCCGTAGGAACCGTTCGAACCGTAGGAACCGTTCGAACCGTAGGAACCGTTCGAACCGTAGGAACCGTAGGAACCGTAGGAACCGTACGAACCGTAGGAATCGTACGAACCGTACGAACCGTACGAACCGTACGAACCGTAGAAACATTTCGAACCTTCGGAACCGTGGGAACCGTAGGAACCGTTCGAACCGTAGCAACCGTACGAACCGTTCGAACCGTAGAAACTGTAGGAACAGTACGAACCGTAGGAACCGTACGAACCGTAGGAATATTTCGAACCGTAGGAACCGTTCGAACCGTAGGAACCGTACGAACCGAATGAACCGTATGAACCGTAGGAACCGTAGGAACCGTTCGAACCGTAGGAACCGTTCGAACCGTAGGAACCTTGGGAACCGTACTAACCGTAGGAACCGTACGAACCATAGGAACCGTACGAACCATAGGAACCGTTCGAACCGTAGGAACCGTTCGAACCGTAGGAACCGTACGAACCGTAGGAACCGTACGAACCGTAGAAACATTTCGAACCTTCGGAACCGTGGGAACCGTAGGCACCGTTCGAACCGTAGGAACCGTACGAACCGTTCGAACCGTAGAAACTGTACGAACCATTCGAACCGTAGGAACCGTACGAACCGTAGGAATAGTTCGAACCGTAGGAACCGTTCGAACCGTAGGAACCGTTCGAACCGTACGAACCGAAGGAACCGTACGAACCGTAGGAACCGTACGAACCGTAGGAACCGTACGAACCGTAGGAACCGTACGAACTGTACGAACCATTCGAACCGTAGGAACCGTACGAACCGTAGGAACCGTTCGAACCGTACGAACTGTACGAACCATTCGAACCGTAGGAACCGTACGAACCGTAGGAATAGTTCGAACCGTAGGAACCGTTCGAACCGTAGGAACCGTTCGAATCGTACGAACCGAAGGAACCGTACGAACCGTAGGAACCGTTCGAACCGTAGGAACCGTTCGAACCGTACGAACCGAAGGAACCGTTCGAACCGTAGGAACCGTAGGAACCGTTCGAACCGTAGGAACCGTTCGAACCGTACGAACTGTACGAACCATTCGAACCGTAGGAACCGTACGAACCGTAGGAATAGTTCGAACCGTAGGAACTGTTCGAACCGTAGGAACCGTTCGAACCGTACGAACCGAAGGAACCGTACGAACCGTGGGAACCGTACCAACCGTAGGAACCGTACGAACCGTACGAACCGTAAGGAACCGTAGGAACCGTAGAAACTGTTCGAACCTTAGGAACCGTGGGAACCGTAGGAACCGTTCGAACCGTAGGAACCGTACGAACCGTTCGAACCGTAGGAACTGTACGAACCATTCGAACCGTAGGAACCGTACGAACCGTAGGAACCGTTCGAACCGTAGGAACCGTAGGAACCGTTCGAACCGTACGAACCGAAGGAACCGTACGAACCGTAGGAACCGTACGAACCGTAGGAACCGTACGAACCGTACGAACCGTAGGAACCGTAGGAACCGTAGGAACCATTCGAACCGTAGGAACCGTAGGAACCGTACGAACCGTAGAAACCGTAGGAACCGTTCGAACCGTAGGAACCGTTCGAACCGTAGGAACCGTAGGAACCGTACGAACCGTAGGAATCGTACGAACCGTACGAACCGTAGGAACCGTACGAACCGTAGAAACCGTACGAACCGTAGGAACAGTAGGAACCGTTCGAACCGTAGGAACCGTACGAACCGTAGGAACCGTTCGAACCTTAGGAACCGTAGGAACCGTAGGAACCGTTCGAACCGTAGGAACCGTACATACCGCAGGAACCTTACGAACCGTAGGAATCATAGGAACCGTACGAACCGTAGAAACCGTTCGAACCTTAGGAACCGTGGGAACCGTACGAGCCGTAGGAACCGTTCGAACCGTAGTAACCGTTCGAACCGTAGGAACCGTTCGAACCGTAGGAACCGTACGAACCGTAGGAACCGTAGGAACCGTACGAACCGTAGGAATCGTACGAACCGTACGAACCGTACGAACCATAGGAACCGTACGAACCGTAGAAACCGTACGAACCTTCATAACCGTGGGAACCGTAGGAACCGTTCGAACCGTAGCAACCGTACAAACCGTTCGAACCGTAGAAACTGTAGGAACCGTAAGAACAGTAGGAACCGTACGAACCGTAGGAATAGTTCGAACCGTAGGAACCGTTAGAACCGTAGGAACCGTACGAACCGAAGGAACCGTACGAACCGTAGGAACCGTAGGAACCGTACGAACCGAAGGAACCGTACGAACCTTTCGAACTGTACGAACTGTACGAACCATTCGAACCGTAGGAACCGTACGAACCGTAGGAACCGTTCGAACCGTACGAACTGTACGAACCGTAGGAATAGTTCGAACCGTAGGAACCGTTCGAACCGTAGGAACCGTTCGAACCGTACGAACCGAAGGAACCGTACGAACCGTAGGAACCGTTCGAACCGTAGAAACCGTTCGAACCGTACGAACCGAAGGAACCGTTCGAACCGTAGGAACCGTACGAACCGTAGGAACCGTACAAACCGTTCGAACCGTACGAACTGTACGAACCATTCGAACCGTAGGAACCGTAGGAACCGTTCGAACCGTACGAACCGAAGGAACCGTACGAACCGTGGGAACCGTACCAACCGTAGGAACCGTAGGAACCGTTCGAACCGTAGGAACCGTACGAACCGTTCGAACCGTAGGAACCGTAGGAACCGTAGGAACCGTAGGAACCGTAGGAACCGTAGGAATTGTTCGAACCGTAGGAACCGTACGAACCGTAGAAACCGTTCAAACCGTAGGAACCGTACGAACCGTTCGAACCGTAGGAACCGTTCGAACCGTAGGAACCGTACGAACCGTAGGAACCGTAGGAACCGTTCGAACCGTAGGAACCGTTCGAACCGTAGGAACCGTAGGAACCGTACGATCCGTAGGAACCGTTCGAACCGTGGGAACCGTTCGAACCGTATCAACCGTACGAACCGTAGGAACCGTACGAACCGTAGGAACCGTACGAACCGTAGAAACCGTACGAACCGTTCGAACCGTAGGAACTGTAAGAACCGTAGGAATCGTTCGAACCATAGGAACCGTACGAACCGTAGGAATCGTTCGAACCGTAGGAACCGTTCCAACCGTAGGAACCGTACGAACCGTTCGAACCGTAGGAACCGTTCGAACCGTAGGAACCGTATGAACCGTAGGAACCGTAGGAACCGTTCGAACCGTAGGAACCGTTCGAACCGTAGGAACCGTAGGAACCGTACGATCCGTAGGAACCGTTCGAACCGTAGGAACCGTTCGAACCGTATCAACCGTACGAACCGTAGGAACCGTACGAACCGTTCGAACCATAGGAACCGTACGAACCGTAGGAATCGTTCGAACCGTAGGAACCGTTCGAACCGTAGGAACCGTTCGAACCGTAGGAACCGTACGAACCGTAGGAACCGTACGAACCGTAGGAACCGTTCCAACCGTAGGAACCGTACGAACCGTTCGAACCGTAGGAACCGTACGAACCGTAGGAGCCGTTCGAAACGTAGGAACCGTACGAACCGTAGGAAAAGTAGGAACCGTACAAACCGTAGGAACCGTACGAACCGTACGAACCGTAGGAACAGTAGGAACCGTTCGAACCGTAGGAACCGTACGAACCGTAGGAACCGTTCGAACCTTAGGAACCGTACGAACCGTAGGAACCGTAGGAACCGTACGAACCGTAGGAACCGTTCGAACCTTAGGAACCGTAGGAACCGTACAAACCGTTCGAACCGTAGGAACCGTTCGAACCGTAGGAACCGTACAAACCGTAGGAACCGTACGAACCGTAGGAACCATAGGAACCGTACGAACCGTAGAAACCGTTCGAACCTTAGGAACCGTGGGAACCTTAGGAACCGTACGAACCGTAGGCATCGTACGAACCGTACGAACCGTACGAACCATAGGAACCGTACGAGCCGTAGGAACCGTTCGAACCGTAGGAACCGTTCGAACCGTAGGAACCGTTCGAACCGTAGGAACCGTAGGAACCGTTGGAACCGTACGAGCCGTAGGAACCGTTCGAACCGTACGAACCGTAGGAACCGTAGGAACCGTTCGAACCATAGGAACCGTACGAACCGTAGGAATCGTTCGAACCGTAAGAACCGTACGAACCGTAGGAACCGTACGAACCGTAGGAACCGTTCGAACCGTAGGAACCGTACGAGCCCTAGGAACCGTACGATCCGTAGGAACCGTACGAACCGTAGGAACCGTTCGAACCGTAGGAACCGTAGGAACCGTTCGAACCGTAGGAATCGTAGGAACCGTACGAACCGTAGGAACCGTACGAACCGTAGGAACCGTACGAGCCGTAGGAACCGTTCGAACCGTAGGAACCGTACGAACCGTAGGAACCGTTCCAACCGTAGGAACCGTACGAACCGTTCGAACCGTAGGAACCGTACGAACCGTAGGAGCCGTTCGAAACGTAGGAACCGTACGAACCGTAGGAAAAGTAGGAACCGTACAAACCGTAGGAACCGTACGAACCGTAGAAACCGTACGAACCGTAGGAACCGTTCGAACCATAGGAACCGTACGAACCGTAGGAATCGTTCGAACCGCAGGAACCGTACGAACCGTAGGAACCGTACGAACCGTAGGAACCGTTCGAACCGTAGGAACCGTACGAGCCCTAGGAACCGTACGATCCGTAGGAACCGTACGAACCGTAGGAACCGTTCGAACCGTAGGAACCGTAGGAACCGTTCGAACCGTAGGAATCGTAGGAACCGTACGAACCGTAGGAACCGTACGAACCGTAGGAACCGTACGAGCCGTAGGAACCGTTCGAACCGTAGGAACCGTACGAACCGTAGGAACCGTTCGAACCTTAGGAACCGTGGGAACCGTACAAACCGTAGGAACCGTACAAACCGTAGGAGCCGTTAGAACCGTAGGAACCGTACGAACCGTAGGAACCGATCGAACCGTAGGAACAGTACAAACTGTTCGAACCGTAGGAACCGTACGAATCGTAGGAACCTTTCGAACCATAGGAACCGTACGAACCGTAGGAACCGTTCGAACCGTAGGAACCATACGATCAGTAGGAACCGTTCGAACTTTACAGTAGGAACTTTACGAACCGTAGGAACCGTACGAACCGTAGGAACCGTACGAACCGTACGAACCGTAGGAACCGTAGGAACCGTACGAACCGTAGGAACCGTAGGAACCGTACGAACCGTACGAACCGTAGGAACCGTAGGAACCGTTCGAACCATAGGAACCGTACGAACCGTAGGAATCGTTCGAACCGTAGGAATCGTTCGAACCGTAGGAACCGTACGAACCGTAGGAACCGTACGAACCGTAGGAACCGTTCGAACCGTAGGAACCGTACGAGCCCTAGGAACCGTACGATCCGTAGGAACCGTACGAACCGTAGGAACCGTTCGAACCGTAGGAACCGTAGGAACCGTTCGAACCGTAGGAATCGTAGGAACCGTACGAACCGTAGGAACCGTTCGAACCGTAGGAACCGTTCGAACCGAAGGAAACGTACGAACCGTAGGAACCGTAGGAACCGTTCGAACCGTAGGAACCGTTCGAACCGTAGGAACCGCAGGAACCGTACGATCCGTAGGAACCGTTCGAACCGTAGGAACCGTTGGAACCGTATCAACCGTACGAACCGTAGGAACCGTACGAACCGTAGGAACCGTACGAACCGTAGAAACCGTACGAACCGTACGAACCGTAGGAACCGTAAGAACCGTAGGAATCGTTCGAACCGTAGGAACCGTTCGAACCGTAGGAACCGTTCGAACCGTAGGAACCGTACGAACCGTAGGAACCGTAAGAACCGTAGGAACCGTTCCAACCGTAGGAACCGTACGAACCGTAGGAACCGTTCGAAACGTAGGAACCGTACGAACCGTAGGAAAAGAAGGAACCGTACAAACCGTAGGAACCGTACGAACCGTAGAAACCGTACGAACCGTAGGAACAGTAGGAACCGTTCGAACCGTAGGAACCGTACGAACCGTAGGAACCGTTCGAACCTTAGGAACCGTAGGAACCGTACGAACCGTTCGAACCGTAGGAACCGTTCGAACCGTAGGAACCGTACAAACCGTAGGAACCTTACGAACCGTAGGAACCATAGGAACCGTACGAACCGTAGAAATCGTTCGAACCTTAGGAACCGTGGGAACCGTAGGAACCGTACGAGCCGTACGAACCGTAGGAACCGTAGGAACCGTTCGAACCGTAGGAACCGTTCGAACCGTAGGAACCGCAGGAACCGTACGATCCGTAGGAACCGTTCGAACCGTAGGAACCGTTGGAACCGTATCAACCGTACGAACCGTAGGAACCGTACGAACCGTAGGAACCGTACGAACCGTAGAAACCGTACGAACCGTACGAACCGTAGGAACCGTAAGAACCGTAGGAATCGTTCGAACCGTAGGAACCGTTCGAACCGTAGGAACCGTTCGAACCGTAGGAACCGTACGAACCGTAGGAACCGTACGAACCGTAGGAACCGTAAGAACAGTAGGAACCGTACGAACCGTAGGAATAGTTCGAACCGTAGGAACCGTTAGAACCGTAGGAACCGTACGAACCGAAGGAACCGTACGAACCGTAGGAACCGTAGGAACCGTACGAACCGAAGGAACCGTACGAACCTTTCGAACTGTACGAACTGTACGAACCATTCGAACCGTAGGAACCGTACGAACCGTAGGAACCGTTCGAACCGTACGAACTGTACGAACCGTAGGAATAGTTCGAACCGTAGGAACCGTTCGAACCGTAGGAACCGTTCGAACCGTACGAACCGAAGGAACCGTACGAACCGTAGGAACCGTTCGAACCGTAGGAACCGTTCGAACCGTACGAACCGAAGGAACCGTTCGAACCGTAGGAACCGTACGAACCGTAGGAACCGTACAAACCGTTCGAACCGTACGAACTGTACGAACCATTCGAACCGTAGGAACCGTACAAACCGTTCGAACCGTACGAACTGTACGAACCATTCGAACCGTAGGAACCGTAGGAACCGTTCGAACCGTAGGAACCGTACGAACCGTAGGAACCGTACGAACCGTTCGAACCGTAGGAACCGTAGGAACCGTAGGAACCGTAGGAACCGTAGGAATTGTTCGAACCGTAGGAACCGTACGAACCGTAGAAACCGTTCAAACCGTAGGAACCGTACGAACCGTTCGAACCGTAGGAACCGTTCGAACCGTAGGAACCGTACGAACCGTAGGAACCGTAGGAACCGTTCGAACCGTAGGAACCGTTCGAACCGTAGGAACCGTAGGAACCGTACGATCCGTAGGAACCGTTCGAACCGTAGGAACCGTTCGAACCGTATCAACCGTACGAACCGTAGGAACCGTACGAACCGTAGGAACCGTACGAACCGTAGAAACCGTACGAACCGTTCGAACCGTAGGAACTGTAAGAACCGTAGGAATCGTTCGAACCATAGGAACCGTACGAACCGTAGGAATCGTTCGAACCGTAGGAACCGTTCCAACCGTAGGAACCGTACGAACCGTTCGAACCGTAG
Source organism: Uranotaenia lowii (assembly GCF_029784155.1). NCBI lineage: Eukaryota > Metazoa > Arthropoda > Insecta > Diptera > Culicidae > Uranotaenia > Uranotaenia lowii. The sequence goes on from NC_073693.1 coordinate 111,794,605, forward strand.
GAACCGTTCGAACCGTAGGAACCGTACGAACCGTAGGAACCGTAGGAACCGTTCGAACCGTAGGAACCGTTCGAACCGTAGGAACCGTAGGAACCGTACGATCCGTAGGAACCGTTCGAACCGTAGGAACCGATCGAACCGTATCAACCGTACGAACCGTAGGAACCGTACGAACCGTTCGAACCATAGGAACCGTACGAACCGTAGGAATCGTTCGAACCGTAGGAACCGTTCGAACCGTAGGAACCGTTCGAACCGTAGGAACCGTACGAACCGTAGGAACCGTACGAACCGTAGGAACCGTTCCAACCGTAGGAACCGTACGAACCGTTCGAACCGTAGGAACCGTACGAACCGTAGGAGCCGTTCGAAACGTAGGAACCGTACGAACCGTAGGAAAAGTAGGAACCGTACAAACCGTAGGAACCGTACGAACCGTACGAACCTTAGGAACAGTAGGAACCGTTCGAACCGTAGGAACCGTACGAACCGTAGGAACCGTTCGAACCTTAGGAACCGTACGAACCGTGGGAACCGTAGGAACCGTACGAACCGTAGGAACCGTTCGAACCTTAGGAACCGTAGGAACCGTACAAACCGTTCGAACCGTAGGAACCGTTCGAACCGTAGGAACCGTACAAACCGTAGGAACCGTACGAACCGTAGGAACCATAGGAACCGTACGAACCGTAGAAACCGTTCGAACCTTAGGAACCGTGGGAACCTTAGGAACCGTACGAACCGTAGGCATCGTACGAACCGTACGAACCGTACGAACCATAGGAACCGTACGAGCCGTAGGAACCGTTCGAACCGTAGGAACCGTTCGAACCGTAGGAACCGTTCGAACCGTAGGAACCGTAGGAACCGTTGGAACCGTACGAGCCGTAGGAACCGTTCGAACCGTACGAACCGTAGGAACCGTAGGAACCGTTCGAACCATAGGAACCGTACGAACCGTAGGAATCGTTCGAACCGTAAGAACCGTACGAACCGTAGGAACCGTACGAACCGTAGGAACCGTTCGAACCGTAGGAACCGTACGAGCCCTAGGAACCGTACGATCCGTAGGAACCGTACGAACCGTAGGAACCGTTCGAACCGTAGGAACCGTAGGAACCGTTCGAACCGTAGGAATCGTAGGAACCGTACGAACCGTAGGAACCGTACGAACCGTAGGAACCGTACGAGCCGTAGGAACCGTTCGAACCGTAGGAACCGTACGAACCGTAGGAACCGTTCCAACCGTAGGAACCGTACGAACCGTTCGAACCGTAGGAACCGTACGAACCGTAGGAGCCGTTCGAAACGTAGGAACCGTACGAACCGTAGGAAAAGTAGGAACCGTACAAACCGTAGGAACCGTACGAACCGTAGAAACCGTACGAACCGTAGGAACCGTTCGAACCATAGGAACCGTACGAACCGTAGGAATCGTTCGAACCGCAGGAACCGTACGAACCGTAGGAACCGTACGAACCGTAGGAACCGTTCGAACCGTAGGAACCGTACGAGCCCTAGGAACCGTACGATCCGTAGGAACCGTACGAACCGTAGGAACCGTTCGAACCGTAGGAACCGTAGGAACCGTTCGAACCGTAGGAATCGTAGGAACCGTACGAACCGTAGGAACCGTACGAACCGTAGGAACCGTAGGAACCGTACGAACCGTACGAACCGTAGGAACCGTAGGAACCGTTCGAACCATAGGAACCGTACGAACCGTAGGAATCGTTCGAACCGTAGGAATCGTTCGAACCGTAGGAACCGTACGAACCGTAGGAACCGTACGAACCGTAGGAACCGTTCGAACCGTAGGAACCGTACGAGCCCTAGGAACCGTACGATCCGTAGGAACCGTACGAACCGTAGGAACCGTTCGAACCGTAGGAACCGTAGGAACCGTTCGAACCGTAGGAATCGTAGGAACCGTACGAACCGTAGGAACCGTTCGAACCGTAGGAACCGTTCGAACCGAAGGAAACGTACGAACCGTAGGAACCGTAGGAACCGTTCGAACCGTAGGAACCGTTCGAACCGTAGGAACCGCAGGAACCGTACGATCCGTAGGAACCGTACGAACCGTAGGAACCGTACGAACCGTAGGAACCGTACGAACCGTAGAAACCGTACGAACCGTACGAACCGTAGGAACCGTAAGAACCGTAGGAATCGTTCGAACCGTAGGAACCGTTCGAACCGTAGGAACCGTTCGAACCGTAGGAACCGTACGAACCGTAGGAACCGTAAGAACCGTAGGAACCGTTCCAACCGTAGGAACCGTACGAACCGTAGGAACCGTTCGAAACGTAGGAACCGTACGAACCGTAGGAAAAGAAGGAACCGTACAAACCGTAGGAACCGTACGAACCGTAGAAACCGTACGAACCGTAGGAACAGTAGGAACCGTTCGAACCGTAGGAACCGTACGAACCGTAGGAACCGTTCGAACCTTAGGAACCGTAGGAACCGTACGAACCGTTCGAACCGTAGGAACCGTTCGAACCGTAGGAACCGTACAAACCGTAGGAACCTTACGAACCGTAGGAACCATAGGAACCGTTCGAACCGTAGGAACCGTTCGAACCGTAGGAACCGTTCGAACCGTAGGAACCGTAGGAACCGTAGGAACCGTACGAACCGTAGGAATCGTACGAACCGTACAAACCGTACGAACCGTACGAACCGTAGAAACATTTCGAACCTTCGGAACCGTGGGAACCGTAGGAACCGTTCGAACCGTAGCAACCGTACGAACCGTTCGAACCGTAGAAACTGTAGGAACAGTACGAACCGTAGGAACCGTACGAACCGTAGGAATATTTCGAACCGTAGGAACCGTTCGAACCGTAGGAACCGTACGAACCGAAGGAACCGTATGAACCGTAGGAACCGTACGAACCGTACGAACCATAGGAACCGTAGGAACCGTAGGAACCGTTCGAACCGTAGGAACCGTTCGAACCGTAGGAACCGTTCGAACCGTAGGAACCGTTCGAACCGTAGGAACCGTTCGAACCGTAGGAACCTTGGGAACCGTACTAACCGTAGGAACCGTACGAACCATAGGAACCGTACGAACCGTAGGAACCGTTCGTACCGTAGGAACCGTTCGAACCGTAGGAACCGTACGAACCGTAGGAACCGTACGAACCGTAGAAACATTTCGAACCTTCGGAACCGTGGGAACCGTAGGCACCGTTCGAACCGTAGGAACCGTACGAACCGTTCGAACCGTAGAAACTGTACGAACCATTCGAACCGTAGGAACCGTACGAACCGTAGGAATAGTTCGAACCGTAGGAACCGTTCGAACCGTAGGAACCGTTCGAACCGTACGAACCGAAGGAACCGTACGAACCGTAGGAACCGTTCGAACCGTACGAACCGAAGGAACCGTACGAACCGTAGGAACCGTACGAACCGTAGGAACCGTACGAACCGTAGGAACCGTACGAACTGTACGAACCATTCGAACCGTAGGAACCGTACGAACCGTAGGAACCGTTCGAACCGTACGAACTGTACGAACCATTCGAACCGTAGGAACCGTACGAACCGTAGGAATAGTTCGAACCGTAGGAACCGTTCGAACCGTAGGAACCGTTCGAATCGTACGAACCGAAGGAACCGTACGAACCGTAGGAACCGTTCGAACCGTAGGAACCGTTCGAACCGTACGAACCGAAGGAACCGTTCGAACCGTAGGAACCGTAGGAACCGTTCGAACCGTAGGAACCGTTCGAACCGTACGAACTGTACGAACCATTCGAACCGTAGGAACCGTACGAACCGTAGGAATAGTTCGAACCGTAAGGAACCGTAGGAACCGTAGAAACTGTTCGAACCTTAGGAACCGTGGGAACCGTAGGAACCGTTCGAACCGTAGGAACCGTACGAACCGTTCGAACCGTAGGAACTGTACGAACCATTCGAACCGTAGGAACCGTACGAACCGTAGGAACCGTTCGAACCGTAGGAACCGTAGGAACTGTTCGAACCGTACGAACCGAAGGAACCGTACGAACCGTAGGAACCGTACGAACCGTAGGAACCGTACGAACCGTACGAACCGTAGACACCGTAGGAACCGTAGGAACCATTCGAACCGTAGGAACCGTAGGAACCGTACGAACCGTAGAAACCGTAGGAACCGTTCGAACCGTAGGAACCGTTCGAACCGTAGGAACCGTAGGAACCGTACGAACCGTAGGAATCGTACGAACCGTACGAACCGTAGGAACCGTACGAACCGTAGAAACCGTACGAACCGTAGGAACAGTAGGAACCGTTCGAACCGTAGGAACCGTACGAACCGTAGGAACCGTTCGAACCTTAGGAACCGTAGGAACCGTAGGAACCGTTCGAACCGTAGGAACCGTTCGAACCGTAGGAACCGTACATACCGCAGGAACCTTACGAACCGTAGGAATCATAGGAACCGTACGAACCGTAGAAACCGTTCGAACCTTAGGAACCGTGGGAACCGTACGAGCCGTAGGAACCGTTCGAACCGTAGTAACCGTTCGAACCGTAGGAACCGTTCGAACCGTAGGAACCGTACGAACCGTAGGAACCGTAGGAACCGTACGAACCGTAGGAATCGTACGAACCGTACGAACCGTACGAACCATAGGAACCGTACGAACCGTAGAAACCGTACGAACCTTCATAACCGTGGGAACCGTAGGAACCGTTCGAACCGTAGCAACCGTACGAACCGTTCGAACCGTAGAAACTGTAGGAACCGTAAGAACCGTAGGAACCGTACGAACCGTAGGAATAGTTCGAACCGTAGGAACCGTTAGAACCGTAGGAACCGTACGAACCGAAGGAACCGTACGAACCGTAGGAACCGTACGAACCGAAGGAACCGTACGAACCTTTCGAACTGTACGAACTGTACGAACCATTCGAACCGTAGGAACCGTACGAACCGTAGGAACCGTTCGAACCGTACGAACTGTACGAACCGTAGGAATAGTTCGAACCGTAGGAACCGTTCGAACCGTAGGAACCGTTCGAACCGTACGAACCGAAGGAACCGTACGAACCGTAGGAACCGTTCGAACCGTAGGAACCGTTCGAACCGTACGAACCGAAGGAACCGTTCGAACCGTAGGAACCGTACGAACCGTAGGAACCGTACAAACCGTTCGAACCGTACGAACTGTACGAACCATTCGAACCGTAGGAACCGTAGGAACCGTAGGAACCGTACGAACCGAAGGAACCGTACGAACCGTGGGAACCGTACCAACCGTAGGAACCGTAGGAACCGTACGAACCGTAGGAAACGTACGAACCGTTCGAACCGTAGGAACCGTAGGAACCGTAGGAACCGTAGGAATTGTTCGAACCGTAGGAACCGTACGAACCGTAGAAACCGTTCAAACCGTAGGAACCGTACGAACCGTTCGAACCGTAGGAACCGTTCCAACCGTAGGAACCGTACGAACCGTACACTGAACAAAATCGGGCTATAAGGTTTATCGAGAATTCTAGTAATTTCGCACTAAAAGAAAATCCAATACTTTTTATCAGTAGACGTATGATTTAATTTAAAGGAAAATCCAATGAATATTATAGAGATCAAAATTAATAAATTTTATTGTATAACCTTGTGTAATGAATCGTTCTATCATTGTAATAAAATATGCCTGGTATTTCAAATTATTTTATTCTAATATTTCTCATCATTAATAAATTCACAAATTTTTTTCGATGTTTAACATTTATTGCAGCAAATCTAACTTAAAAAAATACTTCCAAAAATGGATAATTAAATCTACACTGCACTTTAACACTTTTTGTTGTACAAATCCATAATGGGATGTAGTTCCTTTGCGTGATGCATGTTCATCCGGCGCAAAATCCTTATTCATTCCGGGGTGCTGATGACAAACAAACTTGTCGAAAACTTTCCTGTTCTAGATGGAATTTATGACTCCGTTATATCCGCTCCACTCGGCATATTCGGATCATTAAACGCATTGATATTTAAACACGGGTACATACAATTTTACGTTCTTCCAGCGAGGTTATGTTTTCTAAAAAAAAATCCGCATATAGAATTTCAAAAGAAATCTTTCAAAAATATGAATTACCTATGTATGTTAGACAGAACTGTGCTCGTACTCGCTGAAATCCGAAGCTGTTTTTCTGCGCTGCTGTCCGGCATTCCAGGACCAACAATGATTTACCTGTTGGGATAAATTCCAAAATATTAACAACCAAGCCGTTCAGCCATTACATATTTTCGTCGTTCCACTTACCTCCATAAATTTTTGGCTAATGTCGTGGCGATGAGGTTCAGCTGGTTAAATCCTTTGGCGAAACATTACTGGTACCGAAGTACACATAAAATCGTTTTCTCGGTTTATGTTTCCCGAACAATAATGAAACCTGTTTCTTCTTAACCAACGATTCAGGCACGCTGATATGTATATTAACTTCAAAATGAATAAATTTATAGGAATTTTCTATACATTTTTCTAGGTAGAACAAGTTACTGAAATTCATTGGATTTTTCTATATTTTGTATTGGATTTATTGTTAGCTTCTATCACACACTGAACGTTAAAATTCATTGAATTGACCCTATAAACCTTATAGCCCGATTTTGTTCAGTGTAGGAACCGTAGGAACCGTTCGAACCGTAGGAACCGTTCGAACCGTAGGAACCGTAGGAACCGTACGATCCGTAGGAACCGTTCGAACCGTAGGAACCGTTCGAACCGTATCAACCGTACGAACCGTAGGAACCGTACGAACCGTAGGAACCGTACGAACCGTAGAAACCGTACGAACCGTTCGAACCGTAGGAACTGTAAGAACCGTAGGAATCGTTCGAACCATAGGAACCGTACGAACCGTAGGAATCGTTCGAACCGTAGGAACCGTACGAACCGTAGGAACCGTACGAACCGTAGGAACCGTAGGAACCGTTCGAACCGTAGGAACCGTTCGAACCGTAGGAACCGTAGGAACCGTACGATCCGTAGGAACCGTTAGAACCGTAGGAACCGTTCGAACCGTATCAACCGTACGAACCGTAGGAACCGTACGAACCGTTCGAACCATAGGAACCGTAGGAATCGTTCGAACCGTAGGAACCGTTCGAACCGTAGGAACCGTTCGAACCGTAGGAACCGTACGAACCGTAGGAACCGTACGAACCGTAGGAACCGTTCCAACCGTAGGAACCGTACGAACCGTTCGAACCGTAGGAACCGTACGAACCGTAGGAGCCGTTCGAAACGTAGGAACCGTACGAACCGTAGGAAAAGTAGGAACCGTACAAACCGTAGGAACCGTACGAAGCGTAGAAACCGTACGAACCGTAGGAACAGTAGGAACCGTTCGAACCGTAGGAACCGTACGAACCGTAGGAACCGTTCGAACCTTAGGAACCGTACGAACCGTAGGAACCGTAGGAACCGTACGAACCGTAGGAACCGTTCGAACCTTAGGAACCGTAGGAACCGTACAAACCGTTCGAACCGTAGGAACCGTTCGAACCGTAGGAACCGTACAAACCGTAGGAACCGTAGGAACCATAGGAACCGTACGAACCGTAGAAACCGTTCGAACTTTAGGAACCGTGGGAACCTTAGGAACCGTACGAACCGTAGGCATCGTACGAACCGTACGAACCGTACGAACCATAGGAACCGTACGAGCCGTAGGAACCGTTCGAACCGTAGGAACCGTTCGAACCGTAGGAACCGTTCGAACCGTAGGAACCGTAGGAACCGTTGGAACCGTACGAGCCGTAGGAACCGTTCGAACCGTAGGAACCGTTCGAACCGTAGGAACCGTTCGACCCGTAGGAACCGTAGGAACCGTTGGAACCGTACGAACCGTGAGAATCGTACGAACCGTACGAACCGTACGAACCATAGGAACCTTACGAACCGAAGAAACATTTCGAACCTTCGGAACCGTAGGAACCGTTCGAACCGTAGCAACCGTACGAACCGTTCGAACCGTAGAAACTGTAGGAACCGTACGAACCGTAGGAACCGTACGAACCGTAGGAATAGTTCGAACCGTAGGAACCGTAGGAACCGTACGAACCGAAGGAACCGTACGAACCGTAGGAACCGTACGAACCGTACGAACCATAGGAACCGTACGAACCGTAGGAACCGTTCGAACCGTAGGAACCGTTCGAACCGTAGGAACCGTTCGAACCGTAGGAACCGTTCGAACCGTAGGAACCGTTCGAACCGTAGGAACCGTAGGAACCGTAGGAACCGTAGGAACCTTGGGAACCGTACGAACCGTACGAACCGTACGAACCATAGGAACCGTACGAACCGTAGGAACCGTTCGAACCGTAGGAACCGTTCGAACCGTTCGAACCGTAGGAACCGTACGAACCGTAGGAACCGTACGAACCGTAGAACCATTTCGAACCTTCGGAACCGTGGGAACCGTAGGCACCGTTCGAACCGTAGGAACCGTAGGAACCGTTCGAACCGTAGGAACTGTACGAACCATTCGAACCGTAGGAACCGTACGAACCGTAGGAATAGTGCGAACCGTAGGAACCGTTCGAACCGTAGGAACCGTTCGAACCGTACAAACCGAAGGAACCGTACGAACCGTAGGAACCGTTCGAACCGTACGAACCGAAGGAACCGTACGAACCGTAGGAACCGTAGGAACCGTACGAACCGTTCGAACCGTACGAACTGTACGAACCATTCGAACCGTAGGAACCGTACGAACCGTAGGAACCGTTCGAACCGTACGAACTGTACGAACCATTCGAACCGTAGGAACCGTACGAACCGTAGGAATAGTTCGAACCGTAGGAACCGTTTGAACCGTAGGAACCGTTCGAACCGTAGGAACCGTTCGAACCGTACGAACCGAAGAAACCGTACGAACCGTAGGAACCGTTCGAACCGTAGGAACCGTTCGAACCGTACGAACCGAAGGAACCGTTCGAACCGTAGGAACCGTACGAACCGTAGGAACCGTACGAACCGTTCGAACCGTACGAACTGTACGAACCATTCGAACCGTAGGAACCGTTCGAACCGTAGGAACCGTTCGAACCGTACGAACCGAAGGAACCGTACGAACCGTGGGAACCGTACCAACCGTAAGGAACCGTAGGAACCGTAGAAACTGTTCGAACCTTAGGAACCGTGGGAACCGTAGGAACCGTTCGAACCGTAGGAACCGTACGAACCGTTCGAACCGTAGGAACTGTACGAACCATTCGAACCGTAGGAACCATTCGAACCGTACGAACCGAAGGAACCGTACGAACCGTAGGAACCGTACGAACCGTACGAACCGTACGAACCGTACGAACCGTACGAACCGTAGGAACCGTAGGAACCGTAGGAACCATTCGAACCGTAGGAACCGTAGGAACCGTACGAACCGTAGAAACCGTAGGAACCGTAGGAACCGTTCGAACCGTAGGAACCGTACGAACCGTTCGAACCGTAGGAACTGTACGAACCATTCGAACCGTAGGAACCGTTCGAACCGTAGGAACCGTTCGAACCGTAGGAACCGTACGAACCGTAGAAACCGTAGGAACCGTAGGAACCGTTCGAACCGTAGGAACCGTTCGAACCGTAGGAACCGTACGAACCGTAGGAACCGTACGAACCGTAGGAACCGTTCCAACCGTAGGAACCGTACGAACCGTTCGAACCGTAGGAACCGTACGAACCGTAGGAGCCGTTCGAAACGTAGGAACCGTACGAACCGTAGGAAAAGTAGGAACCGTACAAACCGTAGGAACCGTACGAAGCGTAGAAACCGTACGAACCGTAGGAACAGTAGGAACCGTTCGAACCGTAGGAACCGTACGAACCGTAGGAACCGTTCGAACCTTAGGAACCGTACGAACCGTAGGAACCGTAGGAACCGTACGAACCGTAGGAACCGTTCGAACCTTAGGAACCGTAGGAACCGTACAAACCGTTCGAACCGTAGGAACCGTTCGAACCGTAGGAACCGTACAAACCGTAGGAACCGTACGAACCGTAGGAACCATAGGAACCGTACGAACCGTAGAAACCGTTCGAACTTTAGGAACCGTGGGAACCTTAGGAACCGTACGAACCGTAGGCATCGTACGAACCGTACGAACCGTACGAACCATAGGAACCGTACGAGCCGTAGGAACCGTTCGAACCGTAGGAACCGTTCGAACCGTAGGAACCGTTCGAACCGTAGGAACCGTAGGAACCGTTGGAACCGTACGAGCCGTAGGAACCGTTCGAACCGTAGGAACCGTTCGAACCGTAGGAACCGTTCGAACCGTAGGAACCGTAGGATCCGTTGGAACCGTACGAACCGTGAGAATCGTACGAACCGTACGAACCGTACGAACCATAGGAACCTTACGAACCGAAGAAACATTTCGAACCTTCGGAACCGTGGGAACCGTAGGAACCGTTCGAACCGTAGCAACCGTACGAACCGTTCGAACCGTAGAAACTGTAGGAACCGTACGAACCGTAGGAACCGTACGAACCGTAGGAATAGTTTGAACCGTAGGAACCGTAGGAACCGTAGGAACCGTACGAACCGAAGGAACCGTACGAACCGTAGGAACCGTACGAACCGTACGAACCATAGGAACCGTACGAACCGTAGGAACCGTTCGAACCGTAGGAACCGTTCGAACCGTAGGAACCGTTCGAACCGTAGGAACCGTTCGAACCGTAGGAACCGTTCGAACCGTAGGAACCGTAGGAACCGTAGGAACCTTGGGAACCGTACGAACCGTATGAACCGTACGAACCATAGGAACCGTACGAACCGTAGGAACCGTTCGAACCGTAGGAACCGTTCGAACCGTTCGAACCGTAGGAACCGTACGAACCGTAGGAACCGTACGAACCGTAGAACCATTTCGAACCTTCGGAACCGTGGGAACCGTAGGCACCGTTCGAACCGTAGGAACCGTAGGAACCGTTCGAACCGTAGGAACTGTACGAACCATTCGAACCGTAGGAACCGTACGAACCGTAGGAATAGTGCGAACCGTAGGAACCGTTCGAACCGTAGGAACCGTTCGAACCGTACAAACCGAAGGAACCGTACGAACCGTAGGAACCGTTCGAACCGTACGAACCGAAGGAACCGTACGAACCGTAGGAACCGTAGGAACCGTACGAACCGTTCGAACCGTACGAACTGTACGAACCATTCGAACCGTAGGAACCGTACGAACCGTAGGAACCGTTCGAACCGTACGAACTGTACGAACCATTCGAACCGTAGGAACCGTACGAACCGTAGGAATAGTTCGAACCGTAGGAACCGTTCGAACCGTAGGAACCGTTCGAACCGTAGGAACCGTTCGAACCGTAGGAACCGTTCGAACCGTACGAACCGAAGAAACCGTACGAACCGTAGGAACCGTTCGAACCGTAGGAACCGTTCGAACCGTACGAACCGAAGGAACCGTTCGAACCGTAGGAACCGTACGAACCGTAGGAACCGTACGAACCGTTCGAACCGTACGAACTGTACGAACCATTCGAACCGTAGGAACCGTTCGAACCGTACGAACCGAAGGAACCGTACGAACCGTGGGAACCGTACCAACCGTAAGGAACCGTAGGAACCGTAGAAACTGTTCGAACCTTAGGAACCGTGGGAACCGTAGGAACCGTTCGAACCGTAGGAACCGTACGAACCGTTCGAACCGTAGGAACTGTACGAACCATTCGAACCGTAGGAACCATTCGAACCGTACGAACCGAAGGAACCGTACGAACCGTAGGAACCGTACGAACCGTACGAACCGTACGAACCGTAGGAACCGTAGGAACCGTAGGAACCGTAGGAACCATTCGAACCGTAGGAACCGTAGGAACCGTAGGAACCGTAGAAACCGTAGGAACCGTAGGAACCGTTCGAACCGTAGGAACCGTACGAACCGTTCGAACCGTAGGAACTGTACGAACCATTCGAACCGTAGGAACCGTTCGAACCGTAGGAACCGTTCGAACCGTAGGAACCGTACGAACCGTAGGAACCGTACGAACCGTAGGAACCGTACGAACCGTACGAACCGTACGAACCGTACGAACCGTACGAACCGTAGAAACCGTCCGAACCGTAGGAACCGTGGGAACCGTAGGAACCATTCGATTTGAGGAACCGTAGGAACCGTACGACAGTGGTCGGAAAATCGCTCAAGAAAAGCAATCAGTAATGGTTTCTAGCTAGAATGATGCTACTTTCGAGTGCTGTGATACGCACGTGGTAAAAGTACCCATTGAATATATGTCGAAAATCAACACTAACTTGATACAAGAAGATATACCATGCCCCACCGGAGGCTACCGTTGCTATTCGTCACGTGGCTTATCGACGGTGATCGACATACTTGGTGATACATTTTGAACGTCGCTCCCTCAATCATTCCCGAACGTCTATCCTCGCATCATTGTTGATAATGCTCGTTATTGATAGACGATCATTAATGTTTCAAAAGGAAAAATCTGAATAAATACCAGGACCACATGTTCAAAAAAGCTGTAGCACATGCTGGACAGTTCATTGCGGTTACCTAGTCATGATTTTGTCCTTCTAGGCAAAACGAAAAATAAAAAAATCATCTGATAGCCTACATAGATCGCTTAGAACTGATACATATCAGTTATGATTCTAAAGGTTGAAAGTCGTTAGGGGAAGGAAATCAGCATCGAGACGTTCGTTGCTGATAGTCTGCGTCCTTATTTACCTCATCATGTATCGCAAAAGTGTTTCAAATACAGAAGCGTCGTTGTCATGCATGATTGTTTGTATGATTTGGTTGAAGAAGGGAAATTTGACTGCTTTGATTTTTTGGCTCTGAATGTAGTCAAGCATGGCTCAGTGAAAATGATTGATTTTCGGAAGCATGCCGTACGAACCGTTCGAACCGTAGGAACCGTACGAACCATTCGAACCGTAGGAACCGTACGAACCGTAGGAACCGTTCGAACCGTAGGAACCGTACGAACCGTAGGAACCGTACGAACCGTACGAACCGTAGAAACCGTACGAACCGTTCGAACCGTAGGAACCGTACGAACCGTAGAAACCATTCGAACCTTAGGAACCGTGGGAGCCGTAGGAACCGTTCGAACCGTAGGAACCGTACGAACCGTTCGAACCGTAGGAACCGTACGAACCATTCGAACCGTAGGAACCGTACGAACCGTAGGAACCGTACGAACCGTACGAACCGTAGGAACCGTACGAACCGTAGGAACCGTTCGAACCGTAGGAACCGTAGGAACCGTAGGAACCGTACGAACCGTAGGAACCGTACGAACCGTACGAACCGTACGAACCATAGGAACCGTACGAGCCGTAGGAACCGTAGGAACCGTACGAACCGTAGGAACCGTACGAACCGAAGGAACCGTACGAACCGTAGGAACCGTACGAACCGTACGAACCATAGGAACCGTACGAACCGTAGAAACCGTTCGAACCTTAGGAACCGTGGGAACCGTAGGAACCGTTCGAACCGTAAGAACCGTACGAACCGTTCGAACCGTAGGAACCGTACGAACCATTCGAACCGTAGGAACCGTACGAACCGTAGGAACCGTTCGAACCGTTCGAACCGTAGGAACCGTACGAACCGTAGGAACCGTTCGAACCGTAGGAACAGTACGAACCGTAGGAACCGTACGAACCGTAGAAACCGTTCGAACCTTAGGAACCGTGGGAACCGTGGGAACCGTAGGAACCGTTCGAACCGTAGGAACCGTAGGAACCGTACGAACCGTAGGAACCGTTCGAACCGTACGAACCGTACGAACCATAGGAACCGTACGAGCCGTAGGAACCGTAGGAACCGTAGGAACCGTACGAACCGTGGGAAACCGTACGAACCATAGGAACCGTACGAACCGTACGAACCGTAGGAACCGTAGGAACCGTAGGAACCGTAGGAACCGTTCGAACCGTACGAACCGTAGGAACCGTACGAACCGTAGAAACCGTACGAACCGTGGGAAACCGTACGAACCGTAGGAACCGTTCGAACCGTAGGAACCGTACGAACCGTAGGAACCGTTCGAACCGTAAGAAACCGTTCGAACTGTAGGAAACCGTACGAACCGTACGAACCGTTCGAACCGTACTAACCGTTCGAATTGTACGAACCGAACGAACCGTTGGAACCGTACGAACCGTACGAGCCGTACAAACCGTACGAACCGTACGAACCATGGGAAACCGTTCGAACCATTGGAACCGTACGAACCGTACGAACCGTACAAACCGTTCGAAACGTAGGAACCGTAAGAACCGTACGAACCGTAGGAACCGTACGAACCGTAGGAAACTGTACGAACCGTAGGAACCGTACGAACCGTAGGAACCGTTCGAACCGTAGGAACCGTACGAACCGTAGGATCCGTAGGAACCGTAGGAAACTGTACGAACCGTACGAACCGTAGGAAACTGTACGAACCGTAGGAACCGTACGAACCGTAGGAACCGTAGGAACCGTACGAACCGTAGGAACCGTACGAACCGTAGGAACCGTACGAACCGTAGGAACCGTAGAAACCGTTCGAACCTTAGGAACCGTGGGAACCGTAGGAACCGTAGGAACCGTACGAACCGTAGGAACCGTAGGAACCGTACGAACCGTAGGAACCGTACGAACCGTAGGAAAATGTAGGAAACCGTACGAACCGTTCGAACCGTACGAACCGTAGGAACCGTTCGAACCATTGGAACCGTACGAACCGTACAAACCGTACAAACTGTTCGAAACGTAGGAACCGTACGAACCGTAGGAAACTGTACGAACCGTAGGAACCGTACGAAACGTATGAATCGTACGAACCGTAAGATCTGGAGGAACCGTACGAACCGTACGAACCGTTCGAACCGTCGGCATCGTTCGAACCGTAGGAATTGAACGAACCTCACGAACCGTAGGGAACCGTTCGAACTGTAGGAACCGTTGGAACTGTAGGAACCGTAGTACTACACCCAAAATTCAGCCTCTGTGCCAATGGCGTGTAGTCAATTTCATAGCATCATTGGTACAAGAAGATAACGCGACCGGCACTGATTCGATTTGCGCCCACCGGCATTAACCTCCCAGTGCAACCGAATTGCGTATGTCTGAATGAAACAAAATAAAAACGTTTTCGCGTCCCTCCCCATCGCATCACAAGCCGAAGAAGGATGGAAATAAATACCGGCCAACACCAGGCAGCCAGCGAACCGAGCACTGTGCGTGTGAATGTAGCAAAAGCAACAACAAAAACTTCCTTCTAATTCAATCAACCGGCAAACACGGCTAAGCTGTGCGTGTGTATGTAGCAAAAGCAACAACAAAAACATTCCTTCAATTTACCGGCAAACAACACCGGCCAAGCTGCCCGGCTTTAGCAGCTGTGTATATGTAGCGTGTGTATGTAATAGCAGGCAGTAAGCAAAGCACAGTTCTCATTCAATGGGTTTCCCGTTCCTTCATTCCCGTTCCCTTTCCCGTTTCCATCTTAAGACAAAGGAATGCATTGAAAGGTGGCCAAACGCCGGGAAGCCGCCGTTGTACGTTTTTTGTGATTGATCGGTAACAGAAAGCCTATGACAAATATACCTCGTCCTACATGAAGCTCGAATAGTACACTGGTTAGAATGTCGGACTGACAAGACGATACAATTGGTGATGTGAGTTCGATTCTCACTACAGCACTGTGGTTTTAATTTTTATTTTCTTGTTTCTGGGAGGAATTATCCAATAGGAAGGAAATCCCATAAAATGTTTTTCTTGTTTCGCTTGAATGTAGTGGTCATCATTTTGGTTGGGAGCCGAGTCCTTATGCCAGTTACGGTTTTTCAAACATACCGTCTTCGGCACAGTGCACATTTCAGCGCATTATCGGCACAGAGATTTGCTAAATAGGCATTGGATTTTTGCAACCTCTTCTATGGGTGTACTATTCCACCCCCACCTGCGTTTTCAACAGGTTATGGGCCCAGTTTCTTCTGGATTTTTGGAAAAACGAGTTAGTGAGAGGGGTACTCTCAAGTTTATCAGACTTGCGGTTAGCAAGTGCTTCAGCAACCATCGCAGAAGGACCAGCCGGGGTCGAGGAGCCAGAAGACCATCGCAGAGGGCCAGCAAGCTGTCGGAAGTCCGCCAGCGCAGACGCGAGCCTGCGAGATGTTACAGGCCAGCACGGAGGTTCCACCAGAGGTCGAGTCCGGGGAGGTTCGTGGACCGAGAGGGTTACTCTCGATGCCGTCACGAGCCACGCTGCGGTTAGCATGCTTGAGCTCACGTCCGACGGCCGGGAGCAGTCCCTGGATCCGCAACCGGACAGCGCAATGGTCAAGAGGTCCACCCCGGATATATTGAGTGATGCTGATAGCCGAGAGGGTTACTCTCGTCCTTTGGTGATGCGCTATGGTCAGCAGTTATAAGCTGATCCATGCGCAGAGGACCATCAGCGCAAAGGACCGTCAGCACAGAGGCCATGAGATGCTTCAGGTCAGCCAGAAGGTGTCACTGGAGTTCGAGGCAGGGATGTTGGGTTCCGAGAGGGTTACTCTCGATGCCGACACAAGCCGTGCTGCAATTAGCAGCATGGTTTTATTTCCGACGGCCGGGAGGAGGACTCTCGGGATCTGTAACCAGGATTGGCCAGATCCTAATGCTCCAGATGGAGTATAAGCCAAGATTGGAGATTGGAAGAAGCTGTTCGAGATGGTTACTCTCGTGTTGTGGAGCTACGCTGTTGTCAGCACGGATGAGCTCATTCAAGCCTACAGTTTGATTTTTCTGTAGCTTAGGAGGAGGTATTTTTGGCGACGGTTAGTTGGGGATTTTTTTTTATTATCTGACAATTTGCGCCGGGGGTTTTCAGATTTTCCCCAAAATTGAAAATTTGGTTCATTTTTGCGACTTAAAAACACATGTATTTTTTCAGATTTCTAACATTTTTATTTTTTGAGTTAGCTTCGGTTAGATTTTTTTGTAAATAAAAAATAACAATTTTTCAAAGCTACATAACTCTGTTGTTTCTCAACGGAAATTATAAAATAGCACATCAAAATGCATTGAAATTTTATCAGCTTTCCAAATAGAATAGTTGAGAAAAATTAAATAATGACCTTCAACATGAAAAGTTGTAAATAAACTTTAAATGGCGTCTAAAAGTACCGTCTGCACCACCGAATATTTTGCAAAAAATACCATTGTATAGCTCGATTTATGATGCAACTTTCATCTGAAGACATCAAAGTGGGCCATTAACACCTTGAAGAGTTATGAAAGAAATAATGACAATAAATCTCTTTTTTTGCATCGAAAACAAACAATGGTCGAACAACTGCACTCACATATGGAGATAGCGCGCACTTCTAACAACAGGGAAACAAAAGAACTTATCGAAGCTGGTAAAAACACTACTTTTTCGTGCTTTGTAGAGTGTTTACAGCAAAACTGACTTTAAATTTTAACCAAAATTCTGAGTATCGTATTGTTTATGTGATATAACTAATAATGGGAATGTTGCTTTTACAACTTGGTCATATACTATATAACTTATTAATTTTTCGATCAAAGATCATTGTGAAGCATAATCAATGCCAATCGTAGAAGGTTCAGTCCCTGTGTTTGGGATCACAAAAATGTGATTAAAAAAATGAAATATAGACGTGCTTTACATAGTTTTCATATCGAGAGCTAAGCACAGGACACCAAAATCCTTTCCCATTGATCAAAAAAGTATGAGAAAGTGGCACAAATGTTGTAGAAATAATCAAAGAGCTCAGTATGGCCAGCCTAGGCTGTAAAATGATGAAAATATGATACTTTTACCGTATTCGTTTTCTACATTCGCCCAGTTTTAAGGTTTATCATACTAGAACGAACATAATTCGTCGTCAGTGTTTTGCTACCTCGATCGCTCACACACGTATCTTCAGTGTTCCACCGTCCATTTTAAATCAAATCTGGGGAATTACGGATGCAAAACTTAGCGCATAATCTTCTAAAAATGACAGTAAAATGTGCATAACTTGTTGTGACCTGGTGCAAAACTGGGTATAAACGAATACGTTATTAGATTTTTGGATATAACAAGAAGTCAGTTGAGCTGCAACAATCTACCGCCCCTTCTTTCATAACAGTCCCATATACAAAAATAAGCAAGCGAGACAATCAGCTTTTTCTGTTTTGGAATATATATTTCTAAATTGTGACCACCACTGGTCCACCACCAGGTTGTCATAATAAATCGTTAGACCTGAAATTTTCGAAATTGGGTTATTGGTAAGGTCGAGAGCACCATTTTTATTCATTATGGGACTGTTAATCGACCATATTTGAAACCTTTTTCGAATCTACTAGCATAACAGTCCCATACAAAGTATATTTTTCTCACCAAGCTTCTTTCTAAGACTAAAATTTGATCATTTTTGAACTTCTAAATGCAATTGTCAGAAAAAGAAACATACTTTTGAAAAAAAATATCATGAATTCCACATTGTAAGTTGAATCTTTTTACGATTTTTGATAGCATCCGATAGTTTTTCGCTCAGGAAGTCATTCCTAAGAAAGTCAGACCTGCCTTCGAAAACTAATGTGCATCATTCGACATCAAGTGAGTTAAAAAAATGTTTAAATGATTCAAAGCAATAAACCAAAGACTATTTCGTCGAAAGAAACATTAAAAAGTTACCAAATCCGTGGTATTTCACATTTGGGACTGTTATTCAGGTATATTTCATATAGGACAGCCACGAATTGATATTTTTTCTCGAAATTTCTAGAACAAAACCTCTTTTATTAGTCTTTTATGTTGAAGCCTTATGTTGACCTAAAATGACGAAAATTCATATGGGACTGTTATGCGAGTAGGGGCAGTCTGAAAAGGACGAAAAAGTAGTGTTTTTTACCAGCTTTGATAAGTTCTTTTGTTTCCATGTTGTTAGAACCTGATCAGGAGGGAAAAACTAAATTATATCAAAATGAGATATTTTGATACTTACTTTTTTCTATCTAAATGAGTTATAATTCAGTACTCGTAGGATGTTAAAATATCTCAAATTATATCAAAATATCTATTCGATCATAGCTAAATTATATCAGTTTTTGATATGCTCCTATCAAGATTATATCTCGTTCAGATAGCATAGTTTGATATTGGACAGAACAAATTATATCAAAATTATAACTTATAAAGATATGAGTGCTTCGAGAAAATTTTCTAGTGGAAGGTCAATAAACCACATTGTTTGATAAAACCATGCCCCATTTTTAGTTTCCCAAAAATTTGATTCAATTTTATGAATCTGTTGAGCGAAACTCGTTAATGTAAGGTTTGAGCCGTTGACTTCGATGTCCGTGTTTCAGAAAAAGTTGTACGTATATCAAAATAAGATATAATCATTTTATTTAAGGACAATCCGAAAAAAAATTTGATCATTGAATATGAGCTCAACCCCATTCAAGCTTGTCAATCAGAATAAGATATAATTCAGATTGGAGAAACTTAAAATTGAAAATTTGGAGTACTTAATTATAACTGAATCAGATGTAAATATCTTGGTGAGATACGTTTGAGTTATTATTTTGATATGCTCTCCTGATCGGGAAGTGCTTGCTATATCCATATGTGAGTGCAGTTGTTCGACCATTGTTTGTTTTCGATGCAAAAAAAGAGATTTATTGTCATTCTTTCTTTCATAACTCTTCAAGGTGTTAATAGCCCACTTTGGTGTCTTCAGATGAAAGTTGCATCATGAATCGAGCTATACAATGGTATTTTTTGCAAAATATTCGGTGGTGCAGACGGTACTTTTAGACGCCAATTAAAGTTTATTTACAACTTTTCATGTTGAAGGTCATTATTTAATTTTTCTCAACTATTCTATTTGGAAAGCTGATAAAATTTCAATGCATTTTGATGTGCTATTTTATAATTTCCGTTGAGAAACAACAGAGTTATGTAGCTTTGAAAAATTGTTATTTTTTATTTACAAAAAAATCTAACCGAAGCTAACTCAAAAAATAAAAATGTTAGAAATCTGAAAAAATACATGTGTTTTTAAGTCGCAAAAATGAACCAAATTTTCAATTTTGGGGAAAATCTGAAGACCCCCGGCGCAAACCCGTCAGATAATAAAAAAAAATCCCCAGTTGCCAGAAACTTTAGCAACACAGAGTCAGATTGGACGTTTGTTTCTGAACTTTGCCTTCACGCTTTTTGTAGCGATCAAAGAGTTGGAGTCGAGAAGATCATTCTCGTGCTAAGTAGCTGTACTGCGTATAGTATGCGCGAGCATGTCTTCGATGGATGGAAGCTGCTTCGGGTGCTTCGGAGGAGGTGGTTCGAGCGATGGTTATTCGCTAGCGAATTCATCCACCTTTTGATTTCTGAGGCATTTTGGATGAGTCCTGTCGATCGAAGTCTAGCTAATTCACGAAGCCACCGAGAAAGGGCCCTGTTAGCAACAAGAGATTGTTTATCTGGGGTTACCAGAAAACAACATGCAAGATATGCTGTGCGTTCGCATGCTGAGGTTATCAGCCACCAGAATCGACGAAGATTCGTCATCGAATCTGGTGCCAGTCAACATACGTTGGGAGAATAGAGTAGCGAGTAGCGAGAGTAGCGATGACGAAGATGACGATGATGATCAAGATTCCGTCAATCGCGAGCCGGCCCAGAGACGCAGTCAGCGAACAGGAGAAGCTAATCAATGGTACGTGGCTAACGTAGCCGCTGATGATGAGGAAGAGCAACTTCGAATCGTGGTCAACGAAACGTCAACAGGCGGTCAGTCTGTCTTCGACCGAAGCTGAGATAGGAGCCCTTTGCCATGCAGTTAAGGAAGGTTTGTGGTTAACAAACTTCCTTGGTGAATTGGGTGGGTTAGCACTCCTTTCACATTAATGGAAGACAACATCCCTTGCATCCAGTATCTGGAAGAGGCGCGGATTCATCAGCGGATGAAGCATCTGGATGTGAAGTATGCATTCATCAGGGAGATCGTAAGAAGCGGTCAACTTTCTTTGAGACACATCTGTACTGAGGATCAGCCAGCTTATGCGTTCTCGAAGGCGTAACCTAGGGCGAGGCACGCGAAGCTGTTCAGCATTCTCAATTTACGAATAGAGGGGAGGTGTTGAAACTTACGGTTTCTTTCCGGCGACCTAAAAAACAGCAACCGATTTCTGCTGCGAGCAAAATCAAAACATTGTTTGTTTTGGTTCCTCTTGCTCTGGGGGAGGAAGACTGAATAAAAAAAGAAAAAAAATCTTTCAAACGTCAAATTTCTCTCCTCAATCTATCGACCAGTGCGAAGGTTCAAAGTTTTACTTTCTTATTTAGTGATTTTTAATAAAACTTGTTTGATGCTGAAAAGCACTTGTTTTGCATAAAACAATGATTTAATTAGGTTTTGTTTTGCTCTGGCAAATTCTTGCATGATCAGGCGTATTAAGTCGCTCAAATTTCGTCAAAGTTTTAAAGCTGATAAATGGAACAATGGTTGTTCTAAAAATATATCTAAATCTAAATTTAGCACCTAAACAACTGAGTTACATGACTCGCTACGCGATACTGATCATCTATAGTTAAAATTTGAACGATTACAAATCTTTTCTGGCTTTTTGCCGAACAGTAAAAAAACGATACAGAAAACGATACAACAAATTTCAGTCTTCCTCCCCCAGCTCTTGCTTGTTGTTCAATTCGCAATCGAGAACAATAGATTAATGATTGCTGATGACAGGTGATGATGATAAAAGCGGTATAAATGTTTACATCATCACACGGTTAAGCGAGACAACACAAATTGGGTTCGTGGTAACACAACAGTGTTGCCAGATATTCTTGGTAAGAATATCAAAGTACTCATTGAGAAATGAGTACTTTCCCGGTTAGGGAATATAAGATGTGGAAGTGACAATAAGCTATCGCTAATTAATATAGTTGTAATCTAATGACCTCATAGACGAAACATGAATAAAGATAACTCTATTCCACCACTGAAACCTGCGTTTTCAACCAGAAGTTTTCACAGCCTGCTGCCCTTATAACCTTCTTGTGCGAAGCTTTTCTCAAATTGAATTTATTTCTCAACTAGTCCGTGTCAGTGTGTCAGTGACTTGATCAAATATGCAAATCACTTGTTTGGAGTTGCATTTGTCCACAATCATTCATGTCAACTTTTTTGTAGTGTTTTAAAGTTTTAATTGCGTTTTTTTTGAAGGTATAAGTGCAGTATTATTTCTATGCGAAGTGTACAGTGGAATATTTTTCAAATCTAGATGAAATTTTTCTGAATAATTGAACTACCAGTTTTAAATTAAAAATACATATAAAATGGGTCGGAAGAGCGAACCACTACAGATAACAGCAGGAATTTTGAATCCGCTGTCAAAGATAACTTTGCATGTTAAATATGTTCAGCAAATATTTTATGAAAATTAAAATATCTTATCAAATTTGGTGAAAAAAATAGTTATCAAAAAACCGTTATCGAGTGAAATCTGTTTGTTACTTGTAGAGATGTACCGAGTATTCGGCGTCGAATACCGCCAAAAAACCGTTAAGCCGAATATTCGGCTCATCGAATAGTTGAGCTAGGTATTTATTTTTTTTAAATTCATACGAGATTAAACTTGTCAATTTTTTCAACTAATGTTAGATAATTTATACAACATCCAAAAGTAATGTTGATAAAGCTTCAAAATTATCAAAATCGTATGGTTTCAGTAAAACATTTAAGATTTTTCCGTATGTTTTTCATTGTAGATAGCTTTGTGCTTTGATTATCATTTATTCCAAATTTTCTTGATGTATTCAGGCTGCCCATAAACCAAATAAAGAATTCGAGAAACGTTAAATCTGACCGGGATGGCCACATTTTTTTTAACTTACCGGATTTAACCTGGTTTTTTTTTCAGATTTTTTGCTAAACCAAATGTCTTTTCGATTTTGTTTAAATTTTGTATTACAAAATGATTTTTCAAAGTAGATTTATTCGATAGATTCGATTTGAACACTACTGTTATAATTCGATGAAAACATTAAATTTCAAGCTATTTAATTTCTTTATTCTCTTGTATGTATGTATGTATGAGAACAATACCTAGTTTCTGTTCAGATTTTACCTTTCTTTACAAGTTTTTCAAAAAATCGTTCAGACCCGGCCGTGTGGATACGTGTCGTAGAAAAAAATGTATGCTTAGGGTTAAATATCATCGATTTTTTTGGCAACTATTTTTATTACATCTAGCAAAAATTAGACATTCATCTAATTTGATATAAAAAATAGCAATTTAAAATAGCTTGGCACCTGTTTTGAAATGTTTTGTCCCGGATTTCAATCTCTTTTATGATGAACGTCCTAGAAGCGACAAGTCATCTGATGTCCTTTCAGCTAATTGTGAAGTTTTTAAAATGAAAGAGACCTTTACCTAAAAAAGATCTGACACATCTGGTTGGGAATAATCGACTTAAAAATATGGCGTTGGCCGTTTGGCCGAATAGTTGAAAAGGTCAATATTTGGTATCCAGCCGTTCGCCGAATACCACTATTCGGTACATCTCTAGTATCTTACCTTTGGCCTAGATCTTAGGAAAAGAAAATAGTTTAGAAAATAGAAAATAGTCAGATTTTGGCTAGTTTCACTCAAGATCATCTACCCTATTCTGGACCATGAAAAACATTTGAAATCACTTGAAATAACAGATCAGTCACCACTATTTGTGTATATGTAAACTCATTATTCGAATATTTCATTTCCTCTGCAGCACTCCAAAAGCCACCAAAACTTGCGAAAGCCGTCGGGTGTCCAGGAGCGGATCGGTGCCAAATCTAACGGACAAACTGACGGTTCCACTCGTTTCCGGTGGTTCACCTTCGAATCGGGCCCGCACCACCGTACGTCCTAGTCGAGGCACTCGGGTCAGCAGCATGGTTCAGCGATCTACCAGAGAGACCAACGGAAGCCTGTTGCATCCAGCAATGCTGCAGCTACATCGACATGCCCAATCCGTTGATGAGCCGGAGCCATTTCCCAAGTAATTAAAGCTCGAAATTAAAATTCCTTGCTGCCCACCACCCACACGGGAATGACGTTTCGATCTGTTTTGACTGTTTGCTCTCCATTCGTTTCAGGAATTTAAATCAGACCGGGTCCCATGGATCGATGCACTACGGCTACCAGTACGATATGCCGGTCGTTCACAAGCTGCGTGACCGGACCAAACGTTCGGACACGGCCCGGAGGCACGTCCTGTCCCGGCAGACAAAAATCGAGAAGGAGGACCCGGGCAGCCCGAAGCAGAACCCATTTGCTGCCGTCAGCCGGCGGTCTTCCACCATTTCCAATGCCTCATCCACCAAGCTAACGAAGAGTAGCAGACGTGCCTCAACTATTTCCAAAACGCCGAGCGTCGATTCCCGGGGTGCTTCCGCCTCGACGATGGAGGTCACGAATCAGAGCCCGGAGCGGTCATTGCTGGCGATGACAACGACGACGACGACGATGCCTCGGAAGGGCAACATCAGCTGCGGTATGATGGCCCAGATGTCGACACCCTCAGTCGAGAAGGAGTGCCGGTAAGTGACCTTCAAAACAAGCCACATAGATTGTTGAATGTTGAATACCAGACTTGACAATATTTCGCTCTTTAAGTATAGATGCTCTGACAGGTACCTAGGGTAGAAGACCCGTCTATTGATATAAACAAGTAGGAGAATGTGTTCCTATATGTGTCCATCGGATTAAATGCGCCTACAGCCGTTTGAAAAAAAAAAGTGGAGGAGGTAGTAATTTGGCTACGACCGCTAAACGTAGAATTACGCAATTGTTTTTTGTCAATGTATAGAATAACAGAACTTATAGTGCATTTTTGAAATGACCAACATATGAGTGTCAAAATGGCAATATGACGTGACAAATTTCACTCATTTAACAGAATTTAACCATGTGACATAAACCTATCACCAGAAATAATCTGAGCATGCAGTACATGTGACATAATCGAATCATGCAACATAATCAGATCATGTAACATAATTCGACCAGGTGACCTAATTCAACCATGCAATAAAATCGACCATCTGACATAATCCGACCATGCAACATAATCGACCATGTGGCACAACCTGATTATGCAATATAATCAACCATGTGACAATATCCGATCATGCAGTTAAATCGAAGATGTGACATTATTTGATCATGCAACATTTTCGACCATGCAACATATTTTGACCATGTGACAAAATCCGACCATGCTACAAAACTCGATCATGCAACATAATCCGACCATGTGACAAAATCCAACCATTCAACATAATCGAATCATGCAACATAATCGGACCATGTGATATAATCCGATCCTGTGACATAATCGACCATGCAACAAATATGTGACATAATCCGACCATGTGACGTAATCGGACCATGTGACATAATCGGATCATGCAAGATAACCAGACCATGTGACATAATCCGATTATGTAACCAAATTGGACCATGTGACATAATCCTACCATGCAACATTATCGACCATGTGAAATAATCCGACCATGCAACATAATCGACCATGTGACATGATTCGATCATGCAACAAAATCGACGATGTGACATTATCGAATCATGCAACATAATCCGACCATGCAACAAAAACGGACCATGCAACATAATCGGAGCATGTGACAGATTCATGCAACATAATCCGACCATGCGACATAATCGGACCATTTGATATAATCCGACCATTCAACAAAATCGGACCATGTGACATAATCTGACCAAGCAAAATAATCCGACCATGTGACGAAATCCAACCATGCAACAAAATGGGACCATGTGACATAATCGATCATGCAACATAATCCGACCATGCAACATAATCGGACCATGTGACATAATCCGACCATGCAACATAATCCGACCATGTGACAAAATTAAACTATGCAACAGAATCGGACCATGTGACATAATCGCCCATGCAACATTATCGACAATGTGACATAAATCGATCATGCAACATAATCGGACCATGCAACATAAATGGACCCTGTGCCATAATCCGACCATGGAACATTATCGACCATGTGACATCAATTTGAATCATGCAACATAATCGGACCATGTGACATAATCCGATCATGCAACATAATCCGATCATGCAACATAATCCAATCATGCAACATAATCGGACCATGCAACATAATCGCCCATGCAACATAAATTGACCATGTGACATAATCCGACCATGCAACATAATCCGATCATGCAACATAATCGGACCATGTGACATAATTCGACCATGTAACATAATCCGACCATGCAACATAATCCGACCATGTGACGAATTCCAACCATGCAACATAATCGACCATTCAACATAATTCGACCATGTGACAAAATCCGACCATGCAACATTATCGGACCATGTGACATAATCCGACCATGTGACAAAATTAAACCATGCAACATAATCGGACCATGTG
The DNA here is from genome assembly GCF_029784155.1 of Uranotaenia lowii. Lineage (NCBI taxonomy): Eukaryota > Metazoa > Arthropoda > Insecta > Diptera > Culicidae > Uranotaenia > Uranotaenia lowii. The sequence continues at coordinate 111,821,101 of NC_073693.1, forward strand.
ATATAATCGGATCATGCAACATTATCGACCATGTGACATAAATCGATCATTCAACATAATCTGACCATGTGACATAATCCGATCATGCAACATATTCGGAATATGTGACATAATCCGACCATGCAACATAAATCGACCATGTGACGAAATCTAACCATGCAACATAATCGGACTATGTGACATAATCTGACCATGTGACGAAATCCAACCATCGACCATGTGACATAATCCGACTATGCAACATAATCGGACCATGTGACATAATCCGACCATGCAACATAATCCGACCACGTGACATAATCCGATCATGCAACATCATCGGACTATGTGACATAATCGCCCATGCAACATAAATGGACCGTGACATAATCTGACCATGCAACATCATCGACCATGTGACATAAATCGATCATCTAACATAATCGGACCATGTGACATAATCGCCCATGCAACATAAACGGACCATGTGACATAATCCGACCATGCAACATAAATCGACCATGCAACATTATCGACCATGTGACATAAATCGATCACGCAACATAATCGGACCATGTGACATAATCCGACCATGCAACATAAATCGACCATGTGACGAAATCTAACCATGCAACATAATCGGACTATGTGACATAATCGACCATGTGACATAATCGACCATGTGACATAATCCGACCATGCAACATAATCCGACCATGCAACATAATCCGACCATGTGACGAAATCCAACCATCGACCATTTGACATTATCCGACTATGCAACATAATCCGACCATGTGACATAATCCGACCATGCAACATAAATCGACCATGTGACGAACTCTAACCATGCAACATAATCGGACCGTGTGACATAATCGCCCATGCAACATAAACGGACCATGTAACACAATCCGACCATGCAACATAATCCGACCATGCAACATTATCGACCATGTGACATAAATCGATCACGCAACATAATCGGACCATGTGACATAATCCGACCATGCAACATGAATCGACCATGTGACGAAATCTAAACATGCAACATAATCGGACTATGTGACATAATCGACCATGTGACATAATCCGACCATGCAACATAATTCGATCATGTGACGAAATCCAACCATCGACCATGTGACATAATCCGACTATGCAACATAATCGGACCATGTGACATAATCCAACCATGCAACATAATCCGACCATGTAACAAAATCCAACTATGCAACATAAATTGACCATGTGACATAATCCGACCATGCAACATAATCGGACCATGTGACATAATTCGATTATACAACGCCACTTGCGATGACCTGTAGGATCCCTGCCACTGCCACTGGAGTCCTCCGCCACTGAACGCCTCCGCCGCTGGCTGTCTACGCTGGTGTGGTGGCCGTCATCGCTGCTCACCATCATCGTTGCTCACTGGTCCACGGTTGCCACCAGGGTTGCTAACATATATTTTCAAAAATCAGGGAACTGGTGAAATAAAATCAGGCAAAATCAGGCTACATAAGTAACGGAAATTCCTCTAAAAGTGATGACCTTTTTTTTCTGGTCATCACTCTACATTTTTACTGTGTCGTGGGCCTACTTGGTTGCATAATTCTACTGAATCAAAGCCGAAAGATTCCTTTTCATTCCCTTTTTAAGATATGAATTATTAGGAATCTTTTCGATTGGTTTCATTCAGCCACATTTTCGTTTTTTAACTTCAGTAATGGTATCTAATTTAGTTCCTTACTACCCATTTTTCATCACATTCGCAAAAATCAGGCAAAATCAGGCATTTTTTGAAAAATCAGGGAAATTCAATGGCTTTTCAGGTTGTCAGGCAGAGCCTCGAAAAATCAGGCAATCCCTGAAAAATCAGGCATATTGGCATCTCTGGTTGCCACTGAACTACTGCAAATCGATATCTGAGTCGGATTACCACTGGTGGGGTCCACACTCAGATCGAAGTGCAGCAACGGTCTGTTCAGCTTGACGGCTAACAGAGAAAGAAACCGAGTCGATCGACGGGCCCTTTGTTTTATACCTTTCGTAGGTAGGGAAAAACAAAACCCATCAAAGCAGGCGTTGGTGATGACGTCATAATCCTTTAGATAGGATGTCTGTCAAATGGAAAGCTTTCGTGACGCGAGATCTGTTCGCAAATTTCAATTTGCCCCCCTATAGTGTTGCCGTAAGACGTAATTCTACGTCAAAAATGCGGTTCTTATCAATACATTTTAAAGATATTACATTTTGAACATAAAGGAATGAAAGAATTTTTGAATGAACAAACTCAAAATGTTATACATTTTTTTATACGGTTTTGATACCTTTCGGTCTAATATTTTGACCTTTAAAAAATATACAAACAGAAGCTAAAAACAAAAACTCGAAAGATTTCCAATTCAATTGAACTGTTGCCAGAGAAACAAAAACTTCGATTAAAAAACTCATAAGGTCTATTTATCCCACACTTTTGGGGTTCGGTAATTTTGATAATTTTTATAGTAAAATCGTTACCCAGAAAGAAAACTGACTGGAAGAATGTTTTGTGATCGTGGGAGGCAGGGCCGTAAGAAGAATGGCCTCATGGGGGAGAGGGGGTTTGGCGACAACATTTTTCCTATAATATTTTTGTTTGAAAAAAAGATACATAAAGAATAGTAAAAAAAGTGATGCTAAAAGTAGCTCATCATTCGGGTTTAAGTTCTTTTATATTGAAAATCTATTATATAAAATTCTCTTGTAACGGTGTTTGTAGTACTACTCCTCCGAAACGACCCAAACGATTCGAATGAAATTATTTTTAGAATATTCTGTAGCCATGCGAATCGGTTTATATCGAATAAAAACAACACAAAGTCGCATCAATTGTCCGTAATAATTAAATTTGTAGTTTTTGAATGAAATAAAAGTCATGGCTTCCATTTTTTCGAGATTTTTTTTTCCTTTGGGCGGTTTGTTTTTCATCTCCAAGGTCGAGACGTCGCGAGCAGCCGTCGTTAGAAGATAGTAACCAAGGCATAGCATACTGATCAGTGAGAATATTTTGGCGCGTATTTCTCAACCAAGCATATTTTCAATGCAAGTGGGGGCGATATGAAGCCTTGATGTGATTTTTTGTTCTTGATTCCTAGCTCATTTCTACAGCACATGGTTATGAATGACGCCAAGATGTGACTCAGGTTGACATTTTCCTGATCAAATCAAAACCATATAAACGATTTCAAAAATTAAAACTATTTTCATTTTGTGTTAATTAAAGCAGCAATTATTGCCTGAAAAATATGAATTGAAAACTGATGCATATGAAGTAATAGTATGACTTTTTTACAGACATTTGAAAAAAAAGTAAGAAGCTTTACATACAATTGGATAATCCAATACGCCTAGAAGGTAAGTTTTGATTCATATCGATAACAGAAAAATGAATAAGATGTTTTCGACAGAAATAGATCGAAGACATTTTTTGAACATGTACAAATGTACTTAACTGGAGATATATCAAACGCCTTAAAATAAAACAACAAAATCCAATGAAAATGAACAGACACATGAACTGAACAAGAGCCTGTCCTTTAAAATGGATTATATAGGATTGATGTTTATTTAAAGGCCGTAAACAAAGACTTTTTTTGCAAATTGCCTTTCCTCAATTTTGGATATGCATTTTCCGGAAGAATTTCAGTTCAGAAGGTACACTATTATACTATTTTTATATAATTCACCGAAAACTGTTTACAGGTTCACTATTCGCTTACAATTCAAGTTCGTTATTGAATCTTAATAATATCACATAATCTTAAATGAAATCGCAGATTAGCTCCAACGCTTCTCAGGTAATTTTGAAATCAGAACACCCCAATGCTTCAGTTAGAATCTTAATAAACAGTGGGTTAAATTTTCAAAAACAAATAGTTAAATTGGGCACATATCGGTATCAAATTTTGAATACGGCGAATGCGCCAACTGTAAACAAATCCAGATAATCACATAAATGCGTTAAACTCTTTATTTTACATCCGAAAATATGATCTCCTTTTTATTTCTCTTATTTTAGTGAAGTTAAATTTAATTATTTAAATAAGGCGAATAGCTTTTTTTATGAGTGTGTAATCCCACAGTTCATTCGCCCATTTCCCCTCAAAATTTCGTCGCGAACAAAAGGGCCAATAATTATTTCGAGATGGAAAAAGGGCATTGAAGTTTTTGAAATTTGTTTTCCCAGGGCAAGGAGAAGCACAAATCAGCATTTATGAGATCGTTGAATGTGCTAATGTGTTAATGTGATCATTTGGACCCGCTTTAAAGCCGAAATTTGCTTGAATATTGCTTTTTTAATGAGTGATCCAAAAGGCGAACAGTCATTCTGCAATTCAAAAAGGCGCTCCATATTATGTTCTTTATGATAAAAAAAGAAAAAAAAAGCTGTGATTCCGTTGAATGACAAAAAATCTGAACATATTTTTTCCTCCTTTCAAAACCAATCGTTTCCTTGATTAATTGGGTTAAAGTTCAAAATTAAATATGCATTTTTCCTTGAATAAATAATGAAAAATAGCGAACCTTTTTTTGGGCATGATTTTGGTGAAAATATGGATATTAAATCCAACTACTTCGAAAGGCGAGAATGGTGAACAAAAGCTGCTTGAAAATGATTCTTAAAAAATTCTTCTCTAATTTTTTTTTATATTTCTTTTGTTCTAAAAAGTATACCATCCAAAGGTAATCAGGAGCTGAAAGTACTACATAAGGTAGAGTATTGAGCAGATATCTAAAAATTGTCCCGATATTCTAAATTCTATTTCCATAAAGTTTCGACATGCAATTAATTTACAATTGATGTAAGTAAGATTTATTGAAGGTTATTTTTTGTTAATTTAAGTACAGACCTGTAGAATTCATTTAAAATTCTTAGGTTTGATTTCGATAGAATTAAGCGGGACAATTCGAGTAAAAGGAAAGGAGAGAAATGTTAAAAAAAAACTAGGACATGTTCATGAAAACGATTCGAATAACAACTCACCATTTGATGCTTTTTTAAAGCGAAGAAAAAATGGAAAATGGACGCCAAGTTTAAAATGGTAAGACGAAGTTTACCGGGTCTGCTAGTTATTCATATATAATCATTACTTTAGAAAATATGTCCTTAAATTGTACAGTTTTTTAAGCTTTGATAAATAAATGAGGGATCTTGAAGGCATCATTTGAAAGAAAAACTTGTTTGGGATACAAATCAGATTTATTTTCAATTCTTCTAAACTCGATAAATTCAAATTTTAGTTAAAATCTAAGTCATTGTTGTATATTCTATATAAATAATGCTATATATCGAATGGGGGTAGGCTTAATAGCGGTACGTTTTCCTAACATAGGGGGAAATTGTGCCTAAGTACAAGTTATTTTATCAACAATAAATTATCATTTATACTTTATTTCATTATAAAATTCCTGTGAAAAAAAATTAATTTAAAGTTTAGATTTTCCAAAGAACGCAATCTTGAAAATGAGTACAGATCCTATTTTATTATAGTTATTTTCATATATTTTGTGTTTTGTTTTTGAAAATTTGGATTTGAATTCCGATTTATTATTCTGCATTTTTAACCTGATGGAAAACTCTGAATTCCTGATTTTAATTCGATTTCTTAATGTAAATTCCAAACAAAAATGTCAAAATGAAAAATAAAAATTTTGTAACGAAATCCTTAAACAGAAATCTATTATTTGAATTTTTATCTTGGTTTCCTATATACATTTTTCCTTCAACTAATGTTTCGTAATTTTGGTGAATCTGAATTAAAATTGCAAATGATGAAACTCTGATATTTCAATTCTGGATCATTATTATGGAACTTTTCTTAGTTTTTAACCTGTTGAAGAATTGAAAGTAAAAATTTCAAATCCAAGTCCAAGTCAAATTGTATATTATTTGAAATATTTTATTTCAATATTTCGGAATGATGAGTTTCGATCATGGAAAATGAATCTTATTGAAGTTTTAAATGAAAAACCGAGAATCGAATTAGGATTTTTTCCCAATGATGAACCTAAATGAATATCAAGAATAATAAAAAGGATACAGATTCCACAAACCGGTCACAGGCAACAAATTTTGATACTTATGAAAAAAAAAATTGGAACCAGCACATCGGAGACGATTCAAACCAATGCTCTCCATATATTTTCTGCACTTATCTGGCAGGGAAAAACCCTAGCTTTTTTTTTATTTAAAAGCCTTTCAAAATTTGGGCATTCGAATTCAAAGTTTACAACCCAAAATCAGGGCAATATCCGGGCAGATTTGGGAATCCATCACCTAAAGTAAAAAAGAAAAAAAACTCGAAGTTGTTTTTTTTTACATCGAATCATCTCAGCCAGCTTATTGGATAAACTTTGCTCAAAAATAGTTTTGCAGGCAAATTACAAAATTGTGATAAAAAAATTTAAATTTCTCTTTGATTTTGCAAATAATGTAAAAACATTCGGGAAAAATCCAGACAATCAGGCAACCTCATTGAGTTTTATCTTATTGAAATTTCGATATTGGAAACTAAGGGCTGTACTCAAAATTTTACCACAAACTTTTTTTGCGAATAACTTTTGATAGCTTTTTTCGAGTAAAGTCTTTACATGTCTATCAACAAGGGAGAAATTGTTTGAAAAACTATTGTAGAATTGTAAGCCTGGGATAAGATTTCGAGGTTTTGGACTTAATTCTGAGTCGAGATTGTTACTCTTGATTCACTTTAGTCGTTCATCAAAATAATACAAGGGATTTAAAATTTTGAGTTTGGAGAAGAACACGTGGTTTGACAGTTTTAGGACACTCATGCCCCCCCCCCCCCCGGGTTTAACCCTCAAACCCCCCCCCCCCGTTCCTACGGCTGTGGTGGGAGGGTATTTCGAGCCAATCTTGAATTTTTTAATCGTTTGACGTTGTTCCCAAGCTTCCATATTTATAATTTTTATAGACACTTATTTGTTTAAATATTTTGACAGCATAAGTATTCTGCTTGATAGGGGCATACTGCCTACTTCTTTTTCTAAATTTTACAATTTTTTACTGTTTCATTATTATAAAGATCTACGATTTTTCGATCAAAACCTATCGTTGTTTGAAGTGGTAGATACAGATTCCACTTCATAGTAGTTGGCCCGTGCTGAACAGAAATTTGATGTGTGGTGGTAATACTTCTAAACTTAAAATTCTACTCGCTCATTTTAACCAGCTTTCATTTCATCTTACTATCTATCCGACTAAAATATTTAATAATCTTGAAATGAACATCACTTTCCACTGATTAGGCTGATAAACTAATTATCAAACATAACCAACGGTGAGTTTCAGTCTTTATAAAAAAAAAGTTATATTTTGCCATAAGCTTAGGAGTAAATTTTTAACATAAATTATTTTTAGGATATTTAATAAATTTGAAGGATTCTTCAAATATTTGAAGTTTAAAATATAAGGTTCCAAGTGTTTTGGAATAGTGTCATGAACTGTGGAACTGTCAGGATATTATAGTAAAATTTTAATAGTTTTTTATCCAATCTTGGTTTAATCCTAAATCATTTTAGATTTGAATAGATACGAATGGCATAATGCTAGTAAAGTATCGAAAACATATCCAAAAAAATCGATTAAAAAAAAAGATATAAAAAAATAGTAAAACATATCAAAATACGCCGCCATCGAACTCTTACGGTGAAATGTTATCGATAAAATGATCCCATTTCGAGTCGCCGCGACTTTTTCGGTTGCCCTCTTTCCAATTTAACATAGTTTTAGTAATAAATTTACTAGAATACCACGGCACAGAAAACTTTGTAAAAGTAATTGGAAAAAATATAATATTTTTATATGAAGAAAAAAAAAATATTCGGAACTTCAATTTCTTTATTTCAAACATCCGAAATTTAGATTTAGGGTTCTGAAAATACCATGACACTTTTGTTTATAAATGTGAATATTCGAAAACAAAAGTGTCATTGTGTTTTCAAAAATCAAAAATTTTGATTTACCAAGCATGCTTTAAAATTGGATCCATTTTTTGGATCTAAATGCCATGCCAACTCTGATGTTTGAAAAATTTATGCTCTGTGCTTGACATTAACCCTAATTAACTCTAGAGTGTCAATCTGACACTTTTGGAAGATTCAGAAAAAAATCCTTTTGGGATCTAGAGTGTCTATTTGATTTGCTATAAATCGCTACATCTTTCTGGTTCCTTAACCGATTTATACAAAATTTAAAGTTATGGAAACCTCTTAATGCAACTCAAATAAAGGGTGTCCACGATGAAATTGCAACACACAAAATTGATTCGCGAAATTCGAGTTTTCATCCGATTGCACCAAATTTTCAGGGATTGAAAAATAACTAATAAACTTCATTTTATAATTTTACTCGTATTTTATTTACAGTCCATACGCAAATGCCCGAACCTTGGCGTTAATCCCGGCCATAAAATTCTGCACAACCTGTGAATCAACCGTGTTTTGCATGTAAACCCATACTTTCTTCAGTTTCTCAACTGTCTTCACTACCTTAGGTCGTTTAAGAAGGTGCTGCTTTATAATCACCCAGTTCAACAAGGTCAAAACTAAGGCTGGGCTTCGAACGTTCAAGGTACAAAAGGCCCCTGATCGCGATGAGAAGCAGAACAAGTACACGTTTGTATGGGAAATTTAAAACCTGTGAAATGTTATGCGCTGCTGGCTAAAATTGGTCCTAAGCCTATTACAAGATCTCATGCCAAATTTGGGCCAGATCGGATCACGGGAAGGGGTCGCTCAACGAGCCTGAAATTTTTTTCTGGAATTTTGAGACATTTTGTTCGGGAGAAACATGAAAAACCAGTTTTTTTCAATAACTTTGGTTCCCGTCGGCCGATTTCTTTCAAAAATAGTTTTTCTTAAAGCCTAAACTATGAAAAATGTTTCATCCAAAGACTGCATATCGATAAGAGTTATGATAAAAATGTTATAAGGCTTCGAAAATGGGCTATCTTTCTAAAGAATGGTATTCATCACTGTTATTGAGTCGGAGCGGTCGAACATAATGACGCCCGTTTTCGAAGCCTAAAAACTTTAATATCTTAACTCGAATCGAAATACTGTCTTCGGATGAAATTTTCATAGTTTAGGCTTTAATAAAAACTGTTTTTGAAAAAAATCGGCCGACGGGAACCAAAGTGATTGATGAAAAACTGGTTTTTCATGTTTCTCTCGAACAAAATGTCTCAAAATCTACCCATAAAAACTTCAGGTTGTTGAGCGACTCCTTCCCGCAATCCGATCTGGCCCAAATTTGGCATGAGATCTTGCACTAGGTCTAGGATCAATTTTAGCTTGCAGCGCATAACTTTTTCAAATGTCGGGTCATTTGGGACACTCTAGTTTACATGCAAAAAACGGTTGATTAACAGGTTGTGCAGAATTTTATGGCCGGGATTAAGGCCAAGGTGTGGGCATTTGCGTATGGACTGTAAATAAAATACGAAGAAAATTTAAAATGAAGTTTATTAGTTATTTTTCAATCCCTGAAAATTTGGTGGCAATCGGATGAAAACTCGAATTTTGCGAATCAATTTTGTGTGTTGCAATTTCATCGTGGACAACCTTTATCTACTGAAAACTATCTTATTGCGGAAGTTTTGCGTTTATATACACCGAAAAAATTCTTCACATGACCGCTACGTTAAAATGTACATAGATTTTTGCCACCATGAAAATAATGTGAAATTTCGGGTAGCAAACGGAGCTCGCGCAGCAAGCAGATTTCACGTAATTTTCATATGAGTTGTACGTGAATTAAACGTAGATCGAATGTGGGATTCGTTCTGCTACGTGAAATTCACGTAGATTTCATTGTAATATTAATGTAGGGAGGTTTTTTTTCGTTTATCTATATATATAAAAATGAATGTTTGTCTGTCTGTCTGTTCCCTATAGACTCGGAAACTACTGAACCGATCATCGTCAAAACTGGCATCTGAGGGTTTTTGAGGCCAGGGATGGTTTCTGTAATAGTCAAAACTCCATCCGACTTAAGGAAGGAGAGGCTTCCATACTAAATTTGTAGTTTTTCGAAACAAATTAAAGTCATGACATCCATTTTCTTGAGATTTTTTTTCCTTTGGGCGGTTTGTTTTTCGTCTCTATGGCCGAGGCGTCGCGAGCCAACGACGCAAAAGGAAAGTAACTCAGGCATAGCATACTGATCAGTAGGAATATTTTGGCGCGTATTTTTCAACCTGGGGTTTGTTTTTCGTCTCCATGGGCGAGCAAACGTCGTCGCAAGAGGATAGTAACCAAAGCACACTGTTCATTGATTGCTGGAAATTTCACAATAAGGCGCCTGTTTCTCAAACACGTGGGGCGATATGCAACCTAGATGTGTTTTTTTCTTGCTTATTTGATTTGTACACAGCACGTGGTAATATATGACGCCTAGATTTGACACGGATTGGTATTTTATCAATCGAATCAAAACCAATTGAAAGATTGGCAAAAATACTTCCATATTTAGTTCGTGGTAGGTATAGGGTAGCATTCGACTTTTCATTCAAGGAACATTAGAACATGTTAAAACGTTCAACTTTTTCTGTTAAACAAAATTAAAAATTATGTTTTCTTCTAGAAATTGTTACTTCGGTTCAAATACACAAGTGAAACGAATTTAGAAATGAAAATGGGAGCTTTTAATTTTAAATAATTCTGAAAAAACCATCGTACTTTTTGCTTACATACCAATTCAAGTACGCACCTAACATGAAAAGTGTTTTTGTGTTACATGGCTGCATAAAAGAGACCTTTGATCCGCTTCGTTTTTGAAAAGCGAGACTTTAGAACTGATATTTAACTGGACGCAAAATTTTTAAGGGAAACTTTTAGTTTACCCTTAAATTGTTAAAAACAATATTCCCTTCTGTCAACTTACACGGTGGGGCAAGGGCAAACGTCGAACTTTTAAGAAATTCATCTTCAAAATGATTCAATATGTTGGAAAGACCAGAAGGGGTATTCTGAATGTTGAAACTGCAGCGGATATTAAAAAATCTTAAATGTCTTTGAAGGTCATTCCCTTTGAACAGCATTCGTTAAAAGTGGAGTAACAAACATAAATTTATATTGCAGGAATACTGCAAATATATCAGTGAAACTTGATAGAACAAAAAACAGGAATTCGTATTAAATCCATTTTAAAGCCATTACTCTGACGCATCTGTAAATAAGCTTTGCATTGACACTTGCCCCAATATACGGGACAAATGTAAACTTAGATATTTGTTTTTGCCTACATTTTTGAATATTTGACTTTCAAAGAGAAAATAAAAAAAACCGCTGAGAACTTATTTAGTGATGCAAATGATATTTTTTTAAATATTTGTATGTTTACCGTAGAAAATTTATTAATAAAAAAAGAAATTTGCACTGTATTTACTAGGTACATAACTAATTTATTATATTTTTCAGCCGGTTAAATTTGCCTACCTTCTTCAAGCAGTGAGGGACAAAATTGAAAAAGATGGGAGAGCTCCCATGTAAATTTAAGATAGAGAGCTTTTCAAAGAAGGGACCATATTTTAAAAGGTTTTTTTGGGTACAGAGTACAAATTTCAGATCTTGAAAAACGAGTTTAGAGATCAAGTTTCTGTAAATAATATATACCATCTTTGAATTGCTATTCAGAACTGCAGCTGCAGCTTTCATTTCAAAGTTGTTGGTTCTGAAGTATGATGAGGTTTGATTTATAAAAATGCTCTCTAAAATCTAAATTTTAATAAATTTTTACAAATTACATTTATTTCCTGAAGGTGTAGCAAAGCACAACGGGTCAGCTAGTTTTAAATAAGATTTAATTGTATTTGTGTTTTCATATTTCGGATTATGTATCCAGTTCAGGGTTTGAATCATCATCAAAAATTGAAATGAAAAGCTGTGTTTGAAATCGTTGTTAAAATTTTGTTTACAAAATTAATTTCTTCAAAAACCATTTTTACAAAAAATGTACTCATGATTTTTGAAACTCATAAGCATTTTATACATATTTTTTCGATGGAAGAAATAATTTCCAGAATCGTTGTCTGAACAATATTTTTCCGAATATGATAAAAAACTTAAAAATCATGTTCAAAATTCAAACAGAACAAAGCTTTCAAATGGCGATATAAATTCATCATTCGATTTTTTTTATTTTTATTTAGATTTGCAAGTCAGATTAGAAATACATTGTCGGAATAAAGAATAATCAGTGAAACCCAAAACAACCGAATTATAATTATGAATTCATGATCAAGGGCCCTGAAACTTATTTCAATTCTTGGCCCTTATTTAAGAAACCGTTTTTATGTACATTTGAGAAAACGTTTTGAAGTTCCGAAACAGATTAAAAATACGGTTTCTTTTTCGGTAAGGTGTTTAAATTACAAGTGATCGCAGGCTTATTGTTCTGATTTTTTTTCGATTTTAAAATTTAGCTAAAGTTTAAAAAGTTTGGACAATTCATCCGAAAATGACAAAAATTAAGTAGAATTTGCGTTCATTTTGCAAGTTTCGACTAATGGAAAACTTATTTAAATAAACCTTTCACGGTAATTGATTTCAATGAAAAGTAATTGATGATAAAGACACATGTATGTTCTCTTAAAGAAATTGAAGAGAATTTTGTATGGTTTGGCATATTGTTCAACATTATTAGTATTGAAAAAAAAACTTATTGTTAGTTCAAATCAAATAAGCAAAACTAAACTGACCAAATTACCTGTTTTTTTTAAATAATTAATAAAAAACTGAGAAAGGTTCGACCCGGTCCGGTTGCCCAAATTTGGTTGTGAAATATCCTGATTTTGTCAAGATTCAATCACATTTTATATGGAAAATCAAACAAAAAATTCAAATCGCATCAGTATAATTTTGAATTTTGTTGCCCAAAAATGAACCAAGATTTTAAAAATTAACAACAACGATTTTTCGGGAATCTGAAATAAAATTCAAAATCAGGTTATGTTTTTCGAAGCAAATATAATGATTCAAATGTGTTTTTTTTTTGTTGAACCATTTCTGGATTTTTGTCAAAATTTTGCGGTTAGTGCCCGGATTTTGGTCTGAACATTTGGAAATAGAATGCCTGATTTTTGCCAGATTTAAAATAAAATTGCCTAGATTTGTCCGGCCAAGATACGTGCGGGAGAGCTTCTGGCAATCTTAACCTTCCAAAGCCGTTCGCTAAATATCCGTTTCGGGGAAATATGAGTTGTAATTTGATTTCGTTTTCCTGGCTGTAAATGTTAACCGATTTTGATGATATTATATTCATTGTGTAGGTAATTTATTCTAATTACTCAACATTTCAATCAACATTTCAAAATAAAGTCGATATGTATTACCAGGTTTTCAGAAACTGGTTCAGAAAGTATAAAGTCCGAAAAATCAATTTTATTTTTAAAATACTCATAACTTCTGACAGCTTTTCTGTATTTAATTTTTTCATTGATGTTTGAAATTGTCAAGAATCCATCTATCCAACAATGTATAGATAGGTTGGGGTCCAATGAAAGTTTTTACCGCTATGACAGATCTTCCGGTAGAAAAAAGTCTTACATTAAAAAACGACATCCAGTTTTGGCTTTGCTTAGCTGTATTTCATTTCTCAATGAACCGATTTTAAAAACTCAAATTTTAGTTTTTTGGTGTTAATTTGATCATTATTTTCATAGAACATACTTGGTCTGTCAAAACTACCAGTTCATCAGTATATTGGAATGATGATAAAGATGTTTGAAATGTGCGCTTCGGGTCATATTGACCCGAACGGCTTTGGAGGGTTAAGCTCAGTTCACCAGATTTTGATGCAAATTCCAAGATTTGATGAAAGTAAATTTCCTATTTGGTTACTAAAGGATTCTTTATAGGAATCCTGATCATCATTTGAAATTTTTAAAGATGGATTTTCAAAAATTTCTATTTAACATGAAAAACAACTTATTCTGAAAAACTTGAAAATGAATAATCAAATATTATTTAAATATAATTCTGCAAAAAAAAATCATGGATGAGGTTTGAACCAAAACGAAGCTTTTTAGACCCCAGAATTTGAGAAATTCAAAAATGACCCCAAATCGACTCAGTCTAGTGCATCGGTAATCCTCAAAGATAGACATTTTTTCATTTCTCGGCTCACATTTATTCTCCAAGTCTAACCTTCTACTTAAAATTTCTCTTCAATCATTCTTAAGTACCAATGGAATTTCAAGATGGTACCGAGTTGAGGTAATTTTATGCCAAAAATGTGCATTGCGCCAAATATGACATGCTTGCCTTTGTGTCTACTGGCATAGAGACTTGAGCTCTCGAGCAAAATTATTCATTATTTACTAAGGTTTCCGGACAGATCTGAGCTATTTTATCTAAAAACCGGGCAAAATCCGGGCATTTGATTCCAAAATGTCGACCAAAAATCCGTGCAATATCCGGGAAAATTTGATCAAAATTCAAGAATTACTCAACACGAATCTAGAAAAAAATTTAAATATTTTTTTCATCAGCAATTTTAGGCTTTCAAAAAACTTCTCATGATAATTTATATAAAATTTGGAAAAAAAAAATACGCTTTGGACGCATGAATAAAAATGTTTCCAAACAATTTGTTTTTTTTTTGTTTTGGCAAATAATGTGAATAAATCTGAGAAAAATCCGGGATTGTTTTTAATGAAATCCGGACAACCGGGCCGGGCCGAGCTTTTGTTAAATCTTGTATCAAATATCCGGGCAAACCCGGATAAAACCGAGCAATCCAGCAATCTTATGCATTCCTGCTACATACAAAACATTCAAGCGAAACAAAAAAATCCAGAGAATTTCTTCCTATTAGCCAATTTCCTTAAATGAACATTCTCTGGAAACTCCCTTTCGACTAGTTATTTTTAGGAAACTAAAGACTCTATTTGGAGTGGGTTATTTTAATGTCTAAAATATATTCTTTATTGTTTCAAGTTCATTGCCACCGCACGCAAGCCGAAAATTCCAGTATTCAGCAAATCAAGCACACGTGCCATCGTCTGACTTCAGAAAACTAGGTACTTACTCGTTCCACCTCCTGTTGCTTTTCGTCTAGCTAAAATAGCCGGCTAAATCTGGCTAGCGAATTTCGGCATCAAAGTACTAATCTGGAAAATGAAAATAACACTTTTTCATCGTTCGTTGACGTTCGAGGGATCCTGTCCGTGGAAAGAGCCGTGTTCTGTGAACTCCAATCGAGGCCATTACCATATGACCTAAGTACGTACCCAGCAACTATCGCTAGTTAGATCTATCTATCTACATTACATAAGTATAACTCAACTAACTAGCTAAGCAGACCACACGAACTATCGCTATCGAGATCTCCACATTCAGAAGAGAGAAAACTGTTCGTCATGTCACGGGGAAGTCTGACTGAAGCCGAAACTGGAACGATGATGCCAAGGCAGCAAAACGAAGAGGGAGGCTTCCTTTTTTTCGATTCGTTTCACTTTTCCAGCTCACGATGATGGCCGTGGGACGTGGGAAAGTTGTTTTTCATCGTTCCTCCCCCCAAGAAGAACGAAATCGTTTCTAGGTTCTTTCTAGGTAAAAACCCGTGAAATAAAACCTTCCGTTTTGCGGTGACAGAGGAAAAACTTGCCTCGCAATGAAACTAATGATGTCGGTTGTTGGCTTAGTGGTCACTCAACTTTCTAATGTTGATTTATCAGAGACCGATGGACATTTACCGGGGCTGGAAGGCGGAAAGTGAATTGGCAAAGTCGATTGCCCCATTCCACTTCCGGGCCAAGGAAGTTGGGGAATCATTTTTCACGTTGTCCTGTCAACCATGAGGAAACGTTGCGTGGCCTGAAGATGATGCGTGCGTTTTCTTTAATGTCGGTTCAAAATTTTCGCGGACAAAATTTTTTACACAGCCAGTAAGAAGTTTTGTTTTTCTAAACTTCATGGAATTTTTTATTTTTGTATTTAGTTCATTTTAAATTAATATACCTTGAATTTATTGAAACTGTCAAGGTTTAGTTATGATATACTTTCTAATTCAAGAGAAATAGCCTTCTTGAAGAGTTACAACAAATGATCAACAAAATGTGTGATAACTTTTCTTCTCATCATTAAAATGATAACTTAATGATTATAATTACTTCTTCTCTGTTCTAGATCAACAGGAAATTTCTGAGAGGGAATTTTCAGGTCAACTGTGTAAATTTCTCTTCTGTACAACTTCTGTCAAAAGGAATTTAACGGAGAAGCGCTTCGATTGCTCTGAAAATCCTTGATTTTTTTTAGTCAATTTTCAAGTATTTTACAAATAACCCCTCTTAAGGTAAGTTGGCCATAAAAAAACTGGACAAATATGTATAAGTTTTTCTTATATTTCAAATCTTATCAAACATTATATAAAAAAAAAGTAAAAGTAGCTACTTAACTCATGTTGAAATGAGGCCCTGCTTAGCTCCCTAGCGACTTATTTAAGACCACTTAAAACACGGTATCTTTGTTTCTTAAGGGAAACATTTGTCATATCTAAAAAATTGTCACATAAATGAAGAGACCTCTCTTATCCAACGCACTAATCACGAAAAAACAATCTATCGAGGGGTTTGCGAAAGTTTTTTTCTTTGGTCGCAATATACACCAGGTTTTTTTTTCAAATTTTCGCTTATAGGGTAGAAGCTAAAGCCGTGCAAACGGGGGGGAGGCTGTAAGTTTACGGGTTTAGTGATTTGAAGTTGCTGGGTACAGAAAGGAAATAACAATTTTGTTAGAAAATTTGTTCGGCCCCACGCAGTTTTTTCCCTTAACACTCTAGAGGATAGTCTGGGCTCAAGGCATTAAGTATTCAAATCATTATCTTGATATTCAAAACCCTTATCTTGCCCTCAAAAGTTTTTTTATAAGAAGTGTAAACGACTTCAAAATATAAAACCAATTTTCTTAACTTTACAATACATTCAAGCAATTCCAGTTCAAGTCACAACGATTCAGTAGACTGAGTCGATTTGAGATCATTTTTGAATTTCTCAAACCCTCGGGTCTTAAAAGCTTTGTTTTGGTTCAAAACTCATCCATGATTTTTTGCAGAAGTTTTAAGCAACGTTTACATGAGTAAATTTTAACTTTTATATTTGTATGGGAAAATTGCTCCCAAGCTTGCTAATGGTTTTTGTGCCAATTTTTAAATTCTTTGAAGGAAATTTTCCACTGAACAACTTTGTCGAAGATCTTAACTTTGTATCTTATAGAGAAAAAAGTTATTAGCTAATTAAAAGGGTATGTCTTTTGGCATGTAATTTGTTTTTTTTTTGTTTATTCTGCATTTGAAACGGCTTATTCCTTTAGGCTTTAAGGAGCCAAACTCGTTTTGTTTGATTAGAATTGTGTGCTTATATCTAATTGCAATAAATTATATGACACCACTGCTGGGTGCCTAGCGATGTATTGCACCAGCAGTCATG